>NC_062989.1:15913124-17113124 GCF_023078275.1 Leguminivora glycinivorella | reverse complement strand
GTTCCAAAATTGCAGAAACTTGACCAAATTCATGTGATCGGCCAACTCCTTTTGGAAATACGGGCGTGAGTATTTAGTATATCAGTATCTTTATTGTTTTTGCTGCCCGTGACCTCAGTTATCTTTCTGCCAAAATTATAGATAGTGGTCAGTGGCCTTTAGGTGAAATACCAATGAAATACTGATAAAGTGACAAGAAGTTTTAGTCAACACTTTTAATATTACATCATCAAGACTATCAAGAGCAGCAAAAATGTTAAGGAAAAAATTAGTTCGAGTACTTCTTAAAACTTACATGACGTTTCCTTTGATTATCCTCAATTTAAATGTAAATGTTTGGAGGTTATAAATCTTAACTATACAACTCCCGTGAGACTCATACATATTTAAAAATATTTTAAGCGGGTTACTCACGTATTAAGTCTCTCGACATGTAAAGGCGGGGTCGCTACTCTTGAGAAAGGTTCTCGAAATTGAACCGAAACATGTCGAACGCTATATCGACTTAATACGTGAGTAACCCGCTTAAAATATTTTTAAATGTTATAAATCTTGATGATACTTATGTAATACAACAACTTGATGAAGTGGATTTTTATTTATTTTTATCCTTGTAACAATGACATTACATAGGTAAATACGACATTATAACATTAACAGATCAACCGATCATACAAACAGTTGCAGACAACTTCTAAGCGTCCCGACGGCATGTCATTCCAGTAGACTTGCACGCTGGCTTTGTCCCACTTAACTGTCTGTCCCAGTCATCATAGTCTCGCACTCCCAACCTACGCACCTCAGTCACCAGCTCGGCCAGACGCGCACAATACCACGGGTTGTGACCGAAACGAAAGACCTCCAACCTACTCCCAGAATTGACTTAAGTCATTCGCCATATTTGCTGGCAAGTACGAGATTTGAAGCCCAAACGCAGCCCGTCGAACTGAGAGCTCCACGGAACACACCCGGCGGAACATACTCTCAGATTTATTGTCTATTCAACGATATCGGGAAACTTATTCCCGATATAAATAAATAAATAAATATTGGGGACACCTTACACAGATCAACTTAACCCCAAACTAAGCAAAGCTTGTACTGCTGCTGTGTGCTTGTAAGGGTGCTGACTCTGAGCGACGATATACATACTTAATTAGATAAATACATACTTATATACATAGAAAACATCCATGACTCTGGAACAAATATCTGTGCTTATCACACAAATAAATGCCCTTATCGGGATTCGAACCCAGGACCGCGGCTAGCAGGCAGGGTCACTACCGACTGAGCCAAACCAGTCGTCAATAACTTTTATCTTATTATTTACGGTTTAAATATATCCGGGTTTGCTATATGCCACCCTAAGGCGGTTGAGAATTGAGGAAAGGCATGGATAAATTCGCACACATCCAGCAGGCCTCCGTTGCGCAGTTGGAAGCGCGATGGCCCCGGCAAGGCCAAAGGTCGCAGGTTCGAGTCCTGCCGGAGGTGTGAATTTTTCCTTTAATTTAAAAATATGTAATATCGCTCGCAGACGTTTCCGAATGATAAAAAACAAATACAGTTTCACCGTTTTGAATCTCGATGAGCACATAATAATCTCGGGTGAAAGGTCTCTCATCTTTTACAAACGAATAGGTAATGACCAAAATAACGATGATGGAGATGATAAGCATTAACTTACAATAAACTTGTTCCTAAATATTTACATTCTCTACTTCTCTTGAGACTTGTCGCAACGTGTATAGATTACGAACGAAAATAATAGTTTTATTCGTAGGTTATTTATTATGCAAACATGTTACACCTACTGTGAAATATTTAATTTATTTAATTAAATATTTAATTGTTTAAACAATTTATTTAATTGTGTGATGAGAAAAATAATTATTTAGGTTTTGAAGCTTTCAACTGCTTTCTGGTTTGGTTGAAAAATGTCTGCTTTTATGATTATGGGTAAGTCTTCAAAGTATGAGTATTAGTTAGTAATGAAATACATCATGTAAAATAAAATTAAATCAAAAATCTCTTCAGATTTTTCATATTTATTTTGATCTGGAACTTTTTAGATAGAGCACCATAGTTATTTGCTACGTCGTAGTTAGTTAGTTAGTTATTAAGGGTGGTTTTTTTGGAAGAAAAGCGCTGGTAGCCTAGCGGTATGTGCGTGCGACTTTCGTTCCGGAGGTCGCGGGTTCGAACCCCGGCTCGCACCAATGAGTTTTTCGGAACTTATGTGCGAAATGTCATTTGATATTTGCCAGTCGCTTTTCGGTGAAGGAAAACATCGTGAGGAAACCGGACTAATTCCAATAAGGTCTAGTTACCCTTCGGGTTGGAAGGTCAGATGGCAGTCGCTTTCGTAAAAACTAGTGCCTACGCCAAATCTTGGGATTAGTTGTCAAAGCGGACTCCAGGCTCCGATGAGCTGTGGCAAATTCCGGGATAACGCAAGGAGGATGATGATGGTGGTTTTTTGGAAGAAGTAATTTGGGTCCATACTGTTTTTAATATGGAAAAGCCGACAAAATGAGGGCAGGGCAGCACCAGTCATGGACGTAGCGAATAGGAATGAAATACAATATCCGTTTTTTGCTACATAAATGTTTTTTACGAGTATACGAGTACCTAAATTAAATATAGGATAATGCCGAAAATAAGCCTAGATTTAAAAAAAATGTATTTCTTTTCATATGTGAAATTGCACAGAGCGTCCTTTTCAAGGAAATCGACAAAAATATAAGTGCCCGCTGTTTTAAGTCCGAATCCAAGATTATAATTCTTGCAATACCCAATACAGTCTATTTTTTTCATTGCAGTGTTGCTGTTGCAATTGGCAGCTTTTGCATTCAGCGACTCAGTCACCTGGAGAGCATGCCAGGTCAGAGAGCCGTATAGAGAACGGTTTCCCAGCTCAGGACTGGACATCAACGCCACGTTCTTAGACTTAAACAACTGCAATATTAAAACGCTCAACCCGGGCGCTTTCCACGACTTCCCAAACTTAGATACCATACTCTTATCCGGCAACAAATTTGAGGATATAGACTTAACCATCTTCACTTCTGTAACTAAATTAAATTCTCTGATGCTCTCGTCTAACAAGTTCAAGGAAATCCCAAACTTCAGTGAACATTCACTCCCGAACTTAGAAAAGCTATCGTTTGCAAATAATCAAATAACTACACTAAACAATTCAAAAACCTTCTCCCGTACCACACAGCTTCAGAAATTGTCTCTAGGTTTCAATTTAATTGAATACATACACCCGGATATATTTAAACCGTTGATCAATTTGCGTGAACTGTATTTAAATAATAATAAGATAAAAGTTATATCGGGAATAAGTTTCCCGATATCGTTGAAGATATTTGGACTTTGGACAATAATCTGATAGAATATGTTCCGCCGGGTGTGTTCCGTGGAGCTAAGTTCGACGGGCTGCGTTTGGATTTCAATAGAATCTCCTACTTACCAGAAAATATGGCGAGTGACTTAGTCAATTCTGGGAGTAGGTTGGGGAGCTTTCGCTTCTGTTACAACCCGTGGGATTGCGCGTGTTTGGTGGAACAGGTACTTGAGGTGCGGAGGTTGGGAGTGAGAGACTATGACATATACTGGGACCGACAATTGAGCGGAACAAAGCCAGCGTGCAAGTTTACTGGGATGACGTGCCGGCGGGATACTTAGTTGCTTAATGCCTTTGGTAATGGTTTTACTGTTACTCCTACATGACACTTAAAATAAAGTACCCATTAATGATTTTTTTGTTTCAATATCTTGTGTCAATAATTCCATTAGTAATTTAAAAATATTTTAAGCGGGTTACTCACGTATTAAGTCGATATAGCCGATATATATAGTCGATATATAAATATTTTTAAATATGTATGAGTCTCACGGGAGTTTTATAGTTAAAATTCCATTAGTCTTTCAAACTTAATACTCTTTCACAAGGAAAGGAGACATATTTGCGAACCATAATTAACATTAATTAAAGTTACTGACGTAATTTATGACAGGGTTCATAATTATTATGCTTTATTCTTTATTCATGTATAATTTGTTCGAAATGCTCAGTCATATAATTAATAGCAGAATGCACTCAATAATATCGTGTATTTTCACAAACTGGACAACGCAAACACTGCACACAGACCTGTCATTTCATTTCATAAAAAAGTAAATGAGTTATTGTAAACATATATAATATAATTATAATTTCTGAATTTACGTAGTAGGTAAGTACTCCTAACCCAAGGACACTTAGAATTTGTACTATAGTTTTGGTCTCGCTTTTGAAAGTTATTCTTTAACGACACTGGTCTGGCCTAGTAATTAAGTAATGACCCTGCATGCTAAGTGCTACCTATGGTCCTGGATTCCAATCCAGTAGGTATGGCAGCAGCTACAAAGTTCCATTTAATTACTTATATTCTTTGACGACTTAAATTATGTATGAATTTTCTTTGGCGACGAAGCTATCATTTGACAAATACCCACGGCTGGGACTTGTCAGAATTATTAATTAACAAACAGTTGAAGGTAATGTTGGTGGTTTCGTTTAAGATGCAATTAAATTTGCTTACGAAGTGGACGGGAAGTAGAGCCTAGTTCTTGAGCATTTTAGTCTCATAATATCAAGAAAATAATCCTATAGAACAAATCCGTAGCTATCTAACACGTAAAAAAAGTTAGGTAAATTAAAATTCAAAATAAGATGCCATTAATGCTGCCACGAAATGATAACCTCCTTTTTTAGCATTTGGAAGCGGGTTAAAAATGATGGACAGGTACTTGCATGAACCACATTTGACAGACACATTACCGTCACGCAGCAGACGTCTATGGAACTTCCCATACAATAAAATTTAACGAACGCTTTAACGGTGGCAGACGGTTCGATGCAACCGGTCCTTAGTCTCCTTCCGACCTTCGACAGTCCGTCATTTTTTCCTTATTCCTTAATGGCATCTTATTTAAAAATTTCAATGTATCGTATAGTTAGTGTGACTACTATTAAAAAAACATAAATCAAAATATTTGGTAAAATTAAATTCTTAGTTTGATTTGGTTGCCAAAGGCCAAAGTTGCGTAACTTACAGATTTGGTTAATTTACCTAATTAAATACTTAAATGTCCAATATTCAAGGATTCAATAATAGGATATTTTATTCAATTTAAAGTATAAAATGGGTACAAATTATAGCCTACAAATAAAATGAAATTAAATCTAAAAACCTAAATAACTCTAAAACTAAAAAACTTACATCGAGTATTTAAAAAAAAGAAAACCTACTGGAAAAGGATTCAATTACTTACTTACTCGTACATAATAATTTAACCGTAGAATGTATCCTTTGAGGAGGGTAAACGACGCAGTGCACTGGTTCATGAGCGACCTGACGTCCCGAGTAGTCGCGGCGTCGGGCGACCCGGCAGACCGGTACCACCTTGGCAAGATCCTGCTGCAGAGCCTTAAGGATGCTCCGGACTTTGTCATGCAGGTATATCTAATCTACTAGTTTTGATTGTAAAATGTTCCAAAAAGTCAGGAAAGTTCTTAAGAAGTTTGGCGAAAATTCTCAGAAAACTTTCGTGTAAAAAATTTAAAACTTCAATCACCATACACCTTGGGAAGATCCTGCTGCAGAGTTTTAAGGATGCTCCGGACTTTGTCATGCAGGAAGATTTGTAGCATTTGGGGATTTCCAAAAGGTAACTAACGTAGTTAGGGACAATAGGGGCCCCTCAAGTCACTCGAAAACGAACTCGCATGTGATTTTAATTTAACATTCCGACCTATGAAATAGTAACGCAGTAAGATCCTGCTGCGGAAACTTTCATATACAGGTGGTTATTAGTGTCTTTTTTAGGAATAAGGCTCTTTCAATCGAAAATCCAAATGAAATAATAAACAGATGGTAAAGGCCACACGTATATACGTGTGCGCCACTGCTGGGCAAAGGCCCAGCTTTTTCTCACCATTGAGTCCTGTCTAATTCACAATCGCACCACTCTATACAGAACCTTCCCCGGTCATCGCCAAGATCTTCGTGCTACGTATCAGCATTGCAACGCAGCGAGGAGATGCCAAATACAAACCCGCAAAGTTAACGGCCTATTTTAGATTCAAGGGCGTTTTCAGAATTTGGGACGTAAAATCAACGTAAAATGTTAACAAAAATTAACTCGCTGTCAGCTTTGTGACGATAATTAAGCAAGAGATTTCAATAAATATGTTGTTTTTGTGTGAGTTACTTAACTTCAAGCAATCTAGATACATTCAGAATGTGAAAAAAGTAGATTTTTAGACATATTTTATACCTAATTGTCGTCACAAAACCGACAGCGAGTTAATTTTTGTTAACGACTTGTAAGTACGCTAATTGGGGAGACCCAAATTCTGAAAATGCCCTCAAACTAAATAGATACTTGACGTATTTAGTTGAGTGCTTAGTTTTTAGTAAATTTTCACATTTCTGTAAATATTTGGAATTCAGAAAAAGATAATTATTTTTTAGATCGACGGAGCGACAGGCGAATCCGAAACCAGCGGTTCAGCCCTCGATAGAACTGTGCGTTGCGCCATAGCCCTCAAGAACCTCGGTCTTCAACCTGGAGATGTTATGGTCCTTATGGCTCCAAGTTACATCGACTTGGCTATACCGTTTTATGCGGCTTTTTATATAGGATTAGTGGCGTCGGCTATTGACCGAACTTTGGGTGTCAGTAAGTATCTGTACGTTGTGATTTCGATCAAAAGACTTGATTTCAACAAGATATTTACCTGACTATCATATGATTTATTCTTTTTTGGAGTTTTGGTGTTAACTTTTGACAGGGTTTCGGTTGTTACGTAGTAGGTATCGCGTGGCGCTGGCTTAAAGCCCAGGTGTTCAAAAATGTCAGGGCTCCAAGTCTCATCAATCTGGTCATTCTATTCAATGCTGCCTTTTATTTTGGAGTCCTGTCCTATTTGGCATACTGACGATACTATTGACAGAACTTTAGGTGTAACTGGTGTATGTAGCTGTGTGTTGCCCTAACGTACTCAAAATCCTCATCAAAAAGACGTCATACCGGATAGCTGTACCATTCTACGCTGTATTTTGCTAGTTGCGTTGTCTAATGAAAGATCTTCGGGTAAGTATATGTAGAATTCAAATGCCTTCAATCAAAAACCCACAATTATTACGTTCAATCAAAAAGTAGGACCTAACTCGTAATCTCAATTTTAGCTGAACTCCAAAGCACCTTCGAAGTATCCCGACCAAAGATAATCTTCTGCCAGAGCGACCGAGCCCAAGACATACAGATAGCTCTGAACGCGATAGAGTGTGATGCTTTCATTGTTACCTTCGACAAGGCAGACTATATCTGCAGCTTCTCACAGTTCTTGGTGAAGTATGGAGATGACAGCCCTGTTGAGGCTTTCAAGTAAGATTTTCATTAAGTGACGTATTTACCTAAGGTGACGTTAAGGGCCACTAGCATCAACGAAAAAGAAGAGTTAACCAGAGGGTTCACCCACCATTATATATGGAATTTGACTGACGACAGCCCTCTAACTCTGAGTTAAGAGGTTGGTGCAAGTGGGCCTAATTGTAGCAAAGATAACCCATATAACCATAATCGGTCGCCGTTCCTACGCAAATCCTCCTATTTTGTGTACACACAGGTCTTCGGGTCTCAATGCTTAGTCGCAGTACGGTCGACGTTTAGTCGAGGCGACCCAAATGGGGACGATTGGTAACAGGCACAAATGGTCACAGAAGTGACAGAAGTGTGCACTACGCGTGCACACATTGTTACCGTTTGGCGACTACTTTCCCAAAATCATTCGTTCATTTCATTCTTTTCAAATGGCGACTGTCAGAGACGTCAAA
Source organism: Leguminivora glycinivorella (assembly GCF_023078275.1). Classification (NCBI taxonomy): domain Eukaryota; kingdom Metazoa; phylum Arthropoda; class Insecta; order Lepidoptera; family Tortricidae; genus Leguminivora; species Leguminivora glycinivorella. The sequence goes on along the minus strand of NC_062989.1, from coordinate 17,105,229 downwards.
GTAAAAAAGAAATAAAATCACTTGACATTAAAATGTAATGGCGTAAGAATTTGTTAAAGATAAATATTTTTTGCATTTGTAATATAATGTGGGCTAATTACCATGGCCAATTAAATTGCTCGAGTGATTTCATAAAATAAGTCTAAATTTATCAACGCGCCATCAATTTACCTCAGTTTAACCAGTAATAATATTATTGACTACTCGGTGTTTGCGTGTTATGTATATTGATTGGTGAAGTTTTAGTGCTCCGATGCATATACTATACTGAAATAATAAAAATAATGCCTAGAAAACCAATAAAGTTGTTAAAATATGGATTAAGACGGTAATATTCCATGTAAAAAACAGTCGCCAAACGTTCACCAAACGGTTGACAAACGGTCGCAAAATGGTCGCAGCGTACACGCGTGACCGAAAGGCTTCGAAAGGAAAATGGCTTCTTGTATTCATTTTTTCCAGGTATCCTCAAACTTTATAAACAATTAAATATGCCATCGTACTCAGTTGCCCTCACTAAAGAAGATAAAAAACAATTGTAACGTGCGTACCGAGCTGCTGGGTTGTAAAGGATCGGGGATCATATTATTATGGTCTTCTATAGAGCAAATAGTATTTTGCGGCATTTCACAATTGACACTTGTTGAAGTAGTCGTCATTAATATTACTATCAACATTAATTTCTTCTGTCAAGATTTTTGTAGAGATAAGTGTCCACAAATTTGTAATGTTAAAGAGACATAAATAAAACGTAGTAGAGTAAATAATGTGTTTTTTTTGTAACCCAAACAAAATACTTGTAGATACGAGTGCGGAAAAGAGGAAAATCGATACGAGTAGCGATAAATTAATACACGAACGAAGGGAGTGTTTTGAATCGACACGAGTTGTGAATGTCCTTTTCGCACGTGTATCGTACGACGATTTTCAGTACCTAAATCTAAGCTAAGAGTTTCGACCAGACAAGAAATGAATCATTGCTTGATTTGCTCGCACTACTGCGTTAAAAAAAGCAGCATCTGTACTGAAAAAAACTATCATTGCGCAACAGAAATTCTATTAATATCACAGTAAATACTCTATTTCATTTGATTCCTACTTTTATTGTGTAAAGCAACACTACACTTCATTTTTATCAATAAGAATTAAAAATTATATATTTAATATATTAAGTAACTATAAAGTGCTTATCTATTTGTATTATCATTCTGCACTTTTCTTAACTTTCCCACATTTCTATAAAATGTCGAAGAGTGCTTAAATGGTCGTCGTCGTTTATTATTATTTAATTCGCTCATATTTAAATGATTCAAAGCAACCAGTCCACAACTTCACAAGACAGTTTGAGAAACCTTCGTATTTCAGATTGTCATTTGCGGATACAGTGGTTTAGGAGCAGTTCGGTAATCAGACCTACACATGTGTGTACAAATTCTGTCAATGTCACTGTCAGAAACCGTTCTGACCGTGACAATGACAGCCACAAATTCGTCCACATGTTGTTACCGTTATGTGTGCAAACGTCGACTAATAAAGTGTCGTTAAAAGTCATTCTGACAGTGACATTGACAGCCACAATTTCGTACACATTTTGTTACCGTAACGAGTGCACACGACGACTACATTTTGTTATTGTATCAATACGGTCGCATTGTTTGCACGACGTTACCACGCGTTATGTCACATTTGACAGTTAGTTACTGATTTGAAGATTTTGCGACTGAAATGGTTGTATGGGTTAAGTCTGCAGTGATGTTTCAATTGTTTATACAACAACCCACAGGCTGGGTCTGGCAGATTGGCATCCAAGTGTTTCTGAGGTCTGATGATTATGCGTTCCGCATTTCCACCGAAATACCAAAAAATAGTAGAAAGTACAATTGGATTGGGTCCAGGTAATTCCCTGCTACCTAGGAGACAAATTCCGAACATGAACAATTCAAAGTGGTCCAGGTCTTTGAGAACTCTGAACATCCATAATTTCTTAATCTTCTTTTTAACTCCAGACGCAAAAACGACGGGGTATTATAGAATAGAATAGAATAATGTTTATTCAGGCAACACACATCATTCATCAACAAATAAAGTACAAAGAAACAATTATAAAATCTAGAAGAAAAAACAATACAAACAGATGAAAAAAATATGTGAAGCTGAAATGGTCTCCACTCAGCAATGCAGTTGGCACGACTAGGCGTTGCCAACGGCGCTGGTATTCTGTGGAGCCAGCGAGGAGTGCGGAATTATAAGTTTGACGTGTCTGTCTGTCTGTTTGTCTGTCTGACTGTGTGTGTGTCTGTCTGTGGCATCGTAGCTCCCGAAGGGATGAACCGATTTAGTTTTTTTTTGTCTGAAAGCTGAGTTAGTCGGGATTGTTCTTAGCCATGTTTCATGAAAATCAGTCTACTATGTCGCGGTCGGGGGTTTTTTTTTTTAAATTTTAATTTTGTAGTTAAGTTAGTTATTGGATCAAACGCTCTCTATTCATGTGTTGTTTCAAAGGCCCACAGATTTCGATCCTGAAGACACCGTGGCTCTTCTAGTTGCCACCAGCGGCACCACCGGACTGCCAAAATTTGCCGCCGCCACTCACAAGAACATGGCCATCACTTTGCCTTATCTATGGTGAGAGAGCATCATCATCCTCCTTGCGTTATCCCGGCATTTGCCACGGCTCATGGGAGCCTGGGGTCCGTTGGGATTAGTTGTCAAACAACTAATCCCAAGATTTTGCGTAGGCACTGGTTTTACGAAAGCGACTGCTATCTGACCTTCCAATCCGAAGGGTAACTAGGCCTTATTGGAATTAGTACGGTTTCCTTACGATGTTTTCCTTCACCGAAAAGCGACTGGCAAATATCAAATGACATTTTGCACATAAGTTCCGAAAACTCATTGGTTCGAACCCGCGACCTCCGGATCGAAAGTCGCACGCTCTTACCGCTAGGCCACCAGCGCAGCTATCTATGGTGAGAAAGCATGAATGCTAAATATTGTTGTCATCAGGTGGAACACAAAAGTTGTCACCACGTCAACACTAGGAAAATACTTACTGCAAGGCTGGTTTAGTGTCACGCGAGCCGACCGTTCGGAACCCTCACCGTACTAATATGTATTAAGTTCAGGGAGCCTTACGGCCTAGCCACGACAATGGTCTAAGCGCGACAGCGGTGAGCGGCAGCCATACGTGCGAATGAAAAGTCCCATCGCTGTGTCTCGCTCCAATGTATGGCTGCCGCTCACTGCCGTCGCGCTTAGACCAATGTCGTGGCTGAGCCGTTAGATAGTAAAGCCACAACTCGGACAATGACGATCAAATATAGTCCGGAAAGAGGTGCGTTCCTTTCCTACACTACCTACGCACACAGTCTAAGCTCGTGTAGGTGGACGCGTACCTACCATGCTTGTAGAGATATGACAGGTCGATTGGTCGAGTTTTTGACAGGTAACAGTGAGGCAACCGAGAGCGGGTGAACGGCACTTTCAGCGGGAGCGAGGGTGGCCTTACTGTCCGACAATACTCTTTATTATACTGTGGTTAAGCGGACAACAACTTCATATAAATTGGCGGTCGGTCCACGTGACACTAAACCAGCCTAAAGCATCAAAATATGATAGCTACCATTTGGCGTGATGAAAAATCTTTAATTTAAAATCGTTTTCTGTACAGTCACCGGCATAACTAAGTGATGATTTCTATACCTTGTCGCTTTTAATCGATTGACAATTTCGTATGACATTTCGTTACATAGAACACAAATATTTATGCCGGTGATTGTACCATTTTCGTATTAAAAAGAAAACTTGTTACTTACCCAATTACCCATTACATTTGAAGGATCCGTCACACCCAGTTCCCTCACCCCACGAAGATGATAATGATCGGCTCACCACTCCAATGGCTGACTGCCATCATGAACTTCTTTATGTCACCGGTCCTTCGGTACACGAGGCTGCAGACATCAGAAAACTTGACGAAGGAACATGCTTATGAGCTCATTAATACTTATAAGGTTTGTACTTGTTACTGTTGCAAGAGTCACCTCTATGATTTGCTCTCAAAATGGTAACTACTCTTGGTTTTTCAAACCGTCAATACCTAACATTACATACATGTAGTACGTATGGAAGCTCGACTGGAGAACCTGGACCAAAAGCGCCTTCAACGGAAGTCTCGCCCAAAACCGTCCTACGCGTATACATGTAACGACCAAGGGCAGCTTTATTGCGCACAGTGCGACCGAATTTTTAAAACGAAGTTCGGTTTTGCGAGCCATATACGTACTCATCAGAGAAAGTTGTTAAGGTCGCCGTTGTCGGATACGACATGGAGGACTATATATATATATATATATATATATATATATATATATATATATATATATATATGTACGTAAAGATTTGCTTTCGTATTGTTATGGAAACGTACGAACGTGTCATGCTATTTCAGTCAGTCTCAGTACAAGATGTACTGAGTTACTGACATTGACTGAACTGGCATGACAAATACTTATAAGTACGAACGTTTCCGGGAAAATACGAAGGAAACCCTTTTCGCACTACATCTGTAATATGCTTCTTCACTTCAGGAACATATTTGACATTTTTAAAGACAGACGCGATAAAATAACGTTTTTACCTTTTTTCCGACAGCTAGTGCAACATGGAGCCCATTTCTCGAAGCTACAAGTTACAATTTACAAGAGGTTGTCAATGTCTCATATGACAAGTTGGGAAAAGACTTCCGCTTGTAACTTGTAACTTTCAGTTTTGAGAAATGGGCCCCTGGCTGAACCAGGCCACGTAGCCGAATGGCATTTCTGCCACGCGAAACGAAATACCACGGGGTAGGTTGGCTCTGTCGCTCCAATACGCAAGAGCGATAGAGATAGATAGCTACAAAAGAGACAGTGACCCCCAACACCCACGGAGGGAAGTCAAACGAAACATTCTGTATATAATTCAAACGTTTGCTTTCAGCCTACCATCACGCTTCTCAGTCCAACCTTTATGAATGCGCTCATAACACCTGGGGAACACGAGCAGTGTGATTTCAGCTGCCTTGAAACTCTGATGCTGGGCGGCAGCGCTTTACCAGCTGACTTGGTTACAGATATCAAGGTGAGGTACCACTGAGGCTATAGGAAATCCTTTTGAAACCTCTTCCAACGAATGATTCCGGTGTTGTGTAGTATTTTCTTGAGAAAGGTCGAAGCGCTTCAACTCTATCTTATTTGTGAAACAAAATATTGTGTGAAATTATTCTGGGGTTTAAACACTGACAACTGACCTGGTCAGTCTTCAAGATTCCCCCTAGGTCCTAAAATTTGCTGTGTTTGGTCTGGCTGCCCAAATAGCCAGGAGTGTATTGTTAGTGTGTGTTTCTTTTATTATTGACGACCGGCCTGGCTCAGTCGGTAGTGACCCTGCCTGCTAAGCCGCGGTCCGGCCGAATCCCGGTAAGGGCATTTATTTGCGTGACGAGCACAGATATTTGTTCCTGAGTCATGGATGTTTTCTATGTATGTAAGTATGTATTTATCTATTTAAGTATGTATATCGTCGCTTAGCACCCATAGTACAAGCTTTGCTTAGTTTGGGGCTAAGTTGATCTGTGTAAGGTGTCCCCAATATTTATTTATATTTGTTGTTATATCCTAGATTCGTTTCAGAAAATAATGCCCCGCACAGAAGTTCTAAATGTGTACGGCCTGAGTGAGCTCACGACAGTAGCGTTCGTAGACGATGGGGCAAACCCGCCTGGTTCCGTTCCGGCTGGAAAGCCTATTGGCTGTTTGCAGTACAGGGTAAGACTTAGATTCTGATTGCAAGGTTTCAGATACAAAGTGGAATAACTATCTTTGGTGAGATTACGACACCAGATGTCAAACCAATAGTGTGTCATCTGAGCCAGTTAGGTAGGTGGTTAGGTACTAAACCGTTGAAGAAAATAAAACGAATATAAATATCTAGTTGAGTTCTCACGTACGTAGCTAAGGTACCTTTCAACTGGCCTTGTTGGTCGCAGTTGCATCAAACCGTCTGTCGCCGTTAAAGCGTTCGTTAAATTGTATTGTATGGGAAGTTCCATAGACGTCTGCTGCGTGACGATGATGTGTCTGTCAAATGTGGTCGTTGCAACTGGCCCTTAGTATCTTAGTTTGAGTCAAAACATATAAGCTAAATTTGACCCACTTCCCGGTTTCCGATTGAGCTGAAATTTTGCACAACAATGCAATATTATGGTATCATGGAGCTGACCTGATGATGGAGCAGAAAGGTGGCCATAGGAACTCTGTTATGAAGCGTCCCATCGAGTAAGGGGTATTTAGAAACGTCTTGGAGAGCAGATGACTGTTGAAAGAAAGGTACAGTCGGCGATAAAAGCTTGTGCCAAAAATGTTTTTTTTATATAAGAGTTAATTATTCACTCTTAATATTCCACCCTACCACTTTGCAAAAAGTGTGCAATTAAAGCTCCAAACTTAAGTATCTCTATTTCAGCTGATAGATGTGGAGACTCAAGAAGACATCTACGAACCTCACAGAAACGGGGAGCTCTGGCTCAAAGGTCCCGGCATCATCAAGTATTACTACAAGAACCCTGAAGCCACCGCGGAGACCTTCGCCGAAGACCGGTGGTTCAAAACTGGAGACCTGTTCTACAGGGATGAGAACTACAACTTCTTCTTCGTGGAGAGGATTAAGTTGCTGCTTAAGTATATGAGTCATCAGGTGATTCATTTTAAATGTTGCTGGAATGTACGAATCTTTTGAACGACATAAGGGGGCAATTGTAACTGCTCCATTTTTTCCATTATTACACTATTAAGTTGAGTGCCACATGTATCCACCAGCAGCGGCTGCCTAAAATTGATTACTAGTAAAGTACCTAATGTTAAATTCAATTCAATTCAATTCAAAATATCTTTATTCATGTAGGCCTAGTTACAAGCTCTTATGAATAGTTCATTACATATATATTATGATCTTAATCTAGCCTAATTATCAGAGCAATTTATTGTTGTAAATTATTGTTCATAATAATATTGAGTCTATAATATACAATTTCATATAAAAATAATCGTTAAACAAAAAATATATAATTAGGTATATGTATATATAAAAATACATGTCTAGAATATTTCTAGGAAAAATCCAATGTCCAAAAAAATACAATATTAATTTCATCAACAATAATAATAATAATAAAAATAAACGTAAAAATAAGAAACCATTTCGAATAACAATTAATCCCACGTTGTTTTATCATTCATGTAGTCTTGTGTTGTATAATAAGCTTTGGAAATGTTTCTTTTTGCTTTGGTGTTGCCTAGCAGAAATTTTTACCAGCCGCCACTGGTATCCGCTGAACACGCGTGCCATATATAACCGGTGGACACTCTAATTAATAATGAAAACATTGTAAAACATGGAAAAAGTATCAGTTGCATTTGCCCCCAGTCAAAATTGCCCCGCTGTACCTTACCTATCTTGTGCAGCTAGCTTTTATACTTGTCAGAATAGAAGCTTTTCTGGGTAAAGCCGCGATGTTCAACAAAACTGAACTGAAACCGAAAATAGATTTTTGGAATACCTTCAATATCAAATAACCAACAACAGGCAAGATGGACAAGGAATGGAATGCGTCCCCAGCATCGGTGTTCCCAGAAAAATACGACCTCTGTCTCTTTAAACGTAGAGTGATTAGAGTGAATAGGCTATTACTGAATCGGTGAGCCATCTTAAACTCTGTCTTCACTTGCCATCAGGTGTGACTAGGGTCAATCGCCGATCAGTCCACAATAAAAAATAAAAAATAAAAAAAATCACCCTCCTGTACCTTACACTCTTAGTGTCCGAAAATAGAAATAACTTTAGGTAAAACGTATCACGCAAGAGCTGCCTGATCGGGAGCAGTCATCACAGCCCATGGACATAGACAACATCAGGGAGCCTATGCGTTGCCGAACTAGTAGTAGTTTGTAGGGGGTAGGGCATAGCGAATGATATTCCGCTTTGTGTGGTAGGGCACAGCACAGCGGATATCATCTCGCTCGAATCTAGAGCAGAGCCCAACTGGGGTAGTACCTCCGCCTTACAGAAGACCGCAGCCAAATAGCACTAGACCCTACTCATAGTATTGTGTTCCTGCCGGTGAGTAAGGCTGCCAGAGCTCAACGAGGGTGCGGTGTGCTGATGACGGGAGGACTTACCCTCCTTGGAACTTGTGCATTCCTTTTTTACTGTGTATTTAACACAGCAAAAAGGAATGTACAAGTACCTATCTAATGGGGTGGCAACGCGCATGTGACACTCTTTGAGTTGCAGGCGTCCATAGGTTATGGTGACCGCTTTCCATCAGGCGGGCCGTACGCTTGTTTGCCACCGACGTAGTATAAAAAAAAAACTTTGAGAAATTTGAAGAGTTATTCCGTAAAATTAGCTTAAAGGCAGTCAAAAACTTTTAGTGGATTTCGAATCTTCTTTCCCATTCCTACAGATCTCTCCAGTAGAACTGGAGCTCACAATCCGCCAGCATCCAGGCATTCTAGATGTAGCAGTGACCGGTATACCGGACGCCAAAGGGGACTTACCGGTCGCTTGCGTCGTGAGGCGTCCCGGCTCTGACGTCACTGCTGAAGATGTCAAACGGATTGTCAAAAGTACATTGTAAACTATATTGCCAGAACACCTCTCTATGACTGGAACTCACAATCAGCAACCAGGTGCGCTAGACGTAGCAGTGACCGGTATACCGGACGCGAAAGGGGACTTACCGGTCGCTTGCGTCGTGAGGCGTCCCAGCTCTGACGTCACTGCTGAAGATATCAAACGGATTGTCAAAGGTACATTAGTAAACTATATTGCCAGAACACCTCTCTATGACTGGAACTCACAATCAGCAACCAGGTGCGCTAGACGTAGCAGTGACCGGTATACCGGACGCCAAAGGGGACTTACCGGTCGCTTGTGTCGTGAGGCGCCCCGGCTCTGACGTCACTGCTGAAGATATCAAACAGATTGTCAAAGGTACATTGTATACTATATTGCCAAAACACCTCTCTATGACTGGAACCCACAATCCGCCAGCATCCAGGCATTCCAGATGTAGCAGTGACCGGTATACCGGACGCCAAAGGGGACTTACCGGTTGCATGCGTCGTGAGGCGTCCCGGCTCTGACGTCACTGCTGAAGATATCAAACAGATTGTCAAAGGTACATTGTAAACTATATTGCCAGAACACCTCTCTATGACTGGAACTCACAATCAGCAACCAGGTGCGCTAGATGTAGCAGTGACCGGTATACCGGACGTCAAAAAGAACTTACCGGGGCCCATTTATCGAAGCTACAAGTTACAATTTACAAGTGGTAGTCAAGGGGCCCGTTTCTCGAAAGGTACAAGCCTTGTATTACAAGTGCGCGAACTGTCAAATCGTATGGGTTGTCATGGAAACACATTTGTAATACAAGGCTTGCACCTTTCGAGAAAGGGGCCCAATGTCTAATATGACAAGTTGGAAAGATGCTTCCGCTTGTAAATTGTACCTTTCAGTTTTGAGAAATGGGTCACTGGTAGCATGAGTTGTGAGGCGTCCCGGCTCTGACGTCACTACTGAAGATATCAAAGGAACTGTAAAAGGTACACCCTACATGAAACTACTAAAGCTTCAATGCCACTCTTGACAAAATAAGGGGTTGAAAGAAAACGAAACTGTGGCATTGCAGTGACAGGTTGCCAGCCTCTCGCCTACGCCACAATTTAACCCATATCCAATAAAATAAAAAATAAATAAATAAATCCCATAGTCGCCTTCTACGACACCCACGGGAAGAAAGGGGGTGGTGAAATTCTTAACCCGTCACCACACAGGCAATAATATTAAGAGCATAATATTAAGAGTATATATTGTGTAATACTTTACATTCAAAATAAGTGCGTTTTCACATTATCCGATCCGATATCGGATGTCGGACCGATATTTCATACATTACAGGCGCCATCTTGGATTTTTTCTATGGAAATCCTTCCGACATTCGATATCGGATCGGATAATGTGAAAACGGACTTACTATTAGAATATCTATAGGTCTATAATTTATGGACAACTTACTATAACCATTTTTATGATTTACTTCCCATGCGAACTCGATCAAGTACCTACCAAAATATTAACTTTTTTCCTCAGATAACCTAACGGACTCAAAACAACTGAGAGGAGGAGTCATCTTCCTGGATAAAATACCACAAACTGCATCCACGAAGGTTCACAGAAGAAAACTCAAGGAAATAGCAATGGAAACGCAAGCCGAATAAACATCAAAAACGTTGTATTATCTACAGAAATTAGGTTTTTTGCAATTTCGACTACAACAGTTGTTGAAATTGAACGCTTCAATATCGTCACTAAAGTGGATAGCAAAGAGGATCGATTATTACCTATAGAGAGTTTCTGTCGAATTAAAATGTGTAATCACAGTGCATAGACTGCCATCTCTTGACACAGGCTTAAAACTTTTGAACCTCAGTTTTGACAATTTGGCCCATATTCTTAGCTTGATATGTGTTAAAATGTCAAATATTATACTCTGTCAACCAAGTCTGTCAGTAAATAAGAACAAAGAAAACTATATGCATCCTTTTCTTTAGGGTGCTAGAGAAAAGGATACCTATAGTTTTCTTAGTTCTTATTTACTGACAGACTTGTTTGACAGAATATAATATTAGCGCCATCTAGCTGAGCGTCCCCCAAAGGTGTAACGCCACCGTACCTTTTTCTGTATGGTACTGAGGTACGTTTTTTTCTTAGACTTTATCTGTCTAGATGGAGTTATATAATTATGTCTTTGGTGATAGTCACTAAATTTTCTTCACAACGCACGATGATTATTTTTTTTGTGAAAACTCACGTACTATACGGTGAAATAAAAAGGACCAATCAAAAAAATGTTGTTCTGTAGAAATGATCATCATGTCAGTCGGAATGTACATCCAATATTTTATCGCGATTTCAGCATTGGTCCCATACGAGTAATAAATTTTGTTCATTATCTTAGAACAAATTAAATTGTTCTCATTTGAAAATATTTTAATTTGTATTTTTTTGGGGGGCGCCATAAGCCTTCGGTAATTGTGTCACATACTTGGAAATTTCGACCCTTGCTTTCGTGATCCAATGGCCGAGTGGTTTTACAGGCATCCGTCCGGTTAACGGAGTGCGCTGGTTCGATTCCAGCTCGGAACACTTAGAGACCTTGGTCACTTTTTCTTTGTATATGACATTTATTTAATGTTGTTCATTATGACCTCAAAAGTGACTATGCAAGGTAGCTATGTCAGGTCCTTTTTATTTCACCCTGTATATTATACACCCTGTTTTTATTGAATTCCGTTCACTTTAAGGGAAGATTCATTACATTAAATACAATTAATTTCTCTAAGAAACTAGCGTCTTAACTCTTGCGGTTATCGAGTTATAAAGATAATTGCTGAACACAGCCTTTACCAATTCATAATGTTATTTGTATTGACATGTGCCGTCAATCACTTGACACTAACATGAATGTTATTCTTAAGGGTCTCTCACACTAATAAGTTAATTTATTATGTACCTATGAATATGATGAATTTTTTTTTTTACGAATTTAACTAAAAGTGATATTATACAAGGTGGTTCCTGATAATGAACCTAACAACGTGTCGAATTTAACGGAAAACAAAAAAAAACACGGTGTATTTATGCTATTAACACGGACACTAATAAGGTTTCTAGATGTGATATAATAATATAATATGTCTTAGATCTCATTGTTATTAAGCTTGATAATGTTTAGTAATTGTTTGTTTTTATCCAAATATTTAGCTATAATTACCACATAAGTGTTTTGGTGTAAGATTGTTAACTTTGTGTAAATTTTAATAAATAAATAATTAAAATAAATAATACATAAGTCTTAAAGCGTCATTTATTGAGTATGTAACATAATATATTTTACATAATATCTTACAGCTATCGATCTAGACTTGTGCTTTTTCTGGCATAATAAATATGGACAGATGTGGTGCGAAATGTTTTCCTTCGTGTTTTGACGGAAACTCACGAACGTGGCATGCTAGTTAGATCAACGTTAGTACAGATGTAGTGCGGAAAGCTTTTTCCCCTCACTAGCTCGGAAACACGTGTTTTGTCCTTCAATACCAGCGGGTAAAAATGCATTTTATCCACTAGTGGGTAAAGTAATTTAACCTTGAATAAAGTCAAATTAACTGCTTTAAAATTGATAAAAGTAGGTGAATCTAGTAATAAAGATGATTTACCACCTGTGGAACTACTGGAAGCAGTGATAAATGCATTTTTTGCGTTGTAGTTTCCTCGCTATAGTGAGGGGAAAAGTTTTGTGTTACACTCGGGTGCAAATGTATTTTACTTCTCGTGTGTTAAAAAACTCGCAAGTTCAGGATTCTATTCTCGAACCACTCGCTTCGCTCGTGGTTCAACTATAGAATCCTTTCACTTGCTCGTTTTTCAATTCCACACTCGGCGTTAAAATACAACTTTGTATAACAAATAACTATTCTTTCGTATTTTTCAGGAAACGTTCGTATTTGTCATGCTAGTTGAAACAGTATCAGTACGTCTTGTACTAAGACTGACTGAAATAGCATGACACGTTCGTACATTCCCGTAATAACCTAACAAAAAAATTAAATTTTGAAAAAACCCCCGACCGCGATTTTCATGAAACATGGCTAAGACTAAGTCAGCTTTCAGACAAAAAAGACTTAAACTTCGGTTCATCCGTCCGGGAGCTACGATGCCACAGACAGACACGTCAAACTTATAACACCCCGTCGTTTTTGCGTCGGGGGTTAAAAATACGAAGGAAAACTTTTTGCCGGTCTGGCTCAGTCGGTAGTGACCCTGCCACTAAGCCGCGGTCCTGGGTTCGAATCCCGGTAAGGGCATTTATTTGTGTGATGAGCACAAATACTTGTTCCTGAGTCATGGATGTTTTCTATGTATATAAGTATGTATTTATCTATTTAAGTATGTATATCGTCGCTTAGCACCCATAGTACAGGCTTTGCGTAGTTTGTTGGGGCTAAGTTGATTATTTTATTTATTTTACTAACGTTGACCGAACTAACATGTCACGTTCGTGAGTTTCAGTGAAAAGTGTCGTGTTCCTGCCGGTGAGTAAGGCTGCCAGAGCTCAACGAGGGTGCTGTGTACTGGTGACGGAACTACGGAACTAATTTGTTCCGTCTATTATCCTTTGAGTCGTCGGCAACCCAAACCCTCCTTAGAACTTGAGTCTATTTTTTTGCTGTGTACTTAACACAGCAAAAAGGCGTGTACAAGTTTGTAATGGGTTGGCAACGCGCACGTAACACTCCTTGAGTTGCAGGCGTCCTGACGGTGACCGCAATCCATCAGGCGGACCGTATGCTTGTTTGCCACCGACGTAGTATTAAAAAAAAGGAAAAAGATTTCGCACAACATCTGTAAGTAGACTTAACAAAGGCAGGAATAATTATTTATTTCAGTATTTTTTTTCTGATGTCATAAATTAGTCTGATGTTATACTTAGGTATCCAATATGGAGATATCTTGGAACATGTACTCCTCAGTCTCGTCCGCGAAGACCGTGCGACCTCGCCGTCGCTCGATCGTTTTGGGTAACCTAAGTAAGAAAAACAATATGCGGGTAGTTGCTAGTTGTATGCTGGTAGTTGGTAAATATAAGATCTAAAATTATGGGCCGGTTAAAATGTTAGAAAGCCTGTTGAATTTAATTTGAAAACATAGAGGAATAAGTAAGGGAAGTTGTAACTCCATACATCAGTAAATGCAAGTTATTTGTAGTGACATCTAGCGTCATCCACGCGTCAACTAGCGTAAATTATCAGTACTGCTACTTGTCAATAGATGTCGCGACGAACAAAAAGTCTAATGCTCAACAATTTTTAGTTAATATTACAATAGTATTAATCAGTACCCTGCTTTCAAATTTCTTCTGCTTGTAATATAAGTTGTAAACTGTTTTTATATTACATTTTTGGCAGACGCAACACAGTTGGCACCTAGTGTTTAGTAGTGGTACTGATAATTTTCAGTATTTGACGCGTGACTGACGCGTGAATGACGCTAAACAAATAACTTGCATTTACTGATGTATGGAGTTACAACTCTTCCCTAATCATTCATGGGGGCACTGTCGGCACGGCTGGTCGACACCACAGGGGACCCCAGGGCTGGACCTCTGTTACAAAGAGGTAACTCATTCCATGCCGCAAGCAGACCTACTGGAAGGGGTATTTTCTTTGTAACCAGGTTATTACTGTAGGTAGGTAAATATTTTTATATGTGTGTAGGTATAGTTTGTTATATAGTTTTATTTATTTTTAGATTTAACTTTTATGGTATGTTTAATCTTGAATTTAATAAATAACTCTTCCCTTACTTATTCCTCTATGTTTGAAAATTAAACTTGTATCAGAGTTTTATCGCAAAAGACGAAGAAGGAAAAGAAGAGTACAAAATGCAAAAGTATTAACATATATTAGGTTTTAGAAAATGTAAGTGACATTCATTTCATAGTTAGTTTTTGTGTTAGTTTTATTTTGACATTGAATGTATAACCGTTCCGTTCTGCCTAGCTTTGTAACCATTAATACCTTTAATGTGAACCTACCCTATTTTTTGACATGATTTAAAATTTATTGTTTTGTAATTTCCGAAGGTACTTAGGTTAGTTATATGTTGACATTTTATAACTTCAATTTTTAATCTGTTTAAGTATTTTTTGCATGTCTGTTTGTCGAATACACTGACACTTCCCTAGTTTTAAGACCTATTATGTATTTACGTGTATTCTTGCAAAATAAAAAGTTTGAAGTTTGAAGTTAATCATAATTTTAGAATATTTCTTTCGTGCACTTTGAATTGGGTAGGTAAAGTTGTTTGAAGATAGGCAAATAATATAATTACTTTTCTGAAACAACACGTTATAGCAATCACGAAAAGGTGACTCTTTTATTTTTATTTCGTATAATTTATTTACTATCATTTTTAAGTGATTGAAATGACGTTTGTGAAATTTAATAGCAGATGAGGTGACAATACCTTAAGGCACTGGTCTCACCGCGAGCTAGTAAGCTATAAGCTATCGGCTATAAAAACGAACAAAAGATAATCACTCCCGTGCAAATAAAAGAGACACGGCGATGTTTATAGTTACTCGCCCAGCGGTGAGCTATTAAAATCGCCGTGTCTCTTTTATTTGCACGGGAGTGATTATCTTTTGTACGTTTTTATAGCCGATAGCTCATAGCTTACTAGCTCGCGGTGGGACCAGTGCCTTAAACGTGCTGAGTTGTAAGAAATTAGAAAAAAAACACCAATGACAGCAAAGTGACACTGACAGATGACATCGCTTTGTTTTCTAATTTCATATATTCAGCACGGAACTTCCGGTTGGGAAAGCGGTTTCGCTGAGTTGTTTAAGAAATTAGAAAAAAAACACCAATGACACGCAAAGTGACACTGACAGATGACATCGCTTTTACTTTTACTAATTTCATATCACCTTGACAGCACGCCATTTAATTTTAAAAACTGAACTGAACTGAACTATATTCAGCACGCGCAAAGGCATTGTCACCTCATCTGCTATTAAATTTCACAAACGTCATTTCGGTTACTTCAATAAAGATAATATTTTTTTTTTTTTACCCTCTTTTGTGTCCCACTGCTGGGCAAAGGCCTCCCCTCGCTTTCTCCACTCGACCCTGTTGCCGCATGCACCCGGAAAGGTGGGCCAAAATGATTACAGACTGGGACCCGCGAAACACCATAGACGGGGCAGGCCGGGGTGCAGGCAGACCAAAAAGGAGATGGCGGGACGACCTGGACGCATTCTACCCAAAATGGTGGGAAAATGCCGACAGCAAATAAATTATACGAAATAAAAATAAAAGAGTCACCTTTTCGTGATCGTTATAACATATTCTATATCAGCAACACGCTGAGATGAGGCCATTTCGTGGCACTTCATTACTTTCTGTCTTGTTGTTATTATGTGTTCTTTGTCTTGTCTGTGTTCACGAATAAATGTTTATTCTATTCTATTCTATTCTATAAGATAAATATATTATTTGCCAATCTTCAAAAAACTTTACCTACCCAATTGTCACTAACTTCACTAGGTAGTTTATTCTCTCACCAATGAGGAGGTACAATCAAAGGTTATGTTATGACAGATGGCGCCACCCTATTAGTCCATACGTGAGAGCGAGAAGATGATATGTTTTTTCTCTCTCTCACATATGAATGACAGTGACATGCCTAGACACTTGCACAGGCGCCGCCTGGCGGGGTAAAATGTCAGTGTGCTTCCTCATTGTACCTATATACGATATTCTTATGTACCTACTACCTATCTGTGATATTAAATAAAGCTTTTCTCTACATCTAAATAATTTTTTAATGTCATTCACATTATCTAAATATATACCGGCCCCAAAAATTTGGTACGTAAATAATAATAACTGTCTATGTTATTATTACTACTACTATAGAGATATTTTCATACAATAAGATATTGTACCACCATAAGGATATTAGAAGGAGATATATACGTACAAAAATACATAGACAGTATTTGAATCTTTTTATTAATATATTCAACAAGATATAGCTAATGCATAATCTATTACAATACATTCTACATTTTCTACAAATCTAAATCATCAGCAAATATTTTACTACTTTAATATTTCTACAATAATATCTGGAAGCCTATTAAAATTATATTAGTCAATAATCATATTAAATGGAGCGAAACATGTCGAGCGTTATATCGACTTAACACGTGACGTGAGAAACCCGCTTAAAATATTTTTAAATACAAGTAGTTATTGCTAACATGGCGTCGTATTTACTATAATATACTAAATAAGTAAAAGTATTATCCCAATACTTAATTAGTCATACACATACATACAAATAAACAATCACCAAACTACTTGATCTATAACGTGCATATAATCGTTTATATAAATATTTTAGCAAATATGATAACGTCAAAAAACCATAGCGTATTTGTAGAAGGATAAAGAGTAAGAACTCCCGGCCCCGTAGCCGAATGGCATTTCTGCGAAACGGAACGCCATCGAAACGCCGCAGAAATGTAGTCTGGCTCTGTCGCGCCAATACGCAAGAGTGATAGAGATAGATAGCTACGAAAGAGATATGCCTGACCGGTCTGGCGCAGTCGGTAGTGACCCTGCCTGCTGCGCCGCGGTCCCGGGTTCGAATCCCGGTAAGGGCATTTATTTGTGTGATGAGTACAGATATTTATTTGTTCCTGAGTCCTGGATGTTTTCTATGTATATAAGTATTTATATATTATATATATCGTTGTCTGAGTACCCACAATACAAGCCTTCTTGAGCTTACCGTGGGCCTCAGTCAATCTGTGTAAGAATGTCCTATATCCTATAATATTATCGTGAGCGTTTGTGCAATTGGCTACGCACACTGCTTAAGTTCAGTTACCGTAATAACTTGTTATACAATTAAGTTACGATCAAACAAAATTATTGTTCTACTAAGCTATGTATAAATGTAGGCATGTTTCATAGACAATATTTCTAGTCAATTCTTCAGTATTCATTACATTACATACCATTTAACAACCAATACATCAACCCTTTAAACATACTGAATTAATATAGTTATACATATATACGTCAATTTAAATTTATAATTGAATATAATTTTAAGTTAGTTATGACTAATATAATTATACATAACTATACATATAATTAGAATAACCTACTAGTAGTAAGCCTATAGTTGAGAGCCAGTATCTAATCAAGTTATTCACAGCATTTTTCCTATCATTATCATAAACAAGACAAAGATAACAATATTTCAACCAACTATTCTTACAAACGCTCTCTAGCTATCATCTGTCCATCCCACTCACAGTCTAGCCGTCTCACTCGCTCCATCCCCACCATTTTTTCATTTATACGTTTTTCATTTACATTCATCTCTAGTTCACGCTTCACTACCAAGAATGGCACAGCCATAGATTTATCATTCTCACTTGTTATCACTTCTGAATTGTCTTGTTGTACCTCAGGTGTTTTGAAATCTACAAATAGATTTGTTTTTTCCTTATTCGTCTCTTTTGCAGAATCAATTATTCTTTCATTTTCAGAGTTGAAATGATGATTTGAATCCTTGCGTTTAATTCCTGAGATATCTTCGACATCTGTCAAACTCAAACCAATTGAGTTTCTGTCTTGCGTTTAACTTCTATGTTATCCTTATTCTTATGTTTGTTTGAATTATTTGTTTAGTTTCGTTTAGCGTAGTATCTTTGTTATTGATCTCAGTTTTTATAATTTCCATAGCTACATTTTCTTTCAGTGTACCTTCGTCTGTCATTGCCACTTGTTTCATTTCTCGTCCTAACTCCGCGACGCGTCTCATCTGCGCTATACGTAATTCTGCAATACGCCGTTCAACATCTTGTCTTACAATATTTCTTTCTGCTTCTATCAATGTCTCCATATTTACTATATAGTCTGTCACTTTTTCTGCATTTGTAGAGTGTACCTCAATGTTTCCTTCTCTTTTAAGTGTTTCATTTCCCATTATTTTCACATCTTCCTTCTTATCAACTTCATTTGGATTTATGTCATTGTCTGTCGATAATTCCTTTTTTGGCACAATACCTAACACTTCAAGAATTTTTAAATCTTCTTTGCGCTTATTTTCTTCTGTTTGTTTCATGTTGGCCAGATCATCGAACTCTTCATTAGGTACCAATGCTACAACACGTTGTAAATTTGCCATGCGATTTAATTCTTCTCTCCTTTTTATTCTAGCTTCACGAGCAGCTTTTTCCTGACGTTCCATTTCTGCAGCACGTTTAATTTTAGCCTCTATTTCTGACTGTACTGCTTTTTGAACTTCTATCTCAGCCCGTTTCTCAATTTGGTGTGCATTTGGCTCTGTACTTCTCTTCACATCTGCCTTTACTTCTGCAACTTGTTTTACATTTGGTTCTAAGACCGGTTCTTTAACTGAATTCAAATTGTTAGATTGTACCGTTGACTCTTCTACAGGTAAATCGGTTCCACTTTCTTTCTGTGTAACGTGCTTCTTTGGCAAAATACCTAAATCTTCTAACAGTTGCATCTCTTCTTTACGTTTTAAATCAGCAGCTTTTTTGTCTGTCTCAACATCAAGTTTGACCTGTGTAACACCATTTGGCTCTGCATTACGTACCGTAGCTATTATGCGTTGTAATTTTTTAACACGCTCTAATTCTTCCCTACGTTTCTGCCGTGTCTTCTGATATTCTGTCGCTGGACTTTGATTGTGCTCTTTTTGCGTATCTGCTATAATTTCTCTTATTGGTTCACTTTCTTTCTGTGAAGAATTTTCTGTATCAGCCTCTGGTTCAACGTGACCTATTTCTAATATTGGTGTGGCTTCTTTCACATCTATCACTAGTTTGACCATTTTTGCGAAATCAATATCAACTTCTGAATCATGATTTTCTTTTTCCAATGGTTCAAACTTTGCAGTATTATTTTCAGCGCTTTCATATCTTGGCAAAATACCCAATTCTTCCAAAAGTTTAATTTCCTTTTGACGTTTCAATTCAGCAGCTTGTTCTATCTCCGATTGTTTCATTTCCGCGGTATCATCTGTTTCTGAAGCACGCACCATAACCAGTACACGCTGTAACTTAGCTATGCGATCTAATTCTACCTTTCGTTTCATCTTTTCTTGGCGCTCTTTTTCTGCCAAACGTTCCTTCTCTGCCTTCTCCAACTCTGCTTTCAGATCTAATTCTCTGATATATTTCATTTTTCTTTCGCGTTCAAATTCAGCATCTCGTTCTAATTTTGCTGCATGTTCAACGTCTGTTTTCCGTTTCGCTTCTGCTTGAAGCTCTAGATTCACTAAACGGTCGATCTCTGAAATGCGTTCTATTTTCGTCATGTGCTCTAATTTTGCTATTCCTTCATACTTGACCGGTTTCTTCTTATTCAATGCCTCATCTACCACTGTTTCTACTTTATTCACTTGTTTGTTATCCACACTCGGAATCTGTGTATTACCCAAGTCTTTTAAAACATTGACATCTTCATTGCGTTTTATCTCTTTTTCTTGCTCTGAATCGACTTGTTTCATTTTAGCTACACTGTCCAATTCGGGCGCCCGTACAAGAGCCAGTATCCGTTGCAATCTTGCAACACGGTCTAATTCTTCTCTTCGCTTTATTTTAGCTTGCCGCTCCTTTTCTGCTAAACGCTCCAGTTTTGCTAATCTTTCTACACCTGCTTGTTCTAAGTCTGTAAGTCGCGTGTCAGTATCAATGTTTATAGCATATTCTTTGCTCTCTATCGGTGTTATCTCTTCTAATTTCGTCTTCTCATTATCTATTCTCTTAACTTTCATGTTATATTCTTTTTCAAGCGTACCCAACACATTACTTCCTTCCATATTTGCCACTCGCATACTCCCTACTTGTATTCCTTTCTCTTTTACTTTAATATTCATCACGTTCGTCTTATTATCATTTTTAATTTCAGGCACTCTTTCAATATTATCTTTATAAAGAACGACCTGCTTCATAGCATCCCCATTACTTTTCATTTCACTCACACTTACATTATCATTAGTTTTAGTTAAATCAGCTCTAATTTCATTCACGCCTTTTGCAACCATTTGTGCACTATCTTCCTCACTCATACCGATCACTCCATCTATACCTTTCATCCCTTCTACACCACCCGTAACACTATCCTCTTCACTCACACCCATCCCTTCAGCAACCGTCTGCGGACTATCTTTCTCACTTACACCGCCTATCCTATCTTCACCTATTTCTCCATTTACCCTCTTTTCCCCACTATTGCCTGCCTCTATCCCCCCTACCTGATTCTCCGTTCCTCACCTGTCGAGCACGTATCTCTCGAAGACATGCAGCAGTTCGAAGCACACCTCGGCCAGGATGAGCGCGATCACCATCCACTCCAGGCGCACGTGATGGCGGTCGGCGGCCCAGGAGGACAGCAGCTCCAGGAGTTCAACGCAGTGGGATAGACGCTCGTTTAACACCTGGAGGAAATAAATTATAATCATGTAGGATACATATTAATATAATAATAATAGTAAAGAACACTAGCTTTTGCCCGCGGCTTCGCTCGCGTTAGAAAGAGACAAAGGTAGCCTATGTCACTCTCCATCCCTTCAACTATCTCCACTTAAAGAATCAGGTCAATTCGTCGCTCCGTTTTGCCGTGAAAGACGGACAAACCAACAGATGCACACACTTTCCCATTTATAATATTAGTATGGATTCTTACACAGATTTACTGAGTCCCACGGTAAGCTCGGTGATATATGGGAAAGTGTGTGTGTCTGTTTGTTTGTCCGTCTTTCACGGCAAAACGGAGCGACGTATTGACATGATTTTTTAAATGGAGATAGTTGAAGGGATGGAGAGTGACATAGGCTACTTTTTGTATCTTTCTAAAGCGTGCGAAGCCGCGGGCAAAAGCTAGTATATAATATACAAATATATGCATAGAAAATATCCATGACTCAGGAACAAATATATGTGCTCATCACACAAATAAATGCCCTTACCGGGATTAGAACCCGGGACCGCGGCTCAGCAGGCAGGGTCACTACGCGGTAGGCCAGATCGGTCGTCAAAATATAGGTAAATTAGGTAATATAGATATATAATAATAATAATAATAAAATACTTTATTGCACACTACAGAAGAAAAAGAAACATAATTCAGAACAGATACAACATGGTAGGTAACAACAGGCGGTCTTATCGCTAAAACAGCGGTCTCTTACAGACAACCTTCAGATAGTCGAGTGGCGGTATTATAATAATATAGATAAATCTTTGTCTAATTGTATTAATGACATAAGGACAGGTAGTCTATCTCGCGGCGACATACTCTCGCGGCCATCATGTGCTAGGCCTGCTGATCTGTCAGTAACGTTACCAATGAATTTTTCGGAACTTATGTGCGAAATGTCATTTGATATTTGCCAGTCGCTTTTCGGTGAAGGAAAACATCGGGAGGAAACCGGACTAATTCCAATAAGGCCTAGTTCGAAGGTCAGATGGCAGTCGCTTTCGTAAAACTAGTGCCTACGTCAAATCTTGGAATTAGTTGTCAGAGCGGACCCCAGGCTCCCATGAGGCGTGGCAAATGCCGGGAAAACGCAAGGTGGATGATGATGCCAAAATGTTTATATGTACGCTCGCAAAATTGTATTTTAGACATTGAAAATGAAATCGGACATCTAGCAAGAATCGCTTTTAAAAAGGTTAGTGAAGATTAGTTGTGTTTTAAGATTGTTTCTGTCTTATAGTTATGTTATAGCATAAATTAAATATAACAAGATCATACCATCCCATACATTAAAATGCGACCGCCTAAGACCGCGCTTACACTCCACCACACATAGATGGCGCCACAAAAAAAATGTCTTGTAGCTTTCGATTATACTTGTAGATGGCGTTAAGTGTCACTTTTGACATAGATTTACGGCTCGGAATTGACACTTAATGCCAATCTACAAATAATCGGTGGCAACAAGGCATTTTTTTGTGGCGCCATCTATGTGTGGTGGAGTGTAAGCGCGTTCGTAGGCGATCGCATTTTAATGTATGGGATGGTATGATCTTGTTATATTTAACTTATGGTTATAGCTACCCTTGTTCTCCTGGGTATGGTGAAGTAGGCTACAGTGTTGGAGTACAGTCTCTCCAATCTCTCCTCCTCCCAGTACACATCGGGTGTGTCCAGAAGATCCGATTCCACGTTGATGCGATGCCGAAGGGAGAACAACTCGCCTAGCTTGCGGACCACCTGGAAAAAACGTGCTACATTTAGGGCCACTTGCACCGACGAAAATGGAGGGTTAACCCGAGGGTTAACCCACCAATTTGTATGGAATTTGACATATGACAGCCCACTAACCCTGAGTTAAGTGATTGGTGCAAGTGGGCCTTAGTTGTTAAACTTTGATTATTCCTTTATTTTGGATCTTCAGCAATAAGTTTAAGTACATGCAGAATATTAAAAAGTTATGTGTCTTGACCGTGTGGTGACGGGTTAAGAATTTCAGCACCCCCTTTCTTCCCGTGGGTGTCGTAGAAGGCGACTGTGGGATATGGGTTAAATTGTGGCGTAGGCGAGAGGCTGGCAACCTGTCACTGCAATGTCACAGTTTCGTTTTCTTTCAACCCCTTATTTGCCAAGAGTGGCACTGAAACCAGAGTAGTTTCATGTGCTCTGCCTACCCCTTCATGGGACACAGGCGTGATTGTATGTTGTATGTTTATTTCCTATATCGGTCATCACCACTGAGGTCAAACTTGGCTTGGCATTTCTTGGCTACTTTGCAGGAACCTCAGCGTCAGGTAGCGTCAGGAACCAGAGTACTACTCTTTATAAAGTTCACCATACCCTTTTGCCCAAGAAAACCCTTTTCTTGAGCTTAGTTGCTCTAGGCTTGTGTAGTACATATACTAATAGTACAAAAGACACGATTCCCTGCACTGCACTAGACCGAACGACGACCGCAACCACAGATGTCATATATACCATAGATCAAGCAAACTTAGCGTGTCAAATGAACTCAGTGAAATCCACTGAGTTGTCCGTCTTTACTCGCAGCTTGCAGCTTTCGGGCGTCAATTTTTGTAAGTTGAAGTCAGCCAAAACATAAAAAATGCCTCGTTACGTGATATTCAATTGCAACAACACAAAAATTATGAACAATCAAGAGCCTGAGACATATTTAAAATTACAGGCAAGAATCAACTTCAGTACAAAATTTGACACGCTCGGCCCCTATACAAATATATGAATTTGTTTCTTCTATCTAAATTAAGTTCTGT
Organism: Leguminivora glycinivorella; assembly: GCF_023078275.1. Lineage (NCBI taxonomy): Eukaryota > Metazoa > Arthropoda > Insecta > Lepidoptera > Tortricidae > Leguminivora > Leguminivora glycinivorella. Next base: position 17,081,258 of record NC_062989.1, on the reverse strand, counting down.
GACCGCAACCGAAATTTGAGTGTCAAGATTTATTTGACCATCTATCAATAATAAACACTACATACCTCTTTCTTGTCTAGATGTGTTGTGCCATCCTTCTCCATTGTTATACTGTGAGCTCTCGCAGAAGCTGCCAGGGCTTCTAGCCGCGCCTCCCAGGCTCCCAACCGTGCTGACTGCGCCATAGCGTGACTGTCGGAAAAAAAATTTACGTAAACGTCATAATCTTATCAGTTTTCTTTTATACCATGTCCGTGGCAAACAGGTATACGGTCCGAATGATGGAAAGCGGTCACCGTAACCTATGGACGCCTGCAATTCAAGGGGGTATCACATGGGCGTTGCCGACCCATTATAACCTAGAGTATACGCTTCTTTTTTGAAGAACCCCATATTTAGCTCATCGGGACATTGAAAATAATATTTGCACAGGCGACGTTGTCAAAATTGTTGGCAAATTATCATGGACTGACTGTATCAACTAGAGATGGGCCGAATATTCGGTAAATATTCGGTATTCGGCATATTCGGCAAGTTTTTCAATGTTCGTATTCGGCCGAATAATTCGGTTGCATTGCCGAATACTTACCGAATAAACAAAGTAAATAACTAATGTAGATCTTACGTATTCCATTGGATAATAAGCTCCTATTTTAGTAGCTTTCTAAGGAACTACTAAAAAGAGATAATTGCCTATGCGTCAAAATACTCAAAATATAAATACAAAGTTGAAAAAACCGTAATTTAAGAGTTGAGAAGAGTTAAGAGTTGTTTTAACTAAGTTTTAGTTAAATCCACTAAATCTTAAGACCATATGTAGTTCGAGTAACATATGTAACCATTATCAATCATTTAATAGTTTTAACCTTAACATCCGCTTTAAAATATGGCGTAACCGAATATTCGGCCGAATGTTCGGTTCGGTAAGAGCTGAACCGAATGTTCGGCCGAATATTCGTATTCGGCAAAGTCCATATTCGGCCCATCTGTCTATCAACTTAAAAAAAAAGGTGCAGTTTTACTATAATGAAATTCATTCGAAATTTATTTTTGTCTAAAAATGTATTAGTTTAATATCTCACCTGAATGTATATTTTTCTAACGAGTTGTCTCTGTTTGGCGCCATGACGAAATACGACTCTTGTAAATTACACTTCTTTCTGAAAACACAGAAATAAATAAATTAGCATCTTGTATGATAAATAATTGTTTACTGTCATGAAAGTGTGTGAAGCGAAAGTGGTTTGTCAGAATCGTAGTAAATGGAAATCCGTGATCTCTGCCTACCCTTCTGGGAAACAAGCATGATTGTATGTATGTATGTTTATTTATTCAACCAACTTACATTTACAGCATAGTGCAATAATAAATAAATATTATAAGACATTCTTACACAGATAGTCTGAGCCACATGGCAAGCTCAAGATGGCTTCTGTTGCAGGTACTCAGACAACGATATGTCAATGATATGTGTGAGTGAAGTCATGAAATATATTTATGACTTCACTGTAAATTGCAGGGTTCGAGGATATATATCAAGATATATATCCGATATATATCTAATATATATCCAGCTTGGTTCGACGATATATATCAATGGATATAAATATCTGATATATATCTTTTTTTAAATTTTAAATAAATATTTCAATACAAAAATGGTTTTGAAAAATGTAACATTGTTAAAAAACTAGTTTTTTGTGTTTGTTACTGTTTTTCTACCAAATTTTATCTTTTTTAGTACATTTTTCCTTATCTAAAGTAGTATCATAAATAACGCAACAAAAAAATGAAATACCTTGAATACAAAATGGATATATATCAAAGTTGATATATATCAAAAATATCCGATATTTTGATATTTATTATAAATATCGGATATTTCCGAACCCTGGTAAATTGTAGTATTAAAAATCTTGTGGAATATTTAGTGTCAACTTACGCATTGGGCTGGTACACATATGTCATGATTTCTCTCTCTCTTTCCACCACGTCGCGAGGGTAACTCTCCAATTCATATCTGAAAAACATAGGTCATACATAAGATAAACATATAGGTAATGAATATCTATACTAATATTATAAATGGGAAAGTGTGTGTGTCTGTTTGTTTGTCCGTCTTTCACGGCAAAACTGAGCGACGAATTGACGTGATTTTTTAAGTGGAGGTAGTTGAAGGGATGGAAAGTGACATAGGCTACTTTTTGTCTCTTTCTAACGCGAGCGAAGCCGAGGGCAAAAGCTAGTGTTAATCATAAAGGAAACATTTGTATGGCTATGTTTAAATTATTAATTGTATTGAACACACAATAGACAGTAAAATAAGGAATAAAAATAGTTGCAATTGCCATAGCTCTCTAAGGTACCATACCTCTTCTCATAAAGATCATATTATATAAAATGTATTATAAACATGATACTGTAAAATTGAAATCTTGAAAACAACCCTACAACATAGTGGACCGATTTCATGAAATATGGCTAAGAACACTCCTGACCAATTCAGCGTTCAAACAAAAGAAAAAAAAATACATAATCTGTTCATCAGTTCAAAAGACAGACACACACACGTCAGATAGACACGTCAAACTTATAATACCCCGTAGTTCTTGGGTCAGGGATTAAAAATGCAACGTACCTCCTAACAAAGTCCAGCACATTGCTAGCCTCCAGTTCCGTACAGTTCCAGAAGACGACAGCGCCCTCCTTGAAGAAGATGATCTCCCGCGGCTCCGAGCCAACTGTGTACACTGCATTCGCTATCACCACGTCACCGTCTATCTCTTGAGCTTTTAACCTGAAATCAACAATTAATTTAACGAAAAATAGAAAACAAAGCATGTATATAATAAATAATAATAATAAATTTCATTTATTTTCACCTCACAAAAGATACATAAGAACAATTTTAACAGAAAATGGAGTTAAGAACAACTTAGTTTTATACCCTTTGTGAGAGACTGGAGTCTGAACTAGGCGTGAACCTGTAATACAGACTCCAGGCCCTCACGAAAGGTACAAGCCTTGTATTACAAGTGTGTTTCCATGACAACCCATACGATTTGACAGTTCGCACACTTGTAATACAAGGCTTTACCTACAGTGGACACAAGGAGAAATACTCATAAGGTATTTTTACAATGTTTACCTAACAGTTACATTAATGAGGTTGTATCAAATACAAATAATCATCAATTTAGAAAAATAATAAGGATAAGCTATATATCAAACCATATAGGCAAAAACTTCAATGCAAACAGAATAGTGAAAGTTTGGAATAAATTACCCTCTGAAGTTGTGAACTCTACCAGTGTTAATCAATTTAAAAATAAGACTAAACAAACTATCTAAGAAGTGAAATTGTGCAAAGTGAACTATCATTTAGACATATCGCATCAGCTGCCTGTCCTACCCTTCTACTACTACTACTGTACTATCCTTCTAGTCAAATACTTCTTTTTAAAACAAAATTAACATGTTTGTGGACATGTATGCTATAGCATACGCGTAGTCTTTTGTTTCTTTTGGCCTATGACAGATGACGTCACTAGCCGTCCGTGAACATGTTAAACAATTTGCTAATATGGAATTAATATGAAATTGAGTGTTGGTACAGTTTTTTTTTTTAACAGTCAACTCATTTACTTAATATGTTTCTATCTGAATTCTAAATAGAAATTAGGTTTACAATAGGTAACTACTGTCCATGTTTTCTTATAATTATCTGATGCTTTATTTCGTGCATGGTATAAAATACTTTATTATTGATGGCAATTTGAATTTACATTACAGACATTACAATTTTAATGATATCAAACAAAGAGCCATAAAAATCTATTAAAGACATTAATCTTAGTTCATAATGACTTTACAATGGCAATATGCACACAAGAGCAATAAAAATAGTCAATTTTATACGGAAGTCAAACAAATCTTGAATTTAATATATTGATTTTTTTTCAATTTCTTATGCAATAACTTAAGGAACCTAATTTCGGCTAAAAGCATGTGACTAATTTTATTATAACAGTTTCAGCTGAAAGCATGTGACTAATTTTATTATAATGATGAAATACATGACAAATCAATGAAATAAAAAAAAACCTTACATTCCAGGTTCATACAGCTTCTGCTCAAGCAGGGCCTCCTTCAGGCCCTTCAGATCATACGCATTTGCCGTCGCATAAGCCAGAGCCAAATAGTGGCCCTCTTTCTTACTAAGGTCTTCCAAGACCGCTTTCTTGTAAACCGTCTTCTTCTTAACCGGACTAGTCGCGTTTTCTAAAGCTATCACTGGCTGTATAGAATCTGAACTGCAGCTTCTAACTCCTAGTTGACGGGATAGCGAAAATATACCGCCTTGGCACACAGAATTGTGGTGTTTTAACGATGTAAGTTCCGCTAGTGTTTTTAGCGAAATGTTCTTCGCAAAGGCGCTCCGCGTCGGAATTAGTACAATTCTCGACAAAAACACAGACATCCTGATGTTTCTTCACATTTACGACTAATGTAACGTAATATTAACTGCGATTCAAGATATTATTACATAAAATGTATGGTTATCATCTTATTTTGAAGTTCATGAAGTTTTTTGACATTAGGTTACAGTTATTGCCAGTATATAAAATTACTAAAGATAGCTGTTCATGTTGCGACTTGGATTTATGCACACACCTTATTCATACACGAACGAATATAAATTATTCCGATAATACCAGAAGAAAACACGTAGTAATAACGTAAAAACAATATTTATTCCTCTTCATGATTTACAAACAATATTTTAACTTATCAGTCTATTAGCACATCTCCGTCTTCAGCAGTAAATAATATCCTTAATTTCCTCGCAAACTCCGGCCCTAAACGACGACTTTTTGATCCAGGGACTCCCGTTCTTGAAACTCCTATATCAGCCAATTCATTTACTCCATTCGGAAGTTGAAGCGCCTGTAACGGGAAAAAGTTTAAAAACTACCATTTCTACTACTGACATAACCAACAGCAACACTGAATTATTTTTTTTAAATTATCTGCTACAGAACAGGCAAAGGAACTAAAATAACTTGCTGCCAAACAGCCAAAAATAATTTTACCTGATAAAGGGCGAGAGGTGATTTGTATTGCGCGCAGACAGATCTAGAAGTTTCTAAACTGGATCCCGGGAGTACAGCGATCATTTGCTGCCATAATCTACTAGCTCCATTTCCTGTAACAAAGCATATTTTGGGATATGAGATGTTACAAACCCTCTTATGTTACAAAGAACTACTCGTATGTTACAAAGAATCGTAAATATTTTCAGAAAAGTTGGAAAAGATGAAACATTTTTTTATCTGTTTGTCGTTTTACAGTTTCTACTATCTACTGAATTCACATGATTAATGCACAACTAAACTTTATAAGTAAACTCCAGTGGCAAACAACCATACGGGTCGGCTGGTAAGCAGTCTCCGTAGCATATGCGCTACCCAAAGCCCTTGCTCTGGAAACTGTCATCACTTACCATCTTCTTTTTTTTTATCTTATTTATTTTATAAGCCATACATCTAATCTGATTAAGTCGGCTTATCACTTACCATCTTTATCCACAGGAACACATTTCTTGTTGTCTCCTCTCATGTAGAACTCTGCTTGTTCATCAAAGCTTCGCTTTATTTTCCTAAACAACAAAACAAGTCTTTAGTAACTATCATTCTATCATTAAACCTTAAGTTCAAAGTTAAAAGCTACAAGAGACTGGCGGATCAGACCGCCACCTCTATACAGTTGTTTCAAGAATGTTCGATCAATCGAAAGACCTGACCCTTTAGCACAACTTGCCTTGTCGCGCGCGACTCCATACATCAAGCGCGACTTCAAGTACGGACTTGCGCGCACAAGGCAAGTTGTGCTAGAGGGGCTGGGGCCCGTTTCTCGAAAGGTACAAGCCTTGTATTACAAGTGCGCGAACTGTCAAATCGTATGGGTTGTCATGGAAACACACTTGTAATACAAGGCTTGTACCTTTCGAGAAACGGGCCACTGACAGACTTGTCACACCGCACCATGGTTACTCATAGGTAAGTGAGAGCGGGAAAGACATGTTTTTCTCGTCACACTTATGGGTAACCTTGATGGGATGCAGATGCAGTATTCTGTTAGGGCTTAAAGTGACAGCGAAAAAGACATACGCTGATCAAACCAATGTCGCGATCCGGTACGCCAGTCTATTACAGCTTTTATATAAAACAAAGAGTTGCTTACTTATGTGGTTCCTCAGCTATTGCCTTGGTGAACTGTACAATAAGTAGAGCCAGTTCATTAGGCGTGTCGACCAGCGCTGAGTCACATCGAGCACTCACCAATAAATCTGAAAAAGATAACTTTTTTCAACAGAAATAACCCAAAGGTTCACAGTATGCGATCTCAAAATTATAATAATACTGAATGAGTAAATTTGAATTATTATCTGTCTAGTCTTGTAATTATAGCTGGTAGGTATAGGTATTACCTGCCTATTTATTTATTTATTATATATTTATTACTAGCTTTTGCCCGCGGCTTCGCTCGCGTTAGAAAGAGACAAAAATTAGCCTATGTCACTCTCCATCCCTTCATCAATCTCCACTTAAAAAAATCACGTTAATTCGTTGCTCCGTTTCGCTGTGAAAGACGGACAAACAAACAGACACACACACTTTCCCATTTATAATATTAGTATGGATATATGGAGAGCCTCCAAAGGTTTTTATGGGTATTTCAGGATTATAAGCATTTTTCTTTAGTTATGTACTCATTGGTCATTATTTTCATTAAGGTAAAAATTTCGTTGCAGCATTCGACACTTTAGTCATTTAGTGAGCCATACATGGCAAAGTAAATTTTATATGTATAACCTAACCACAAAATAAACATTTTGAAAAAACCCCGACCGCGACATAGTGGACCGATTTTCATGAAACATGGCTAAAAACACTACCGACTAACTCAGCTTTCAAACAAAAAAAAAACTAAATCGAAATCGGTTCATCCGTTCGGGAGCTACGATGCCACAGACAGACACACACACAGACAGACAGACAAACAGACAGACAGACACATCAAACTTATAACACCCCGTCGTTTTTGCGTCGGGGGTTAAAGATATTAACTAAAGAATAATAAAATACCTGTTAAAGCCATTTCCAGCTCAATCTCCGTGATCAAAACCCCATTTTGCCTCCGATTAGCCGCTTTAAAATAGTCCTTCACCCCGAGCACGACCAGGGTAAGTTCGCAGTCGGCCAGCGCCGCCGCTTGCTGTATGTGCGCGGAGAGGGATCTGTTGCGGACGAAATGGGATATTTCCGATATTGTGCTCGTATATAACGCGCGCGGGCAACGTTGGCGGGCCGCAGACAACTCTACCTGTAACAAATTAATAAATATTTTTTCACCACACAACTGTTAAAGATCAATTTTGCTATTCGAAAACGGATAGCAAAATTGCATTTTATCTACAAGAGCGCAAAGTAATTTCATATAAATTGTCGGTGGGTGTTGTCGTAGAAGTCGACTGTGGGATTTGGGTGTAATTGTGGCGTAGGCGAGAGGCTGGCAACCTGTCACTGCAATGTCACAATTTTGTCGTTTTCTTTCAACCCTTTAATTGCCAAGAGTGTCACTGAGACTTTAGCAGTTTCATGTGCTCTGCCTACCCCTTTATGGGATACAGGCGTGATTGTATGGATTGTATGTATGTATGAATCATAAATATTGAATAGATTTCTGGATTTGATTTAGTATGATGTTGTATAGTCAGTATTTTGTTCGTATTCGCGTAGTGAAAAATGTTGTTTCACTCGGTGGCAAAATCTGTTTAACCTACGTGCCTTGAAACCCTCGAAACGCTCAAGATTCCACTTTTTGAACGCCTCGCTACGCTCGCGGATATTGGAACCTTTCGCTTGTACTCGGGTAACAATATTGGCACGTGCGGTTAAACAACAACTTTCCCCACTTGTAAAACGCGTAGAAACTTGCCGCCGTTCCACTCGCTCTACCCTTAGGCACGCCACACACAGTCTTAAAATTCATAATCTTAAAAAAAGACTTGTATGCAATCTGTCAGATCAATCTGAAAATTCATAATACAAGAGTGTGTGGACAGTCGCGAAATTGTACGGAACTCCGTGCACTCGATCTGATTTTTGTAACATTATGATGTTTTCAGATTATGAACTTTAAGACTGTCTGTTGTCGGCCTTAATCTGGACGTGACAGTACCTGTCCGTTAGACGCAGTGAGCGCTCTGGGCACCCGCCGGCTCCACATGACAAGAGCCGGGTCGCACAGATCCTTCACAGTCTCGATCTTGGCGCCCGCGGCTCCCGCCTCGCGGGGCACGTCTGCGCAGTACCATTGCTCGAGCAGGGATGGGTGCATTTCTATGTGCATGTACTGAAATTTGATGATAATACTTAACTGTGACTTTCCAAGTCTAATAGGTCCTTATTCTGCTAGTGAAAGTGCAAACAGGTACCTACTATCTAACTAGGTACCTCTATCTGTATATCATTAGGTAAAATAATAAAATATCGTTCTTTATTATGGTCGATCAAAATGTTGCCTAGCCTATCACTTACGCTAAGAAAACGACTGAGTTCAAATTCGGCAAAATGAAGAAAATTGTGCGTAAAAATTTAGCAAAATTTATTTATATTTGAAACAAAGTCAGCGTGAAAAAATGCCTAGGACTAGGAGAGAACAGTAAACCGTATAAACATCAAATATTGGAGATTAAAAAACAGCAATATTTTTTAGGAATTCAAAAAACATCAGTCAAAAATTTTTTAGTTATTCTTATTAGGTACAAACTCCTAATGGGTGAATCCGGGATACCCCCATTTGCCAGAATTTCATTTGCCATAATTTTATTTGCCATCCTATTCAACAATCATAATATTGTTTCTCATAACATCTTATGCCATAATCATTGTTTACTATATTAATCTAGTGCCAGAAACTTTGTTTCCCATAAAGTCAGTTTCCATAATGTCATTTGTCAGAATCATCGAAATCCGTAATTACCACATTCCATACCATCATTTGTCATACAAATTAGCGTCCAGAAAAGTCAATTTCCATAATGTGCTTTGGCAGAATCGAAAACTTCTATAATAGGTACTAGAAGGACTAGAGAATGAAACTGCTATCAGAAAGTAGGTTAGGTTAGGTTAGAACTGTGACCCCCTGGAAAATGAAACTGCTATCAGAAAGTAGGTTAGGTTAATCGATGGAATCAGGCGTCACTTTGCGGAAATCCATGTTAATCGTAAACTAGAACTTTCCTTTGCTAATCTGCGAATAGATAACGTGCAAGTCAATCAGTGCTAACCTGTTATAATTACTTGCGTATTTTTTACATGCAATTAATTTTCCCACCCTCCCACCGCAAAAATAAAAATAAATACGCAAATAAATATAACAACCCACCACCAAAAATACAAAACTCGACACGTGTTTCGCCTCTCTACGAGGCATCCTCAGGAGCTGATGTTGACGGACGGAGTTGCGGGACTTCGGACCGTCAACATCAGCAAGTAATTATAACAGGTTAGCACTGATTGACTTGCACGTTATCTATTCGCGGATTAGCAAAGGAAAGTTCTAGTTTACGATTAGGTTAGGTTAGGTTAGAACTGTGAACCTCTGGAAAAGGAAACTGCTTGAAAAGTAGGTTAGGTTAGGTTAGAACTGTGACCCCCCGGAAAATGAAAATACTATCAGACAGTAGGTTAGGTTAGGTTAGAACTGCGACCCCCTGGAAAATGAAACTGCTATCAGAAAGTAGGTTAGGTTAGGTTAGAACTGTGACCCTCTGGAGAATGAAACTGCTGGAAAAGTAGGTTAGGTTAGGTTAGAACTGTGACCCCTGGAAAATGAAACTGCTATCAGAAAGTAGGTTAGGTTAGGTAATAATATGGGCAACAATTAATATGGCAATAATTGCTTATGGCGTTTGAATATTCTATGAAACCATATTATTGCACTTAATAATATGGCTAACAAATAGTATGGCATTGTATGATTATGGAAGGTAATATTCGGATAAACAACGAGTATGTCATATGATTTTTATGGTAAACAAATCATTCGGCCAAATGAAATTCAGGCAAGTTAGATTCGGGCAAATGAATATTATGTTAAATGACTGTCGGGCAAACAATAGACAACCGTATCTATGCATATATCGGGAAAGTAACACTTATTTAGAGATAGATTACTTATCACTTAAACTTGCATCGTGAATAAATGGAACATGCCATAAAATCGTGACTCATGTTACTCTTACCGCGGATTGACCTAATAAAGTGCAATTTGTCTTCAATGCCTTAAAATAAAAACAAATGAGAATAAGTTTACCTTCATGCACTCCCCGGGCTTGTAAACCTTGTTCGCTTCAGCGGCAGCTGCCTTTGCTGCTCGCTCTTGAGCCAACTTCTGCTTCTTGGCTTGTGCATCAGCCTTCTTCTTGCTTTTAGCATCTTTGGTTTCTAAACAGTTAAATTGATGATGATGATGATTTAGTGGTGATGAGGATAATAAGATTAAGTCAAGAATAGTACACTACAGTACAAGTGCTGAAAAGAGGTAGTTCAAAAAGAGTGGCTTTGGTTGTGTTAAAATTGACATAAGTTACGAATTTCCTTTTCGCACGTGTATTGTACGACTACTTCAGTACAGAGGGCCCTTCAGTCAGAAGTCTCGAACTGACAAATAATGAACCCCTTTGTAATTGCACTAGTCGAGGAAAAAAGCACCATCTGTAATACAGTTTTCAGTACAGATCCTGTACTGAAAAATAATATGAATGTACAAGTAAGTATGTGTAACAACATAAAAACCATTGTAGGTCACAATTGGCCAGAGGTAGCTAAAATTAGAGAAAGCTGGAAAGCATTGGAGGATTATTATGCGTAACAGTAATACCTATCAGCAAAGCTTGGAGCCGGTTTGTTTTTTACCTGTTAAAACCGGTTTATTTCGATTTTACTCCGAACTTTTTAAAGAACGCAAACATTATGAGAACTTTATTTTAACCTAAATAAACCGGTATATTCGACGAGACGGACCTAAATACCTACGTTCACGCAGCGAGTTTTTTGTTTGGTTAGAACAGTCTATCATTCTGGGGAATAAACCAGTTTATTTTGATCTAAACTGGTTTATCGAATGAAACCTAAACTTTATGAAAGAGTTCTCCTAAAAACATGTTTAAAAATAGTGGTTTTTCGAGTGAAAACGAAATTTAAAGGTTTGTCCGCAAGTACATGATAACGGTTTGAAAATTTAACCGGTATCCAAGCCCTGCCCATCAGCATAAATATGTATGGCAAAAAATGGTAACAAAAGTGAATGTTTAGAAAACTTACCAACTCCTTCTTACTACCGCTAGAGCATTCAGACCCCCCATAACAACTAGAACTGTTTGTACCACTGGTCATACCATAGCTCCCAGAGCCTAAGCTACCGTAACTATTGCTTCCAGAGCTAAGAGTGGCCACCCCACTTGAGCTGGTGGTACCATCGCTACCAGATCTTGTGGTGCCACTGTTAGTACTGCTGTTGGAGGTTAGGGTGGCCACCGGGCCTGTCAGCTGGACTGGAGGCAGATCTTCGTAGGGGTCACTGATCGTCGGTGATCGGTCTAAAAAAATATGGGCAATTTAATTTATTATAGTTCAAGTCCATCCTTGCAAAGTGGATATTGCAAAAGAGGTAAGTACCTAAGCATATTTTGTAAATTCTATAAACAGTGGCAGTGTAGGTTTACCCTATACATATTTACAGTTTTGTTCTATGGGATTTCCAGTATTTCTTAATAAATAAAAATGGGAAAATTTTATATTTGTAAGATTTAGAACTGGAACGTGGCCAGGTGAGTCGCTGAAAATAGGAAGGCGCGGCGCGAGAACGCTGGGGTGCCTTAGGACAAGATTAGAGGAAAAACTTGTATGCACTAAAGCGCGACTTGTAAATAGCACGATTTTTTAAATATGTAAATAGCTAACAAGTAGCTTACATGGTTCATTATCAGGTTCCAAATCTTCCTGAGTTAAATCTACACAATCTTCTTTAGCATCGTCTTCGAACTTCTTCATAAAATCGATGTCCTCTGAAAAAAGTTTAAATGTTAACATGCCGCCGATAAATTTAAAAATCTTAGCAGAACTGACATTTACGTGATTCTCACCATGGTTACTGTGATCACTATCATCCGATAATACGTAAACACTCATTATTAATTCGGTTAATTGTAAATAACGCGAGAAAATAAGATATTTACACGCATTGAAATAGCAGTGTTCAAAAGAAAAGTTTCACTCATATTTTTAACTAGATTCATATGACTTTCCAGTGAAATATTCTACTATAAATCTCCTTATCACCGGTAAAATAAAATCCATATTCAAATACACATATTTCTAATTTTTAAACAAAAATAAATGAAAATAGACAAGTCGAAAGCTTAAGCTAAATTGTGACTGTTAGTGTCACTGTCAAACGGTCAAACGTCAACATGACAGTTGTTTTTAGTGTTGTCAGGTATAAGAAAACTTTTACCCGAAAAATACGAAAGTACTATCTTTTAAACCATTCCCACAGAACTTAATTTAGATAGAAGAAACAAATTCATATATTTAGTATAGGGGCCGAGCGTGTCAAATTTTGTACTGAAGTTGATTCTTGCCTGTAATTTTAAATATGTCTCAGGCTCTTGATTGTTCATAATTTTTGTGTTGTTGCAATTGAATATCACGTAACGAGGCATTTTTTATGTTTTGGTTGACTTCAACTTACAAAAATTGACGCCCGAAAGCTGCAAGCTGCGAGTAAAGACGGACAACTCAGTGGATTTCACTGAGTTCATTTGACACGCTAAGTAGATACGTTTGCTTGATCTATGGTATATATGACATCTATGGCCATTCCCATCATTAAAAGTGCGGGAAGCAAAAAAATGTGTGCACTGTGAGCGATCGTTCCATAGAAAATTACGTACATAAACTCTCACTGTAGTTGCAAAGATCACGAATTCCTTTTTATTTTGTATTAATATCTGATATGATTTGGAAACCACAGTTGATATCATATGGTATCAGTTGGTATGAGTTGGATGTCACAGTTTCGTTTTCTTTCAACCCCTTATTTGCCAAGAGTGGCACTGAAGATTTAGTAGTTTCATGTGTTCTGCCTACCCCTTTATGGGATACAGGCGTGATTGTATGTATGTATGTATGTATGTATGATTTGGAAAAAGCTTTTCCTAACTAATTCATTCAAAAACGAAACATAATTTATTTATTTCGAATTTAATTCAGACTAGAGGCCGTCTATCACGATAATAAACGAATTGTAATCTGTAATATATAAATTTAATAATAAATAATTTACGAATAAAAATAATATTGATTTTAAAGCATAAGTTTCTTGAAAAATAAATACACAAATGAAATGAAAATGAAAATGAAATATTTATTTTTCAAGTAAGCATATTACAATGCGCATATGAACGTCAAATAAAGCTACGCCGGCTTGCTACACATGCTTTGACATCTCTGCAATGCTTATGTAACCCTAGAATACGCGCCTTGTTCTCTATGTTTCTTTTATCTATGTATCTTCTAATAACAAAATAAATACAGGGTCCCCAAAGACCCCAGTTTTTGTTTTTATTAATGAATAACCTAAATCTATTTTAATAAAACGAACTACCTACAAAATTCATAAACCATTCATATCATCCTCCTTGCGTTATCCCGGCATTGCCACGGCTCATGGGAGCCTGGGGTCCGCTTTGACAACTAATGCCATGATTTGGCGTAGGCACTAGTTTTACGAAAGCGACTGCCATCTGACCTTCCAACCCGAAGGGTAACTAGGCCTTATTGGAATTAGTCCGGTTTCCTCACGATGTTTTCCTTCACCGAAAAGCGACTGGCAAATATCAAATGACATTTCGCACATAAGTTCCGAAAAGCTCATTGGTACAAGCCGGGGTTCAAACCCGCGACCTCCGGATCGAAAGTCGCACGCTCTTACCACTAGGCTACCAGCGCTTAAAAAAAGAAAATTCATACACCATTATTCAAAATAAATCCTCACTTGACCTAAGACTACGGTCAATATGTTAATAAATCTTCATAAAAACGGCAGCTTATGAAGCGATAAAAAGGCTGATTTGACAGACGCGACAAAAGCGTGTATTGATTTCCCATAAGCCATCATATAAATCATGCCCGCCCCCACCTCCAGCTTCGGTTTCAGAAATGGAACGCTTAGGAGCAAGAACGTCACCCACTCCGCCTCTTTTAGACCAAATTCAGTTCTATTGAGCTTAAATAAAGATAAAATTGTTGGACTGAAAACAGAAAAAGTTGTGCATAATGACAATTGTTAACTTTTTAATTTTGCAACGACACGCGTCCGAGGCATTCAGCGGGAAAACTTCGTACCGTACTTTGTTTAGTCGGAATTTTTACCCTATTTATATTACGTTAGGGTAGTATTTTTCCCCTTTATAAAACACTTACCTAAGTGAAATATTTTTATAGGATTATTCAGTGTTTTCCCTGCGTAATACTAACACATCATATCATGAATCCTTAATCAGTGCACATGCGTACATTTTGCAAACATTTTGGCTATTTTCGCAATCTCCTATCTTTTACTATCAAGTTTAGTAAATATTAACTTTGTTTACTGGTTATACGGACTATTATAGCATATAAATTGAAGAGCTTTTAAGAGGAAGCTGTCGTTAATTAATTTAATTTATGTGCTGTCACTTAACTGTTAGTCATTGCGTGGGAGTAGATTCGAATCCACTAATAATTGATTGCTCATGAAATAGTGATCAATTAAACCTTTCTGACTTTGTGTAATGCATTTCAATCTAGTAGATTGTTATCTGAATGTACTTTAGTCAATATTTTCAAATATTTTGTATCAGGTGTATTTATACCTATTCATTAAGAATAATGCCTGAGGTTCAAATAATGATCGTGCAAATCTAAAGGATGAAATCTGATGATGAAAATATCTGCCTCCAACCAACCAACTGTGATTAAGTATATTTAATGAAACAAGTACTCTACCCATTAGTCTACATGTTAGCAAAGGAGGAAGTTAAAAAAAAAGCTGAACTCAAACACAAATATTAACCAACTTGTTAAAAATTCCTGCATAGAATTAGGGTTAACTTTGAAAACACTCATGTTAACTTCGGCACGTTTCGAAAGCTTTTCAAACAGTATTAATAAAGTCAGCCCAGCACCCTCTAGCCATAATTCTATTGATTCTTCTGTCGAATCCTGAAATTGAGCCGCAATGCCAACTTTTATGAGGTATGAAAGTGCTTTGCCAAAGAGTAAGGCAAGACACATTTAATTGGATGAAAAAAAATACTCTCGTAGATGATGAAAACTCATAATATACTTACCTAGGTAATGATTTTTTTTTTAATTTAAATTTAATATTCAAAACATCCAACTAAAACTTTGAGATGTGGCTGAAGAGTAGGCAGAATTGATATCTATTAATTAATTATCTAATATTAAAGGGTAGAGTGCTATTATGGATAAGTTATTGATTTTAACATTAATTTGTTTGTTGTTCATACAATATTCCAAATTGAGGCTATGTTCAAAAAACCGGCCAAGAGCGTGTCGGGCCACGCTCAGTGTAGGGTTCCGTAGTTTTCCGTATTTTTCTCAAAAACTACTAAACCTATCAAGTTGAAAACAATTTTCCTAGAAAGTCTTTATAAAGTTCTACTTTTGTGATTTTCCGCAGATTATCTGCGGACGGACGGACGGACGGACGGACAGACAGACAGACATGGCGAAACTATAAGGGTTCCTAGGTGACTACGGAACCCTAAAAACGCGACAGTCAAACTCGAACGTCAAGTTAAAAAAAGCCTGAAACTCCCAAAAATATAGCTCTATTAGTATTCCATTCATACCGCTTCACAGCCATTCAGATTTCTAATTTATACATGGCCGTGTTGTTTGCACATGCATAGAACGAGTCCTCTCCATCCCAAATATTTACTCTATATCGGAGGGCGCCTGCCTGCCCTCCAGTCGCTCTTTGTCCTCCAAAGCGGAGGGTCGTTGCCCGCGCGAACGGCCATTTTTAAAAATAAAACTTTGCGTCACGCATCCGCTCCAAACCATAAACTAAAACAAATCAAGCGCGACACTTTTAAATTATAATTACTTTCTGTAGCCGACACAAGTGATAAATTTATAAAGTAAAATAGGTATTTGTATTTTATCAATGCGTGCAATTGCGTTTGCATAAATTAACTTTTATTTTGTAAAATTCTTAAGTGGAATTCTTATCGAGTGTAAAAATATGATCGGTTAATTCAAATGCAAAACAATATCAAAGCTTTAAGAAATTTGAAGATATCTAGGACTTACAAAATGGATTGGCGCGAGAAACTGTTTGGAAAAGTGTTGGTAAAGTGTTCCTCAGGGCAAAATGGACAATTTGAGAATATTCCGACTTTAGAAGCCTTAAACGACTGTGTCGAAGAAGGGGAAGGTGTTGTGTGTGGAATTTACTTTTCGTTTGCTAACATTAGTGAAGAAAGTGATGATTTTGGTGTGCGTTTGGAGGAAGTGTATAAGAAAGTGTTTCCACGGCTGAAGGTTGTGGAGGTAGTGTTGTGGGCCCATGTGGGGACACCGGAGGGTCCAGTGGAGAGGGAAGCTGGGTTCCGGAGGAGTTTGACCGGGAAGCCGTGGTTTGCTGTGCCCTTCCACGACGTGGATACCAAAGTGAGTTCCTATAAAGTATCATATCACACAAGTAGTACAAGCATCTACCATACCATGGACACCATGGCTTAGGAGTCTTAGGACGGAATAACTGATGTGGGAGATACAGTAAGATTTCCAGGACTTGAAATCACTAGGATTTTCGATGACAGAACCATTTTAAAGTTAAATAAAATTTTCGACGTCTCGAACACTTTACAGAGTTTGTATGTAACCGAAGACAGTACATAATTAGAAGTAATAATTTAATTTGGCTACTTTATTTTGTACCTACCTACTTAGTATACTATTTTCAGTGTTTTTTTTATTTTCGCAAATATCCTACACGAAAATTGCTGCCACTTATTTATTCATTTCTACGTCTTTCCTACTATGGATTGTATCAACTTCTACTTGTAATCAAATTTTAGACGCAAACAAAGTTCTATAATTACTTTGTGCGTGTCTTCAGTATCTTGATAATAATACAGACGTCACGGCGCCGGGTTTAAGTACGTGAGGGTAATTCTCGGTGTTAATATTAGGTAAATATTTTTATGAGTACGATAAGTTGGGTATTAGCATTTTGGCCTAACTCATTTTAATGTAGGATGATATGAGAATACAATAAAAGACGAAATAATATTGCTAGGTCATGCTACAAATGAAAATCTATACCTATTATTAAGTTTAAAAATAAAATGTACTGGTTTTTGATTTAAAACTTTACTAGAAATAATTTTGCAGTCAGAACCAAGCCTGTAACTTTGAAGGTTTAATTGTAAGTACGCTGAACGTCGGTGTTCTGTGTTTTCTAATTAGGAAACAACTAATTGGATAGCTACAAGTTACCATTGGAACTTAAATTGCAGAGCTGTTCAAGTTTTAGTGGTTGATATTGATCTAAGATAAAATTGTCCTATTAAATACCTTTTTAACCCCCGACGCAAAAACGACGGGGTGTTATAAGTTTGACGTGTCTGTCTGTGTGTATGTCTGTCTGTCTGTTTGTCTGTCTGTCTGTGTGTGTGTCTGTCTGTGGCATCGTAGCTCCCGAACGGATGAGCCGATTTAGATTTAGTTTTTTTTTGTCTGAAAGCTGAGTTAGTCGGGAGTGTTCTTAGCCATGTTTCATGAAAATCGGTCCACTATGTCGCGGTCGGGGATTTTTTCAAAATTTTAATTTTGTGGTTAGGTTATTAGATAAACTTTTAAATCAATATGTGGCTTTTGTGGAGATGTAAAAAAATATAACTCCTTAGGAGTTTTTTTTTTACAAAATACCACATAATTACTTTATTTAAGTCAAGCAAACAATTAATCTTAATTAGAAACTGAAAGTAACTCAACAAATCATGAACCGCTACTTGTTTTCTAAATTTAAATTGTAACCGAAAAAAGTACACAACATTCAATCTTTAGTCTATGGGTGTACGTTCCAAAACGGATATAAATTATTGTAGAGTAATTACGTGAAAGCATGGGGTTCGGTGTTGCCACCTCTACCGTGTATTACCCCATAATTACTTTCTTCCCCTTCCATCACAATAAATTTAACAGTACTCTAACTGCATAGTATCCTTAATAGGTAACATTGTAATTTGCAATAAAGTCAGAAAGTAACTTAACTTTACTGTAATTCTGTAGTTCAATAGTTCATAATGGAAAACGTTTGATCCTATTTTTGAAATTCAAATGTTTATTTATATCTCTGATTCATAATATAGATATACTGTAGTTAAGTATGTACTAAAAAAATGATATTCTAGCCTACTGTAGAACCAACCCGTATCTTTTGATTTATAATTCAGTCAAGTCATCAAGTCTCGACTGTAGATTTAGTTTTACCAACTGCAATACAGACGAATTTATCAGTGTCCAAAGTTACGTTACATTTTGGCATAAAAAATGTTTTTGTCGGATACAAAAGTCAGCAAAATCAAAATACTGTATAATATATGTAAATTGTGAAAACCCTAGACCCTAGCCCCCAGCCCTTGAGACAGGTGTACTGATGATACATTAATACGGAGGGTGGAATGAGTGTTTTCATGTAAAAGGGTGGCTACAGATATGGGAAAATGCTTTTGAGGTTGCATTCTTGAGGCTCTTTGGGTCTCTTGAATAATAGGGAGGGCACTGACTTAAGATTGATTTTTGTATTTTTTGCACAACTCCTGTTCGCCTATGTTTTTCACTTGATTTACTGAATGTTATATATTTTTTGTGGATTCTTTATGTATACAATTCTTGCAACGTCACGTTGATTTTTTTCTATTTGCAATATTTAATAATGTTAACAAAAATACGATACCTATTAATTCAATTTCAACTAGCTTTTGCCAGCGGCTTCGTTCGCGGTAAAAAGGGACAAAAAGTAGCCTATGTCACTCTCCATCCCTTCAACTATCTCCACTTAATATAAGAAATCATGTCAATTTGTCGCTCCGTTTTGCCGTGAAAGACGGACAAACAAATAGGAACACACACACTTTCCCATTTATAATATTAATATGGGTAATCGGTTCACTAAAATAAGTGCCGTCGGGTACATAATTAACGGAATGACTTCATGGCAAATATAATTTAAAAAAGACTGGTTATTTTTTTTTGTTGAATTCAATGCTAATACCACCAAACGGTTCTCATTATTCGTATGCCGTAATATGACCACAAATATCAGAGGATACGGTAGGGTTCAATTCTCCATACAAACACTCTCGACTATTTCCTCCCTGGTTTTTGAAGATAGAGAAATGATTTTTTTCAACACAGATTGTTATTATTTTTTAGCTAAGTATGTATTGTTCAGAATCGCTTTAAATCCGTATTGGTACCTAACATGATCTCAGTGTTTATTAATAGGTACCAACATGAACTTTTGTTTCATCGAAGCATACCAAATTATATCCAAAAGCAATAGTGTACAAACGTTCCAAAACTTTTACTAACTTGTGCTCTTATGGTATTACGATACTAAGTACCGCGGCAACGCAAAACGAAATGACAAAGTGCAAAGTAAGTTTGTAAAGACTTAGGCTGTTTTGGTTTTAAATTTTTAATGGTAGCGATTTCGATTTAAATTTTATGCGAGGGCATCCGGATCGTACTGTTACCATGCGGGCGGTTGTACTTATTGTATTAAATGTATGAAAGTAAATGTGTGCTGAAGTGCTTATAAAATGCATACTTACAGCCTGGCAAAAAAAAAGTAGAAAATAATAGGGGCGCCACCGTCTATGTAAACCGCTTTGTATGTGGCAACTATTTTGACATTTCTGTACTTATGAGAAAAGTAAGTGTGAAAAAAAATGCTTCCGTTTTTACTTTTTTTTTGCCAAGCGGTATCTGTTAGTTCATCCCAGACACATTTTTTTTTAAATAAAATATTAGTAGTCACTTCACTGTACAAGAAAGTTTGAAATAAAAATTACACAATAATTAATATGACGTACAAGCTAACCTTAACCTTATTAGGTAATGTAATGAAAGGAAAATTCAAATTAAGACTAACTTTCAGAACGTGCAATAATGTTGTCAATCCTATCAATGAATGCAAATTCAATCACAGAAATCCCGTATCTTTGTTACTTTGTTTTAGATATGACAGTAAGAATCATGGAAGGTATAGGTAAAGCCACTTGCGAGTAGCAAGCAGCGTCAAATATATCATTTTGCATCCTAACTTTCTATACAAGCAACATTGTAGCATTTATAGCTGTTAAGTTGAGGAGATTGTGGATACCCTAAAAACTGAATAAAAAATTACTTATCCCCATTGAGATTTGACTGCAACTACCCCAAAAATTGGTTGTTTTAGATTACCCCGCTGGAACTAAACGAATGCAAGTTACCCCAAAAATCGTGTAATTTTTTGGCGTGCTTATTTTTTTCACAAATCATCTAGGCGGAGGCATATTCAATTATTCATTTTAAACATTTTTAATTTAAATATCATCAATACAGTATGATACATTTAACCATATAACTAGAATATCTGATAATAATTATTTGCGCTTTGAACCCCAACATCTCATGCCTTATGCCATAACTTTTAGCTAAGAACATCACAAAGGAATAACAAACGAAAGAGATTCCCAGACATTGTCTCCGATCTCTAATCTATTATTTCTAACTCAGCTGCAAAAATATCTAAGCAACTTTATACCTTATTTCCCAGATTTTAAGTCAACATTGTTAGTTAACATTGTCTCGATCAGCTGCAAAAATATCTGTACAATGTTGAACCCTGTTATTTAAACTTAAAGTCTGCAGTTCAAATATGCCGCATGCAGAATTGCAGACGGCAATAAATGTTCTATATTTCTATAGTGCAGATGTTGTGGTAACTGCATATGGTGCAATGAAGTCGGTGGTTTAGGGTTTGATGCTCGGTTGGGGTGAATTGCAGTGCTAGCTCGAATTTAATTTTGAGGTTAGAGGTTTTCAGTTTTAAAACTAGAACGAAAATGCACAAATCTAGCCAATGGACATCGAAAAGTCATAGCCAACCAAATTCCGGTTCTATACGTACTGTTTACCCATTTCCTACCATAATTAGTTACTTAAAACACTTTTTACTTTTAAATATCTAAGATACAATTTATATCGAGGTATTACCGATGAATTACAATATGGGGTGTAAATATTGGGTCGTCAACGCGCATGTGAAAATCCTTGAGTTGCAGGCGTCCTTAGGTTACGGTGAGCGCTTTCCATGAGGCGGGCCGTATACCTGTTTGTCAACAACGTGGTATAAAAAAAATCTTGTCGGATTGTATAATCAATCGCAATCAGGCGAGTTTTTAACCCCTGGCGCAAAAACGACGGGGTGTTGTCTGTGTGTGTGTGTGTCTGTGGCATCGCAGCTCCCGAACGGATGTACCGATTTATATTTTTTTTTGTCTGAAAGCTGAGTTAGTCGGGAGTGTTCTTAGCCATAATATGTTTCATGAAAATCGATCTAATATTTAATTCAATTTTTTTTTCTTCATTTTAATGCATTGCCCAACAGCGAAAACAATGTTCATTGAATGGAGAAAGTGAGCAGCGCTCCCAAACGGTTACTGACGACGTGCCGTTCTCGCTATCGAGTCACGAGTTAAAAAGTCACGGTAGCCACACTAGAGGGTATACCCGGGATTCAGGATGTGTTATGCGGGTTTTTCCTGTCAGCCGGACAGATACAAATGATACACAAAACTCATTTAACAAAAGGGACATGGTGTGATTGCTGTGAATTGTGATTTTGTACTCGTGTTATTCAAGTTAGGGTTAACTCGCCTCATTCGGTGACACGCCTAATTCGGTGATACAAGCTTTGAAGCACTATTCCGAAAGACGATTTTTGGTTGTTTCACCGAATTAGGCGTGTCACCGAATGAGGCGAGTTTACCCTACCTATCCTATAAAGGCTAGCGTCCGTCCGTCCACTAGGCTCGCTGAATCGAAAAGCAAAAATTCGCCTGCACATTGTACTCATATTTTTTTCATAGTTAGATAAATTCTTATGAGATTATGCTGCTAAAATCGCAGCAATTTCAAACTATGTATTTCACTGAACTCTTCATCAGAAAAATGCAATCTGAATCCGACCTGATTCCTATTATCCATCGCTAATAAACTCATCAAGCGATCCATATCCATAGTTCTAAAACAATTGAGCATGCAGGGGCCTTATTCGACTCACATTACTTGTCAAAGTCTCATCATTTTAAAATCAACAGTGGATAAGCATACCTATTGATTCTATAAATTCTTGATTCGATCCACTGTATTACTGTACAGTGCCAGTAAAGTAAGAAATGTCTCAGGCCAAATGTAAGTAAGTTGTCTGCCGAGGCGGAGCCGAGGTCAACAAACATGTGATCTGATGCTTTCCTATTTACTAGCCGGGAAGCGGTAACCTCGTTTAGCGCCGGGGCCTGAAATTTGACGCTTTCCGGCCGAAGAACAGAAAACATACTGAGAAAATAATGTGACAAGAATCAACTTTGTTTTAGTTATATATAATAATTTGGATGTCACGTAACCTAACTGTGGATTGCAGAACGTCTAATTTTGACGAGTGATTTTACTAATCGACAACTAACGATTTTATCCACACGTCAAATCAACACGGAACATCAGATTTGGCAAGTCGAATAAAGCTCCAGGCTGAATTCAGCATTGAGCGTCGACTATTGAGCACTGAGCATTGAGAATTGAGCATAGAATATTGAGCATAGCTCCGCTCAGCTATTGTGTGATGGACAAAGGATGTCCGCACCGATTTGGATGCGAAATGATGTTTGATAAATAGCTTTTACTAATTAAGCGAGCTTTAGCTGATTTTGGAATAAATGGTTGAGGGAGTGATGATTTGACAGTTTTATTTGCTTGCGTTGTATATCACAGAGCAAACTGCGCTAAATAGACCTAATATCACAAATGTGGAGTATGATTTAATCATCCCGTAATCTCAGTGTCCATTTCTAACAGTTCCGCACAATGTTCACATTTTGATTTCGCGCGATTTTTCTACGAATTTTGTTGATTTTTGTCCCTCGTCAAAGAGAGCGGAAGCTTTTCTATCACCCCTAGTTCTCATTTGTTCACTATTGATGTTGATGATGATGATATTGATTGATGTTCGTCCTCGACTTTCGTGCGTAATGGCCTCTCCAAATAGTCACCGATAATCACATGTGATTTACAATGTAAAGGCTCATTTAGATGCGCGAAATCGCATGCGATTTTAGACACATTACTGGCTATTGAAGATATAAACGGTCAACAAAATCTTGGCAATAAAAAGACCCGAAATTAAATTTTCAGTCAGCAATCCATATTTATTATTAATATTATAAATGGGAAAGTGTGTGTGTCTGTTTGTTTGTCCATCTTTCACGGCAAAACGGAGAGACCAATTGACATGATTTTTTAAGTGGAGATAGTTGAAGTGATAGAGAGTGACATAGGCTACTTTCTGTCTCTTTCTAACGCGAGCAAAGCCGTGGGCAAAAGCTAGTCATTTATAATCGCAGGTTACAAGTCTACTAACCACAGCAATAAATAAATCGCAAATGCCTTATACAATATACCTAAGTACTTTCACGATTAGTACCCTATTAAGGGCTTAAACGTTTCGAAGTAGCGTGTACAGGGCGTCCTATAAATCGAGACGATCACCTCTGGGACACCCTGTACCCATTGAACAATGCGTTCACAAGGTAATTTATATTTTACATCAATGAACTAAAAGCACCTGAGGGTAGATTAATGGCGGCCATCTGTCAGTCCGGTGTTGCCAGCGTGCAAGGGTTCGGCGGTTCGGGGTAATTTAACATTTACATAACATGGGAGCTTGGCAGAGGAATAAATAAGTTTCGGACAATTAGGTTAGGTGGGAAATAGTTTTTTTCACTGATATGTTAATTTGTTTAATTGTTTTATTAATTATAAATTATTCTAGACAATAAAGTGCAGTGTGAGTGTGGCTACCATGAGATTTTAATACGTGACTCGTTAGCGAGTACTACATCACGGGAAATTGTTGTTTAGGATTCTCCATACAATGTATTATGTTAGACTTATATTGACCGGGATATAGACCGTGATTACCTTTTTGATTTTTGTCGAGCTCCCGATATTTCGACGCAGTTGCATGCATCATGATCACGGAAAACTGGGTCAATATAAGTCTAATGAAAATAACCGTGAATCATTCAAAACTCTTAATGTATTATGTTATTTTCCAAGACATTAACGCTACCGAATAACATAATAAAAACTCGTGGTAGCTACAAAATGCAACCTCAATGCTGTTATTTTCTCCATACAATATTTTCCGTGAAGATCTCGCTATCGAATAATATTATAAAAACTCATAGTCAATTTTTTTCAAAGTTGTCCATCCCACTTTTTTTTGGATTTGGAAATTTTTATGTAGTTTGATAGTTTCCACTCAGAATTGCGAGTTCTTTCAAACCTAGTAGGAAAAAAAAGTGTCCCAAGGTTTTTTCCCATGCCGTTACCATTTATTGTTTCATACATTTTTTATGGCGATAACGAAATGGAAGGTTTGAAAAATGTACGGAAATTTTGGGACATTTATATTCTCCTATTAGGATCGAAAGACCTCGCGATTCTGAGTATGAATTGCGTAAAAAATACCAATGTTACAAAAAAAGTGGCGTAGACAACTTTGAAAAAAGAATGGCCTACTAGCTACGAAAGGCAACCAAAATAAAATACAAGTTTCCTCAAAACGTCCCATTCTTCAGTGTTGCCAGAAAACGAGGGTAATTCAGGGTAAATGGGGTAATGAAATGCTTGGATTGGTATTGTCCTCACAATGGGGCATAGACAATAGATTACTCCAGTTCCCTTGTTTTCTTTACGCTTTCATTGTCTCTGGAAAGCGGGGAAAAATGATGATTCGGATCTAGAGAATTGTTTTTATAAGTACCTGACTACCTACTTAACTGAATAAATAGTATGAGATTTATGTAGGCGATCATTTTATTTATCTAATTCTAGAATTATATAAGAATATTTTCAAACTAGAAAATCTATTTTCTGATAAAGTACCATATCTTTCTTTACAATATGTCAGGTTGGAAAGGCATTGGGGTCTGTGATAAAAAAAAACGGAAAATATTCGTTTATTTATTTTTAACCAGGAAAATACGTATCCTTCACCTTTACTATATATTTTGGTTTTATGTATTGTTGAGAAATAAATCTTAAAACAAAAACAGAACTGTAAAAAATGTTCCATTTTTTTAGTATGATAATTTAGTATGTTTTATTGAGCAATCTAACTATTATTTCTGTATTTTTCATATAGAAACACAATCCTTTTTAGATATAATGAAATGAAATGAAATAAAAAATGAAATGGAAAAAAAATATTTCAGGCGTAATCCCATAGATTTGTTAGTAAACTTAAAAACTATCCCTACTCTATATTAGTCACAATAATAACAAAAATAAATTAAATTAAATTACAATATAAATTAAACTGTATCTATAATAATGAAGCAGCAATCAGCTTAAATGTTAAAACTCCCAAACCACAATGTTAAACAACGTTTATTCTAACAAACCGATGTAATCCATCCCCTTACTTCCTTACAATTTTCCCAAGATTAAGACTGACCCCCTAAAGTCCCTAGTGTCCATACTATCCACATTGCTTTCACCAAACCAGTATAATGTGAACTGTAACCTTTAACAAACTATACGTAGTACTAGTTCTAAGTTCACTGGTATCTGAAAGTGAGAATTTGATTTTGGAACATTGTATTAATGCTTGACCGCGCAAGCACACTTTAGTTCCAAAGCGTCTTAAGTGCTATTAACGCATTAGGATTATGAAGCCTTATGAAACGTTTCTTAAGGTAATTAACTAGAAAACGTCCTATCTCTTCTAATCAGGTTAAGGAAAAGTAAACCGTACTTACTATGTGTTACTTACAGTTATTATTTAAATGCGGTTTGATTACTGTTGTTCTATTAGACGTGTATTCTTCACTTTCAAAAACTCTTATCTCTGTAACTATATCGAACTTAAAATCAACCCTGTGTGTAATATAATATGATATATATTAGAATGTGTTCAGATACGTAGGTATTAGGTACTTGTAATAAGATTGTCCAGAAGAGTCTCTTATCTCTGTAGCCTCATTAAATTCAAAAGCACCCCTGTATGTTATAGGATTAAGTCTATGTTGAAATGTGCTTATATGTGTAGATATGCATTTTAAATTTATAATTAACACAGTATGTTATACTAAGATACTTAGTTCCAGCCGGGTGGACAGGGTAAATTACTTACGGATTAGGGAACCCTAACGTTACAGTTTATGGGCGCCGTGCGGTTCGCTGCACTAACTTAAGCTGGGGTAATAACTATATCGTCCACACTTACGGCCCGGCCACGACATTGTTCTAAGCGCGGCAGCGGTGAGTGGCGGCCATACATTGGAGCGAGACACAGCGATGGGTCTTTTCATTCGCACGTATGGCTGCCGCTCACCGCTGTCGCGCTTAGACCAATGTCGTGGCCGGGCCGTTAGGCTCACCACAGACAGTTTTAAAATTCATAATCTGAAAAAAAAGAGTTGTATACAATCTGCTACGTTGCTACCAGAGATTCGAATATGCGTAAAAGCAGGTCGGCTCACTCCGCGATTATATCGCCGCGCTACAATAGTTATTTGTTTTACAAGGGGGCAAAGTAGTTGTTTAACCGCACGTGCCAATATTGATACCTGAGCAAGCAAAGCAACCTGAGCAAAATAAATCAAATCCATCAATTTATTCAATATTTATGATTCAAAATCATCATTTATAAATAAAATCTAGCAGCCAGATTAAGACATCGAGTTAAAATTTGTATGAAATTACTTTGCCCCCTTGTGGATAAAGTGCAATTTTGCTATCTGTTTTCGAATAGCAAATAAAGCCTTTACCAGTTGGTGTGGTGAAAAAGTATATGCTGGCGGCCGCGAGTGCGCGGCCTACTCAGGGGTGGCGCGCGTTCTCACGGAACGCACGTTCACATTTTCTATTGTTACTTTGTCGCGAGTTTTTTTAAGGTTCATATGCGATTTCCGCGTGTGGAATGGCTAATAATGACTAGTTAAATAGACATCAATAAACTAAAAGCACCTGAGGGTAGATTAATGGCCGCCATCTGTCAGTCCAGTGTTGCCACCGCGCGAGCGTTCGACGGTTCGGGGTAATTTAACATTAATAAAATTTATGTAAAGTTTTGAATAAAATAAATACCATAGGATATTCTTACACAAATCTGAGGACTTGAGGAGAGGAGGATTAACCCTCGGGTTAACCCACCATTTTATTATATATGGAATTTGACAGTTGACAGCCCCCTAACCTTGAGTTAAGCGAGTGGTGCAAGTGGCCCTTAGCTAAGTGCAAAGCAGTAGTGGAATAACTTTAAGTATGTTGTAAGAGTTAGTACCTAATTAATGATTGCTACAAGAACGTCTAAGAATAGTGATTTGTTGGCCCTATAATAACCCAGATTTTATTTATTTTCCATAACTTATATGTTTACATAAGATGGTACATTTTTAATAGGTAATTGAATAACCACAAAATTACAAAGACGATGACTAATTCAGCAATCAAACAAAAAAACTACCCAAATGTAAATCGGTTCATCCGTCCAGTCCAGGAGCTACGCCACAGACAGACACACACACAAACAGACAGACAGACAGAATGATACGTCAAACTTATAACACCCCGTCGTTTTTGCGTCGGGGGTTAAAAAGTACGCGTTCCAGGCCTAGGAAGAACTAAAAAATATGTGGTAATTTTTTCCTATATCTAAGGCCGTTTTCACATTATCCGATCCGATATCGGATGTCGGAAGGATTTCGCCTCGAAGGATGGCGCCTGTAATGTATGGGATATTGGTCCGACATCCGATATCGGATCGGATAATGTGAAAACGCACTAAGAGTGTCCTATTGCTAAAGGGCAAAGGGTGTCAGTGCCAGATATACAGTCGAACTAGGCCGGACATCCGGTCTGTCCGTCTGGAAAGTTCATAACACTATTAGTGGAATTAAAAACTGTCAATGGCCCGATAGTTAAAAATAAAAACTGTATTATCTGAAAGACTGTTCATAACAAAGTAAAGAATCTAATTTTTTTAATTTCATAAATATGTTGTGATATACGTCACATAAATTTTAAATTCTTTTAACTATCATAAATACCTATTATTTTAAGCTTATAAATCGTATAATCTTGCTTTATTATAATTTTAATAACATGTAATAAAAATAATACACCAAATCTTCATCTACAGTTTTCGCAAATGCCCGTATACTTAAATTCTGGCAAACGATTTTAGAGCTATTCCTGACTATTTAAGAGCTATTCTTATATAATTATGTAAATATGTTCATGTAAATAAAGAGTTTTATATATTCCAGTCTTCACAATTCGCGCAGTTTTTGAGGCACAATGTTGCAAGTTGCGACTTTGCATGGATGACTATACAGGATGACTTGTTATTGATGCTGTTTCTTAAAAAACATTAATGTGGGGGTTAGGTGCCTTTATCGTTTTTGTAATTTATGCATGAAAATAAATATTACAATAATTACAAACTCATTGTGGTTATGCAAGTAATGTATGGATCAAATCTAGGAAGTTAATTATCAAAAACTAAAAAGCCAAAAATAATAAACCTTCGAATTCAGATTTCTTATCGGATTGCAATAATCTAAACATCCAAATTATAAACAAATCAATTATTTTTGTAGTCGGTACCAGACCTGTTTGTCGCCTTGCTATTTCCTGTTTGCCCTACCCAACCATACGCAGGCTGGTCCCGACTCCAAAAATAATTGATTTGTTTATAATTTGGATGTTTAGATTATTGCAATCCGATAAGAAATCTGAATTCGAAGGTTTATTATTTTTGGCTTTTTAGTTTCTCCGTGTTTTGTAACACGCTATTTTTTTGAAGGCGGTTTTATTTTTTGTTAAAAAGTTAATTTATTTGTTGATTTTTAGTGGTTCCTAGTGATATTATATGTATCAGTCCGAATATATGTACAGTAGTGAAAGAATTGTCCTTTAACTCCTAACCATTGAGGAGTTGACCTTCCGTCATCAGCTCAGCCACATAAAATTATTACCATCAGGCGCAAATACTGGTGCACCTTTGAAAAATACACAAAAAACATTACATGTGCCTATAACATTTGAAGAGTTCCCTCGATTTCTCCAAGATCCCATCATCAGACCACGACTTGGTGCCAATGGGACCATCTCGGGGTTATACCCGTTCGATCAAAAAAAAAATTTTGAAAATCGGTCTACGATTCTCGGAGATATCGAATAACATACATACAAAAATAAAAAAAATAAAAAAAAAATAAAAAAACATTCAGTCGAATTGAGAACCTCCTCCTTTTTTGAAGTCGGTTAAAAAAAGTAAAATAAACCCATTTCTCATAGGGACATCACTCATCACCAATCCCTCTTATGTTTTAGGTGTCCATGGGCAGTAGTGATCGCTTACCATTAGGTGACCAGTCTGCTCGCTTCCTATCTCATAAAAACATATTATATTATACACCGTGTTTTTATTGTATTCCCTTAACTTTATGGGAAGGTTCTTCAGGTCAAATAGAATTAATTTCTCTAAGAAAGTAGTATCTTAACTCTTACTGTTATTCAAATAATAAATGTAATGACTCCATACGTGTACTACGACCTGTACGACCTTTACAACTTCTTAGTACTTATTTTATTATGACACGTGACGTCGATTACTTTATTATGTTATTCTTAAGGGTCTCTCATGCTGATTAATTAATTAATTATTTATGAAAATGATTAAAAAATGTTTTTTTCAATTGAATGATGAGGGTTGTTTCTGATAATGAACCTAAGAACCTAACGTAGTGTCGAATTTAACGGAAAAAAATACACGGTGTATAAGCGCAAAGCGCAAACGTTGTTTAATTTACCACAATCCGTATGAATTGTACCGCAATGCAGCCAAGTATTTCACTTTAGTTTACATTTGTATGCCTTTGTTTCCATGTTTAATTTACATCATACACCAACTTCAAACTCTCAACAGAATTTACCAACATTTCATTTTTGCAAAAACACGGTGTTTAACTACAATTTTACGCAAATTTTAACCTTTTATTTAATATACAATTTTACGCGAATTCCAACTTTAAATGATCGACTTAAGGTAAAGTCAATATAGTGTGGAGGTTCACCATTATCCTACTCTGAATATTATCTACACAACAAGGGGTACTCGCAGATACACTTATTTGATTGATCTTTTACGATGTGCTCTCTTCGACCACCTCGACCCAAGTGACGAGCCGGTCGTGTCTCTCTCCCGTCTTGCCATCGTCCCCACCACTTATTGAACCTACCGCCGTGTTGCCATTAGTATAATATTATTTTACCAATAACCCGTGTATTTTTAGGGTAACGTAATAATGTTGCCACACTTCAAATGTATTTTACTGTTACCATAAGTGTAATTATAAATAAATCATGACAATAGACGCGGCAATGCCAAAAATATGTTTACACGACTTTATTGCTTATACGTTAAACTATGTCCGTGTACAACTTTTCACGAATTCCAACTTTAAAGCATCTCTTTCAGGTACAGTCAAGTATAAATATAGCAGTAGCGGCTGGTCCATACAAGCAGATTCCCACCGGCTTGCCTAAAATTGATTACTAGTAAAGTACCTAATGCTAAGGTAGGTCTCTTTTTGCTCAGTGTTGCCTAGCAGAAATTTTCACCAGCCGCCACTGAAATATAGTTACAGATAAAGTGCCAAAAATGTGTATCCACCTATTATGTCCCGGGTGAAATAACAAGGACCGTTCAAACTTTGCATGTTGACTTTGGAGGTCATAATAAACAACTTTGATTATGGGACCATTGGGACCAATGCTGAAATCGCGAAAAAAAAAAATTTGATGTTCCATAGAAATGAGTGGCATCATGATAGTCGAAATCTATGAAACAGCCAAATTTTTTTTTGCGATTTCATCATTGGACCCATAATAAAAGTTGTTTATTATGACCCCAAAAGTCACTATGCAAAATTTGAACTTTTTATTTCACCGTGTATTTAAGTAATAAAGTCGTGTATATATCTTTTTGGCGCTTTGACCGCATCCATATTTATAACCTTGACTGTAAGTAATGTATGCACATAGTGTACGGTGTTTAGCTTTCGTTTTTAGTTAATTTTAGGCCTTAATGCGAAGGGCTAAGGTTGATAATGTGTGTAGGTTATTTTCTGGAACGCAGTGAAAGGGCTGCATTAAGGAAGAGCCCTCCAGCAGGCGACGACCTAGACGCAGTTAATGTAGTTTACACAGTATTTTAACCTCCTATTACCTCAATACTTAGAGTTAGATATCTTCAAGTTGTCTATCTTACGGTATATTTTGCTGAGGTGTGCTTTTAGCCCATCCTGTAAGGAAAAATTTCGTTCCTTAATTAAATAAATAAATAATATACGAGTAGAACATTCTTACACAGATTGACTGAGTCCCACGGTAAGCTCAAGAAAGCTTGTGTTGTGGGTACTCAGACAACGATAACTTAAATACATGGATAACATCCATGACTCAGGAACAAAATGTGCTCGTCACACAAACAAATGCCCTAGAGGCAATCCCTTATCGTATGGAGAGGCGTTTTATCTGTATTCAATCACTCTACGTTGTCTACGTGATCAACTCTCAACAGACTCAGGACGGGAGTGGGTCGATCAAAGGATAATCCAGAAATGGGGGATTGGGCGACATGGGGACATACTCTGCGATTGTGGCGTCCCCCAAACAACAACACATATGAGACAGTTCCCCCGGTGCTCAACAACGTGTACAGAAGAAGATCTCTTAAGGGCTACCCCTCGAGGGCTTGAAGTGGCTAAGCATTGGCGAACCAAAATTTAGTTTTATTTGATCCCTTTACACGAAGAAGAAGAAGAAGAAAAAGTACGTGATCAACGTGTAGGAATGTTTACTAGCCTATCACAGTCAAAATACTGGCTATAATATTGTCGTGTAAGTTATACGCAGGGAAGTAAAGTACGCTGCGTTTTAAAGGAGGAAAGTACTGGAGTGTTGCGGCGCTGTGAGTGGAAAATACGGGGGGGGGGGGGTAATTCACGCAAACTCTTGGCAGAAGAGACAAAAGAAAGTTTTAGAGCGAGATCAAAGGTAACTGTTTAACGTAGGGACAAAATGGATGGAGTTAAACCAAGCTAATTCTTAGCATGTGAAAAAAAGTGTGAAATTTCTATAGAGTTCAAACATATACTATTAATATGTCGAGGCAGCAGTTACATTTTTGCGGCGTTTGGTGTGGAAACACTGGGGCCATGGGGGCCAAGCGCGAAACAGCTATACAAAGAGCTAACGGCGCGCCTAATTGACGTCACAGGTGACCAGAGGTCTGGCCAACATTTTGCTCAACGCATAAGCATTGCCATCCAACGTGGCAATGCGGCCCATTTTCTGGGCACACTGATGCCCAGTGGCAGCGACTTGGGTGAGTTATTTTATAAGTTCATTTAATTTATTCTTATTTCTAAGTTTATTTATATAAAAAGTTTATTTTACTAATAGTTTATTTTCCTCTTGTTCCGATGTTCGCTTTATCTCTTAATTAATTTACGAAAATGTATGTTAGTAAATGTTACAAAAATGTATGTTTTATACCTACTAGACGCAGGCAAGTTTTCGCACTACTTGAGATATGAGATACCAAAAATATATTAGAGGACATTGGTTCGCCCGCCTATTCCACTAAAAAATAACGATACCTAGCTGATGTTGGTAATGAAATGAGAAAGAACCTTCTACAGACCACTTCATTTTCCATCTTACTTATACAACCAATCTCATGTCAGATCGTAAAAAACACTGCCCACTTTAGCAATCAATTCGAGTGTTCGATCGGCTCACAACCTCAGTGCTAACGCTTGAGCGCTTTCGGCAGGCGCTAGCGAAAGTGAACGAGACGCTACCCACCCTTGTTCCACAGGGCGGGGCGTGGAATTAGCAGTAACAGATGAGCCATAAAAAATAATTTTCCTGAAAATTAGAGGAAGACAAACGTGTCGCTTAACTTCAAATCTGGGTTAATCCATTCTGCTTTAAAGTTGATTATATAAATAACTGTTATTATCTGAAAAATATTCAACCTTATAGCAAAATGGATTTACCCGAGTTTGAAATTAAGCGACACAAACGTACTTCTAGGGAATCTTGGGTCTTTATGAGTTTGAAAGTATGCTTTTTGGCCTAAACGCTCCGACTTACTAGTAAGTAGTCAATACTGAATATACTGATACGGCCCATAACTGGAATTGGAATTGAATGAAATATAGAAAGGATTTCTGGATGAAAATCTCAGGACATTACACTCGCAGCGCTTTCGGTAGGCGCTAGCGAAAGTCAACGAGACGATACCCATAATAAAATCCTATCTAATGTAAGTCTGAGAACTAGAAGAAAGCAAAAGGACATTGAAGGTCTTTTTGAGTTTCAAATCATGCCTTTTGGTCTAAAAAATGCTCCGCATTCTACTCATTAATTGGTAACTTTTAAAACGGTCACAAAGTTTAAGGTTAGGGTCTTAGGGTCCAAAAAGTGAATCATAGAAAAGTTGGAATAAATGAATAAGAATATAATAGAGGCATTTCGTCCACTACCACTTTCGGCGGGCGCTAGCGAAAGTGATAGCCTCCCTTATTCTGCAGGATGGGCCGTGGAGTTAGCACCAACAGATAAGCCATAATAATATTTTGCCTAATTTAAGATTGGGCATCAAAGATCAAAATTAGGAAAAGACAAAAGTCGAAAGAACTTGGAGGGTTTTACGAATTTCAAAGTATCCTTTTTGGACTTAGAAATGCTCCGACTTCATTTACGAATCTAGTTAATTTAATAGTCTTTAGGCTCATTAAAAGGAGTTAGGAAATTTAAAAAAAATACGGTGTGTGTTTGTAGCCCATTTAACTAGATTCAAGATAAATAAAAAGCGTTTCCAAAATCTCTAGCTCTATGGTCACCTCCCCGCCCCCTAAAGCATAAAGTATCTTTTTAATTTTTTTCGACGGGGCCATGTTTTGTTCTGATATTAGGTCGGTCCGTGCAATTTAGATTTTTATTGTTCCTCAGTGCGTAAACGTGGAATTGAAGAGTGGAATTGTTTTCGTGTAAAAAGCTTGCCCCGTTTGTTTGTTTCAATTCCGAATTTGCCTGGCCAGCTTTTTTCTGGTATAATTTTTATTTGTAGTAGCTTTTCCGAGGTTAGACTATCGAATTCTTGAATATTGGACTTTAAAATGCCAAATTTTTGTTCATTGCGAATGAACTTTATGAATTTCAAAGAATGCCATTCGGCTTATATACCGCACCAACTTCACAGAAGACATATTTCCCGGTTTCTGAAGAAATTGAATATTTAAATATACTTATGTTCATTAATTATTGTAAGTCGAATGACATGCAATATAGTGGCACCATTAAGGTAATTTGATAATGGAGATGGGCGTAGGCTATAGGAACATTAGGAGCTCTATTTTAAAACAACCCAACCTAAATTTAGAGTTGTCAGAGTTAATCGATGTAATCAGGAGTTACTTTTCTGCAATCCATGTTAAACATAAATTTTAAGAAAAAAAAACCGCCGCCTTTGGGGTTCTGGTGAAAGCTACTTGCGAATGTTTGATTATGTAGAAATGTATAGGTATTTTTAAAACTCCTTTTAATACTTTAATTATTTGATGGCAACACAAATGAATATACCTACATATACCGTTAAGGTTTGAGGAGTTTCCTCAACAATTCCTCATGAATCCGATTATAAGAAATCGAAGCTTGACAAAATTTGACTTGAAAACTCAATATTATTAACAAACATAACTAAATAAATGTCACTGTTCTGAAATTCAATACATGCTATTCTTATAAAAATACCAAAATCACTATAAGTGTGCCGTTCAGATTTAAGAAGTTCCGATCTGATCTTCATCAGCAGTTCCACTGCACCAAATGTCACTGTTCTGGATAGGGTTGCCAACCGTACTATATAATATAGTACTGTACTATATTTTGACCCAGCGTACTATATTCTATATGAAGCATATATAGTACGCAAAAGTACTATATTTTTGGGGTCCATGCCAGTGGCGAATTTACACTAGGGTCAAACCGCCAGGAGCGGCGTTTTGATAATGAAAAAAATTTCGCGCTCGCTCCGCTCGCGCTTTTATTCATATCTAACCTTCCCTGTACATTTCATTACTTAGTTCTGACCTGCAAATATTGCAGTTACGTATAAAGCCACCGTTGTTTGCAAACATTTGTATTTTTTCCATGATATATTAAATAACGAAATTTCTTAAGGGGATTCTCTACTCCGATGAGCTTCGATTTGAATCCATTGGTATTATCAATATTACGATAGTTTCTAAAACATATCATATTAACAGAATCGTCTTTAAACAAACTAGCATCCCATAATTAGGTACCTACTTCACAGCTCATTGATTCTGTGATATTTAGCATCAAAGTTGAACTATTTTAGGACCGAAACTGGTTCTTTGGTCAAACTTTTTGCCTTACCTAATTAGTTTTAAATTAAAATCGCTTTTGCATTTTTATAAAAGTCTAGATTTCATTGAAGTAAAAATGTTTTTAAAACAATGTCAAATTTCATAAAAAATATAATTACTTATAATATGGGTATTTTTTTTTAAATATGGGTCTTGTAAAAAATGTAAGTAGGTAACTATTGAAATTAATAGTACATTGTGCAACAAGGGAGGTAAGGGGACATTATAGACGTGTGTGCCGCAGGCAGGAGTGAATAATAGACACGTCTTTAATGTCCTTACCTCCTGAGTTACACACAATGTTTTTCATCACATTTGAGAGAAAAATACAGAGGAAACAGTCATAAGGCAAAACCTTCAACCGGCGGCGTTGCGCCTAGTAGGTAGTGTATCTTGATCTACATCAGATTATTCATATTAAATCCATTGTTTTTGATAACAAACACTTTTTGAACGAAAACAAACACGAAAATACTGCATATAAATTAAATGCAACGTTCAAAAAAGCATATAAATCATATAATTGAACTAACATTTTCGCCAGTTGTAGCTCAAGATCAGGGGATCAAGGCGGAGGCCTTTGCCCAGCAGTGGGACACAATAGGCTCATAATAATAATACAATTTTACTTATTTTTCATTCATTTAAATATTTTGATCTGTTGTACTATCCGTTGCTAGGCAACGGTGGGTGCCTCGCGTATGCACGCGGTAAATTATAACAACACACTGAAATAATCGTAAAAGATAAATAAAATGCATTTTTTATACCGTATATATATCTTTTATAGCTTAATAGTAAAATTTTGGTTGTGCAATAAAAATCCTTGGCAGATTGAAACATCCTTTGCCTGAAGTAATGTACGGATTGTATTCATTTTTAAAACTAAATCCATTATTCCCTTGGGAATAAAATAGTACATTATGCTTCAGTACACGTAGACGCAATGATACCTTTAAACAGCAAATATTATGAAAAAGAATATTAATAGGTACGTAAGTAAAAATTGCATACCTGTCAATAAATTTAGAAAGTGATAGAAGACTCAATATTGCATATTTTTCGAAATACGCGATATATATTGTTGGTGTTCAATAAAACATTTGGTACATTACATACAATAAACAACTAGTTATATATTACGTTAAGTAAAACATTCGACAACATGAAAGTTTGCTTTTAAAAAAAAGGCCAAATGTTAAGTTGGTAAATGTGAGCTTGGCAAATAAAACAATAAGTTGGGAAATGAACATTCGGAGGAATAAAATTGCGCGAAACGTGAGTTGGGAAGTGATATTCGGCCATACAACTTTCGACGATACTTAAATAAGAGAACCAATGCAACACAAAACTTGTGAAAAATCGATGAAAACCGTATGGAGCCCCTTAGAGTGGACAGAAAGAACGATCTCTACGACTTGGTTATCTTTTATGTGTACCGTACTATATTTTATTTCGGTGTACTATATTTTTTAGATGGAATTTTCTAAAATACTATATTTCCCTAAAAAAAAGTTGGCAACCCTAGTTCTGGACGTAAGTGCATGCTGTTCTTACAAAAATACCAAAGTCACTATAAGTGTGCCGTTCAGATTTGAGGAGTTCGGTTCTGACCATCATTAGCAGTTCCACTTCACCAAATGTCATTGTTCTGGACGTAAGCGCATGCTGTTCTTATAAAAATACCAAAGTCACTATAAGTGTGCCGTTCAGATTTGAGGAGCTCGGTTCTGACCATCATCAGACGTTCCACTGCACCAAACGTCACTGTTCTGGACGTACGTGCATGCTGTTCTTATAAAAATACCAAAGTCACTATAAGCGTGCCGTTCAGATTTGAGGAGTTCCGTTCTGACCATCATCAGCAGTTCCACTGCACCAAATGTCACTGTTCCGTACGTAAATGCATGCTGTTCCTTAAAAAACACAAAAATCACCATATGTGTGCCTTTCAGATTTGAGGAGTTTCCTCGATTTCTCCAGGATCCCATCATCAGAACTGGGGACTGAGAAAAATGGGACCAATCTGTATGCATATACATTCAATCAAAAAAAAATTTTTCAAAATCGGTCCAGTAACGACGGAGATATCGTGGAACAATCATAAAAAAAAATAAAAACGTACAGACTACTTGAAAACCACCTTCCTTGAGAGTTTTGAGGCGGCGGATAAAAATCTAGAAGGTTACTTTGCTGATCCGCCCCGGTGAATATCAGTTGCCTTCAGAATAACCTAACAACCAAAGTAAAATTTTGAAAAAACCCCCGACCGCGACATAGTGGATCGATTTTCATGAAACATGGCTAAGAACACTCCCGACTAATCAGCTTTCAAACAAAAAAAACTATATCGAAATCGGTTCATCCGTTCGGGAGCTACGATGCCACAGACAGACACACACACAGACAGACAGACAGACACGTCAAACTTATAACACCCCGTCGTTTTTGCGTCGGAGGTTAAAAAGCGTAGTCAACGATAATTTACAGAGTGTAACAAAAATGGTGGTGATCCGTTTAAGGGCGTACTCAGTATCATATTCTTATCAGGGTGGCTAGCCGAATGGCACAATCGCTCACGAAACGCTCACGAAACGAAGCGCTAGTAGATATCTATCTCTATCGCGCTTGCGTATTGGCGCGACAGAGCCAGCGGCGTATCGCTTTCGTTTGGCGTCGGAGAAATGCTATTCGGCTACGGGGCCAGGAAAAAGTAGAAGAAAATTTTTTTTTCTCTAAAAAAATTTTCACTTTTGTATGAGCCGGGCCGCGCGAATCGGTCGAATCTCCATACAAAGATAAAAAATTTTTTTGCGAAAAAAAATTTTTATCCTACTTTTTCCTGATGAGAATACGATACTGAATACGCCCTTAAACGGATCACCACCATTTTTGTTACACCCTGTATAATCACAGCTTTGACTTGACAACGCTTTCTCACTGAATAAACAATCACATATCACCGTCATATGAGGTTGGAAGCACACGATAGGTTGCGGCTCGATATCTGTAGCCGGGCTTTTAGCTGATTGCTTGTCATTGTGCGTACAGACAGACAGGCAGATACGTGTTAGTATGTATATGTAACAAGAGATGTAAAAGATAATGGTGAGCAGAAGAATGAGGGTAATTTGGAAAGCGGGATTTTTTTGCGGTAATATCGAGCTTTGTTTAGCTTGTATACTTACTAACAAGACGTTTTTTTTATAAGTGTATTTAATATTGTGTTCGGTTACCGCGGTAGTTACTCATGAAATAAAACTATGGAAACGGATTAAATCGCTTATAATGAATTTACGGGTCCATATTGGCTCATATAAAATTATTTGTTATAAAATTATTGTTTATACCGATTTGTGCTCCGAATGATCATTTCTCATAATTTTACTTATCATAATTTTGTTTCATTATTATCAATAGTACTACTATCACTGTTCATAATAATCATTTAGTCGAAAAATTTTAATCATAAATTCTATACAAATATTTAATAACATTCATAATTTTGTGTTTAATAAAATCATTAATCATAAAATTATTTAAAAAGTTTTGGGGAAGTTCTATGAAAAACTTGTGCCATTTATAGAAGCGCGCTTGAAGCTTTTACAGTGACATATACAATTTACATTAAAAATTCGTTTCTGGTTCGCTCACGGTCAACCTAACACGCTCCTCCTCGCTACGCTCGTCGTCGCACCTAACTGGACTGTCACATGTGATGTCTGTTCTGTTAACAATAATATAACGAAAAATATATTACTCGCAATCGTTACGATCAATAAGTATATAAACATAAACATTAGTATAAAACGTATTTATGATGAATGACATTATGAACATAAGTCATTCGAAGTTACGATAGTTATTAACATAAAATTGTTATAAATAATGATCGTTATAATGTAAAATTGTATGAGAAACATTTTCGGACTACCAATAATCTATATAAAAATTTTATATGAACTTTGGCGCACCCTGAATTTACAATTCATCCCGACGCTTCGAACACTTTACGGCGTTCGTGGTCAACGGGTCGGGAGTTTTATTTTATGTGTATTGTTTTTCTTTATGAATCAACAAGATGTGTAATATACAGGGTGCAAATTTTGACAGCAGCAATTTAGGATGTCAATAGTTTGTAGTGCGTCAGTTTTAGCATTAATTTTATTTTTTGTTGTGTATATTATTTATTGTTATATTAACAGTTGTAAATAAATAAGATATCAAGCACAAACAAGATAAAAAAACAACTTGGATAAATAAAATATTAAAAAATATAACAGGTCATTCCTAACGAAAAATCGCAAAATGTAATTGGGAACCCATCGAAAATATCAACGTGAAAACGTGACCAATTTTTCATGATTTCAGGGACATATACTTTATTATCATAAACGCGCATTTAAACATAAAATTAGATGCAAAGATTAAACACACGTGGGCCATTTTTTTTTTCAAAGTTGTCCACCCCACTTTTTTTATAACATGGGTATTTTTTACGCGATTCATACTCAGAATCGCGAGGTCTTTCGATCCTGATAGGAGAAAAAAACCGGCCAAGAGCGTGTCGGGCCACGCTCAGTGTAGGGTTCCGTAGTTTTTCGTATTTTTCTCAAAAACTACTGAACCTATCAAGTTCAAAACAATTTTCCTAGAAAGTCTTTATATAGTTCTACTTTTGTGATTTTTTTCATATTTTTTAAACGTATGGTTCAAAAGTTAGAGGGGGGGGACGCACTTTTTTTTCCTTTAGGAGTGATTATTTCCGAAAATATTAATATTATCAAAAAACGATCTTAGTAAACCCTTATTCATTTTTAAATACCTATCCAACAATATATCACACGTTGGGGTTGGAATGAAAAAAAATATCAGCCCCCACTTTACATGTAGGGGGGGTACCCTAATAAAACATTTTTTTCCACTTTTTATTTTTGCACTTTGTTGGCGTGATTGATATACATATTGGTACCAAATTTCAGCTTTCTAGTGCTTACGGTTACTGAGATTATCCGCGGACGGACGGACGGACGGACGGACGGACGGACGGACGGACGGACAGACAGACATGGCGAAACTATAAGGGTTCCTAGTTGACTACGGAACCCTAAAAAAATGTTCCAAGAATTCCATAAATTTTTTTGAACCTTCCATTCCGTTACCGCCATACAAAATGTATGAAAAAATGGTAACGGAATGGGAATAAAACCTTGAGACACTTTTTTTCTCCTATTAGAATTGAAAGAGCTCGCGATTCTGAGTGGAAACCACATAAAAAATTCCAAATCAAAAAAAAAGTGGGGTGGACAACTTTGAAAAAATGGCCCACGTACCTATTTATAAGTACTTACAAGTAATAAGTATATTTTTTTGTTTTTGTTTATTTCCATCCCATTCCTTTCCACGTGTCTACCATGTTTAGGGTATCAAGTTATCAACGTCTACTTGTAAAAGCTATCGCGTCTGGTTTGCGTCAAACCAAAATAACAAAACAAGAATCACTATGGTCAATAATATCTCTACAGTTTTGAACCTTATACCATTCCATTGAGGTAAAATATGGTTAGATACTTTTGATCGTGTTCGGTGGGGTCGCTAGATGAATTAATGCACCCTTAGGTTGGTTTTAGGGCGATTCTTTTTCTTTATTGAATTAAATTGTAATGCTATTTTTTACTCCCGTTTTAGGGCTCGTCTGTTTTGAAAATATATTTCAGCGCGTCTGCTTCACGTTAAATTTAACCATGCATAT
Source organism: Leguminivora glycinivorella (assembly GCF_023078275.1). Taxonomy (NCBI): domain Eukaryota; kingdom Metazoa; phylum Arthropoda; class Insecta; order Lepidoptera; family Tortricidae; genus Leguminivora; species Leguminivora glycinivorella. Next base: position 17,039,559 of record NC_062989.1, on the reverse strand, counting down.
ACAAGGTGTAAAAAATTGAACAAAAAAGTTATTTTATACTTATTTTTCGCTCCCACGGTGCGCTAAACGATCACAGAATAGGTACTGCAGGTTATAGGTCATACGGTTAAATGCCTGGGAGTAGAAAGCGGATTAAAAGGTTACTGGTATGCTTCTACCGTAAGTTTTAGACGTAGGAATACCATACTCGAAAGTGTAATCTGTAATATCACTGAAAATGTAAATTTCAATCAGTTTTGGGTTTAATAAGTAACCGTTTACCACCCTTACTAAACTCTAAAACTTCGGAACCCCGTGATAGGTATATCTAGTAACTCATACATATCTTATTCTAACCGTTTTTAATTTTTGCCTTTTAAATTATTATATGAAATGGTTTTCAAGCAGAATAGTAATCTAATACCCATTAGGCACGTAAGTATGTTGATGATATATGTAGTTATTAGTTATGTAGCATATTGATATGTAACGTCAGTAGTGTTAGCTACGTGTTAAAAACAAGTCATGTTTAATTAATATTTAACTGAAATGAATCTGCTAACAGTGTTTACATATATTTTTACAATTATTGTATTTGCGCGTGTAAAATTTCCCTCTCCTTGTGAGTATTATCATATTATGACTCCTGTCTGCCGCGTGTCTGGCGCGGTAAACATTCTGACGTGTAAACAATAATATTTACGCCAACGAATGGCAAGATGAACCATGAGGATATTACAACGTTAAAGGTTTACTTAAAGAGATCCCTCAAAGGATAAGTTGGTCTTTGCACTGTTCTGTACTGGAGTTTACTACTACTACGTACCCTTCAGGAGTGGAATTCCTTGCCGGCGGCGGCGGCTATATTTCCGAGCTCATATAACCCGGGAACCTTCAAATCTAGGATGAACAGGCATCTTCTGGGCGAACTCCAATGAGGCCACATCTTTTTGCCTTTGGCTAGTCTGTGGCCGAGAGCAAGCCCATTTATAATAATAATAAAAAAAACTACTTACATAACTAAAGAAATGTTAGTAATACAATTTCCATTAATAACACATTTCTCACATTTGCTTAAGGAATGAGCTACATAACTCCTAAACCTCTGACGCATTAAAAGTTATATAAACAATAATACTTACGCCCACGAAAGTCAAAACCTGATGAAATTACAACGTTAACCGCATTAGGGATTGCAGTACCGGTACTGGTTTAAAGAACCGGGATTTTCGGTACTGAAGCAATATGGAACCGGGATTTCCCGGGATTTTCGGTACTTTCGGGACTGGTCTAATTTTTTCGCTTCTTCAAATCAAACAACATATTTTTTGGCATTTTACATCTTTTTTTGTAATATTACCATAACTGAACCGCACCGGCTTCGCTCGGCGTATTATTTTATCTGCCTTTTTTTATTATAATGAATCGGGAGTCGGGAGAACAAGCAAAAAATCGTGAAGAATTCCGCCTAAACCCGACTATCTGGCAACCATAGGCACCAATGGTTACCGTTGCAATACATTGCTCCTATTAAGCGATCTGCCATTACTGGGAGATGTTTAATCGCTTAGTAAAGGAAATAAAATAAGACTGTTAAAGAAATATAATATTGATATTGTTAGACTGGCAGTAAAACCTCACACCATTCCCCAAACATGTAATTTGAAGCAAAGAATGTAAACAAAGGAAACAAAACATTTGAGACGGTGCACTATTTTTTTGCTAGTCAGAGGGAACGTTCTCGAGAAAATTAGTAATTTTCTGGAAATTTCTGTGGAAATAGGTAATACCACATTATATGTAAACATTTTTTTAAAGTTAAACATGTTTATAGCAGTTATCCTTAAAAGTTAGATATAAACCATTGCCAACTTTTTTTTCTAGACCTACATTTATATATAAATAAGAGAAACAATTCCACCATACATTGTTTTGTTTTGTTACAAGTCGATCGGTACGTACAGGTCGGGTTTCGATTGAATCTCTTAAGCAGCGTGATTTTTACCGACTTTTAGCACATATAGCCATGTTTTAATAATCAATTTATAACAACAAAACCTTAAACATTCCTCAAGAATCACATTCTATTCATATTCATTCATACATAGGCACAGAATATATAAAAGTACAAGTACACCCCTGACATAGGTGAAAAACGCATAAATATTCGTTTAGTAGTTTTTGACCTCCAGGACCACCAAGTTGAATTCCTAAAATGTTGAAATCCCGAAATGTTGACTTTCCCAGAATGTTAATTTTTTTCAGTTTCGCAAAATGTTGAATTCTTATAACGTTGAAATATTAAAAAGCAAAATTCGCGAACACAGTTTTATAACATGCAGAGAAATGATTCAAATGAGAAATGAGATTGAAAGAGAAAAAATAAATACAAAAATTAATATACCAAACCTTCACCAAAAATACAAAACTCGAACTGGCTAGTGCGGCTAGCTAGGGTATCGCGGTGGCCACAGGTGCCAGGCTGCCACTGCCACCCGCTATTAAATAGTGACTAAGCGCGTGTTACTGTACCTACGCCTATTAAATTTGTTAACTGTTTAACACGTTAAACGCCATGGTGGACACCATGTGTCCGGCACTTCGTGTATCAGTTAGGCCATATGAAATTTTATATTTTTACCATTTTTTACATTATGATTTTTTGACAAATTCTCAAAAAAAACTTCACATTATTAACGCAACACATGAAATAAACTATTAATTTACAAAATTACTCGTAAATATCAGTGCCGGTCACCGGTGGCCGTCATGGCCTGCGGGGAAACAAATTTGTGATTCCTTCGCGTAGGGCCGTGGGGGCCACAGTGCCGCCCACAGCGGCACATCTGTTTGTATTGTATGTATTGCAACACTACGCCTTTCCCCAATTAAACTTTATAAATGCATTTTATTTGCTTCTTTTGTTTCTTTTCTAACACCTGTGTATTTGTGTAAATACATTTTTTTATTGCCACGCGGTGTACCTTTGATTATGCCGACGCTTTTCTGCTATTTTTGCAACGACATATGTTTGGAATTACATTTTTGGGAAGTACATCAGCGTTTATCTTTTATTACTGCTCTTATTTTTTACACTCGTAAACGTTTTTCAATTGAATATTTTGTATTTATATTCCCTACAAAACTGTGTAAGTCAGTTAGTCTTGGACTTTCTTGTAGAAAAGATGACACCTCAATCATCTGACCATATCATTTTGTGACTGTGTTTAGTACATATGATTTAGATATAATAGTGTTATGGTGATAATATGAATAATAAAATACAATACAGCCTCCTGCTAGTCCTGCTCCAAGAGCTAGAAGAGTAGCTCATAGATTGGCTAAAAAAGAAGGTCCGGCTAGGGCAAGCAGATTTATAGAGTATGTGTATTATATTAAATTGAACTTTTAAATTGTTCGTTTCATAAGTTTTGTGTTTTATTTAATTTCTTAGTAAAAAATAAGTCGGGTTATTAATGCTTACTAACAATATAATATTGTTTTTATTACAATAACCAATGGATACATTCCAATTGGAATGCACTGGCTCTATCTCGTCTATCAATAGGTACAAACGAGAACCAAAGCGTGCAAACTATTCCATGAGGTCACGCCGTATATGTCAAATAGAGTTTTCCCATATAATAGTGTCCGTGAGTTCAAAACAGCCGATCAAAGATGAACCTACATCGCGGTCACCGGTGACCCCCATGGCTTAAACAGAGAGTGTTAGTGCCGGTCGCCGGTGACCAACGCGGCTCAAACGAAAGTAATCAAAATTTACATTGGCGTTTAACGTGTTAAATAATATAAACAGAAATAAATACATTTTGTAGCAAAAAATGTCACTAAAAAGTATTTCCCGAAAGTACCAAAAGTACCGGGATTTTTCAAGTTGATTTCCCGGTTCTTTGCTTGGCCAAAAGTCCCGGGAATTCCCGGTACTTTCGGTACCGGTATTTCCCGGGAGCAAACCCTAAACCGCATACAAAAGAATATTACTATGACGTGTTGTAGGAATAGTCAACAGCAACTGGAACGCACCTATATTTTCGCACTTGTTTGTATTTAGGTACGGACGAGAATCTCCCCTCCCCATATGAGTTCATATGACGTGTCTCCCTCATGTCTGGCGTGCGGAAAACATTTAGACTTTCTGACACATGTACACAATCATATTTACGCCTACTGATTTGAAGGGATCATATTCGTAGACACCTAAACTATGTATAAAAATATTTCAAACTCGAAAGTAACTCCATATTTTAACATGGATAGTAGGTATCCACGTGCACATTATAAGACTGCTGAACTCATAGCTATTCCATTTCTGAAATTTAAAAATTTGGTATACACTTGGGTCGACACGTTCGTTTTTCGTCACGTTCCTAAATTAGTCCGATTCTGCTTGCGTATTCTTCATTTGTCAACTTACTCTGCAGTCATTATCGTCTTTGACCATAATGAGTTGTTGACCTTTCTCTTATTTCGACTCAATCGGTTTTCGTCATTTCTTATTTGGTCATATTCTAAGTTGGTAGTACCTAAGACTACGAAAAAATACGAAAAAAATGGATTTAAACATGCCGAATGAAGATTATGACGAGTAAATAAATAATAAATATTATAAGGACATTCTTACACAGATTGACTGTGTAAGAATGTTGTGGGTACTCAGACAACGATATATATAATAAATATATAAATACTTATATACATAGAAAACATCCATGACTCAGGAACAAATATCTGTGCTCATCACACAAATAAATGTTCAAACTGACATTTAATGTGTGACGACCCGGCATCGTCACAACGGACGGCATCCGGAGCGGTGTAGCGCGACGCGCGACGAGCAGACTACTCCGGCTACACACCCCACCGTGCCCCGCCGACGCCGCACGCCTATATAACCGCGCGGAGCGCGGACCGACCGGCAGTCGCTGTGCTGAGCCCGAGCAAGGCACAACGGCTCCTCCGCTTGGTGTGGCGGCGTGGAAGCCCGCGTTCGCCCCAAGTGTCCCTAGGTATAAGTCTCCCGGCCGCGTGGCGCCCCGCGTAGTTAGCCAGGAGACTTCCCCCCTCCTTCCCCCGTAGTATAACCTCTCCCGGCCGCGTGGAAGCCCGCGTAGTCAGCCAGGGTGGTCATCCCCAGCACCGTTCCCCCGTAGTATAACCTCTCCCGGCCGCGTGGAAGCCCGCGTAGTCAGCCAGGGTGGTTATCCCCAGTACCGTTCCCACCGTAGACCTATCCCGGCCGCGTGGAAGCCCGCGTAGCTAGCCAGGACGGTTTATTCCCGACCTTGTTCCCCGGGGAACGTTCCGTTATCCACTATTTCCAGGGCACGCTGCCAAACCTCGGGTTATCACATATACGTATCATATTCATATATATAGTTGGATATAGCTCGCTCCCGTCTGGAGCGAAACCAGTGTAATTAGACCTAAGAGTTCTTTATAAATAAAAGGCGCGTAAGACGCCAGTTTGTTACTTTTAAGTGGTGTTTCTTATCAGCTCATCCTCCCTACCCTGAGTTAGCTTGGAAACCTTCACAAGGCCCCTCAGGCTGAAGGATATGTGTGGCTCGCCCTCTGCGACGACCATCACATTTGGCGCCCAACTTTAAAACTCACTAGGAGTTTCGTTAGCTCAGGAGGATTCTGATAGGCTAGGGCGTGCACTCGACGCGTCCCACCCACCCGCTTAGAAACATTAATACCGAGACTTAGCCGCATTACGCCGGCAACCGTAGGTAGTCAATCCGTCCGTACCGATACCGAAAGTCGAGCGTAAGTATCCCGACGCGCCGACCGCACCAGACCGTCATAATGTCAACAGCCTGGATTTACCAGTTGAAGAGGCCAGAGCTAGTTAAAGCAGCTGAGGAAAGGAACATAGAGACCGAAGGGTTAACAGTGGATCAGTTGAGAAAGTTACTGGTAGACGCCGTTAACCACCAGACCGCCGAAGCCGAGGGAAATAAACCTGACGAGTTCAAAACACCAGATAAGAAGCATAACGCAGAGATGGACCAGCCCGGAAAAATGAGTCGACCGAAGATCATAGGGAAAATAATAAAGGAGTGGAACCTTACCTTCAAACCCGGTGACAGCGCGGTCGAATTCATAGAGAGAATAGAAGAGCTAATTTCGGCTAGCGAGATAGCAAAGGAGGATGTCCTGCTCGCGTTACCCCGGATACTGCAAGGGAAGGCCTTACTCTGGTATAGGAACAACGTGGACACGTGGAACTCATGGGAAGAGTTCATAGAGTTATTTAAACTATACTATTTCCCCGCTAATTATGAAGATAACTTGATCGCGAGTATAATGTCCAGAAAACAGAAGTATAAAGAAAACTTCACCGATTATCTCACCGATTTACAAACTTTAATGAGACGTTATGGAAACCTGTCCGAGAAAGAGAAACTACACCGAATATACGAAAACATGCAGAAAAATTATAAACTTTACGTCAAGAAGCAGGACTTCAAGGACCTACCAGGTTTACTACAGCTTACTTCCGAATATGAAAATATAATATACCCGTATGATAACCGGTTTATGAGGGACAAACCGCAGGAAGAGGAAGACACGGCTCCGCAGACAGACCAAGGATGGTCACCGCCGACGGAAGACTCCGTGAATAGACGCCGACTACAGAGAAGGGGTACCGAACCAGACATAGAAGAGAAAATAAACCCCAAATACGACACAGACACGTGTTGCTGGTCATGTGGAAAGCCAGGACATGCAGCAAGTGAATGTCGGTCAAAAGGAAGGCTATTCTGCAGCATATGTGGAAAAATGGGGACACTAAGCAAGAATTGCTGCAAGAAGAAACAATGGGGGAAAAATGAATCCGCAGGAGCCGCGGGTGACCGAGAAGACAACCGTATATTTTTTTATTTTTTATTTATTTATTTGAATCAAGCAACATGGCTCATACAATGGGTGACAAAATAACTAAGGATCTATACAATTTAGAGATTAAAATAAACATCAAATAACGCACATTAACAATAAAGAATTAATTAAATTATGGGAAACATGTCAAAAATTATAAAAAATAAGTACTTAATAACAAAATAAAATAAAATAAAAAGAAGTTGAAATTAAATATTAGAAGCTACTGGCAATGTCCAAATTAGGTTACATGTCTCTCATAAATTAATTATATAAGCACAATTATTCCAATAAAAAATAGAATTATAATTATATATATTATATTATTTACACAATTAGGAATAAATTTTAACAACATGCAATGTATTAAATTAAAAATATAACTGGATTATAGAATAAATAATTAGGCAATAGAAATATAATCAAATCAAGCTATATATTATTATTAATAATCATAATTTACAAGACTGGAGTGCAGACCGATCCATCTTCGCATCATTGGTGAATCCCACCTCCGGGCAAACACTCTCAGGATACTGCTCGGGCTCCCTTTTAACCTATTGAGCAGAGAGGCACAGCGTTTTCTTATAATCGCATGGAAGCCGTCCACGCTTGCCTCCGCAAACATTCCTGATCCACTGCACCAACGTGGAAGACCGAGCAACATCCTAAAGGCGTTGTTATATTGCACTCGAAGAGCGCTGTACGTCCTCTGCGTATAATTGACCCATAGGTTACATGTATAGAAGCACTGGCAGTATGCCCTAAAAAGAGTAACCTTGACTCCCTTCGTGCATCCTGAAAACCTACGTGCCAACATATTGCAACGGACGGACAACGCTCGTCTCTCCCTCTCGATGTCCATATTGTCAGAGAGATCCTCAGTGACCCAATGACCCAGATACTTAAAATGCGTGACTCTGTTCAGGTTAGTGCCACATAGAGTAATTGGTGGCAGGGTCTCATACGTTTTTGTACCAGCCTTGAAAATCAGAAATTCACTTTTGCTGGCATTGTATCTGAGTCCATGGCTCCCTGCGTATCTCTCACAGACACCGATTAGGGTTTGCAAAGCACCCAGAGAAGGTGCAAGCAGCACCATGTCGTCTGCATAGCTGAAGTTGTTCATGCAAACACCATCAACCGAACATCCGACATTGGTGCTACTTAACTCCTCAATCAATCCGTTGACGTACAGGTTGAACAGCCTTGGAGACGTTATCCCCCCCTGCCTGACCCCACACTCCAGCCCGTACTCCTCGGAATCCCTACCAGCCCATCTCACGCAATTCTTCTGTTGATGGTACCAATATTTAAGCAGGGAGATCACCTCACCAGGAAGACCGACGCTGCTCTGCATCTTCTGCCAAAGAATTTTGTATGACACTAGGTCAAAGGCCTTGGAGAGATCCAGAAAGCATGCAAACACCGGCGTCTTCCTGGAGGTATAGTACTGTACGGTCTGCTTGAGGCAGTAGACAGCACTCTCAGTGGAGAGGCCCGGCCTAAAGCCAAATTGCGCGTCATGTAATTGAATGTGCTTGTCCAGCTGCCTATCAAGCAGAGCGTCCAGCACCTTGGCAATGGTGGTTGCTAGTGAGATAGGCCGGTAGTTGGTCACATCTGATGCATCTCCAGTTTTATTTTTAATTATTGGAACCACAACAGTGTACATCAACTCTTCCGGAAGATAGCTATGTCGAACACAAAGACTATAAAACATGGCCAACGCCCTCGGTAGATGGCTTCCCGCATATTTCAGGTGCTCAATGCTGATGTTGTCATGCCCCGGAGATTTACCTCTAACCATATTTTTAACTATACGAGCCACTTCTTCGGCAGAGAAATTGACCAGATTCTCATCCTCCCGACTATCAAACTCAGGCGTAAGCTCAGTGGGCCCCAAAGGAGATTCCACTCTGAAATGGTTTTTAAAGGCGTTGGCTATGCTTACAGGATCATGTAGGCCGCTGACGCTCACCGGTAGGCCAGACTTTGGGTTTAATTTACTAGTCTCCTTCCAAAACTTACTGAAGTCTTTCTTATAGTGGTGTTTTGCAATTATGTCTAATTTAATTTGTTTTTGATTATTTTGGCAGAATTTTAATTTAGACTTAAAAACCCGACGCGATTCGCGCATTTGGTTATATACGGGTCCTGCCATAGGTTTTCCGTAATCTATCCAGTTTAAATAATAGACTCTGGCCATCCTATGCGCGTCGGACACATGCTTATTCCAGCCCGCAACATATTTGTGTTTCCTTCGTCTCGGTTCCACATAACTATGCTCCGCTCCCGCTTTAAGTATATTTACAATGTTTTTGTACATATTATTCACCAGCGCCTTATGATTCTCGTTATCACATAACTTATGAACACAGTTACTAAGTTCTCGTGGACAATGTATTTTACTTAATCTTATATTACAGAAGTCATGATATTTTTCTATCTGTACCTCGTCCCTGACACCCCATTTTACCCTATCAGTCATGACCACAGGCGTCGGTATAGAAGGTTTAATATAGTCTAAGTCACATTCTATGGCCAAAGGTAAATGATCCGACCAATAGGTATTATGTAGCACCGATACATTGATCACTGACTGCCTGGCGGCGTGAGTTACTACACAGTGATCCAACCAGCGCTTGCAACCATGGGCATCACTGATAAAAGTAAACGAGTTGCTTGGGAGCAGATCCATGTCGACACACGACCAATCCTGTTCAACACAAAAGTTCAATAGCTCATTTGAGAATAGCTCGCCCGGGTGAGCATTGAAGTCACCGAGTACGAACACCGAGTCAACGTTACTATTCTCGACAATTGCCGCCACTTCGCCTAAGCATTCCGTGAATTCCACAACATTAATTGCTGAGTCTGTAGGCATGTATACGGAGAATAACAACACCGATCGGTCCCCAATATCGATTTTAATCGCGCACAGACGCACACTACGACATTCTATTACAGACACACACGGGAACACTGCCTTCCGCCATAGAATAGCTACACCTCCATATGGTCTGCCCCTCAAAATTTCCTTAGACGTGTCGATCGCAGACTTACCGGTAAATGAAAACTCATTACTTATGGTTCCAAAAAAGCCCAAATCATGCGGCATTATCCACGACTCCTGGATAGCAATAATATCTGCCGTGCGACAAATATTTCTTACACATTCAACTGATCTTATAATACCTTTGCAATTAAAGCTTACTAACGTTATAGTACTAGCGTTTCGTGCCATTCCCATAAAAGCAATTATCATAAAAAGCTATAACTGTAAAAAGCAATTCTCCTAAAAAGCTATCCCCAAAAGAAATCTAGGTATTATTTACTAATTTCACTGATTAGGCTCGGAGAAGTTCTTATCACTCGAGGCACGCAGATAAGACACGCGATTATCACCTTTCTTGTCAATCCTGATATACTGACGGAAAGCGACACCGCTCGGCCACAGTTGTTCATTCATAAAAACTGCTAGCTTATTTTCCGGTATAAAGAATTTGTACGCTTCATATCCCTTAGTCTGTCTCATTCGTATTTTCTGAGGTCTTATCGTAACTCTCGTTTTACTGAAAACGAAATCGGCAATATCCTTTTCGGAAGCTCCCTCGTCCACGTTGTAGATATAAAACGGGACTTTTACTTCTGCCGCCTTAAACTTACAGTTCGCACCAGGGTTAGCCCTACCACGATTTCCAATAAATTGATTTCTAAGTCGGTACATTTGACCTTTCACATACTCGTCGTCTTTATTTTGAGACTGTTTCCAAACGCCGTCCTTGACAACCTCCGCCATAGATTTCATCGGTAAATTGGACTCTCTCACGTCATTAATACGGTGCATATGCGTTGAACCGTCGTTATCGTCCGAACAGCTGGCCGACAGCGCGTGTAAGCGGGCCTCAATCGGCGCCTGAGTTGATTTCGCACTGTTCGAAACCGCAGTTGTGGCCTCCACGTGCGTATGCACTCGGGGTGCTTCGTGCGATGCGTGTACAGGAGAAATAGCGCGACTGACTTCCTCCGCGCGTGCGAGCGGGACGGAAGATTCCAACAGATCGCTATCGCTCGGCCGCTCACAGTTCGATGACCTCCGTACCGATGACGATGTAGGTGAGATAGCCGTATGCGATTGTGCTGCATGTTCGAGCGAGCCACCTTGCCGGCTGTTGACGTCGTCCATTGACCTTAACGGTGAAGTTAAATGCTGTAGACCTATCGGCCCGCTATTATTCACAAAACTGTCTCTAAAAACAAAACCTCCTCTTCGCAAATTAACGTTGCAATCAAACCTCTCCTGCTCGGGGGTATGTGGTCGGGGCTGTGGTTGAGGGCTACTAAGTTGCTTAAAGTTTTTAACCTCATTTTCTATGCTTTTCACTTGTTCTCGAGTAGCAAAGTTCTCCTTGATGTGGATAATTTCTTGCTGCATCACGAGAATGTCCTTGAGCAAGCGTGTACAGTCTATGTGGTCAAAATAAACAGGCGGAAGCCTATGTAAGTCTTTTGCCACGAAAATGGGTAAACTGTCCACATGAGCTTTTCTTAACAGTCTCACAATATCCTCCATGTCTCTAGTTGACTTTCCTTTATTTTTTCTCGTAATTAAACGGTCGCTGTTCGGCACCGATTGGAATAGCAAAGTTTTTGCATTCTTAATTTCAACGTCACTGAACGCCGACGTACAAATTTGTATCAAGCTTTCATCATTCATCACATCAATTTTGTTTCTAATAAATGTTAACACCTCATTTATTACAATATTACACTGAGTACATTTCACAAGACACATTTTTTCCATCACGAAATAGCTCGACTCGATTCGTGGGTTCAATGACCCTTCGCGCGTAGCGATAATACTCGTACACGACTGCGCTCGGCAACTGCTTGGACCGGACTGAATATACGAACTATATACGAACGTGTGAGGTTCATGGCTAAAGAATACCGCTGCCTGGTGGATACGGGTTCTACAAACACGTACATAAACCAACAGACATACAGGGAGTGTATGGAGAACGGCGCGGTGCAGGAAGAGGTTCACAGAGAAGTGACACTCGCAAACGGCGGAAGAGCGCAAGTGAACACTAAAGTGTTGGTAGACATACAAATAAAGGGCATACGAATCAAACACTGGGTTCGAGTACTGCCCTCAGCATCGTGGATAATCATAGGTATGGATGTTCTGCGACGCATCGGTATGACCATCACGTTGGCCGCAAGCGCTTCCCCTCGAGAAAGCCAAGGCACTGGCGGAAACGGGAGTACACAAAGCGCATCACGCAAAGAAAATACACCGGAACTGGAATACACTAAGAAGTACTACCCAAGGAACCCCACACAACGAGAGATCAGAAGTACATATGTGAAAGATGCTCTGAATCAAGGTATAATTCAGAAATCCGATAGCCCGTACAGTTCACCGGTCCGGAGTGGGAAACATAACCATATCGCGGACGAACTATCCAGAAACCTTATATGTACAGCAGAAGAACATAATTTGTGCGACAGAAAACACACAGAAATAGGAAACGCCGCGGACCAGCCACAGGAATGCTGCGTCAAAGATGGCAAGCTTTACAAGAAAGTAACCAGACCCGAGCACCGGAGATCAAAAAACAGACCAGAGCACCGGACTAGCGCCAAGACCTCAACTCCCGTCAACTGGAACCCGGAGGAAGACCGTACAGCGGCAATACTAGAGCCGCCAGGTGATCGAGGGAGACATATTAATCGACGGAGGCGGGATACTGAGGCATTGCGCGGAAGTACGAACCCAACCCGACACCGAAACCCAGGCCCGCCCGGAACCCCACATCGAGGTACAGGTCGAAGCGGACAACCGACCGATAGGGGACCTCGATGGGTATCAGGCCCAAGACACGGCCTACATAAAGAAATAGACCGACATGGATCACTGAACCGATTAGCAGCGACCGGCGCCGACAGAACGAATCGCGCAACGAAAAGGAAAAAGAAGAAGTGGTCGAGGCGGCGCAGGACTGCAGACTACTTATCCGAACTAAACAAAAGCCAAGAGAAAGGCAATAAAAGGAAAAGCGAATTCCGCAAATAAGAAAAAATAAACCAAGAACGGTTTTGTTTTATTTTATATATTATATTTTATTTTCACTTTCTTTCATTTACTTCCGTAGATAAGATACCGAAGATTTGACCAGTTTATTATTTTTCTTTTCTCCCCGGTAGATTTTATTAAAGTAGGTAATATTCCAGAATACATAAAGCTAAGAAAATAATTAACCCTAATCCGTAAATAAATAAATACCAGAATGGAACAGTAGATACATACTTATTTCAATTAAATAATTAAGTAAATATAACTATTTGGCGTTGCAATACCCAAATTAGTATTATAAGTACCAGCAAGGGGTACACCTAACCAGTTTCATTAACGGTGATTTTTACCCTAGGCAAAAATCTCCTCGTCGGGGGAGGCACTGTGACGACCCGGCATCGTCACAACGGACGGCATCCGGAGCGGTGTAGCGCGACGCGCGACGAGCAGACTACTCCGGCTACACACCCCACCGTGCCCCGCCGACGCCGCACGCCTATATAACCGCGCGGAGCGCGGACCGACCGGCAGTCGCTGTGCTGAGCCCGAGCAAGGCACAACGGCTCCTCCGCTTGGTGTGGCGGCGTGGAAGCCCGCGTTCGCCCCAAGTGTCCCTAGGTATAAGTCTCCCGGCCGCGTGGCGCCCCGCGTAGTTAGCCAGGAGACTTCCCCCCTCCTTCCCCCCGTAGTATAACCTCTCCCGGCCGCGTGGAAGCCCGCGTAGTCAGCCAGGGTGGTCATCCCCAGCACCGTTCCCCCGTAGTATAACCTCTCCCGGCCGCGTGGAAGCCCGCGTAGTCAGCCAGGGTGGTTATCCCCAGTACCGTTCCCACCGTAGACCTATCCCGGCCGCGTGGAAGCCCGCGTAGCTAGCCAGGACGGTTTATTCCCGACCTTGTTCCCCGGGGAACGTTCCGTTATCCACTATTTCCAGGGCACGCTGCCAAACCTCGGGTTATCACATATACGTATCATATTCATATATATAGTTGGATATAGCTCGCTCCCGTCTGGAGCGAAACCAGTGTAATTAGACCTAAGAGTTCTTTATAAATAAAAGGCGCGTAAGACGCCAGTTTGTTACTTTTAAGTGGTGTTTCTTATCAGCTCATCCTCCCTACCCTGAGTTAGCTTGGAAACCTTCACAAGGCCCCTCAGGCTGAAGGATATGTGTGGCTCGTCCTCTGCGACGACCATCACAAATGTAACTTTACATTCTCAATTACCGTTTATTCTATTTCTGATCACGTCCCCGCTGTCACCCTGTATCTTCCATAAACAAAATATTTCGCCTGACATACCTATACTTGGATATAAAACCAACATGTAACTACCAACCTACACGCTCAATTACAGTTCACTCGATTTCTGATCACGTAGCCACAGTCACTCTGTATTTTTCGTAAACAAATGTGACTTTCCAACTCAAAAGGGTCCATATGCTTCTGACTGAAGCAATACAATAAAGGCTAATTGCTTATGAAATTTCAAATGAAAATATGTTGAACTTAAAGTATAAGTGCGTCTTCACATCATCCGATCCGATATCGGACGTAGGACCCATATCTCTTACACATTACAGGCGCCATTTTGGATTTTTTCCATTGAATTCCGATATCGGATCGGATAATGTGAAAACATACCAAGGGTCCTTCTAAGATTGAAAGTCACAAATATTTCCCCTGAACGGTTATGAGTATCACGTAACCCCAGAACTGTACAGCATACTAAATAATTTAACATTTACTTAGATTTAAAACGGATGTAAGACAATAGGTTTGCAATGGCGCATACGCCATTTTGTATCTGTACGTAAATGATGCGTTGTACGACAATGGCGTAACGCAAAATGTATTGTTTATAGGAAAAGCTATCTTAAGCTTTAAGAATGACGTAAGTGCCTTAAAATAAGAAATGGGCGACCGGTTCCAATTGAAACTTTTTGTTCTTTTTACCAACTGGTTTTGATACGACCATTCATAGTTATAAAACTGCCGTGTTCGGAATATGGTTAGATGTACGCAATATCCCACCGTATAGAGCACAATTTGGTCATGGCTGATCACAATTTGAAATGATGATTGCATTCATTAAGTACGTACGTACCTAGGTAGTGACATAGCACCTACATATATACTATTCCTAAAGACTTATGGCGCCTCATCTCAATTCTCATAGCGGCCGGCTCATTCCTATGGCTAATATGCGGCGTTCCACCGGATGAGCCCGCTAAACAACTCTTTATTGATCTTAATATATTAACTGTGCCCTCTCTGTATATTTTTGAGGTAGGAAAATATGTGAGAAGAAACCTGCATGAGTTTCCAATCGCAAAGGTCAATTCCGCAAGGAGGAAACCAGGGCTAGCTGTACCCACACACAGGCTTCAGAAAACTGGCAAGTCCCTTGGTGTGATGGGCGCTAAAATACATAATAAAATACCTGAAAAAATTAAAATGCTTGCAGCAGACCGTACCTTTGTTCGTGAGTTTAAAACCTACTGCACAAACATGGCCTGCTACTCGGTGAATGAGTACCTAGTAAATTGAAGTGTCCAAGGCCCCATTTTATTGTATCTGTATCAATAATAATGTCATTAATTTATATGTTTTAATTTTGTGTTATATAATTTCAACAATATTATTTGTTAATTAATTTATGAACATGTAATGTGAATATAATGAATTGTTATTTTTTTTTGTAATTTATGATTGTAAACTGACAGTGTATGATTAATACCAATAAAAATCTATCTATCTATCTATGCCTATGCCGGGCCTATGCCCGGGTTCTGTGCGCCTTAAGTGGCAGCTTGACAGGATCACAGTATAAAGCAGTAATAACTCTTCTAACAAACTTCACTCCGCGCGGTGTATCGAAAACTACTCTCCATATGCACCGAATACATGCGAAACTGGTAAGTATTGGGCTGGACAGTCGGGGCCGCGTTTGCGCGCTGTGTTGACGTGTTGAGTTCGGGAGAAAATGACGTCAGCACCGAAGACATATTTTCGTTACTGTAGTGTTTATGGGTGTATGGAGAACAGTTCTCAAAATGCGGAAATGTCAAAATGTTCTTTAGAATTCCTAGACACCCAGAAAAGTAAGTGGTTGTTATATTTTTGCAGTGTTAGGTACATTATTGCTTACGTAAATGGCGTAAAAGTGAGATTTAAAGCTAGAATGATACATTAAAATCAATAAGGATTTATCTGTAACGACATTTAGGTAGATGCTGCGATCTATCTAGCTCGAAAGTTTGGTACCTACTTAAATATTGTGCAAACATCTATTCAAACATTTTATGTAAATACGATTTCGTCAGTATTTAAGAAACAAACACGTACTTGAATCTTTATTAGATATAAAGGTAGAAAGAGTAGGGTACTAGCATAGCGCCATACACAGTTACTACGAGTAGGACAGTAGCACAGGTACAACCCTGCGTGACCTTGCGCAGTAGTAACGACCGCGTCGCCGCTGCCGGAGATTAACTACTGATTTATCCTTATACTGTGACAGGATAGCAGAGGATAATGTTGATGACATTGATGACGTTGGTTCCATTCCAGCCACTGCCATGATCACCGAAAGACTAAGCCACTTTCGTATATCATCATCATCCTTGCGTTATCCCGGCATTTTGCCGCGGCTCATGGGAGCCTGGGGTCCGCTTTGACAACTAATCCCAAGATTTGGGATAGACACTAGTTTTACGAAAGCGACTGCCATCTTTCGTATATGACTTATACAAAATTCTCAACTACATCCTAACCTCAAAATTCTCTTTCCAGCGCCGGCTAACTCAAAAATACAGCATCGCAGTGGGTGTCCCGACCCTCATAATCCGGGGACGGCCGGTCCGTGCTTCCCTGCTAGCCGATCCAACTGCCTCGGGCTTCCCCTGGCCCCCACCGCCTTTACATGAAGTGCTGAGGGGGGTACAACTTCAAGGGGATGGGAGTAAAGCGTATGAGGAGTTGGAAGATGGTGTGAGGGTGTTTTATTTTGCTGCGCATTGGGTGAGTAACCTAGTATCATAGAGGCATAAGTAAGGGAAGAGTTGTAACTCCATACATCAGTAAATGCAAGTTATTTGTATAGGCATAGTTATAGTGACATCTAGCGACAATCACGCGTCAACTAGCGTAAATTATATCCTCTGTCACAACTCACCTCGGTCTGCCCTACAGGGGTTTTTTAGTTTCGCCTCGCTTTCCTAGACATTCTAGTTTAATATCTCTGACATTTTCACAGTGCCCACCGTGCCGCGCCTTCGCTCCCAGCCTCTGCGCAGCGTTGTCAGCTGTTCGGAAGCGACGCGCCAAATATGCGAACACACACCTCATACTCGTCTCTAGTGACAGGTAGGTTTAGTTACTAGTCTTTTTTATACTTCGTCGGTGGCAAACAAGCATACGGTCCGCCTGATGGAAAGCGGTCACCGTCACCTGTGGACGCCTGCAACTCAAGGAGTGTCACATGCGCGTTGCCAACCCAATAGAATCTTGTACGTACACTCATTTTTGCTGTGTTAAGTATCCAGCAAAAAAGAGTGTACAACTTCTAAGAAGGGTTTGGGTTGCCGACGATTCAAAGGACAATAGACGGAACAAATTAGTTCCGTAGCTCCTTCCAGCTCACAGCACCCGCGTTGAGCTCTGGCAGCTTTACTCACCGGTAGGAACATAACACTTTGAGTAGGGTCTAGTGACTTGCTATTTGGCTGTGGTCTTCTGTAAGGCGGAGGTATTTCTCCTGTTGGACTCTGCTCTAGATTCAAGCGAGATGATATCCGCTGTGTTGTGCTCTACCACACAAAGCGGAATACCATTCTCTATGCCTTACCTGCTACAAGTTCTAGTTGGGGCTGGGAAGACGGTGTGGCAGCGAATTTTCAGCTTGGCAGGAGGCTGTTTCGGGATCGCCTCCGCACTGGGTCTCTGCCCAATGTTGTCGGCAGTCCATAAGCGAAGCGATAGGTACGCTCAAACTGGTCTCCAATGATACGTACCCTTTCGGTAAATTGAGCATTATGTTAAGGAAGTAACGGGAGAGGAAAACCGAGGAAAAGGTGGATGGATTGTGTGAGAGATGATATGAACAAACAAGTGAATGATGAGATGACGGATGATAGGGAGGTATGGAAGCGGGAGACATGCTGCGCCGACTTCAACTGAATGGGATAAGGGCAGGTGAATGATGATAATGATGTCGATGGAACTAAACACGACAGTACTTAATAGAGGCTATTACGTCACCGTTCGAAACATCGTTTAAGATCCTGGGGTTCAATGTCCTAATACTAGGACAAAATACCTACGATGAAATTGAATCAATTTCGTTCGATTATTAAACAAAATAAATTCAGCCTTGTTCACTAGTACCGACTTACCATTGATACAAATTTGTTTGGCAATTTTTTTTATATGGTGGGCCGCTACAGGTTATAGCTTAGTTATTATTTGCAAAATTTTGTACTTTTTACCGGATAATAGAAGATCATGGTCGTATTCAAGGGTGGGTCACGAACCTAGAACATGACCTCTTTCCCTTGTGTACAAAGTTGGATCCACCCTAGCATAACATCACCCACGTCTCGCAACTTAGTCCGTAGTGAAAATACTTCAACAAGAATACCAAACGACAAACGACCCCGACGAACAAACTTCCAAACAACAAACCGACAGTTTTATTGAAACCCGACTTCTTCGAGACTTCAAAACTTTTAACTGACTTGGGACAAAACACTTCAGAAGCAATCTACTTCAATGTTTAACGCTTTTTAAGCATATTTGAACTAAACGGGACTTAATCGTGTAACACTTATGTTTATATTGCTCGACGCTTCGAACGTCACGAAGAATAGAAGATCTTCAAAACTCAAAAGACGCATTGATCCCGGTTGACCTTAAGGACAAATAATAATCCAGAGATCAGAAAGGGGACCTTCCGACCTTCGCAACTACAAGGTTCTCATAGAAACTTCTGGCGACAATATCCACAGTTGATTTTGAAATTATACGACTTTGTCATTTAAAATTTGGGACCCCCCAATTAGCGTAAGTTGTTAACAAAAATAAACTCACTGTCAGTTTTGTGACAATAATTAAGCATGAAATTTCAATAAACATATTATTTGTGTGTTAGTTACATAAACTTTAAGCGATAATCTACATTCAGAATAGCGAGTAAATTTTTGTTAACGACTTACGCTAATTGGGGGGACCCAAATTCTGAAAATGCCCCCCTATAATAGATTGAACATTATTATTTTAGATTTTAATGACCAATGACAATACGTTGGTATTGCAAATCGCATGCGATTATCGGCGAAGTTCAGAGAGGCCATAATATACGGATGTAATCCACTTAAATTGCTCAACTTTAATGCCCCGTATCGCATTTCCTTGGCCCGCCATTAAGCGACACAGAAGACTATAAACTTCCACTGTATTAACTTTAGTACCGAGCTTCGAAACATAAACCTTAATTTGCTTGGCACCCTTCATCAAATTGTCTAATACTTTCTCTTTCACTCCCGCCTGGTTGTTGCGAGTGCGAGCGAGTCGAACATTCATAAACCCAGCCTTAAGGACAGCACAGATGAATTTAGAGGCCTGCCGCGAAAATTTAGTATCGGAATTTCGTTATCTGCCGCTCCACAAGGCTCTGCTTTTTAGTCGAAATTTTTGTCCGAATTTCATTTGCCACTTGATCATTCGGCAAAACGAAATTATTGGTTGCGAAATTAATTACTGGGGACGCTATTGCTATGTCTTGTATGGGAACCCTGCATTTTATGATTAAGCACTGAGACTTGGCACAGTTGTTCATTGGGTGGCCCTGAGTAGATAAAGATCGGGAGGCATCGAGAGCCCCCCTTAATTTAGGAGGAAGGAGGGGGGGAAGGCTGGCGCCTCCGCGCTTCCTTTGAAACCATATTTCTCTAAAACTATACAAAATAGGGCATGCGATATATCGTTTTCAAATAAATGAAGGACGAGGAATTCATTTTTGGAACAAAAAAAATGTATTTTAGAACAAAAATACAAAATAAAATGGGAAAATCTGAAAACGAGATTTTTTTTTATACATATTATTGCACATTTTATGAAAACTGTAATGGTTTTTTCTAAATAAAAAATATTATTTAATAGCTACATTTATCTAGTTTTAGAAAATGTATAATTTGTTATAGAAATTTATTATAGGATGAGTGATAAAAAATAATTTACATCGCCCGATAGGGTGATTTGAATGCTCATTTCAATAAGTTTTGTCAATGATTTCAGGTATAATCACTATTTTTAACACACGAAAGCCGTAATCATTGTAGTTTATGGCTATTTTAGTGATTAATGTACTTAAAATAAAAAAAAATACAAAAATTTTAAAAAATATTAAAAATGTGATAATTTTTTTTAACATTATCCTATTTTGTTCTTTCTACACAATATATATCTAAAAGCAATCAATATAAATAAAAAGCCACATTTATACAGTTTATAAAAATATATAGTTTGTTATATAAATATATTACGAAACGCGAGATAAAAAATAATGAAAGTGACGTGGCAGGGCGATCTTGATGTACGGTACGGGTCAGCTTGTATGATTCGATGAGGTGAGGTAAAGGTACTCAAAGCTCTCAAAAAGTGTAGTTATTTAGAGTACTTCAAATTAAACAACACACTCCTATATAGTCTGAATTTAACTATTTATATTACATGAAATGATCGATTGATATGATAGGTCAGATATATACATCTGATCCTAATACATACATCTTGTGAAATAGTAGTTATCTATATGATTTGCATAATTTATGGATAATTCTTACTTGACATATTTATTATTCCAGGTCTGCGTCCTGTACTTTGGTTAACGAGTGCCGAAAATAGTTATTAACCAAAAAAGACCGCCAAATTAACAGCATTTCACCGACAAAAGCTGCCTTGCACCATTTTTGTAAGGGTTATAGGTATATCAAGGTGTCCATGTATGGGGTCAACTAAACCCAATTCAAAATTTGCCATTATTTTCTACTTGTGGCTGGACGAAAGTCTGTAACAATTGGGATTTGGGAGCCTACTTGCCCGCAACGTTGCCTGTTGCTGCAGAAACATGCCTCGAAATTGTCGGATGCAGGTGTAATAAAAAACAGTGCCGCGTAAGGTGTAACCGTAAAAAAATACTTTTTAAATTAAATGTTCGGAGCTGATGTGCTTATGCAGTGGATGTTCTGATATATACATAATTAAATTCAGACTATTCATGTTGTTTTATTTGAATAACTCAAAATAGCTACACTTTTTGAGAGCCTTGAGTACTAGCCCCGATACACATGTTTTCGTCTAGTCAGACCATTTTTTGAGGTTCTCCTTTGTACAAAAGCAATGTCTTAGTTCAAAAATCATTAATGTTTAATGCTAATACGAATCTAGTTTATTTTTTATGGCACTATTGCGCAATAACTAACTATCATTGATACTGAAAGGAAGAATATGACGATTTTTATTTTATCTTTTATGGATGGGTAAAACCGATTTAAGGGGGCCCAAAGGAAGTAACTAAATTCTGCTAGTAAACTAAAAAATCTTCAAGCCTATGCATGCAGAACTGCTTTAGGAGAGGAGAACGTGATTAAGACATTTTTTTGCAATATAAGTCACATGCAATTTTATTTTACAATCAAAATAAACTATATTATAGGACTTTTACAATTTTCTGTACTGGGTCGTGATATACCTACATGTGTAAACGTTATTAGAATAAGTATATTTCTGTATTACTAGACGAACTCCACTGCATAGCGGGTAGTACCTTTACCTCACCTCATCGAATAATGCAACGTAAGATGTACATTAAAATTTTCATTTTCATTATTTTTTATCTCGCGTTTCGTAATATATTTATATAACAAACTATATATTTTTATAAACTGTATAAATGTGGCTTTTTATTGATATTTATTGCTTTTAGATATATATTGTGTAGAAAGAACAAAATAGGATAATGTTAAAAAAAATATCACATTTTTAATATTTTTTAAAAATTTTGTATTTTTTTTTATTTTAAGTACATTAATCACTAAAATAGCCATAAACTACAATGATTACGGCTTTCGTGTGTTAAAAATAGTGATTATACCTGAAATCATTGACAAAACTTATTGAAATGAGCATTCAAATCACCCTATCGGGCGATGTAAATTATTTTTTATCACTCGTCCTATAATATATTTCTATAACAAATTATACATTTTCTAAAACTAGATAAATGTAGCTATTAAATAATATTTTTTATTTAGAAAAAACCGTTACAGTTTTCATAAAATGTGCAATAATATGTATAAAAAAAAAATCTCGTTTTCAGATTTTCCCATTTTATTTTGTATTTTTGTTCTAAAATACATTTTTTTGTTCCAAAAATGAATTCCTCGTCCTTCATTTATCCGAAAATGATATATCGCATGCCCTATTTTGTATAGTTTTAGAGAAATATGGTTTCAAAGGAAGCG
Organism: Leguminivora glycinivorella; assembly: GCF_023078275.1. NCBI lineage: Eukaryota > Metazoa > Arthropoda > Insecta > Lepidoptera > Tortricidae > Leguminivora > Leguminivora glycinivorella. Next base: position 17,017,069 of record NC_062989.1, on the reverse strand, counting down.
CGGCGGCGCCAGCCCTCCCCCCCTCTTCCCTCCTAAATTAAGGGGGGCTCTCAATGCCTCCCGATCTTTATCTACTCAGGGCCACCCAAGGAACAACCTGTGCCAAGTCTCAGTGCTTAATCATAAAATGCAGGGTGTTGTGCAATAGCGTCCCCAGTAAATAACATTAGGCTGAAGAATTGTCGGCAACAATGTTACAAAACCTCCTCTTTTTGGGAATAGAATGCAAGGGTGAAAGACTTCGAGATATTTTTTAGTCAGCTGCCACTCCGATATTTTCTTTCAAGTCACTGCAAGGAGTAAAGACCTAAGGTCCTTAAAGCCTGGCCAGAAATTATTGTCAAGAGGGCGCTGTTATTTTGATGTATGGTATACGAAGAAAATAGTTCTGATGAAATTCCGCAACATGGCGTGTAGCATATATTTTTGGTCAGGGGACCGATTTTTGAAACTCGAACCCATGAATTCGCCGTTCGAAAGTCTGTGGAAAACGACGTAATGCTATTTTTAAAAAAGGACGGCTAGTAATGTTAAATCTAGTGGTAAAGACTAGTCGTTTTTGATCCTATTAGTAGAATTTAAATCGCTAGTGGAGATATTATTGAACGAAATTCACGAAATCGAATAGTCGGCATTCAAAAATCGGCACCCAGGCTTTAAAACACCCTTGGACCTGGTTGCCCCATTGTTGGCAGCGAAAACATTTGACTTCTCGCCGCACAGAAAGCGTCATAATAACCCCCCTAAGAAAGGGACGGCCCTTATCAGAACGGCTCAGAAGCTCAGAATGGGTACTTAGGGAACTGGGGTTGTTTACTACTAGAGGACAATCACAGGGGTTATTTTTACTGAGATTCAGGAAAGTTGTGCTATCTTGTTGATCACTGATCTTTCGACTAACGACGAGGCTCACGAAGCCAAACTGTTTGGAAACTTGCTATAGTTTGGCAAGCTTACTCTAATATAACATTAGATAGGGAGTCAGAGTAAGAGCTAGCTTGGCAAAACGTGGTAAAACTTTGAACGTATTTAGCTACCTAAAAACACTCAAAAGTAGCTGGGTTGGCGTTTTACGGCGCAGAATGGTTGTCGACTTGGGGAAAATACCCGAAAAAACGAATTAACTACTCAAAATAACATGATCCAAGATCTAAATTACTCCAACAAGAGGTCTTGGTAAATCCACATAAAATAAAACCCACAAGAAATACTTCTCCTAGATTCCATTTTCCGTAACGAAGGTAATAAACCGGAATAAACGATCTAAGCCTGGACATGAAATATTCAACAACTCCGTCGCTCCTTAATGGAATCTACAGATTTAACAAAGAGAATAATTACCCGTTTCTTTTTAATCTCCTATTTCCTAGCTTTCGCCCACAACTGCGTCTTCTTCGAATTAGTAGGTATTATTTGTGAAGCCTGGCGTCCACTAGGCTCGCCGAATCGAGTCTCATTTGCCTTCTGCATTTCTTATGAAACTGCGTCCATTAACGACGCGTTGAATTGCATTCAAATGTATGAGGACTCGCGGACGCGGCTCGATTCCGCCTAACGGCCCAGCCACGACATTGGTCTAAGCGCGACAGCGGTGAGCGGCGGCCATATATTGGAGCGAGACACAGCGATGGGACTTTTCATTCGCACGTATGGCTGCCGCTCACCGCTGTCGCTCTTATGGCCGCTGTACACACATGGCCAACAGTGCCACCAACCCCCTTGGCCATGTGTGTAGAGGGCTACTTGGCCGTAAGTTGGCAGTTGGCGCTTGCGCTTGCCGGCCAACCGATTCGTGTCGGTTTTTTGTCCACACATCAAATGGCCCCTGTACACACATGGCCAACGGTTCCACCAGCCCTTTGTGAAACCCCTTGGCCAAGATAAGAGCCGCTGTTTACACATTGGCGAACCAATCACTTGGCATTGGCTCTTCATGAAAGATGGACGTGGAATGAAAAAATCTAGGAAATTCTTGGTCATAGACGTTGTCAGAAAAAAAATATTAAAAAATAATAACCTCGTAGTAAAATTAAATTATTTGCAATATTAACAATTTTTTGAATATTCTGATAAGAACATTTATCTTTTTTAGGAAATACATTAAACATTTGCAAGGTTATTTTATTTCCTAAAATCTACACTATTATTGGCATAGATAAACTTATTATTTTCGTAAATACATATATCACTACTGTCCTCTCTGACGGCTGACGACCAACTGAATGAAGCGCCAACGTGTAAACGCAGTTGGCCATTGGCGCCAAGATCCTTTGATGTGTGGACAAAAAACCGACACGAATCGGTTGGCCGGCAAGCGCAAGCGCCAACTGCCAACTTACGGCCAAGTAGCCCTCTACACACATGGCCAAGGGGGTTGGTGGAACTGTTGGCCATGTGTGTACAGCGGCCAAAAGGATCTTGGCGCCAATGGCCAACTGCGTTTACACGTTGGCGCTTCATTCAGTTGGTCGTCAGCCGTCAGAGAGGACAGTAGTGATATATTTACGAAAATAATAAGTTTATCTATGCCAATAATAGTGTAGATTTTAGGAAATAAAATAACCTTGCAAATGTTTAATGTATTTCCTAAAAAAGATAAATGTTCTTATCAGAATATTCAAAAAATTGTTAATATTGCAAATAATTTAATTTTACTACGAGGTTATTATTTTTTAATATTTTTTTTCTGACAACGTCTATGACCAAGAATTTCCTAGATTTTTTCATTCCACGTCCATCTTTCATGAAGAGCCAATGCCAAGTGATTGGTTCGCCAATGTGTAAACAGCGGCTCTTATCTTGGCCAAGGGGTTTCACAAAGGGCTGGTGGAACCGTTGGCCATGTGTGTACAGGGGCCATTAGACCAATGTCGTGGCTGGGCCGTAAGTGGACCTCAGGATATCGATAGCGCCTGATAAAAAAATAATAGCAATAATTAAATTTGTCTGAGCAAAATGTTTAGGAACATCAATTACCAGGCGTTGCTAAATTTGCTTAATCTTTGGGAGGAAAGTAAAAAATATCTACTTTCATAACGGATGATATAAGGAGAAGTGGATTTAGAATCTTTTTCGCAACTCTTAATTTGTTTTCGGTCCATTGAATACTCTCAAACAACTACACAAAAACTCTGTTTATTTTGGAAGAGAAGACAAATCTACAAAATTCTCTTAAGAGGGGGTAGAGCAGGGAGAATTTTCAGAATCTGTCAAATTACCCCATTACACACACAAACACCCTTCACTCACACTACCTCAATTTACTGTGAAAGGTCAGTGACCCTTAATTTTTTTCAAGAGTGTTATTTTGAGTTTGTAGTCAACTACTGACCTCCTTTGAGAAATTAAAACTGTAAAAAAGGTAGCATACAAGAAGACAGAGAAAAAATACGCGTCATCTAGCTTTCCTTCTCTGTCCATGTCTCATGTGACTTTAATTTACCTAAATATGTAGATAACGTTCCTTACTCAGTTGATTGTTTACCTAGGTGTATTTCAAATTACTTTGCACTTCATTTTGCGTTACTTTTCTATACTTAGATTAAAAATCGTCAGCCTGCCTATCCCCGCAAACATTTTTCAAAGACGTGTGTGAAGGCCGATACCTCCAGGCAAACAATTATGGTCGCGTAAATGATAAAACATCAGCCCTATCGCTTTATTTGTAAGTGCGATAGGGACGGCCCGATGTTTTATCATTTATCGCGCGACCATGATTGCCCTGCAGGTCTTCAGAGGCCTGAGCTGTGCATTACGTATATGCGGGTTGTATTAAAGACTATCAGATATTTTCTTTATTCTTTTTGGTCGTTAGGTTTTTTTATCATTTAGTTTATACAAAAATAAAGCATGTGTATAAAATAAAAACCTAATGAATAGAGTACAGCTAGCAGCAGTCGAGTCAGAGACCCAAAGGAAGACAGGGAATATCGACGCATATCTTATCATATCCAATACCGCCATCGCTATTACCATAGATTTTTGCATCAGACTCTTGATCTTACCCAATTTCCTAGTCTCTTCTCTTAATTTCAGTTTCTTGAGTTGAAAATGTTGAAACTCATACTTAGCATTAAATAAAACACAAATACATATAAAAATCACAATATAATTTTAAATTATAGCTTAGGCCCTGTACCAGTTGCAGTCGCCACGTCTGTAAAGCCACTTGTAGTTTCTTTTAAATGGCTAAATACCTAGATGTTATGTCATAAACATCTGTGACGTGACTGAAAATTAAAAAACATCGCTCAGAGATAAGGTTCAAATTAGCATGGCAAAAAATACAACAGTGCAGTCAAAATACCATCAAAATACGAAAAAGCAAATATCAGTGTCGCCGTATTTCAGGCAATAAGGGCTGTTGTCTCAAATATGAAAAAAACTCAAAAGCAGAACTTTATTAAGACTCTAGGAAAATTATTTTGAACTTGATAGGTAGAACAATTTATAAAAGTTTTACAGAAAAAAATTCTGAACTAAGTTTGTAACTATATGAAAAGCATTTTTTTATCTCAGATTGCATATTTTAGTATCGTAACGAGTTTTCTTTCAAATAAAAAGAGAATTATTAGAAAAGGCTCACGGTGTCTGCCGTAAACTGGGGTTACATTGACCAATTTGGGAATTTAAACTTCTCTAGCTTCTAAATTTAATGGGTATTTTTACCCATTAAATGTAGAAGTTAGAGAAGTATAAATTCCATAATTGGTCAATGTAACGTAACAAAGAAAGAAAAAAATGGGACCATCAACTTTTTTAGTCTTTTCCTGCTAAAAATCTAGAAAGGTAACAAAATAATGTACGCAAAAAAAAACGATGTTATCAAATTTAAACTGACATTGGGGTTACTTTGATACCCTATGTATTTTTTTAATGGTATCGAATGTAATCCCTTACAAAAGTATTTTATCTCAAGAAAAGATAAAAAACGGTTCGCAGAGTCAAATATTACAACTCTTTAACGCTATTTTGGGGTTACTTTGATTAAAAATAAAAATTACCATCTTCGAAAAACCAACTTTATTTGCAATTGTTTCAATATTTATCACAAGAAGAGATCAAATTATCAGTCTCAACAAGTACCGTGACATAATCAGACAATAATCAACTATGTGTCATTATGGTCAATGTTACCCCATGCAAGTGATCAAAGACACCCCACATCGTAAATAATTAGTAATAAATGCCTAGTTTGACTTTATGATACAACACTCAATACAATGGTATAGCTAAACACATGTCTGGCAAGCTAATATTCACTGTGAACCTTTTACTTTAATACCCACTACGTTAGTTTAGAAGTTATTTAAACATGAAAAATAGCAACAAACTATGCTTATATTTTGACACGTTATCCGCACTGCCCACGACCATACCACACCTCGGACACTGGCGATCAAATATATGAAAGACGCGCGTTCCTAGCACACAGTCTAAGCTCATGTAGGTGAACGCCTACTATGCTTGTATGAGTGAAAAATGACAGGTCGACTGTTCGCGTTTTTGACAGGCGGTAACTGTGAGGTAACCGAGAGGGGGTGGGCGGCACATTCAGTGGGGAGCGGGAGGGTCCATACTGTACGATAGTACTATTTATTATACTGTGACCATACTTACTTGTTCACTGCGTCAGAGCACCATATAACTATAAAGGTTGGTTTAGGGTTATCATATGTCTAGATTTCGATAAATTTATTTTATTAATACATTACCGACTACTCATAACATATTAGTTCCTTATTTTTTGATAAAATAAATATAATATGCTCGTGACAGGTCAGGTTTTGTTCGTAATCCAAAAAAGTCAACCCTAGCACTTTTCCCTATTCACCCCAACCCCAACGTTAGGGTGAGCGAAAATTACTAAATAAAACGACATATTTTCAAAGACAACCCGAAGTTCACACCGCTGGAAGATTTTTTGTGTAAAAAATTAGCATGGCACATATAAAAAAACTGCTATCGACGTGCAAAAGTCGGTTTTGGCCCTATTCACCACAAATTAAGTTAGTTCATACCCGTTCCGACCCCATGAACCTAAAATCTTCAGAAAACGATGTACTAAGTAGCCCAAAATACAGCGCCATCTCTAGGTGAATTGGGTTACTAATTTATGCAAACTACTTAAGTCGCAATAGATGTCATTTCATTTAGTATTTTGGAGGTAACTAGTAAAGATAATTTAGTTTTACAATTGTGCGAAAATAGATTCTCATTTGGCCGGATTTTTTAACCGAATTCAAAAATTGAAAAGGTTATAAAAGTATAGTTTTTTTTAAATATCACTCCTGGTCCAATTTAATATCCCACAAATAAAACGGCAAACTGATAATGACTTAAGTATTTTTGAAATAAATTTGTGACAAATGTGGGTAGTTTAGTAATTAGGCGCCGACTGATTGTGGGTAGGTTATATTTTCGCTCTCTGCTAATAAATCTTGTATGGAACGGACGTGTTTTCTTTGGTGCCTCTTCATCAGCGCTGATCTTCGGCTGGGAGCATACCTTACAAAATTGAATGCCGAAAAAAAGTTTATCAGCAAAAATTACTTACTTGAAAATAAAGTCATAACCGTTTTCATACTTATGCATTGAAATAGATATCACGCACGAAAGTAAGAACGACAAGGCCTCCTGGTGGCTGAGCCGGGAATCGAACCCGCCATCTCTCTCGCTATACCCTAATCCTCTAAGTGCCACTTGCACCAACGAATATGGAGGGTTAACCTGAGGGTTAACCCACCATTTTACATGGAATTTGACAGTTGACAGCCCACTAACCCTGAGTTAAGTGGTTGGTGCAAAAGGGCCTTAAAGATTTATACGAGGTGGTCAAAATGTGCCTATCAGAGATAACATACACTAGAGAAATTTCGTCGGGTACCACACGGCGGGCGGGTGGCCTAGTGGTAATGACGTTAGCTGCGTAAGCTGAAGACCCGGGTTCGATTCCCGGCTCGGCCACCTTGGGTCGCTCGTTTGGGCCTTGTCGTTTTTTCTTTCGTGTATGATATCTATTTCAATTTATGTATGTATGTATGTGAACACTTTATTGTACATAAGACAAGTTAGGACATAAAAATACAGTATAGTTATGGTGTACAAAGGCGAACTTATACCTATAAGGGATCTCTTCCAACCTTTGAGCGAATTGAGAATTTATTATTTATATAAACTTGAAAATAACAAATCAAAAATTATTCAATAAAATAATTTTATTTCTTCCCTAGATGTATAGTTTCATACTTATGATTTTTATTTTAAAGTAATCCGTTTATATTATAGCAACCATGGGTGATTTTTGTGGACTTAAGTAGAAACGTTGACTTGTGGTTGACAGAAGTGTGATTAACATTTCTAAATGTTAATTTATTGTATCTAGTCTAACTACGAAGCAATACATTGACGTATAAATTGCGTCCATATACAGAGAGGTCATTCATAAAAACATCACTTTAGGTAAGTTATATATCTTTTATACAATTTGACAACCATTGACTACACATCCCAATTCACCCCTCTTCCGACCCTAATCACCCCCTTCGTAAACCTATTCACCCCCTTTGCGACCCGTTTCCCCCCATTATTGATCCTATTCACCCCTCAGGCCGCGGATATTTGTTCATCCCGTAAAAGTTCCCCAACACAGTTGCATCGCTTTCTTCATGAAAACCATTATAAAAATGAAAATATGTCTTATGATTTTCTGTTAAACATAAACTTTAGAAGTGTATACACACTACATTCAAAAGGATAATGAACAAATTCTTAGCAAAATTTCACACAAAAATTAAGTTAAAATGAGTAAAAAATCCAATAAATTTGAATGCCTACTTTGACAGACATTTTCATGTCTGTAAATATATTATTTATATAAATCATAAAATATATTATTTAAATATAATAGCATTATATACCCCGGGAACCCTATTCACCCCAAATTACGGTATTTATTAAATTGTCAATATGTAAAATGTCGGAAACTACGGAACGGAACCCTACACTGACCGTGGTCCGATGCGCTCTTGGCCGGTTTTTCTTCCGAATGATATGTAGAGATAATATAAAAATTCACCTCCCAATTTATTATAAGTTTTTTTGCAAAAAAATCATTTTTGGCACAGGCTTTACCTTAGCCGACTGTACCTTTCTTTCAAAAATCATCTATTGCTCTCCGAGATGTTTCTAAATACCCCTTACTCAATGGGGATACGATGTTTCATAACAGAGTTCCTCTGACCACCTTTCTGCTCCATCATAAGATCGCCTCCATGATACCAGAATATTGCATTGTCACGTGATTTACATAAGTGTGCAAAATTTCAGCTCAATCGCAAATCGGAAAGCGGGTCAAATTTAGCTTCTACGTTTTGGCCCAAACTAAGATATACTAACAAGGCAAGTTGAATAAAAGCTTGTAAAAAGGCTTCTGATATCAGATTTGTAATAAGTTTACTTGTCATAGTTTAACAACAGATGAGACAGACATATGCACTGACAATATTTCACGTGTTTCGTGAGATGTCAAATCACCTCATACAATTTACCGCTCTAAGGCAACTAAGGTAGGGTTTGTTATTGCACTTTAATTACATATTAATGATTTCTAGCCCGTAAGATATATATTTGCTTTAACAATGGATAGATATTTATGCGAGTGAGAGTGTAATTTAGATTTTTATTTATCAGGAATCAAATATTTTTAAGCTACCCGATCAGATATTTCTGCGGATAAGGACACTCCTCACATCTGCCGTCTAGAAATTGTAGCGTCGGGCCAACTGTATGGCTAAGCCGCGCCGACGCGGCGTCTTTTTCCATACAGTTGGCCCGACGCTACGCTCGCGAGACGCTAGAAAGAGAGACGATGTTTTTGCCGGTCACGGAGCATCACAAATTTTTGCCGGGAATATGTCGTCATATACTTATGGTCCCCTATAGAAAATAAGATATTTTTGCACGGCCGTTCATAGTCATATATGCTGGTGACTGTTCCATGAATATTTGGTCTAGTCTAGTTGAGTGGAGAAGTGCCATTCAAAACGAGCGTTAACTTTCTAAACAACAATATATTTAGGTACTTTATAATTATTATTGTTTTCAACTTACGGTTACGTGTTCGTGGTATGCACAGAGTAAATCTTTAATGAAATTGAGACATTTTTTTATATATACAATTAAATTTGAACTAGAAGCACTAAACCTATACCCGCTCGCATTCCCCTTTTTTCTATTCTAAGTAAGAATCAATTAATAAGTATCTGAATATATGTATGAATAAATTAAATTGTAATTGTTTACATACAACCTGTGAAGTTTGGTTGACAAAATTTGACGTAGGTGCTGTCATATATATTTTTAAAATGACGTACTGTTAATACCAGCGTAATGAAAATGTATTCCGATGAGTAAAATAAAACATGAAACTTTTTTCAATTTAACCGAACTAGAATGAAATCATTTATACTCATTCGGTTGTGTTCGTTATTTTCTTTAATAATGTGATATATTTTTATTTATTTTTTATGCACAAGCCATGCACCTTTAAAACAAAAGTTTGTTGCCGACCCTCACGGTCGCAATTCTTACTTGACTTAAGAATCCTTGCCATAAGGGTTTATGGCAAAGGTTTTTTTCTGTATGATCGCAGTTCTAACCTAACCTAACCCACTTTTCTAGCACAAGTTTGTTTCTGTATGGTCGCAGTTCTAACCTAACCTAACCCACTTTTCTATCACAAGTTTGTTTCTGTATGGTCGCAGTTCTAACCTAACCTAACCCACTTTTCTAGCACAAGTTTGTTTCTGTATGGTCGCAGTTCTAACCTAACCTAACCCACTTTTCTAGCACAAGTTTGTTTCTATATGGTCGCAGTTCTAACCTAACCTAACCCACTTTTCTAGCACAAGTTTGTTTCTGTATGGTCGCAGTTCTAACCTAACCTAACCCACTTTTCTAGCACAAGTTTGTTTCTGTATGGTCGCAGTTCTAACCTAACCTAACCCACTTTTCTAGCAAATGTTTGTTTCCATGACGTAACCTAACCAATTTTTTTTGTATTTTTTTTACAATGATATTAGGGAAAATGACATTTCGATGTCGCATTAGCATCGGATTTATGAAAAGGTGGTTAACGAAACGGTTGTCAAATGATAAGATTGGCAACCGTTCTTCTGGTTATTGAGTTTCTATAAAATGATATTAGGGAAAATGACATTTCGATGTTACGTAGCATGGGATTTATGAAAAGGTGGTTAACAAATCGGTTGTCAAATGATAAAGTTGGCAACCGTTCTTCTGGATATTGAATTTCGGGAAAACGATAATGTGGGATAGCAAACTAGCGGCATATTAAAAGTATGGTAAACAATGTATTTGGATTATAAAAATTCTGTCAACCGTTTTCGGACAAGTGATAATCGGACAAAGGATTTTCGAAACATCGATAGGTTACCACCTTTAAACTTTAAATGAGATTGGATCTCCACCTGACATTATTGATTTACCCTATTTATTTTGAGCACAGTTTTACACTGGTATGGTTTTTCGTGTACGTACACTATTTTCTGTCAAAATATTTGTCAAATTTAAACGTCAACGCTGAGCGACCGGCGACACGTCTGCCTCCGATGAGCCGCTCAGGGCGTCTAATCGAAAGGAGAATTCTGACAGAAATGGCGAATGTATGGAAATTTTACGATAGTTTAAATTTAAGGTAAAATTTCTTTGTTGCCTTTGAGAGGAAAATATAAAAAACCTCAAAACCTGTAGTCCATTTATCTGGCTTTTAGAATCACTTAATGTTATAACTAAAGTATTGAATTTTTTAACAAAGTTTACTAAACGGCGACATACGTTTTTCTCATTTTAGGTCAACTTTGTGTGGGTTTAGTTATTACACCGTTAATAATTGGAGATTGTGAATAGTCAAAAGTTGTAGACACACTCTTTAAGATAATAACTACATTTATTTTATTTCATTTAATTTAGAAATGTGAGCAGCATTTGTTAAACGCCGAATGCACTTTTCGAGGATTTCGTACGACCCCCTCTTAATTTCAGGTGTAGGTACTACAATATGTAAAATAAAAAGAGGGAGATGAATGCAGATTCTCGATTTATTTGCTTTTCGCAACGCTCAATTTGGTCCATCCAATCTTATTCAACATCTACACAAAAAAAATTTTTAATTTTGAACAGAGGTAAATCTACTAGAATCCCCTTAACAGGGCCTCTAGCCAAGAGATCTTTGACGCTCCGTATCGTAGTTATCTTTCTATCGCTCTTCTGTATTGGTATACTCCATTTCAAATACAAAGGCCCGATAACACTTGAGGTTGTCATAAAGCGTTAACTATTGGATTAGTGAAAACAAAAGATCAGACCAGGCGAAATCCTTTTTGGGCGTCGTATTAGTTGTATGATTGCCAATTTGAAGTGCTCCTAATTAGATATAGTAGATTTTTTTAAAATCACGATCTTTTGATCTGAGAACATCTTTTGTTGTTTATGGTATTTATTTCGCACAGGTAATTAGCGGTTAAGGGGTAACAAAAGAGAACAATGCTATTCATCGCAGATAAGTTCTCAAGTGGAAATCTTGATTAAAAAAAATTCTACTATAACAAAAAGACAAACATTATAACTTTATAAGCCCTTTTGTTAAGTTTCAAGTACTATCGGGCCTTAGTATTTGAAATGGAGTATAGTATACGACAGAGCCAGTTGCGTATTTTGCGCCATGGAGCATCAATGATTGTAATCTTGGCTAAAGGTCCAGGTGTATTCAAGCTCAAGCGATATGCTAAACAGCAGGGGGGCTGTAAAATCTCGATTTATTGAAACAGGAGCGTCCGATCGCAAGCTCCTTGAATGCTGATGAGCGAATACGAAAATGTAAAAAAATAGCCCTTGTCTATAGGAAGGAAATCGAGATTGTAACAGAATCTATGGTACTTAGATTAATTATAAATAAATAAATATTATAGGACATTCTTACACAGATTGACTGAGGCCCACGGTAAGCTCAAGAAGTCTTGTGTTGGGGGTACGCAGACAACGATTTATATTATATATAAATAAATACTAAAATATTATAAACTATAGGCAATAAAAAAAAAACTAAAAATCTAAGTCTACATAGTTAATAAAGAGTAAGTATAGTTCATAAAGAGGCCCTGAGGCATAGTGCCCAAGATGCAAATACTTATATACATAGAAAACATCCATGCCTCACATCATCACACAAATAAATGCCCTTACCGGGACTCGAACCCGGGACCGCGGCGCAGCTGGCAGAGTCACTACCGACTGCGCCAGACCGGTCGTCAATTAAGTAAAGTAAGACAACAAAAATGTAATTTGAGACTTGTAATGTGATTTACTTTCCGAGGTGTGATTTGTGTATACTATTTTTCGGTTTTGACGGAACCAGGAAGCGGTAACTGCGTTTAGCGTAGCGGCTTGAAAACTGACGCTTTCCGGCCGGGACCCAGAAAAACTTTCATCAACTTTAAATTTCTAAAACTTCTTAGACGCCATTGGAAAATGTCGAAAAATTTCTCCGTTGAAAATTGCTCCACCACTTCTTAAAGCAAAAACTGAATCGTTAAAAATGAAAAATATTTCCTGATTTATCGAACTCACAAAATTTTCCGAAAATCTGTTGAAATTTGACCTGTAGATGATGTAGAAGATAATAAAAAAAAATTCAAGCTTTAACGGAGAATTCAGCTTGAGCAATAAATAGAGATTAAATTTAAGACGCTACAGGAGTGAAAATGCTAAAATGGAAAGGAGGCGCCTTTCAATTTGGGAATTTCAGTTAAATATACTAGTGTTATTAACTAGATTTAACGAAAAAAAATTGTCCATTAAGAACAACTCAGTTAAAAGATATTTCGAAAAAATATTTAAAATCGAGGTTTTGCGAAAAAATATTTAAAATCGAGGTTTCGCTCTCGACTGTTTCTTCCTTCAAAACTTAATCAATCGTAACGAAATTTGAGAATCTGAACAACAGTGAAATAATCTCTGTCGAACCGTTTAGTTTTTTTGGCTAATTGTTACCAATCTTGAGTATCACACCTTTTTTTTGCACCACAATGAAAAAGGCCGTTTTTCGAAATTTTTGATTGGCTCTACCGTCTTTAAAAAAAAATATCAAAAAAAATCAAAACGGTCCGACACAGATAAAAATAATAATAATCTGTGTTGAAAAAATCATTGCTCTATCTTCAAAAACCAGAAAATAGTCGAGAGCGTTTGTATGGAGAATTGACCCCTCCTGTATCGTCTTAAGAATGTATGTAATTTACGTGACTTGGTTTTCAGAAGGAAATGAAATCTGAAAGAAGTAATATTGTATTCGGTCAGCGCGATAGTTCATGAAATAAAACTAAAGAAAAGTAAGTTCCCGAAAGATACGTTCTGCTAAGTATTCGAAACGTCGGGATGTATTGTAAATTCATTATAATACGCGATATAGGTAGTTCGTTTCCATTGTTTTTTTTTGAAAGAAGTAAATTTCTCCCTCCCCGAGTCTCCCCGCACAATACAGTCGGAGATGCTTTTCTTTTTGAGAACAATATTAATATTATTCAAATTATATTCATGACATCCTTCATACTGTATGAAATATTACGAGTATGGTAAATAATGTTAAGTTTAGTACCTATGTACCTATACAGCAGAGCAAGACAAATAAAACCTAATTTTCTATGAATTTGAAGCTAGCACACTAAGGTGTGCTATGATTTTTTTCCAATTTTTTTTTCATTAATCGGCTTAAAATATAACTGTTAGGTGAAAAACACAGAAAATTTGGCAAAAAAGGAAACATGCTTTAAACGTAGGTATTTCGTATTCTCCCCTGTGTTTTAGCAAGAAATTATCGGTGAACGAAAGGTCAAGTTAAAAGAAAATTCAGAGGCCAGAGGTCTTAAATTACCAAATACCTCTAAGAAGTGTAATTAAAAAGATTAAAAATAAGCACGGCCTGCTGAAAAGAGCAATTAACGCGAAAAAAAGATTAATTTGCTGAAAGTTCGCAAACACAGCTAAATAGGCAGTTTGCGTAATTTCTTTAGCCCCGTGAGCGCTTTTATTTTTAAAAAGTGAGAGGGATTCGAATTTCGAATTTTCGATTCGCTTTTATTTTTTTCTTGTCCGTTCACAAAAGCGGCGGTGAAATTCGACGCTTGGGTTTTGTTTAACCGAGGAAAAATAAGATTTTGATTAGCATCGTTTAATTTTATCAATGCATATGCAGATACAATCCAGATTGTATGGGAGTTATGGGACTGTGATGCATACTCATTTTTATTACCTATTTGCACAGATATTTGTTCCTGAGTCCATGGATGTTTTCTATGTATATAAGTTTGTATTTATCTATATAAGTAAGTATATCGTCGCCTAGCACCCATAGTACAAACTTTGCTTAGTTTGGGAACTTTGGGACTAAGTTGATCTCTGTAAGGTGTCTCCCAATATTTATTTATTTTATTTATTTATTATTTCAGTATAAAAGATGACATCTCACCTCCCTAGCGCATATTGTTTACTTAAATTAAATACTATCTGTGATCTGTGCACACATGTTTAGAGTTACAGGCCAGCTCAGTACTTTAAGTAAAATTGTAATTTATTTTTTTATTAATGTCTGTAACTTGTTTTGTGAGCCAGATAAATAAATAGAAAAAAAATTCAGCGCGCTTAATATATTATACCCTTGTTATACTTATACGGTCATCGACATCGCAGCCGATATAATTCGAACTTCTTCAATTTCCCTGACAATTATCAATAAACGGCGCACCTATTTCCCGACCCCTATCTATAACGAGGGGGCAGACAGGTAGCCGTCGCGACTGTGACGTCATCCCCCCTTACCTACACTTATTACTATTGGCATACAAAATTAGTCGATCACGTTGACGAACCAGTATAAAGCTAGGAACATACTACGCGGACGTCCGCGGTCGCGTGACCGTGACCGCGACCGATCAGTGTGCACGGTCTTCGGGACGTGGCTTCGGCTGACCAAAACATCCAGCGAGCCAGATTTCGATCGGACGTCCGTGCACTCAAAGCCACGTCCACGACCGACGACCGATAGTTTGCACGGTTAAGTGTATATACATTGTCTAGATCCGCGTCCGCGGTCGCGCGACGGCGGACGTCCGCGTAATATGTCCCTAGCTTTATTAATATTTTGCTTCTAATAAGACTTCTGTTGATATGTATATAAGACTTCTGTTGATATGTATATGTATATACCCCATACCCTGATAGTACTTACTTCCTATTTTTAAACGGGGGGGCATACAGGTAGCTGTCGCGACTATTACGTCACGTCCCTGAGAGTTCTAAGGCCGGCAACAGACAGTCTTAAAATTCATAATCTGAAAAGAAGATTTGTATGGAATCTGTCAGATCAATCTGAAAATTCATCAAAATTTTATGAAACTCCGTTTATGATTTTTCAGATTATGAATTTTAAGACTGTCTGTCGCCGCCTGCCGGCCTAACGAGCCACGACATTGTCTAAGTACGTGCGAATGAAAAGTCCCATCGCTGTGTCTCGCCTAAGTCTCTAGTCTCTACATACTACTCATACTACGCGTACGTGTTGCCAGCCAATTTTTATTTTTTCAACTTCATTAAATGAAATTCTTCATTATGTCAAACTTTCACTATAAAACTATTAATACAAATATATAAATCCTCTCGAGACTACGCTAAACTGGTTTAACCGAGAGTTCGTCTCACTGACACCTGCTATGGGAATACGCCCCAAGTACCGAAACTAAGGAAACAGGTGATACGATCTTGGACAATTTTAACCGGCTCCTTTCCGTGTTCAACTCGTGTTTTGGGAATTGGGAAAAGAGGGGAAGTTTTTTACCCCAGTGTGTATCACCTTGTTTTGCATATTTTCGTTAGTTTAGATGCTTAACTGACAACACTATTAAGTGTCACTATCAGAGACAAAATAAATGTTTTTTTTTTTTCAAAAGTACCTATCACACAGAATGTGATTTTGGCCGCTGAGCTCTATATTTTTCCAATTTGCCGCCTTTTTTAGTGCCAAGATTTGGTTGACCGTGTATAATTTTGCATACAAGATTATAAGCACTCGCAGCATAAAACGACTTTTTTTCATCCCCTTTCAACTCCACCATGCATTTTTTACACCTGGCAACACGCGACAGGCGACATCAAAGCGCGTGTAATGGAGCGTTCTCTCTAATCAAGCTCCTGCATAATGCAACTCTTTCCTGTGACACTCCTGCCTGCCGGTTTTATACTAGACGAGACGACTTTTTCCTTGCAGACTAGACAGTCTACAAAAGGACTAGTAATTAAGAAACGTAGGCACATCGCAAATTGTGAATTAAAATTCTATAGTCATCAATATAGACGGCCGACCAAGACAATTGGCCGGTGAGCCCTATATTTTTTAAATTTGCCGCCTTTTTTAGTGCCAAGATTTGGTTGACCATGTATAATTTGCATAAGTACAAGATTATAAGCACTCGCAGCATAAAACGACTTTTTTTCATCCCCTTTCAACTCCACCATGCATTTTTCACACCTGGCAACACGCGACAGGCGACATCAAAGCGCGTGTAATGGAGCGCTCTCTCTAATCAAGCTCCTGCATAATGCAACTCTTTAGTCCTGTGACACTCCTGAATGTCGGTTTTATAGTAGGCGACTTTTAATCCTTTGTAGACTAGATAACTTGCATTAATTAGACATCATTAAAATAAATATTATAGGACATTCTGGCCCACGGAGCTCAAGAAGGCTTGTATTGTGGGTACTCAGACAACGATATATATAATATATAAATCCATACTAATATTATAAATGGGAAAGTGTGTGTGTCTCTTTGTTTGTCCGTCTTTCACGGCAAAACGGAGCGACGAATTGACGTGATTTTTTAAGTGGAGATAGTTGAAGGGATGGAGAGGGACATAGGCTACTTTTAGTCTTTTTCTAACGCGAGCGAAGCCGCGAGCAAAAACTAGTACTTATATACATAGAAAACATCCATGACTCAGGAACAAATATCTGTGCTTATCACACAAATAAATGCCCTTACCGGGATTCGAACCCGGGACCGCGGCGTAGCAGGCAGGGTCACTACCAACTGACCGTCAAGTAAATAAATAATGACTGCAGAAATATAAATAACTAGATTTCTAATATCAATTGAGATTTTTCTCATTAGTCATTATCCAAGGCTTTTTATTTCTGCATACTGCAAGAAAGGCCTAAATGTCACGTTAATAATTATTATTGCCTAAGTATCTTATTTACGTAGGTTGTTTTTGATATGTTGCGAAGGATATTCAAACATTTTATGATTTCGCCATATGGCTTACGTATATTCTGTCCCACACTCAGCCTGTGAGAACTTGATGGACTTGCTTTGGGCTTGATTATTACTTACCTCTATTGCAATTTGCTAGTAGAGGGGCGACAAAATAAACAGTTGAAAAACTAAATGTTGTCAAAATGTTGTAGTTTAGTAATTTTAGTACCAATCTACAAGTACTGTAAAATAAAATAATCAATCTTAAACGAAACAGATATTTCAGTTGTTCCAATGTTTTTCATGATGAGTGAAACGCTGGATCATCTCCATTGCCCACTTGGGCTTGTCCCAAATCACCGCATGTCCCGCGTCCCTTACCAGCACCTCTATCAACCTCCCCCCCTGCTTGGCGTACCCGGCCACCTCCCCATCCACGCGCCAGATCGAACGCTTCGCCATCTTGTACTCCTCAGCGCCACTGAACACCAGCTTCTGCAAGTAGTTCAGCACCAGAGGATAGGCCACTATAATATCCAGTTGCCCGTTGTAGATCAGACAATCGTAGTGCTCCAAAAGCTCAGATAACCAAGGAGCCACTGACTTCATTATATCTTCTTTCAAAATCTCTCGCAATAAGGAACCATTTTGGAACGTCAGATTACCCACATGAATTGCTTTTCGAAAATCGTTCTGACTCAATATAAATTCAAGTTCAGCTGAAACTTTAGTTTCTGTTTTATTAAATTCAGTGTATAAGTAATTATAGTATGCAGCATATCCAGTGAAATTGTTAAATAAGGAGTTATTTTGAAGAATAAGAGCGGAATAAGTGTTGAAAGCTTCGATCCACTGGCCGTTTCTAACATAATTTACAGTCTCAGCTTCATATTTTTCAAAAGTCTTTCGCTGATTTATGTCTATAAGTCCTATTTGATATAAAAACTCTCCGTAATTTAACTGGTTTTCAGGGTCAACCATACCATTACCGATAGCTAATCCTTTAAGGTTTATTTTGATTTCTGCTGTGGGGTTCTTCTTGTGAATAGCGTTGGCTAAAGCCGGGACATACTTCCCTCCGTATGACTGTCCGGCGATGAAGAAATCATTCTGCTTTAGTTCTGGGAAGAGTTGGAAGAACTGAGTCAGGCTGGAGTATAAATGTTCAGCGATTTGTGTCTCATCTTTACAATATCCATCCTCATGTTTGGTAAAGCTGAAGCTGGCGCCGACTGGGCTGTCTATATATATTATATGGTGGTTGAGAGCCCAGTGGTACTCTTTAGGTATAAACGTGTGGTTCTTCAGTTCTACCGGACCGCTTCCCATAAACACGTTGGTCATACCTGAACCGCCCGGTCCTCCTTCCAACCACAAGATAACCGGGTCGTGGTCCCTGTTAGCGGACATGCTGGGTAGATACCAGAAGAAGTGGTTGGAGTCGTAGGTTTTGTCGACGGTGAAGAAGCCGGCATAGCTCTCGATGTTTAACTTGTGGAAGAGTGGGACAAGAGCCAACCGTCGTGCCGAGGCCACGTCACTGCGTTCGAGGTACGGAGACAGGAATAAGGGTTCACCAGGGCCGCCATTTTCATTCTCTGATTGAACCTCCGAAGGAAAACAAGAATATAATGCACACAATAGTGTAGTCTGTAGGACAATGGTCATAAAATTACACTTTTTCATTATTACTCGTTGCTGCTGCAGTCTAACAGTAAATGGGATTCCGTAAAAGTGATTAAGGAAAAAACATGAAATTTAATAATTGTTGTGTTTCATAAGTAATTTATTTTATTGACACCTGGTTAGCCATAAATCATTTCAGTAGGTTGAAATACTTGAAATCATGTTGAAAAATTACGAATTTGAAATAATTATTGGCAGAACAAAAGATCATATGATACTCTTAGTCATTATGACCGTTCGCCAGCAAATGAGAAATCAGAAAGATATTGGAGACACAGCAGTAAATTTTTATTAAAACCAAAACTAAGGTTTAACAGGTTCTTAAATCATTTTGAATATATTTAAATATATTAATTAGATTGTTTAAAAACATTAACGTTATGACATGTAACAAGATAGATATCTAACTGTCCCAGAATTCTGTATTCCGTGGTGAAACGCTGGATCATGTCCGTTGCCCACTTAGGCTGGTCTACCATGACTACGTGCCCCGCGTCTCTTACCAGCACCTCTATCAACCTCCCCCCCTGCTTGGCGTACCCCGCCACCTCCCGCCCACGCGCCAGATCGAACGCTTCGCCATCTTGTACTCCTCAGCGCCACTGAACTCCAGCTTCTGCAAGTAATTCAGCACCAGAGGATAAGCCACTATAATGTCCAGTTGCCCGTTGTAGATCAGACAATCGTAGTGGTCCAAGAGCTCAGACAGCCAAGGGGCCACAGATTTCATCATGTCTTCTTTTAAATGATTAAATACTTCAGAATTGTTGTGAAACGGCAGATATCCCACATGTATACCTTTTCGAGTATCATTATTTTCCAGCATGGACATGAACTCAAGAATGCCAGGTAAAAAATACACTTCAGGATCTGTCAATTTGTAATAAGAATCAAACCCAGTAAAATTGTTGAAATACGAACCAGGCGGTGTAAGTAGAATAGCAAAGATGTCACTTGCTTCTCTCCATTTACCCTGTTTTATATAACTTGAAATTTTAGCTTCACATTCCTCAAATATTTGTAGTTCGTTAAGATCTATAAGACCTACTTGATATAAAAATTTTCCATACAGTAACTGGTTCTCAGGATCCGTCAAACCATTGCCGATAGCTAAACCTTTAAGGTTTATTTTGTTTTCCGCTGTAGGGTTCTTCTTGTGAATAGCGTACCCTAGAGCCGGGACATACTTCCCTCCGTACGACTCTCCGGTGATGAAGAACTTATTCTGCTTCAGCTCCGGGAAGAGTTGGAAGAACTGAGTCAGGCTGGAGTAGAGATGCTCAGCTACTTGCGTTTCATCGGTGCAGTAGCCTTCCGGATGCTTCGTGAAGCTGAATCCAGTGCCCACGGGGCTGTCAACATATATCATGTGATGATTCAAAGCCCAATGGTGTTCTCTGGGCACAAACGTGTGATTTATCACGGAAACTGGTCCATTTCCTATGAATAAATTGATCAATCCTGAAGACCCCGGCCCTCCCTCTAACCATATAATGACTGGATCATTTTTTCTGTCAGCAGACATGCTTGGGAAGTACCAGAAGAAGAGGTTGGAGTCATAGGTTTTATTGACAGTGAAGAAGCCGGCATAGCTTTCCACGTGCAGGTGGTCGAACAGCGGCACGCGCGCCAGGCGTCTCGCTTCAGTCACGTTCCCATGCTCAAGAAGTGGGGTCAGGAACAGTGGCTCACCGGGGCCACTGTCTCCCCCTAAGCGAATATCTGGGCTGCCGGAGACTAAGCATAGCCACGATACTTGAAGTACGACAACTGCAAATAGACTCGCCATTAGTATTGTCGTTTGTAATGAAAGGTACTGAAGCTTCATGAAGGTAATTTATACGTTCATATCATACGTTAATTATATATGTTCCACATTTTATTACAAGGACGCATTTTCTTTTGTTTTATGATGTTAATGTTAGGTACGACATTAAAAATAAGCATCGAATTGTGTGCGTTTGAGACAATGGACATTTTACATTTAATTTTACATGTTTGTATGATTTATTACTAAATTGGTATGACAATACTAAGACTCATAATTATCAAATTAAAATTTAATTGGCTATAAATGTTTATTATCTTTCTAGTTATCCATTTACTATATGACTTCAACAAGCAACAGTCATTTCAAGACCCTCCTTAATTGTATTCGTTAGTAAAAATGGTAAAACAGCTGGCTTTTATAATTCTTCAAGCCTTATTATCGCATAAGTGCTTTACGTATTGCAACCCCGAGATTCAGCTAGAGGACGCAGACAGTGGCTCAGGCGAGCCACTGTTCCTGACGCCGCTCCTCGAGCGCGGCAACGTTACTGAAGCCAGACGCCTGGCGCGCGTGCCACTGTTCCACCATCTGCACGTGGAAAGCTATGCCGGCTTCTTCACCGTCGATAAAACCTACGACGCCAATCACTTCTTCTGGTACTTCCCCAGCATGTCCAACAACAGTCAAAACGACCCAGTCATCATCTGGTTAGAAGGAGGACCTGGGACTTCAGGACTGATTAATGTGTTCATAGGAAATGGACCAGTTGCCGTGAAAAATCATACGTTTGTGCCCAGAGAGCACCACTGGGCTTTGAATCATCACATGATATATGTTGACAGCCCCGTGGGCACTGGATTCAGCTTCACGAAGCATCCGGAAGGCTACTGCACCGATGAAACGCAAGTAGCTGAGCATCTCTACTCCAGCCTGACTCAGTTCTTCCAACTCTTCCCGGAGCTGAAGCAGAATGAGTTTTTCATCGCGGGAGAGTCGTACGGAGGGAAGTACGTCCCGACTCTAGGGTACGCTATTCACAAGAAAAATCCCACAGCTGAAAACAAAATTAACCTCAAAGGTTTAGCTATCGGTGATGGTATGGTTGACCCTGAACACCAAATTTTATACGGAGAATTCCTGTACCAAATAGGACTCATAGATCTAAACCAACGAAGAATATTCGAGAAAGATCAAGCAAAAGCCATAAATTATATTAAAAACGGTAATTTCGTAGAAGCGGGTGACATTCTTGCCGTTTTCCTTACGGATGATGGTTATTTAAAGAACTTCACTGGATTTGATAGTTACTATAATTATTTGGATCCTAAAGTATACTTTGCAGAAAAAGTAAAAGAATACAAGTGTATGTTGGAAAATAATTCTGTTCGGAAAGCAATGCATGTGGGTGATTTGACTTTTCAAAACGGATCTGTGCCTCATGAACATTTGAGGCAGGACATGATGAAGTCTGTGGCCCCTTGGTTGTCTGAGCTCTTGGACCACTACGATTGTCTGATCTACAACGGGCAACTGGACATTATAGTGGCTTATCCTCTGGTGCTGAACTACTTGCAGAAGCTGGAGTTCAGTGGCGCTGAGGAGTACAAGATGGCGAAGCGTTCGATCTGGCGCGTGGGCGGGGAGGTGGCGGGGTACGCCAAGCAGGGGGGGAGGTTGACAGAGGTGCTGGTAAGGGACGCGGGACACGGGGTCACGGTGGACCAGCCTAAGTGGGCAATGGACATGATCCAACGATTCACACATGGTGTTAAAAATTGGGACAATTAAAACATGTTTTTTTATACTGTTTTATTAATACAGGCACTACCAGCATTTGTCACTTTTTTTATTTTATAAAAAATAATGAGATGAATTTAAAACAGAAAGCCTAAAACCGAAAATGATTGGGTAATAGCCTAATAGGTATATTTTTTATAAATTAATATACTTAAGAATTAATTTTTCACAATGAAATAATGAAATGAAATGAAATGAAATGAAATATGAAATGAAATATTTATTTCCAAGTAGGCATATTACAATGCGCTTATGAACGTCAAATAAAACTACGCCGGCTCTAACCCTACGCCTCAGCCTCGAGAAGATTTCAGTCCCCCCTCAGTTGAAAGAGGGTATCCACTATGGGACCGGCAAGAAACTCGGCGGGCCACTTCTTTTCAAAACATTACATCTTATATTTAACATGCATTAAAAAAAAACAAGATACAATTTAATAAGCAAAAGTATTCATAAAAAAAAATATTAACACAAGAAATTATACAAAGTACAAAGCTATTATGATTATTAATAAGAGATGTTAGAGATGTATAGAGTCTCTAAGTGTCAAAGTACATCTAAAAAAATTATACATGAAGAAAAAAACCGAATAACTAAAATAACTTTAGAGTTGTAAAAGACTCTTGTTGTCTTAAGCAAAGGAAAAAAAATATATGTATACTTAATCTACTTTTTTCCTTGGAGATGTATATGGTCTCCAAGAGTCAGAAAGAAAAATAAACAAACAAGGACCGAACAGAGTGCCTCAACGTAATCTCATTCAAAATTAATGTTACATAGAATAGCATAGCCCCTATTAGCTGAAACAGACCGGTCTTCACAAACAGCACCCGTTCACGAATATGGCGCGCATCTCAGCCATCGCCTCCCTCAACCTTCATTCGGGAAGGTGGCGACCCGATCAACGACGTCACCGTAAGCAAAGACTTTTTAGCGAGCATGACATGTTCAAGCTGTCCGGGCTGTATTAAATATTTTTTTACCTATATCCGGGGTATTGATTTAATACATGCCTTGTTTTTAAAATAAAAGCTCATAAGCTTTTTAATTTACCACTTTTTAATTTCGACTCTTTTTTCAGACTATAGGTAGATAGGTAAGTATTTACTTGATAGGTAATTATAATTATATCTACTTAAAATACTCATTAACACGTGTAAATAACTTACTATAACTTTTACAGCGCTATAACAAGACTTTTATGATACACATGGAAAATATTAAAACTTTATGAACAAGATAAACCACATTTGTTATGATAAATAATTCATTATTTTATTACTCCGCGTGCCGTTAAGTGGCAAAGAGTTGAAAAAATTAAAATATGACATTATGGCAATTATGGAGTGACAGATTGGTAGTTGGTAGCCTACAGAGCCCACACCACGAAGCGCTCGTGGCCCAGCGGTACGAGCGTTGCGACTTTCAATCCGGGGTTCGCGGGTTCGAAATATCGCTCGACAAAAATCAAAACGGTAATCACGGTCTATATCCCGGCCAATGTAAAGTCTAATGAAAATAACAGTGAATCATTAAAAACTCTCGTGTGTGTGTGGATTGAGTGAGCACCTTCCGAAAATAAAAAAAAATATGCTGATCATTTAGTAAAAGTTCTAAAACAATTGTAAAACGAATCTCTGAATTTGTAAAAAGATAAATCAAAAGATACAGCCATTAACATGTGCTCACTCAGTTCTCACAAACTACCAACGAAAACAGTGAATATATTCATTTAACATATAATATTTATATACTAACATTTAGTAAAAAATAGGCCAACCTACCTCTATAAATATTAGATCACCTAATGACGTATTAAATTTTTTACAAATAGTTTCTTATGCTCACTCAATCCACACACTTTTGAAAAGCCGAATTTTGATGAAAAACATAAGATTTAGACCGCTATTATATGTGTATAGTTTAGTAAAAGTGAAATGGGAATTTGTAAAATACAAAACGAACCACTAACGTGTCAGGTTTTTTTATAATAAATTTTTGTAAGTGCTCACTCAGTCCACACGTTTTGAGAAAGTTAAAAATGTAAATATCTTACGATTTGTAGCACCTAAGACACTCGAAAGTACTTCAACATTTAGTAAAAATTTTTACTAAATATCCACCATCTAATATTTTATATTCGTTGTCTGGTTTTAAAGATATTCCGACATAACTTTTCTCATACAAATGTATCAAGTAGGGTGACCACACTATGTCGGCTCCTGATTTTCCCCACCTTCCCATTGTCATATTGAGATTGGGGAGTTTCGTTCAATTTTGATAATAGTTTACCGGATTTGTAAGTGGGAGCGAGAAAAGAATAACTATTTCTCGCTCCCACTTACAAATCCGGTACGCTCATCTGTTAGCGCGATTAGATTACCAGGTTCTGGTTTCTTACTAGTGAAGTATTATATTCTTTGTTTCTTACCAATTATCATTCATGTCCTTTTTAATGCATGCATGTCGATATGGTTATTATCCTGACGTCGATAAAAATTACACAATACACATCATCACTAGGCCAAGAACATAACCTAAAAACAGTTTGCAGATGGATAATTATTAATTAATATGGTATTAGTTTAATATTATCAAAATTGAACGAACGAAACTCCCCAATCTCAATATGACAATGGGAAGGTGGGGAAAATCAGGAGCCGACATAGTGTAGTCACCCTACTTGATACATTTGTATGAGAAAAGTTATGTCTGAATATCTTTAAAACCAGACAACGAATATAAAATATTAGATGGTGGATATTTAGTAAAAATTTTTACTAAATGTTGAAGTACTTTCGAGTGTCTTAGGTGCTACAAATCGTAAGATATTTACATTTTTAACTTTCTCAAAACGTGTGGACTGAGTGAGCACTTACAAAAATTTATTATAAAAAAACCTGACACGTTAGTGGTTCGTTTTGTATTTTACAAATTCCCATTTCACTTTTACTAAACTATACACATATAATAGCGGTCTAAATCTTATGTTTTTCATCAAAATTCGGCTTTTCAAAAGTGTGTGGATTGAGTGAGCATAAGAAACTATTTGTAAAAAATTTAATACGTCACTAGGTGATCTAATATTTATAGAGGTAGGTTGGCCTATTTTTTACTAAATGTTAGTATATAAATATTATATGTTAAATGAATATATTCACTGTTTTCGTTGGTAGTTTGTGAGAACTGAGTGAGCACATGTTAATGGCTGTATCTTTTGATTTATCTTTTTACAAATTCAGAGATTCGTTTTACAATTGTTTTAGAACATTTACTAAATGATCAGCATATTTTTTTTATTTTCGGAAGGTGCTCACTCAATCCACACACACACAAAACTCTCATATCACACAGTCGTCTTCTACGAGAGAAAGGGGGTGGTGAAATTCTTAACCCGTCACCACACCGGGACCAAACTGCTCAAATTTCAATCTTACTGCTCTTGGCAACTAAGGAGTTGAAAGAAAACGAAATTATGTCACCAATGTATACAGGATGATCTTGTAAGTAATAGCCAAACTTTGCATTAGTGTTATAATTATAATGTAAATAACTTTTATTATGATACCAATGCTGAAATAATAAAAAATTACTGTCTCATACATGCTGAAATTGCTGAAGTGATGCCACTCATTTGTGTGAAACAGCCAATTTTTTTTCGCGATTTTAGCTTTGGTCCCATAATAAAAGTTGTTCATTATGACCTCAAAAGTCACTATACAAAGTTTGGTTATTACATACTTACCAAATCACCCTGTATACATAAAACGTACCTAATAAAAACACACGGCGTTTATTATACCCCCGGCCCGATAAAGCTCCCCTGGCTTACCCCTTACCCCTATTTACCCGAAAAGGATTCCATTACTTAAACTGAATTAGATTGTTACCTACTTACTACGCAGCCAGTGTCGGCAGTTTGCCATTGGTAGATTTATTTATTAGCGGGCAACACTGCTTTTGTTTTTCTTATATTTAACTACGAGTATACTATTACTACCAATCTTTATTTGTACACGTACCTGTTCTGACCACTTTTTCCAAATTTCGTATTATTCCTTTCCTTTCCGCGTGTATAATTTCCTACCCTTTTTACTCGACATTGGCTATGGGCAACACCGCCCTCAAGTCCATTAAAAAAAAAACTACGAGTATGGATTTATTTAATCCCAAAATAAATTTTACATTTACAAATTATGGAGACGCTTTTCTATGAAGGAAAAAATCGTGAGGAAACCGGGCCTAATTACCCTTCGGGTTGGGAGGTCAGATGGCAGTCGCTTTGGTAAAACTACTGCCTACGCCATGGGATTAGTTGTCAAAGCGGACCCCAAGATCCCATGAGCCGTGGCCACGCCGGGATAACGCAAGGAGAACGATGAAATAAAAAAGTGTAGTAGAGGTAGATGTAATAACCGCCCCGAGCGACAAAAGTGAATTATCGGTATAATCCAACGCGGGGATTTACCCGAAAATGGCGGCCATTCCGGGGACGACAGTATTCCCGCCATAACTCTCTCACGCACCATTTACGGCGCGGCTTCTGCGTTATAAGCTAAATTAAATGAAAAACCGGGTAGCATATCAGGAAGTTCAAAATTAATAATTTGGTATATATTTTTATTCGTTTTGATATTATTCTCACAAAGGGAACCGAACACAGAGAACCTCCTATAGAGTGGCAGTCTTGTATATTTGGTTCGCGATACGAGTCACCAGTGTTTGGGGTGCGAGGAGCGGGCGGGGAATGTGTTAAGCGCGCTGTGATTGGCCGTTTCAAGGACGGCGGGCAGTCGCGCCAGATGAAAAGGGACAGAAGTATGACTGTCCCTCTACTGACGCGTAAGTGGCCAATGTAAGTTGACCTATGCCGGCTCTGAATAAATTATAAATGACTTATTTGTGGAATGTAATGCCGTCTGTTTTTAATTTTGAGCTTCTTGTTACCTTTCCACACCATTTCACACTACAGGTGGACACTGGACATCTTTAAGGCATCAAAATACCGTTTTCCAATTTTTTTGTGCGAAAAACACGCGCTGCTTTCGGGTCTGTTACTTGGTCGATACTGATCGGGCACGGCGAGCGCCCGCGCTTATATCAGTGCAAATCATTGAGGTATATGTACTACGTACTACAGGCGACGTTGCCTTGCCAAGCGAAAACTCTGCACATGCTGACAAATGCGCGGGGTGCGGGGAGCGGTTATTTACGCGTAGAGTAGGTCTACCACCAGATGGTGACACATTATTATATTCTGCCTAACGGGAATTTTACATTATAGTTAAATGAAATACGGATATTCTAGTCATACTTATTTATTTATTTACAACTTAAACAATACAAATTAATACAAAATAATTGTGCTGTATTTATCTTCTTCTTTAAAATACACAATGAATATATATATGTGTGGTCAGTTGGTAACCAAGTTTCCTCAGCACGATTTTTTTGGACAAAGCGTATCAATTGTTCCCTTTTTTCATGACCAGGGGGGTTACCATGACGTGCTAAAGCCGTTCAGTTTAGGTTGAGAGAGAGGGACGGAGCTATGTAACTGCTATAGCTGTGTCCCTTTCTCTCAACCTAAACTGAACGTCTTTAGTACGTCATGGTAACCCCCCAGGCCGAAGAAAACTGCAAAAAGTGAGCGTGCTAAAAATACAATTTTACTCAAAAAAAAAAACATTCAGTCGAATTGAGAACCTCCTCCTTTTTTGAAGTCGGTTAACTATTAACTATATATATTAAACAAATAAACTTTTTTATATTTTAGTAACATAATTAATGAAATAGTAAGTAGTTACTTAATAATTTTCCAAATAGAAATATTTATCTTTCGCAACTCTATTAGAGGTGAAACACATTAGTAGGAACAGTGTAAATGGCACATCTGCGCGGTTAACTTTTTATAGTCTATGATTGCGTCACCAAAATGGCGGCAGTGTCGCTCCCGCTCGCGAGTTTGTAGAATATTCAATCTTAAAATATTATAGACGAGTTTTTTGTTTAATTTACCGATGAAATGTCACACCTTGGCTTTTATTTGATTTCGTCGAGTGATTAGTACAATTTTTAAGCACACAAGAAGGCATTATTCACGTGGAAAGTAAATGCATCACGGCACGTCACTGCACCGCAAGGACCTGGTAAGGACTGACAACGTTGCGGTCCATGGACCGCAGTGCGTTGTGTAAAAATTCTCTTAGCAACGTCGCCTCTAGTACGTAGTACATATACCTCAATGGTGCAAATACTAGGAAGGCTGGCGACCGCGAGTCGTCTTGTAATAGATGTCTATAGGGGTTGGTCTGTGGAACCGAAACTTCTAGACACCGCTACTCAGTATTTGGAGTCTATCTCCACTCCCACAAGTCCCACAACTACTTATATAGCGTCATAACATTATAATATATGTATAATTATTATATATTAGTTATGTAGGCAACTTTCTAAGGGCCACTTGTACCAACGAAAATGGAGGGTTAACCCACCATTTTATATGGAATTTGACAAATGACAGCCCACTAACCCTGACTTAAGTGGTTGGTGCAAGTGGACCTAAGTATTGCGCGTCGCGAAGATCTACAGTTCTCAGAGCCTCTAGTTCTATTTTGAGCTACAACTTATATACCTATTAACTGTAAATTAATGACTTTCCTTTACGTGCAAGTAACATTTATATTCCTTATCTTACAAGCGTGGGTTGTACATTTACATACATAATTAATATCACGCCTATTTTCCGAGGGAGAGAGCAGAAATCTCGGATTTCCACTACCAATACTTCGCTGTAAGGAACAGCGGGGCAAATCTCGACTGGGGGTCAATTGTAACTGATCCATTTTTTCCATTATTACACTATAATGTTGAGTTCTACATGTATCCACTGAACACGCCTACCATGTACCAGGTGGACACTCTATTTAATAATGCAAACATTGCAAAACATGGAAAAAATGACCAGTCACATTTGCCCCCAGTCGAGATTTGCCCCGCTGTACCTTACTCACTCTCAACAATAACGCCCGAAAGAAAGATAACAAACAAGCCAGCTAATCTTCAAAATGAATATCAGACAATATCAGTAATCCCCGTATATCCCGGATTATGGCCGAACTTTTCTCGTAAAAACGCCATCTTGGTACTTTATTGTGCATTACGTGACAGTTGGGCTTAACTTAGTGTAAGGGATCATCCCCACTCAAGAGACGCATGTCCTGAGGCGCGGAACGGACGTCCGCGCCACGCCGCCTGAATGTAATTTGAAAAACGTCTCCTCAGTACATTTTGTATAGGAAAGACGTAAGACGCGCCCCCAGGCGACGCGTCGCTTGGCGCGCGCCGCGCCGCCTGGAGCGCGCCAAGAGACGTCTCTTGCGCGTCCCTTGCGCGTCCTTCCTATACAAAATGTGCTGAGGAGACGTTTTTTAAATTACATTCAGGCGGCGTGGCGCGGACATCCGTTCCGCGCCTCAGGATATTCAATTCAATTCAATAATTTTATTTCGGAAAAAATCCATAGTGTTAGTGTACATTTCCTTAAACCTATGTTAGACTGTTAGTTACATTTACGTATTATTTATTACATCTAAAAAACTAAAACTATAATAAATTATACCCTTGGCCTCTGGATTCCATATGTACACTATCCCAGTGTCTCCAGATAGCACAAGCAGGCGATTCCAACACTAGGCGCACAAGGCTGTTGGAGCTGTCTCGCACGCGACGCATCAGGGAGGCAGTTCTTTATATATGCGTCTCTTGAGTGTGGAACTTGGGGACGCTCGGAGCGGAGCGGAGCGGTCGGCGGGGCGTGCGGCGGGGCGGGCGAGCATACCTACCTACACCTTAAGCTAGGAACACACTACGCGGACGTCCGTCGTAAATCGACCGCGGACGGGAATCTGGACAATGGAAATACACATAACCGTGCAAACTATCGGTCGACGGACGCGGACGTGGCCTTGAGCGCACGGACGTCCGGTCGAAATCTGGCTCTCTGGATGTTTTGTTCCGTGCACACTGATAGGTCGCGGTCGCGGTCGTTTTACGACGGACGTCCGCGTAGTATGTTCCTAGCTTTATGCAGCATCTAGTCAAGACGCTTGTATGAGCTTCAATTGTTTGCCATGCACGCCTAATATGAGTGTGCACTCAAGCCTTACTTAGTCGACCGAATGAAAGCTAATTTCTCCGTCTTTTCCTTGGGAATAATTTTTTTCTTAAGCCTGATATTTCTTAATTATATTCATCCTTACTGCGGATACATCTAGGCTCCGGACATTTTTGTTTCCTCCTAGTCGCGATTCTAGACAATATTTATTCCACGCAGCTGAAGTTTACCACATGCGATATTCTTCACAGTCATTATTTCTACACGATCTTGACTCTACCTAGTCGCGATTTCACACAATATTGTTTCCGCACAACTGAAGTTTACCACATTCGCTATTCATCACAGTCATTACTTCTACACGATCTGGACTCTACCTAATCGCGGTTTCACACAATATTTATTCCACGCAGCTGAAATTTACCACATGCGTTATTTTTCACAGTCATTATTTCTACACAATCGTGACTCTACCTAGTCGCGATTCTACACAATATTGTTTCCACACAACTGAAGATTACCACATTCCTTATTCATCACAGTCATTACTTCTACACGATCTTGACTCTACCTAGTCGCGACTCTACGCAATATTGTTTCCGCACAACTGAAGATTACCACATTCGTTATTCATCACAGTCATTACTTCTACACGATCTTGACTCTACCTAGTCGCGATTTCACACAATATTTATTCCACGCAACTGAAGTTTACCACATTCGTTATTCTTCACACAATTATATTACTATACAATTGTCGCAACCCTATTAATGTACAACATCGGTCACATCTCTGATAGAAAGGCACCCATATGTGAGTACAAAGATAATAGAATTTCACTAGATATAGTTTACGGTGAAGGTTTATGGCCCCGAGTTTCCATGACGTTGATTTGTTGTTACGTACTCTTTCTCTTCGAATAATGCATAATGTTTTCGTTCACTTGTGTTGATTTATAAGTACTCAATAAAGACAATTATTTGTATATGTCGCAGGGAAATGGCCAAAACGGAGATTTGATCAAATCTCTAAGGGATATGATCAAATCACGCATGATGTCAAAATGGCGAATCCATTTCATCATTTCTCTAGAAAATTTCAGTCATTTGACTAAATCCCTTACACTGTTTAGTCAAATCACAAAATCGCCCAATAGACACGCCGCGTTTCGTCATTTCACTAGATTTGTTTAGCGATTTGATAAAATCCCTGAACCACGACAGTAAGTTGACGAAACGGGTTTATAAAGTCAACTAGTTTTATCATTTCTCTAAACAAGTTCAGTGAAAAGACAAAATGTTTTAATAAATAATATAATAATTTAAAATAAAATATTTTTAGTTTTGCTTCTTCACTTATTCTATTTTTTTCTTATTTATTGAAAAAACTCTTAAAACGGATTCAATTGAGTATAATGTCTTCATGGGTCAGATCAGATAGCGAGCTAAAATGAGTGCAGTGAAAATTCGCCCACTGATTTTACCAGTGCAGTCACTCATGTCAATGCAGGGCAGCTTGTGGCGAGCTGTTGAGGAACAGCGACCTCACGTACCCAAGTGCTCCTGGGGAGTTCTGTTATCCATGAGGTGGGTGGATGGGACAGTACACTCTACCCTGTGGCTTGCCTGTACTGGCCGTCCAGAGTCATTAAGTCGTTTGCTCCATGGCCTAAGACGCGAGTTGGCACAGTGGCTTAACAGCTACTGGGTAGAAAGCGGAGTACAGCTCTCGATACCCTTGAGCTCTCACACCGGTATTGCCCTTGCCGGAATATCAATAAAATACGGAGCTCGATTACATGTGTTTATTGTTCAAACGCAACTTACAGACTACTCAATACAAGGATGATACATGACATATATATCTATAGATACACTCATACACCACACTCAATAACCCAGTTCATTTTAGATTCCATTAACTCTCAAATAGTCCTTACACGATGGCGGGTGCTGCCTCTGCGTTCGTCCCATGACATGGGCAAGGGCAGCATCTCCTCGTAATCCCCTTGACATTTCATTAAAGTGTCAAAAGGGACTCTAATCGTTGGCTTCAGCTTCGCGCACGTCGCCCAAAGGTCTGGAAAACCCTATGGTTTCCGTGTTGGGGTAGACATACAAATAATTAAGATTCAGTTTACAAACACCTAATATTTGATTAAAATTTTTAAAAAGAACTTTGATACCTATTTTGACATTTTATTTTACCATGTCACTAATCCAGTAAGAGATTTAATCAAATCAAGTGAAAAAGGCAAGAATCTAATAAATCTAATTGGATATATTAGATTCTTGCCTTCGTCATTTCATGAAACAAGTTCAGAGATTTGTTCAAATCACTTACAAGTTGAGACTTTATCATTTCCCTAATTTTGTTTATCGAAATGTTAAAACGAATTGACTTTGTAAGTTCGTTTCGTCAACTTACTGTCGTGGTTCAGGAATTTTATCAAATCGCTAAACAAATCTAGTGAAATAACGTAACGCGGCGTGTCTATTGGGCGATTTTGTGATTTGACTAAACAGTGTAAGGGATTTAGTCAAATGACTGAAATTTTCTAGAGAAATGATGAAATGGATTCGCCATTTTGACATCATGCGTGATTTGATCATATCCCTTAGAGATTTGATCAAATCTCCGTTTTGGCCATTTCCCTGCGACATATACAAATAATTGTCTTTATTGAGTACTTATAAATCAACACAAGTGAACGAAAACATTATGCATTATTCGAAGAGAAAGAGTACGTAACAACAAATCAACGTCATGGAAACTCGGGGCCATAAACCTTCACCGTAAACTATATCTAGTGAAATTCTATTATCTTTGTACTCACATATGGGTGCCTTTCTATCAGAGATGTGACCTATGTTGTACATTAATAGGGTTGCGACAATTGTATAGAAATATAATTGTGTGAAGAATAACGAATGTGGTAAACTTCAGTTGCGTGGAATAAATATTGTGTGAAATCGCGACTAGGTAGAGTCAAGATCGTGTAGAAGTAATGTCTGTGATGAATAACGAATGTGGTAATCTTCAGTTGTGTGGAAATAATATTGCGTAGAGTCACGACTAGGTAGAGTCAAGATCGTGTAGAAGTAATGACTGTGATGAATAACGAATGTGGTAATCTTCAGTTGTGTGGAAACAATATTGCGTAGAATCGCGACTAGGTAGAGTCAAGATTGTGTAGAAATAATGACTGTGAAAAATAACGCATGTGGTAAACTTCAGCTGCGTGGAATAAATATTGTATGAAACCGCGACTAGGTAGAGTCAAGATCGTGTAGAAGTAATGACTGCGATGAATAGCGAATGTGGTAAACTTCAGTTGTGCGGAAATAATATTGTGTGAAATCGCGACTAGGTAGAGTCAAGATCGTGTAGAAATAATGACTGTGAAGAATATCGCATGTGGTAAACTTCAGCTGCGTGGAATAAATATTGTCTAGAATCGCGACTAGGAGGAAACAAAAATGTCCGGAGCCTAGATATATCCCTTACTGCAATAGCTGATTTTTGAACCTTTAGCACTATACTTAGAAACATTTCGACGCGCGAAAATCAATGTATTTTGGCGAAATTTTATTTTTGAATAATTACGAAATTTTATGAACTCAGTGGCAAAATTCGTTTAACCTCATACTTTTTAGTTTATAATTGCTAAATATTACACACCTACCAAGGATTATATAAATAGAATTTACAGTCTCCATACTAAGAATCGTACCTCATTTTTTTAGCGCCACCTATTAAATACTATCATAACTACGCTGATGATGCCTACAAATTTATTTTTTGACATGATATGATATTAAAATAAAGAAGCAAGTGTCATTTGTTCTTATAAAAAATAATAACGCAAAAATATTTCGGAAAAATATGATTTTGGCCACTTCGAGGCTGTGAAACAGCGCCATCTAGTTTTAAGCCTAAAAGGCCCGTACATTTCTGGGGTAAGTACGCTTTTTAGGTATGGGATTTGCCTGTCCTGTATTATATGGTATTGCACCTACTTTTGGCAGAGAAATATTTATTGTAAACAGTTGGGTCGGGTGAATATGTTGCGAAACTTGCGAACTAATACAAAGTTATGGCAGTTGTGTTGTTGGTCATTTAGCACGTTCATGTTCAGCCTATGCCGCTGGCGGTTTTATACATGATGGGTGATGATGGTTTATAAAACGTGACAGTGCATTAATATTGGTGAGATTAACAGTACTTACTACACTTTTTTAGGGTTCCGTAGTCAACTAGGAACCCTTATAGTTTCGCCATGTCTGTCTGTCCGTCCGTCCGTCCGTCCGTCCGTCCGCGGATAATCTCAGTAACCGTTAGCACTAGAAAGCTGAAATTTAGTACCAAAATAAAAAATGGAAAAAAATGTTTTATTGGGGTACCCCCCCTACATGTAAAGTGGGGGCTGATATTTTTTTTCATTCCAACCCCAACGTGTGATATATTGTTGGATAGGTATTTAAAAATGAATAAGGGTTTATTAAGATCGTTTTTTGATAATATTAATTCGCTCCTAAAGGAAAAAAAAAGTGCGTCCCCCCTCTAAGTACCTATAGTCCCTAAACGAAAACGAATTTACTTTTGTTTTATTTTTTCAACACTTGTATATAAAGAAAACAAAAGAAAAAAAGAAAGAAGAAGGAAATAAATCTATATTATTTATGGTCATGGTTCATTAATATTTCTTGTATGTTAGTAGCTTTTGCATATTGTAATTTTTCCTCAGTCACCCGTTGACCACTGAACGCTGTAAAGTGTTCGAAACGTCGGTATAAATAAAATTGTAAATTCATTATACGCGATTTAATCCGTTTCCATAGTTTTATTTCACTTGTATGTAAATCATTTGCTTAAAAATATTTCCTTCTTTACCTCTGCCGTGCTAAAAATATATTGTTGACAAAATTGCTTTGAATAATAATAGTACCTATACTTTCCAACACTAAGTGCTCAGATGACGACCAAAGAGGGTTTAATCTATCTTTATTAATTAAATGATCTAGTCTAGGCTAGGGTGACTACTATTGAATATTAGTTAATACCTATATTTATGTCCATACCAAAATAGTTAAAAACTGAAGAATAGAAATGGTGGTTGTTTTAAGTATAATTTTATTTTATTACAGTCAAAAACTTTGAACTTATAAATAAAACTATAACTAAACTAAAACTAATACAAAAACAACTTAACTATGAACTTATAAATAAAACTATAACTAAACTAAAACTACCTATGAAATTAAACCCTACAAATAAAAAAAGTCATTTTGAAGAATCCATTTACATTTGCGAAGTAGATAGATATTGGCCCTGTCTACGTCTCTACAATCACCCTGTAGTGATTGGCTATGTTATGCCATTGTGTTACAAAATGTAGCCGCATGGTACTGGCGGCTATTTCCATTCTATTTTAAAATAGGTATTATGCTGGTGGATTGAAACGGAAGTATCTATTGTTATGAGCATAATGTATGGACTATCACCTGCAAAAGTGGATGGCGAATTTATCAATGAATTCATTCATAATTTCTCCATGCACTTTTTTGCAGCTGATAGTACATAAATTCTCAAATGTTTTTAAAAGTTTTAAAATAAATCAATCAAGAGCAAACATAAAGGCCCAGCCACGACATTGGTCTAAGTGCGGCACGGAGAGCGGCAGCCATACGTGCGAATGAAAAGTCCCATCGCTGTGTCTCGCTCTCGCTTCAATGTTTTTGTCGCGCTTAAAATGTTTTAAAACAAACTGTTTTGCAGTTTGGCGGTATTTTTAACCGACTTCAAAAAAGGAGGAGGTTCTCAATTCGACTGAATGTTTTTTTTTTTTTTTTTTTTTTTTTTTTTTTTTTTTTTTTTTTTTTTTTTGTATGTATGTTATTCGATATCTCCGAGAATCGTGGACCGATTTTCAAAATTTTTTTTTTGATCGAACCGGTATAACCCCGAGATGGTCCCATTGGCACCAAGTCAGGGTCTGATGATGGGATCCTGGAGAAATCGAGGGAACTCTTCAAATGTTATAGGCACATGTAATGTTTTTAGTCTATTTTTC
This sequence comes from Leguminivora glycinivorella, assembly GCF_023078275.1. Classification (NCBI taxonomy): domain Eukaryota; kingdom Metazoa; phylum Arthropoda; class Insecta; order Lepidoptera; family Tortricidae; genus Leguminivora; species Leguminivora glycinivorella. The sequence continues at coordinate 16,980,299 of NC_062989.1, read as the reverse complement.
AAAGGTACACCAGTATTTACGTCTGATGGTAATAATTTTATGTGGCTGAGCTGATGATGGAAGGTCAACTCCTCAATGGTTAGGAGTTAAAGGATAATTCTTTCACTACTGTACATGTATTCGGACTGATACATATAATATCACTAGGAACCACTAAAAATCAACAAATAAATAAACTTTTTAACAAAAAATAAAACCGCCTTCAAAAATAAGCGCGTTACAAAACACGGAGAAACTAAAAAGCCAAAAATAATAAACCTTTCAATTCAGATTTCTTATCGTATTGCAATAAGCTAAACATCCAAATTATAAACAAATCAATTATTTTTGGAGTCGGTACCAGCCTGTGTATGGTTGGGTGGGGCAAACAGGCAATAGCAAGGCGACGAACAGGTCTGGTACCGACTACAAAAATAATTGATTTGTTTATAATTTGGATGTTTAGCTTATTGCAATACGATAAGAAATCTGAATTGAAAGGTTTATTATTTTTGGCTTTTTAGTTTTGTAAACTGTAATATCAATGTAACTATTGTATCTGAAGAAAAAAAATAAAATAATAAATAATAAAAATATATAGTTTTATATCTTATGTAGCTGTCTTCCATACAATCCCCAATTGATAGGTATACGTTTGATTTAAATTAAATTAAGTATAGCCATCGGAAAGTACCCAACATATGAAACGCTCTTGAAAATTTTAGAGAAAATTACAAAAACCTTCATTAAAGAAATGTAAATTTCGATTAGCATACAAAAATATGTGAAGATTCCTTAATTTGACTGTGTGGAAATTATAAATTTATTTATTCTTGCAATTCATCATTGGAAATCATAATAGTATTTAATGATAAACTAAAAAAAGAAAAAAAAACCGGCCAAGAGCGTGTCGGGCCACGCTCAGTGTAGGGTTCCGTAGTTTTTCGTATTTTTCTCAAAAACTACTAAACCTATAGTTCAAAACAATTTTCCTAGAAAGTCTTTATAAAGTTCTACTTTTGTGATTTTTTTCATATTTTTTAAACATATGGTTCAAAAGTTAGAGGGGGGGGACGCACTTTCCTTCCTTTAGGAGCGATTATTTCCGAAAATATTAATATTATCAAAAAACGATTTTAGTAAACCCTTATTCATTTTTAAATACCTATCCAACAATATATCACATGTTGGGGTTGGAATGAAAAAAAATATCAGCCCCCACTTTACATGTAGGGGGGGTGCCCTAATAAAACATTTTTTTCCATTTTTTTAGGGTTCCGTAGCCAAAATGGCAAAAACGGAACCCTTATAGTTTCGTCATGTCCGTCTGTCCGTCTGTCCGTCTGTCCGTCTGTCCGTCTGTCACAGCCGATTTACTCGGAAACTATAAGTACTACAGTGATGAAATTTGATGGGAATATGTGTTGTATGAACCGCTACAAAATTATGACACTAAATAGTAAAAAAAAGAATTGGGGGTGGGGCCCCCCATACATGTAACTGAGGGATGAAAATTTTTTTTTCGATGTACATACCCGTGTGGGGTATCAATGGAAAGGTCTTTTAAAATGATATAAAGTTTTCTAAAAAACATTTTTCTTAAAGTGAACGGTTTTTGAGATATCAGCTCTCAAAGTCGTAAAAAGTATGTCCCCCCCCCTCTATTTTTATAACTACGGGGTATAAAATTCTAAAAAAAATAGAGGTGATGCATGCTAATTAACTCTTTCAACGATTTTTGGTTTGATCAAAGTATCTCTTATAGTTTTTGAGATAGGTTGATTTAACTGTAATTTTGGTTAAGTTATTGGTTTATTATATTTGCTGCTACGGAACCCTTTGTGCGCGAGCCCGACTCGCACTTGGCCGGTTTTTTATTTTTGCACTTTGTTGGCGTGATTGATATACATATTGGTACCAAATTTCAGCTTTCTAGTGCTTACGGTTACTGAGATTATCCGCGGACGGACGGACGGACGGACGGACGGACGGACGGACGGACGGACGGACGGACAGACAGACATGGCGAAACTATAAGGATTCCTAGTTGACTACGGTTTCCTGTCCGGACCTAAAAAAACGACAAGGCCTACTGGTGGCCGAGCCGGGAATTGAACCCGGGTTTTCAGCTTGCGTTTCCGTACCGTCTGCGTATTTTGAGCAGCGGTGTGGGTGTGGGGAGCAGACGGTAAAAACGGTACGGATACGATGCGTCACTCCGATTCCGTACCGTCACCGTTTTTTAAGCAGCGGTGTAGTCAAACCTTTATTTTCGGCTGTCTATAATGGGTATCAAGTACGACACGGAATATCGGTACGATCCCTTATTAAAGCATAACATGCGACCCCGGCGGGACCACTCTGTATACGAAAACAGTCACAAATCCATATCGTTATAAAGTCAAATTAAACTTTAGGACGAGGTTGTAAGGTTTAATGTTTTATGTGTTGATTTACTGGCAGCGGATAGATATTGAAATGTTAATCCAGGTACTACATGTATAATCTTTGTGCTCAGGTTGAGCAGACATACATACAGTCAAACCTGTTTCCCGAAAGGGTAGACAATGAAGAAAACAATGCACTTGATAAATAATATTCCATGAAATTGAACTGTTTTACAATAATTAAGTCACAGTCGTCACAGAGTATAATAATAAAGAGTACTATCGTACAGTATGGCCACTCCCACTCCCAGCTGAAAGTGCCACCCACCCCTTCTCGGTTACCTCACATTTACCACCTGTCAAAAACGCAAACAGTCGACCTGTCAGATCTCACTCACACAAGCATAGTACGCATTCACCTACACGAGCTTAGACTGTGTGCTAGGAACGCGCCTCTTTCTGTTACGTAGGGTAGATTCATAAGTATGTCGGTAGTTGTACATTTGAAATAAATCAGTCTGCTACGGATCTCGATCTTTGATTTATCTAACATTGGCGCAGTCGGTTTTAAAAATTAAATTTAAGTACTTTACGCTTCGTGTTAACATGCCTATCGGTAAAATAGAACCATTTTCGTTAGAATCTAATTGGGACAACTATGTGCGTCGCGTAAACCAGTTCATAAAGTTAAATAACATAAGTGACAATCTAAAAGTGCCTACGTTGTTAACGGTTGTCGGTGGAGAGTGTTACAATTTACTTTGTGATTTGTGTTCCCCCGCTCATCCGGAGGACAAAGGTTTTGACGATTTAGTGGCCTTATTAAAGAAACACTTGGAACCAGAAAGATCTGAGATCGCCGAGAGACACGTTTTTCGGCAAAGGGTGCAACAGCAGGGTGAAAGCATTCGTGTTTATCTCCAAGGGTTGAAACATTTGGCTAAAACCTGCAACTTCGGAACCGGCCTCGAAGAAAATTTACGAGACCAATTCGTCTCAGGTTTACACAGCGAGGAGATGCGTTCGAGGTTGTTCGCCGAAAAAGACATAGATTACAAAAGGGCCGTGGAGTTGGCCAGCGCGCTCGAGGCGGCGGAGCGGCACGCGAGCACGGCGTGCGCCCCGGCCGGCGCCGGCGCGGCGGGCGCGGGCGGCAGCGCGGCCGACGACGGGCTGCATCGCGTGAGCGGCGGCCGCCGCCCGCCCGCCGCCGGCGGCGCAGGCAGCGGTTCGCAGCGGGCCCCGTGTGCGCGATGTGGGAAACCCACACATCCTCCAAATAAGTGTCGGTACAAGAACTTTTCGTGTGATTTGTGTGGTGTTAAGGGCCATCTAAAAGTTATGTGTACGCGCAAAGGTGAGAGTGGCGATTTTTACAACAGAAGGATGGCTAAAGGTCAGTACTTTTTAAATGAAAGTAGCGATTCGGACGATGATGATTGTCATTTCTATAATTTGATCTCGAAGGGAGATAACGATGGACCGTATTTAGTGAACTTATCCGTAAACGGCATTTTTTACAAATTCGAAGTTGATACGGGAAGTAAATATTCTGCAGTGTCGAAATTGTTTTATGAGAAACATTTGTCACATTTACCTATTAACAGAAATACATTGTTGTTAAAATCCTATATTAGTGATCCTATCAAGGCGCTTGGTTATATTGATGTTGATGTAATTTGTGGACAAAATTCGGCTAAATTAAAATTACACATTATTGAAAATGGTGGACCACCGATTATGGGCCGCACTTGGGTTAGGGTTTTAAAATTATTAGAGTATATGGAATTTTGTCACAATTTAGCTGAAAGCGATTCCATGGCGCATGTATTAAAAAAGTATCCGGAGGTATTTGCGGAGGGTTTAGGTACTTTTAAATCGCGTATTCGTTTGCACCTGACGAGTGACGTGCCCGTGTTCGTGAAGGCGCGCGCGCTGCCGCTGGCGCTGCGCGGGCGCGTGGAGCGCGAGCTCGAGCGCCTGCAGCGGGAGGGCGTCGTCTACAAGGTCGAGCGGTCGGACTACGGAACACCTATCGTGCCGGTTATTAAATCTAACGGTGATATCCGTATTTGCGGTGATTATAAAATCACAATAAACCCTATTCTCAAAGATTTCCATTACCCACTCCCGCGAATAGAAGAAATATTTGCAACATTAGGAGGCGGTGAACAGTACACAAAATTGGACTTATCGAATGCATTCCAACAGTGTCTGTTAGAACAAGAGTCTCAACCGATGACAGCCATAACCACGCATGTAGGAACTTTTGTCTATCGGAGGGTTCCTTTTGGTATTAAATGTATACCAGAGAACTTCCAAAAAATTATGGAAGAGACTCTTAGTGGCCTGCCATCTACCGCAGTATTTGCAGATGACATTTGCGTCACCGGAAAAGATAGGGCAACACATTTGGCCAACTTAAGGGCAGTTTTGCAGAGACTTAAAGAAAATGGACTCCGTATCAATTTTGATAAATGTCAGTTTTTTAGAGACAGTGTGACTTATTTAGGGTATAATATTGATAAGGACGGTTTGCACACAGACAATAAAAAAATTAAAGCAATAGTTGCAGCTCCTCGTCCAACGAATGTCACACAGTTGAAAAGCTTTATGGGCTTAATAAACTTTTATTCTAAATTCTGCTCTAACATGAGTGACATTCTTAGACCCTTATATAATTTATTAAAAAAGGACGTCGATTGGGTGTGGAGCAGCGATTGCGATATTGCTTTTAATAAAATCAAGAAAGTGTTGAGCAGCGCGCCCGTGCTGGCGCACTACGACCCGGCACTGCCGCTGGTGCTGTCGGTCGATAGCAGCGCGTACGGGCTCGGCAGCGTGCTGGCGCAGCGCGGCAAAGATGGCCGCGAGCGTCCGATCAGCTGCGCCTCGCGCACACTCAGCGCGGCCGAGCAAAACTACTCGCAGCTGGACAAAGAAGCTTTAGCTATTGTTTTTGGGGTAACAAAACACCATCAGTTTTTGTATGGCAGACACTTTACACTTCGAAGTGACCATAAACCTCTTAGTTACATCTTTGGTAAAAATAAAGGCATTCCTGTAACAGCTGCGAGTAGATTACAGCGTTACGCTGTTACGTTGTCGGCTTATGATTTTAGTATCGAATTTGTAACATCCGCACAGAATTGCCAAGCCGATGCGCTGTCTCGTCTTCCTTTGCTCTCGACTGGCAATCGAGCTGAAAGAGAGGATGAGGCAGGCAGTTATCTAAATTTCATTCAGGGAAGTTTCCCACTCAGTTTTAAAGATATTAAAACTGAGACCGCGCGAGACCCAGTTTTGAGTAAAGTTATAGGCTACGTTATGTTCGGATGGCCGAAAGTTTTGAGTGATGATACCTTAAAGCCATTTTTCATTCGCAAAGACAGCATTCATGTTGATCAAGGCTGTTTACTATGGGGTTACAAAATTATAATACCCATGACCTTGCAAAGCGGAATTTTAAAGGAAATTCACGAGGGGCATCCGGGGATCATTAAAATGAAACAAATTGCTCGTAATTATGTTTGGTGGGCGACACTTGACGCAGATATCGAACGAACGGCGCGCGAATGCGACGCATGCCGCGCGGTCCGCCCGGCACCGGCGCCGGCGCCGCTACACTCGTGGCCGTGGCCCGAGGAACCCTGGTCGCGCTTAAATGTTGATTGGTTAGGGCCTTTTAACAATAAATATTACTTGATCGTTATTGACGCGCACTCCAAATGGATAGAGGCAGAGAAAGTCAACAATACTTCTGCATCAACAGTTATATCGTGTTTTAGGAGAATGTTTGCGCGTTTCGGACTGCCTAAACGGGTGATTTCTGACAACGGACCACCTTTCAGTTCCCTCGAACTGAGGACATATTTTGAGCGAAATGGCATAAAACAAACCCTAACTCCGCCCTATCATCCAGCGAGTAATGGGGCCGCAGAGAACGCCGTGCGCTCCGTGAAACGAGCCTTAAAAAAGGCAGACATTGAACGCGAAGACGCAGAAACTGCCCTGTGTAGATTTTTGTTCACTTATCGCAACACGGAGCACAGCACAACCGGACGAAAGCCAGCGGTCGCGCTGCTGGGACGACGACTACGTGGGCGCCTAGACTTGCTGCGGCCTGACGCTAGTGAGGTCGTGCGCGAGCACCAGCTCGCCAGTGAGCAGCGCCGGCCGGCGCGCCTTCGCCAGGCTACCGTCGGAGACCCGGTCATCATCCGAGATTACACGAAGCATAATCGAAAATGGACGGAAGGGGTGGTTATAGACCGTCAAAGTCCCGTATCCTATTCTGTAAAAACTGGAGATGGCCAGGTACACAAACGGCACATTGACCAAATGTTACAGGATAAACGCAAGTCTCGGTTTTCTCTTGCTAAAGTCCAACAGTCGGCGGTTAACGATGACGAACAACGTGAAGTCATCGAAAAAGAGAGCACCGTGCATGAATGGCAGCTTGCAGAAGAGGAACCGGAGTCGCACTTGTCTCCTGTTAGAAATCCAGTTCCAAACGCCGACTGTAGAATAGGGCCCTCCTCGCCGCAAGAGGTTGAAGGTCGAACAAGACGACAGGCAGCTTTGCGTTGTATAGAAAAATTACAGAAAACTAAAATATGATCTATTGAGTAACTAAAACACTCCGCAAATAACTTCAATTCGTACCTTTGTACCTATTAGTATATAGTACCTAATTATATAGTTTTAGTATTCCGTAATAGTTATTACTAAATACCTAATAGTAAATAAAGTGATGTACCTATGTTAATTGCTTATATGTGTCGAAGCACTTGAACTTCATTCATAAATTAGATTATCGATAAGGAAAATCCTGTATAAACATAAATAATTGAGCATCTGTTTGCAATAAGGTTTACGAATGGTTGGTGTGGCTTATCAAACCTTAGTAGGTAAAACTTTATGTTAAGATAACACTTTTTTGAAAATGTATGTTAAATCGTTATTTTTACAACATAATATGTATGATACTTTGGTGGATCTTTGTTAATTACATAATTGAATACCTACTTCTGTCCCGATACATATATTGTTCATTATGTATTTGTCCAACTTGAATAGCCGTGTCCTTTAAATTAATTAAAGTGAACATGATCTGACACGATTTCATAGCTTGTGTTAGTTTATAAATCCTATATCTCATTTAGGTATAAGTTATTATTGTGAAATGAGAGGGAGGTGTTACGTAGGGTAGATTCATAAGTATGTCGGTAGTTGTACATTTGAAATAAATCAGTCTGCTACGGATCTCGATCTTTGATTTATCTAACACTTTCTTGAGGTGTGATTTACTATAAATATATATACACGACAGCGCCACTTTTCTCTGTCCTGCCTTTTTTCTCTACAATTCAGTCTGTGATTAGGTTCAGCAGTTTTACAATATCACGCTGTCCAACCTTTTTTTTACTTATTAAAATGGTATTGTTCCAGGAGCGAGCAATCCTTCACCCGAACAGTCCAGTCAGTGTCCTCCGTGGGTGCTCTCGCTGTGCCCTGGGACGCGGCCGAGGCCCGAGCGGCTCTCCCAACGGCCCTGGGAGTCGCTGGTATCCCTGCCTTGGTTATAACGGACGCGGCAGGGAAGGTGCTGACAGCAAATGGGAGACAGCATTTAGCTGCAGATCCTTTGGGATTGGTAAGAATGATTAAGTACTGCAGAAAATTCTTCTACTGGTGCCTTAAGGTGCTAGTGATCTTGGGAGTCACTGACGCCCGAGGAGCTCTTCCTACGGCCCTGGGAGTCGCTTTCCCTGCCTTAGTCATAACGGACGCGGCAGGCAGGAAAGGTGCTGTGCTCCCTGCAAACGGCAGGCAGCATTTAGCTGCAGATCCTTTGGGATTGGTAAGCATGATTATTCCAGAATTTTTTTTGCTAATGCTTTATGCTGGTGATCTTGGGAATCGGCCCTGGGTGTCGCTGGAATCCCTGCCCTGGTCATCACTGACGTGACTGAAAAAAATGAAAATGAAATATTTATTTTTCAAGTAGGCATATTACAATGCGCATATGACGCTGCAGGGAAGGTGCTCACTGCGAATGGAAGACAGAATTTTGCTGCTGATCCTTTAGGATTGGTAAGCTTGATTACTGCAGAAAAATGTTCTAGTGCCTTGAGGTGCTGGTGATCTTGATAATCACTGAAGCCCGAAGAGCTCTCCCGACGGCCCTGGATGTCGCTGGTATCCCTGCCCTGGTCCTCACTGAGGCGGCAGGGAAGGTGCTGACTGAAAATGATTTATAAATGTGTGTTCCCTGGGTTGCTGATGGTTCTGTCAGTCGCAGAAACGCGGTCGGCTCTTCCAGCAGCTCTAGGCTTCGTTGAAATCCCTATTTTAGTAATCACGGACGCAACAGGCAAGTTGGTGTCTGCGGACCGGAGAGGCTCTTTAATTTAACCTGAGTACAAAATATTCTTAGGAATTATCCAATGGTATTGATATTGATAAGACCGTACGAAAACAATTTTATTTCGGATAAAAAATCCGTAGCTGTTAGTACTAACATATATATACATTTAACTTTCAGAATAGTATTAGTGGAATTGGAATTACAGACTAATTATTAAACCTAGATATTTATTTATTTTGCTACAACGTGGAGTTTTGTTTTGTCCAGTGCTTTAACAGAGGGGAGTCCCATCTATCCAACAACGCCATCATGATGTTGTTAGTACTGCCTCGCCAGCGGCTTAGTGAAGAGGCAACCCGTCGACTTGTGCCTCCGCAAACATGCCGGATGCACTACATACACTACAGTGCCGAGGCAGCCCCATCAGCATCCTGAAAGCGTTGTTGTACTGCACACGCAGGTCGCTCCGCGCGTCGCGTATTAGCTACTCCACAGGCTGTACGTGTAGAAAGATTGGCAGCATGCGCGGATCCAGGGGGAAGGGGGGTTGGCATAGGGGTCATGACCCCCCTGGAGTCTAGGTTAGCCATACAAATAGACCTCGTGACCCCCCCCTGGGGCCTGGGCCTTTACCACATGACCCTCCCCCCCGGGCACGAAGCTGGATCCGCGCTTGACTGGCAGTAAGCTTTATCACTTGTTTCTCGTAGATAACAGTTTGATAACTGGTTTTGTATGAGGATAAAGAGTTCTTCTTAGCCAACTGGGTTAACACTATGTATAGGACACATGCAGCATCACTGCAGCATACATAAGTATATGATATTGTTTGTGTTCATCACAAGATATGAAACTGACGTAGAGCAAGAGGTGCGTAAATTGTCGCGTACCAAAAATATAAAAGTTAATTTCCGTCCATTGTCAAAAATAGAGGAGCATTGCACAAGACACCAGGCCGTTACTATATTTAATAAATTACCTCCAGATTTGAAAACTATTACTAAGTACAATGTATTCAAATACAAATTGAAACAGTTTTTATTGAAAGGGTGTTTTTATTCCATAGAGGAAATATTTGATATTTGATTTTAATATGTCTTAAGTGTTGATTTGTCTGTTTTTGTGTAGTTTTAAGTATTTGTTCCTTTTTCTTTTCATGTACCTACTATTTTGTATGTTCAGACACAATGCTATATTGTTCATGAATAAAGTACTATGACTATGACTATGTTTGCAGAACTTCCCTTGGGCACAGCGGCCGGTATCGGTGTTGACAGAACAGGCGTTGCTGAAGATGGCGCGACATCCCGCCGTCGTCTTATTCATTGGTGAGCTTTAGACGCAGTTGTAAACAATTCTTCGATAAAATAAAATGTGGTTTTCCATACCTAAAGATCTTTATACAATTAACATAAGGGCCCTTTAGTTTTGGATAAACACAAATTGTCTTCTTATCGTTAATCCGGACACCACAACACGAGCAATTAAAGCCTAACCAGAAATAAATGTGAGTGTACACGGGAAAACGTCCCACTTTGTCACACATACACATACAATCACGCCTGTATCCCATAAAGGGGTAAGCAGAGCACATGAAACTACTAAAGCTTCAGTGCCACTCTTCCCACTCCCACTCCCACCCACTTTGTCGATTGCTATAAAGCCGATTTGTCAGTTTATTCATATAAAGATACAAATAAATCTCGCCTTAATGGTAACAGCCAAAGTGGTACATTTTACTAAACACACCCACAAATATATGACTACTAGCTTTTGCCAGCGGCTTCGCACGCGATAGAAAGAGACAAAAAGTAGCCTATGTCACTCTCTATCCCTTCAACTATCTCCACTTAAAAAATCACGTCAATTCGTCGCTCCGTTTGGCCGTGAAAGACGGACAAACAAACAGACACACACACTTTTTTTGCCATTTATAATATTATAGTATGGATTAAGAGGGCGCTGTTGTTCTGATGTAGGCGGTGACAGTTGATGATGAAAATAGTTCTATAACGAAATTCCACAAATGGCGCGTATATTTCTGTTCAGGCTTTATAAAAATGATTGATATTGCCAAATTTCCAATGGCTCAGACGTTGCAACGCATGTAGTAGCATAGGTAATATTAAAATCAAAATATGCCGTTGAGCTTCCAGTTCTTGGGCTAGGTACGCACTACGAGTGCCTGGCCAGCCGCACAGCGGGTAGGAATGTATGAAATCGGAGTCGCAAACACTGCGTACGCACTATGCGGCCTGTCGCAACCGCACGCGGCTGGCCGCTTTATTCATTACATAGCCTTAAGTAAGACATTCATCCACAGACGATGAAGACTCCGAGATCGAGTTCGCCGAATCCGTCCTGACGCCTTCAGCAGAGTCCTATTACGAGGAATGCAGCATCCAGTTCCCAGGGTTCTGCCCCTATCAAACCTCTTCCGATGATGACACCATGGACTTTGACTACCCCACGTCTAGAGCTCACAAGATTAAGAAGAAGCCGTTTAAACACGTCATGTTTTACATAGGTAAGTATCAGGATCTCTCCCAATGAGATCATTAACAATCGAATTTATTATGTTGCGGGTATATACACACTATAGGATGCTATTTATCATGCGGATATATACCTTACTTCAAAGATTAAAACACCTCTCCCCCTATCTATGATAGTGTCTTTTGATCGTCGGCTTCGGGCACAGTCAACGCTACAAAAAATATTACAGTTGCACCAACGTTACGTCGAACAGTGGCCAAAGTATTGACTAATCTGTGTAACTAAATTCTGTTCTGACGTTCTGGAGACGCTAGTCTCTATTACATTACGATACAAGTACGGAAAAGAGAAAGCTCGAAACGCGTGGATATAAATTAAAATAGGTACTACCGAAGGAAGTCAAAGAAGTGTTTTCAATCGACACGATTGACGAATTTCCACTTCGCACGTGTATTGTATGGGGGCGTTCCATGAGAATGTCGCGTACACTGACAACCTTTCATGACTTGGTTAACCAATCGGAAGTATTCTCAAGCTTTACGGATTTGATTGATATAGCTGCCATACAAGGCAAAAGCATGTCGTAAGCGACTTTCTCGTGGAATGCCCCTATGGCTTGCCACAGACAGTCTTAAAAATTCATAATCTTAAAAAAAAATTGTATGCAATCTGACAGTTCAAACTGACACTGACAAGACACTGACAGATCTGTCAGTGTCAATTTGCATACAATTTTTTTTAAGATTATGAATTTTTAAGACTGTCTGTGGGAAGCCTATGACGTTTTCAGTAGATAAATAACATGGCTCTTTGCAGTTTCGAATTAGGCACATAAAGTACCACTCTTCGCACTAGTACTATAATACAGTTCATAATATGATGTACTGTAAAGGATCTTAATACCTAAACGAACTGCACCCTATTTCCAGGCATAGACGGCACGGAAGCCGCCGACATGCTCCGCGAGCACGTTGGTCTCGACGACGCCGTCCCACTGCTCACCGCCGTCGACTTCCCGAAACGGCGCGCCGCCACCATGCGCGTCGGCGCCGCGATCACAGCTGACTCTACTCAACACTTCTTAGATGCTTACCTTAGCGGCCAGGCCACGTATGTGCCGCTACAGCCACAGACCGATAAATGTTAAACTAGTGTTGCCATATGAAAATATCTCTTCCAACGCTGTGGACTTCCCAACGGCGCGCCGCGACCATGCGCGTCGGCGCCGCGATCACAGCTGACTCTACTCAACACTTCTTAGATGCTTACCTGAGCGGCGAAGCGACGTATGTGCCGCTACAACCACAGACCGATAAATGTTAACTGTGTGACTATAGGTACCAAATGCCAAGATTTCGTCTACTTCGATTTCCTTAGGGGGAAATTTAAGCTCGGAACACACTACGCGGACGTCCGTCGTAAAACGACCGCGACCGCGACCTATCAGTGTGCACGGAACAAAAGATCCAGCGAGCCAGATTTCAATCGGACGTCCATGCGCTCAAGGCCACGTCCGCGTCCGTCGACCGATAGTTTGCACGGTTATGTGTATTTCCATTGTCCAGATTCCCGTCCGCGGTCGATTTACGACGGACGTCCGCGTAGTGTGTTCCGAGCTTTAAATTACACTCGGCGGTCCGTTCTGCGTCTTACGACTTGCGTCCCTTCTGTGTATTTTACCCCTTTATTTAGAGGGTGCGCCCACGGGCGACTTTTCGAAGCGACTTTTTTGTCGCGACCATGGGCTAGTATGAAAGTGCGCTCACGAAGCGACGCAACTTTTCATACAAATACGTAAGTCGCCGAGCAACTTTGTCGCCCGTGGGTGCGCACCCTTAAACGACGCGCGCCAGCCTGCCACTATGCGTTTCGGCGCTAGTGTCATGGACATGCACATTATGCACATAATACTTTCTGGATGCCTCTACAACCACAGAGCGATTACAGTTAATAGTAAAATTGATAATACCATCTTAAAGTCTAAATAAATTCCTCACGCTAATAAAGAAGGCGGAACACCATCAAAAAAAAATATTCTATTATATTCTATCGGCGTCTCTACCGCCAACTCCAACGAACCACCCTATACAAATTCTTCGTCATTCCTCAAAATTAACTAAGACAAAGATTAAACAGCATGGAAATATAACGGAATTAAACAACTGATTACTGGAAAACCCTCGGCAAAGCTAATCAAATAAGCCCCTTACACCCGGACAATCAGCCGGTGATGCATTCAGGCGCAGAAATAGGTTGCCAAATCACCCTCAAAAGGGGCTTCACCGCACACATTTTTTCCTTTAGTGGCGAAAAATGGAACTAAACAACTCCCATACAACTCTTTAGCAATTTTGCGATGACAGCGCCATGGTAGCCCGCTAAAATAAGTTTGTTCGACTATGAAAGATCTTCCCATTGTAGTTTAGCCCTAAGGGTTACAATTCCAGTTTATCACATTCAATTACTGTAATTTAAGATTCAATGCAGCCGCTGGTTGTATTCAATTATGCAAAAGAAATATAAGTTAAATGTCACATTCGAATTAATTCAAGATTTAGGTACTTAGGACATTTAACAAGATTGTAATGCCTAGGGACATCTTTAATAAAGACAAGGACTTTGACTCTAATCAATAGTTATTACACGCTAGAAATGTTTTTATTAGAGATTCAGTATTACGTAATACGTAAGTAGAAAATAGCAGTGTTTTAAATAGTTTTCTAGAGATTCAGGATTTAAAAGAATCAGTTTGGAGTAGTCACGTAGAATGCGATAATTTTAATAAATGTTGTAGTTTTATTTCATAAGTTTTGTATTTTTGTAAAACTGTGATCATTTGTTTTTATGAAAATAAAATAATTACGCTCATAAAATATGTTTTTTTTTTACCTGAAGTCAGGGTAATATTTTTACTACTACCACCCTGAAGATGACATTTCCTCGCTGAAGTTGCCACAAGAAAATAAGTACAAGCATTACTACACGTAAAAATATTTTAGTAAAAACGGGAAATGGTCAAATCTCTAGTTCTTTATAAATTCGGAAAAATTCAATGTATTATAAAATACTTGAATATTGTTGTTTTATAACACAAGTATTTAATGTTTTTTAAGAAAATAATTCAACTTACTAAAATATTTTTTGTCTGTACTGGTCTGTACGTGAACAGCAAGGTTTAGTAGAAGCGAAATAGTAGAAATTACCAATTTTCTATGGCAACACTTTTCTCACGACGCCGCCGACGCCATTATTGTGAAATCACAAAATTGTGTTTTTGAAAATAAATTTCACGTGTATTTAGCGTGAAAAACTTAAAAACACAGTAACCGTAATATAACTAATCAGTAAATCATGGCTGACAATGACGATCTTTTGGACTACGAAGACGAGGAGCAGGCAGAGCAGCAAACCGCCGACGGAGCGACAGAAGCGGCGCCAAAGAAAGAGGTTAAGGGATCCTACGTATCTATTCACAGTTCCGGATTCAGAGATTTTCTGTTAAAACCCGAAATATTGCGAGCTATAGTCGACTGCGGTTTCGAGCATCCGTCAGAAGTGCAGCATGAGTGTATTCCGCAAGCCGTACTCGGTATGGATATTCTTTGCCAAGCAAAGTCTGGTATGGGTAAGACAGCTGTGTTTGTCTTAGCGACGCTTCAACAGATCGAGCCGTCGGAAAACCATGTGTACGTGCTTGTTATGTGCCACACTCGCGAGCTCGCGTTCCAAATCAGCAAAGAGTACGAGCGTTTCTCTAAATATATGGCTGGCGTGCGAGTGTCTGTGTTCTTCGGTGGTATGCCGATCCAAAAGGACGAGGAAGTGCTGAAGACCGCCTGCCCGCACATCGTCGTCGGCACGCCGGGCAGAATCCTGGCGCTAGTCAACAGCAAGAAGCTTAACCTGAAGCACTTGAAACACTTCATCCTGGATGAATGCGACAAAATGTTAGAGTCACTTGACATGAGAAGAGATGTCCAGGAGATCTTTAGGAATACACCCCATGGAAAACAAGTGATGATGTTCTCCGCTACATTGAGCAAGGAAATCAGGCCGGTTTGCAAGAAGTTCATGCAAGATCCTATGGAGGTTTATGTAGATGACGAAGCTAAGCTGACATTGCATGGTCTGCAGCAGCACTATGTTAAACTAAAGGAGAATGAGAAGAACAAGAAACTGTTTGAACTGCTGGATGTACTGGAATTTAACCAAGTAGTGATATTTGTGAAGTCTGTGCAGCGCTGCATAGCTCTAGCTCAATTACTGACCGACCAGAACTTCCCTGCTATTGGAATCCATCGCAACATGACCCAGGACGAGCGTCTTTCCCGCTACCAACAATTCAAGGACTTCCAGAAGAGAATCCTTGTAGCAACAAATCTGTTTGGACGAGGTATGGATATTGAGCGAGTCAATATTGTCTTCAATTATGACATGCCTGAGGACTCTGACACATACTTGCATCGTGTGGCGCGCGCCGGCCGATTTGGTACCAAAGGCCTGGCTATCACCATGGTGTCTGATGAAGGTGATGCTAAGATCCTGAATGAAGTCCAAGACCGCTTTGATGTCAACATTACCGAGCTACCCGAAGAGATTGAGTTATCTACCTACATTGAGGGACGATAGATTTAACTTTCCATTCCGTATACCAATTCTGTAATTACCTAATGATAACTGTTTTCCTCACTGCAGTGACTAGATTAAGCTGTTTGGTTTGTAAAAGTTGCATCTACCTGAGTGTAGGGCCCTAGGGTCAAATACCTTTAAATTGCTAATATAGAATTAAGTAAATAAAGTTAATTAAAGTGACATTTGATATTGTGACTTCTGGCTATTATTCAATCACATCCCTAGTTGAAATTTGTTACATTTAGGAATTGTATCAGCTTACATAAAAGATCAAGAATCTTGCACGAGTTTGTGTAAAGCCGCGTATCGACTGCGCGCGGCAAATCATCGAACATTGGCTCGCGCGGCGGCCGCGCAATATGGGGACGATCATTGGCGCGCTCGAACGAACCAGTTCGTGTCGGTTTTTGGTGGCGCGGCAAAGGAGCGTCAGTGTGTTGTGCGTGCGCAATTGGGACGGACCTAAATGAATGTTTGGTCACGGATCGCCTGCCGCGCGCCGCTGCCGCGCTATTAAAATGTTGAGCTTTAAATTGGCTCGCGCACCAAAACGCAGGTTTGGCGCGGTTGAACATGGCTCGCGCGGCAGCCGCCCGCAGTCGATACGCGGCTTTAGATTAGATACAGTAAGAATTACCAAAATGTGACTAATTTTGCTAACTGGACCTCCACCCTCATCCAATTTAAAACCAAACCTAAACATTAAAAAGAACCCAAATCAAGAACCTCCTCCTTTTTTGTTAGATAAAAAACAAACAATATTTTAGTACATCATATATTTTCATTAAAAAGTCATCGTCATAATATCAATTAGTTAAAACCAAGAGCATTAAATAGATTTCAGGATTATTACAAAAACAATAAAAAATTAGATATGGAACATCAATTTTAATAATAGCACTATTAGCCTACCTTCCTGAACACTACTACTTAGGTACCAATGGTACCATTCTTTTGGTATAAATAAGCAAGTTATTTATAATGATAAAACTTAATTACTAACATGTGTAGGTGATAATTATTACTTGACACCTAAGAATGTAAAACAATTAAAAGAAACAAGGGTATTCAAACAGCTTTGGTATTTATTGCTATAAAAGTAGGTATTGGTACAAAACGATAAATCAACATAAACTTAACATGAACAGGAGGATGACTCATGATGAGTACTCATTTACATAGTAACAAAACACCTAAGCCTCATTAAACTTAAATTACAGTATAATTAATGACCTTTATACTCAATTTTCTTATCATAAAAGGTTTTTTCATGGGTGAATCTGGTTATCAGATCTAAAGCCCATTTAGGCTGATCGCTGGGCACCATATGACCAGCATTCCTGATCATGATCTCAACAAGTTTACCAGCTTGTTTAACATAGCCGGCAATCTCCCCATCCACTCGCCAGATGTAGCGCTTAGCTGTCTTATACTCATCTGCACCGGTAAAGTTCAGGTTTTGCAAGTAGTTGAGAGTCAGTGGATATGCGACTATGATGTCTAGCTGTCCGTTGTAAATGACACAGTAATAGTGGTCTAGCAGCTCAGAGACCCATGGAGCAACCGACTTCATAACATCTTGTTTCAAATGCTTTTCTACTTCCTTTCCATCATTGAATGGCATGTCTCCGACATGGATTTCTTTACGGACATCACTCTTCTGAATCATGGGCCCGAAGTCATCTCCAGTCTCTGAACTCCTATAATCTTTGGAGTGCAAGTAGTTGAAATAAAAGTTAAAACCAGTGACATTGTAGAAGTAGCTTTTGCCTTCAATTAAGTCTCCATTCAGAAGTGTGTCGAAGGTATCAAAAGCTTCATCCCATTGGTTATTATGAATGTAGCTTCTAGCTTTGGCTTCATAATCCTCAAAAACCTTCTGAGAGTTCCTATCGATGAGGCCAATTTGGTACAAATATTTGCTGTAAATAAGCTGGTGCTCTGGATCGCTTAAACCATTGCCAATGGTGATACCCTTCAGGTTGATTTTGGTTTCGGCTGTAGGATTTTTCTTGTGAATAGTATAAGCAAGCGCCGGTACATACTTCCCTCCGTAAGACTCACCAGTTACAAAGAATTTATTCTGCTGCAGCTCCGGGAAGAGTTTAAAGAACTGAGTCAGTGTAGAGTATAGATGCTCACCAACTTGTGTCTCATCAGTGCAGTAGCCTTCCGGGTGTTTAGTAAAGCTAAACCCAGTGCCGACAGGGTTGTCGATATAAATAACATGGTGATTCAAAGCCCAATTGTACTTCCTTCGCTCAAACTTGTTGTTTCTCACGCGAACCGGACCGTTTTCCGTGAACAAACCGTACAGAGAGGTCGCGCCGGGGCCGCCCTGCAGCCACACGATGACCGGCGCCAGCTCCTTGTTGGGCGACATGCTCGGGAAGTACCAGAAGAACTGGTTCGAGTCATAAGTCTTGTTGACAGTGATGTACCCTGCATAGCTCTTGATTCGCAAACTTTCTGTGAACGGCACGCGCGCCAACCGCCTGCCTTCAGTAATGTTCCCGCTTTCGATGAACGGAGTCAGGAACAGCGGCTTGCCGGGGTCTCCGCCGTCCTTTTCCCCCAGTTTCAGCTCTGGATAACGATGGAAAAAGCATTGAGAATAAGCTATCGCTTGAACAAGTAAAATCACTCTCAGAAACCTTGCCATTCTGAAAGTCTATAAACTACTGAGTGACCGTAACAAAGCGACTAATTAATATTATTAAATACCGCTTGCCGCTTTGATAACGCAAAACTTCATGTTGACATATTCATGAATATGACCGTTTAGAAATAGTACCGTAGGCAAGAATCTTATATACATGGATGTTCCACGCCGAACATTACTTTGAAGCCAGAAAATTTGACCTTGAATTACGTCACGCCGGTCTTGCATCTCTTTCTTTAG
This sequence comes from Leguminivora glycinivorella, assembly GCF_023078275.1. NCBI lineage: Eukaryota > Metazoa > Arthropoda > Insecta > Lepidoptera > Tortricidae > Leguminivora > Leguminivora glycinivorella. The sequence goes on along the minus strand of NC_062989.1, from coordinate 16,961,533 downwards.
GGTGTCCATGATTAAGCATACATTAGGGATATCCCGCGGAATTTGACGTATTACATCTCTCGACACAGGCTTAAAACCTTTGAACCTCCGTTTTGACAATATTCTCAGCTTGATATGATATTGATATGTGTTAAAATGTCAAATATTAATATTAGCGCCATCTATCTGAGCGTACCTACCCCAAAGGTGTATCGCCATCTAGCTCACCGTACCTTTTTCTGTATGGTTTTGAGGTACGTTTTTTTCTTAGACTTTATCTGTCCATACGGAGTTACATAAGTATTTGTCTTTTACTAACTGACACCTGTGGTTATTAAAGGTCACTTTAAACCATCACAATAATATTTTGGTAGTAACTACTGGGAAAACTAATCCCAGTAGCTATCAACCCCCGGTGTGGTAATTAACAATGTGGGGGAAATTCCAGTAGTTAGGACAGGTAAAAACTTGGTGGTAACTAGTGGGAATAGCCACAAAAATATGAGGGAAGTATTTGTCAATGGGGAAATAATGAAATACTAGGACGTTTTAAAACAGTATCTTTATTTTTAAGCGCCGCCCCAAATCTCAAGGAAGGTGGTTCTCAATTCGTACGTATTTCAATTCTCTTCGCATGTATATATGTATCTCAATTTAATGTTTATGCCACGATATATCCGTCGTTACTGGACTGATTTTTAAAATTTCTTTCTGTGTCATAATCTTCAGGCTTAAAGTGCAAATCTGCAAATTGTCGAACGCTCTGAAACATTTCCTTTTATCGGTACAATCGACAGCCAACAGCCAATGCTGCCTCCTTCCTTCATCTTTTGGAACACTGAAAAGTTTAATATTATTCATGTTAATTGTAAAGACATAAATTATATAAAGTTGGTATTATTATACTGTGATATGAACTATGAACATAGAAACCGTACCAAGTTGATAGATTTAGCTCCATTCAATAAGAGTAAATACCATGCAAGAAAAAAGATTGGTCACCCTAGTCGTAAAACCACACATAGCATTATTTTTCTTTAAAGGTCATATTTATCGTTCTAAACCTATTCGTGGGAATTTTGATATAATTTGAGACAATGAAAACAATATAATGATAAGAACTAACCAAGATTACAAGCAAAATAGAAGAAAATTTATTGCCAGTGAGGTTTATGAACATTTTGGTAAAATAAGTACTTACTTGTGAAATTTTACGTCGGATTTCGGTTTCCATTTACTTCCACAATGGTTCACTATGCAATACATAGCTCAGAACTTAAGTAAATCGTCGAAAAACGTTTATTTTGCAAAATAAATCTCTGAATCGGTGAATGAATTTTGACAATTCTGACATATCGGGCATATTTTTTTATTATTAGTGTTCCCATAGTACGCAGGAGGTAAATACCGGAGAAATAAGGTTTTTGATTGAGTTTTTTTTTTGTATAATACAAAGAAAAGTAAGTCAATTTGATTGAAGAATGTTTTATACGTTTTTTTTATTAACTTATCTGGCAATACATCACAGTGTTGGAATGAGATAGAACATAGGAGTAAAGGTGAATGAACCTGGCTTCAACTCATTGGTCGGCACGCACTATCCAGAGATATATATAAAATTCTTGACCGTAGGCTGTAGTTGGGCTGTAGGTTATCAGTGAAGTGAAGTTATTTTTAAATTGGATTATATTTTGTAGTTCTAGCTTCAGGGCAGAAATTATAAAAGTTGCACTATCTCGCATAATTGTAAAGTGATGTTAAATTGTTAATATTTAGTTTTAATCAAATTTGCAATAAGATCAAACTTATTATAGTCATCATTAACCGACTTTTTTTGAAGTTCAATAAATTGTCTTCATTACTTTCTCTGTGGAAGAAGAGGAAGATGACACATTTGTTTTGTAAAACTTTCAAAGCTTGTTGTAAGATCAAATTCCAATAAGTACTAAAATAAACATTTTAATAATTAGGTTTCACGTTTTTCACGTGAAAATGGATTCTTCAGTCGACATTTTTGGGCAACATGCAACAGCGCCAGTCAGTAGCACTGTTCAAGTGTTCAGTGTTCAACAAACTACTTATGTTCCCGGAAATGGTAAGTACTTGCGGGATATACAGGATGGAAATTAAACAAGGTCTCAATTAAATTAATAACTACTATTTAGTAAAAAAAAACTGATATTTATATTGATAATAAGATTACTAAAGTTTACATTTCAAAGTTTACCTTGGTGGACATTAAACACCTGTAGGCGTAATGCCATTTTTATTTTTATTGTGGCTGGAGTAATGTTCAGCAAGGTGTTAAATGAACGCTAGTGTGCATCTGGCTATCTTCTTTGCCCTCAGCGTTGATTTCAAATTACAAAGTAGGTATCTGTCGAAGGTATGGTACATATTTTTTTCTGATTAAAACCCATTCCGTGACTGATTCTCGTGATCATGTCAAAGGCACGTTTAGGCTGGTCTGTAGGCATGTAGGTAATGAGTGGCGTCCAGTACAAATATGTCCGTCAAGAGGCCTGCTCGCCACACGCACCCTGCCAGCTTCCCGTCCACTCACTCATATTGCTTTGCAGACTTGTAGACCTCGGCGCCAGTGAAATTGAAATGGTTCCGCAAAAAATCCACAATACCAGCGTAAGGCACTGTAGTATCATTTTCTCCCCCATAAAGAACTACTGGATAGTGGTCTAATATTTCCGATAGCCACGGCGCAATGGTATGGCAAAATTCAGTCTTCATGTAATTATATGTTATACAGTACAATTAACCTCAAAGTATGATAAGTCTCCAACATGGATTGCTTTCCGTACACTGTTGTTCCCCACAGACAGTCTTAAAAATTCATAATCTTAAAAAAAAATTGTATGCAAATTGACAGTACACTGACAGATTGTCAATTTCCACATTTTTTTTTTAAGTAATTCGTATTCGTCGTTAATCCCAAGAGATTGAATACAAACCGGATTACAAGGTCCTTCTGTCGATGTTAAGTTGTGAATAATATTGCGTGTTTTTATTATATTTTCATGTGCTAAAAGATCTTGTTTCACTTCAGAATTAGCCCGGAAACGCGCCTGGCTATCGGGATGCATCTAAGCCCCTCCAATAATTAGCCCTTTAAGGTTCACTTTATTCTTTTTAGTTGAGTTTTTCTTAAGAATTGTGTGAGCGAGAGCTGGGATGAATTTTCCGGCTTGTGACTCTCTGGTGATAAATAATTTGTTTTGCTGCAACTCCGGAAATAATTGAAGAAACTGAGTCAGAGTAGAGTAGAGCTCCTCACCGACCTGCGTGTTGTCTGTACAGTATCCATCTTTTTGTTTGGTGAAGCTAAATCCCGCGCCTACGGGGTTGTCTATATAGATAACGTGATGGTTTAATGCCCAGTGGTACTTTCGGCGTTGATAATACCCGTTTCTGATTAATATAGGTCCGTTTTCATCAAATAAACTTTTCAAAGAAGAAGATCCCGGTCCACCTTGTAGCCATACTAATACAGGTGCCTCTTCCATATCCTGGAAGATGCTAGGAAAGTACCAAAATAACTGGTTTGAATCGTATATCTTATTGACGGTGAAGTTTTGACGGCGTAGCTTTCAATGTGTATAAACTGTCGTTCAACTTAACGCGTGACAGCCGCCTGGCCTCTGTGAGTTCATTTCTTTCGACATATGGAGTCGGAACAGGGGCTCACCGGGGTCCTCAGGATAGCGCGCGGCTGCAAGTACCTCCATGTTATATTTGAGCAAAAATATCCACAGCAGATACATCATTGCAATAGAAGGCATAACGTTTTGGATCAAATGAAACAAGACCTGATCTGCATGATTTAAATATGCGCCTCAAGGTACTAATTTGTACTATATTAATATTACCTATTGTTCAGCTAAATTATTTTTTATTGCCTGCATTATGATATGAGTACCTACCTACTTTACACTAGAATATGAGCACCACGCAATTAACCGTGCGATACCTACGACCTATGAAGAATAGGTAGTTTTAATCTTACTAATAAAATAATGATATGATCCAGACTAGAACTCTAAATCTAAACAAACACTCAGACAACTTTCCTAGTATTTACAAATATGAACCGTATACAGACATTTTGGATACGCTCAAGCTTATTAAGCTGCTCCTCGGTGAGATCGAGATATGCAACGTCCGCGTAATCCAAAATGTAGCTAGAGCAATTTTGGTAGGAATGGGAAGAAAGTTTCGTAATCTTCTAAGCGAGCCAACCGCCGCGAACATCTTCCTGCTGACCTCGCCCACCTGATATCCACGATAAGGTACTATCCATGATGAGGCCTAGGTTTTTAACCTGCTGTGAGTAAGGAATCAAAACGCCATTAAAATAGATAGGTGGGAGTTGGTTAAAGTCTAGCCTTGGCAAAGTTTTGGGCTACCTATTATAATGGATTGTGTCTTAGAAGGATTAACTTGTAGTTCTCCACCTTTTTCTCCAAGTCGCTATTCATCTTACAGATAACAGTCGCGAGATCACCAGTAACGCCCTGCGAATAGATCTGAAGATCATCGGCATATAGTTGATAATGTGATGTAAGGTTACATGTAATCGAATTAATAAATATGGAGAACAGTAAAGGAGACAATACTCCGCCTTGCGGAACGCCAGCCAACGTGTTGCACCAGGAGGAAAGGGAATCATTGTCGACGACCCGTTAAGTAGCTACGGAACCAACGGTATTAAACGCGTTGCTAAAATCTAACAGCGTCAATACCGTCAATTTTTGATCATTCATCCCCGCCCGGATGTCGTCAGTGATCTTCACGAGTGCAGTAGCCGTACTATGACCAGGACGGAAACCAGATTGGAAGGGATTCAAAAGATTATTTATATTAAGATACGAAGTAAGCTGCTGGTGAACAAGACGCTCAAGAACCTTAGACAGGAAAGGGAGAATAGAGATGGGACGATAATCTGCAAAAGAAGAAGGATTAGACTTTTTGGGAATAGGAACGATACAGGCGTCCTTCCAAAGTGAAGGAAAGGAGCTTAGAAATGGAGTTATTAAGAATGACGGAAATGACAGAATAAGTTCAATGATAGGAAGGATCATATTACGTAATACAATCGACCCCAACGGCATTAGATGCTATGGATAGTATTTTTTAATATCACTGTCAACGAAAGGAAGAAGAGAGAAGGGAGACGAGTATTTACCCGACCACCGTGCCAATGTTGAGTCTGCTGTTGGAAACTTTTGCTTGGGCATCATTGCTATGTCTCCAAGACGTCACGGGAGCGCGCTTACTCGTGACGGACAACCCGGGGCCAGGAGAGCCTTTATTCCTGACGCCGTATATCGAGCGCGGCGACATCAAGGAAGCGAGGCGTCTAGCACGAGTTACGGTCAACGACAGCTTAAACGTAGAGAGCTACGCGGGCTTCTTCACAGTCAACAAGGCCTACGATTCGAACCAATTCTTCTGGTACTTCCCGAGTATGTCCTCGGACAAAGATAAAGCTCCCGTGCTCGTGTGGCTGCAAGGCGGCCCGGGAGGGTCATCACTCATCGGTTTATTCTGCGAAAACGGACCCATTAAATTAGTGAACGGGCAATTCGAGCGCAGGAAATATGGCCTGGGCTTCGCCGCGAGATAGACTACCCGTCCTTATGTCATTAATACAGTTAGAAGAAGACGTGGCATCTATCTCGCGGCGACATACTCCCGCGGCCATCATGTGCTAGGCCTACAGGAAATATCACTGGGCTTTAAATCATCATGTCATTTATATTGACAACCCCGTAGGCGCAGGGTTCAGTTTCACCAATAATGAGAAAGGGTATTGCACAGACGAGACACAGGTCGGTGAACAACTATACTCCACTCTAACACAGTTCTTCCAACTGTTCCCAGAGCTGCAGAAAAATGATTTTTTCATCACGGGTGAATCGTACGCCGGAAAGTTTGTCCCGGCACTCGCTTACACTATAATGAAGAAAGAGTCCACGGCAAAACTTAAAGTAAACCTTAAAGGACTTGTTATTGGTGGGGCTTGGATAAATCCTGAAAGTCAACAAAATTGGGATCAGTTCAACTGCAGCGACGTAAACGAACGTAAACAACTATTCTCGGCGAAGGCTACAATAAAAAGCCATAAGAGAGAAAAATGGTTCCAAGGGAATGTTTGCGAATTCCTTCCAGACCTATCTAATGCTACAAGGAAAGCTATTCATGTCGGGGACTTGTCATATTCTGAATTTAATAACCATGTGTTCGATAAAATGTCCGACGATTTCTGTGAATCTATGGCTCCCTGGTTGTCGGAAATAGTAGAGGTCTATCCGGTCACTCTTTACGGTGGTCAAAATGACACTATAGTACACTACGACGGTATTGTAGACTTTTTGCGGAATCATTTCAATTTCTCTGGCGCGGATGAGTACAGGTCCGCGAAGCAGTACGAGTGGCGGGTGGGCGGCGCGCCGGCGGGCTGCGTGCGGCGCGCGCGGCGACTCACGGAGCTCCTGGTGCTAGACGCGGAGCACCTCGTGCCGCGAGACCAGCCCGAGCGCGCCTGGGACCTCATCACGAGGGTCACGAGCGGGAAGGGATTTGAGCAGGAAGAAATCTGCTCAACGCCGACAGGAATGTAGCTGATGGTGATGACTGAAACTGGTGCTGTGGTTAGTCTAGTGTCTACATGTATTTAGAGTTTGAAAATATAGGCTCTTCAATGACATCTTACAATTTATTTGCATATTTATTATTTTCATTATTATACAAAATATACCTATACGCATGTACTTATAATAAATAACCCTAAATACAATACAGCCTAGCAAAAAAGGAGTAGAAATGTAATCCCAGGACCAAAATGTTACACTGTTTTTATACTCATACTAAAGCGACTGTTCACCATCCAATCCAGAGGATAAACTAAGCCCTATTGGGAGTAGCCCGGTTCCCTCACGATGTTTTTCTTCTCCAAAAAGTGCAAATAGCCAAATACTAAATGACATTTTGTGCATAAGTTTCGAAAAGCTTACTGGTACGGGCCAGGATTTGTACCCACAACTTCCAGATCGAAAGTTGCACGCTCTTACCGTTAGCCACCAGGCCCCGTAGCCGAATGGCATTTCTCCGACGCCAAACGAAAGCGATACGCCGCTGGCTCTGTCGCGCCAATATGCAAGCGCGATAGAGATAGATATCTACTAGCGCTTCGTTTCGTGAGCGTTTCGTGAGCGATTGTGCCATTCGGCTAGCCACCCTGAGCTTCTTACAAATAACAGTAATAGTTAACAGCTTAATTAATTTTAAGCTTCATCAACTTGGGCAAAAAAGGGCAAGATCCGCTCAGTGTACCCCTTACATTTCATTAAAGTGTCAAATGGCCTCTACATGTTGGCTTCTGATCCGCGCACGCCTCCCAAAGGTCCGGAATACCTAATGGTTTCCGTAATGGGAATTAAAGACATGTTATAGTAATGGAAGCTATACAGGGTGGAAAAAAATGAAGTCTGAAAAACATCCCAAAAGAATTCAATTACGTAGTAAGTAGGTATTTAATGAAAGTATTCGAAAATAGTATATATTTTGTACTAAAGTTAATTTTTAAAAAATCTGAAGAACCTTTTTGAATTATTGTATTATAATTTTATAATTTTAGAACAAAACGGGACTTAATCGCGTAAACACTTACATTTTTACTTACACTTATATTTATTGAAACGTCGGGCCTAATATAAATGTAAGTGTTTACGCGATTAAGTCCCGTTTTGTTCTAAAATTATGAGTGCAAATCGTGTTAGTCTAAATCAATATATTTTATTGTATTATGTTCAGATTACCTATAACAAATTTATAAAGTTACAATTAAAAATTAATAATTATATAAAGCAAAAGGTTACAGAAAAATGCTTAATTAACATAATTTTGACCGCCTTTATGAAGGTACTGAACAAATTTCCTTTTGGTCGAAGCCCTTCCCGCTCGTGACCCTCGTGAGCATGTCCAAGGAGCGCTTGGGCTGGTCTGCGGGCACGAAGTGCGTGGCGTCCAGCACGTACACCTCCGTGAGCCGCTTCGCGCGCCGCACGCAGCCCGCCGGCTCCCCGTCCACGCGCCACTCGTAGCGCTTCGCGGACCTGTACTCCTCAGCACCCGTGAAATTGAAATGATTGTGCAAAAAATCTACAATCCCATCATATGGTACGGTCCCGTCTAACTCTCCACCATAAAGCGTTACCGGATAATGGTCTAGTATTTCCGACAACCAAGGAGCCATGGATTGACAAAAATCTACTTTCATTATATCATACACAGTCCCGTTTAGATCTGCGAATGACAAGTCTCCGACATGGATAGCTTTCCTTACAGCGTTTGTAGTTATTACCGATACGTAATCGTCTTCATTTAAATTATTCCGTTCATTTTTTCTTTGACTATTCGTAATCCACTTTTCATTTCCTTTCATAGGTTTTTTACCTTCACACAAATGATACTTCGGAACAAAATGTCGTTGACTGTCAGGATTTATCCAAGCCCCGCCAATCATTAGCGCTTTCAGGTTGACGTTAGTTTTTAAACTTTTTGACGAGTTCTTCTTCATTATAGTGTAAGCGAGAGCTGGGACATATTTTCCAGCGTAAGATTCACCCGTGATGAAGAAATCATTTTTCTGCAGCTCCGGGAAAAGTTGGAAGAACTGTGTTAGGGTTGAGTAAAGTTGTTCACCGACCTGTGTTTCGTCTGTACAAAGCCCGTTTACGTTATTGGTGAAGCTGAATCCCGCACCCACAGGGTTGTCGATGTAAAGTAGATGATAATTCAGCGCCCAGTGATATATCCTGGGTACGATTTTCCCATTTTGTACTGCAATCGGTCCATTTTCTTGAAATAAACCAAACATGGAGGATCCGCCTGGTCCACCTTGCAACCACAAGACCACGGGGTCCTTGTCTTTGTTCGAAGACATGGTGGGGAAATACCAGAAAAATTGGTTCGAATCGTACGCTTTGTTGACGGTGAACAAGCCCGAGTAGCTCGTTAAGTTGTTGAGCGTAACTCGTGCTAGCCGCCTCGCTTCCTTGATGTCACCGCGCTCGATATACGGCGTCAGAAATAAGGGCTTTCCTGGGTCCTCGTCATCAGTCACGGGAACATGCGCTCCCGTAACGTCTTGGAGGAGACCACATACTAGCAATGAAAACCAGGCAAAGATTACAAACGGTATATGCGTCATGTTTTTGAGTACAACTACATGGAAAGAAAATGACTTAAAACACTAAAATGCTTCTTTTAAATAGACAGTAGCTACGATAAAATTATACTATCTCAACTCGCATTCTTTTGCAAACATACCTTTACATGAGAAATGTGACATGATAAGAAGGCTGACGAGTGTTTCTGCATATGATGATTCTTGTACCCTGTTCATGTCAGTAGTAGATGAAGTTTTTCGATTGAGGGGTACTTAAACCCAATAATGTTAAAAATACTTAATTTCACGTATCTAAGCATATGCTAATGAACGATCAATAAAGACCGACTATAACCCTACACCTGCGGCGCTTGAAGGACCCATGATGAAGCGACAGATTTTACCCGTTTTTTGTGGCGTGTTGGCCCCTAAACCCACCCCATTTGTGATTGTTCCATCTGCCAAATGATTATTTTGCCTTGAATCACATCTCTCACAAGAGGAGTGTTAAATTATACGTCACAACCTTCGTTCCATTCATTGTTTTCTATGTATCTTTTAAGTTTATCCTATATTCAAACAGATAAATCACTATTAGGTATCCAGAAAATATATCCATAAAAGGAATCTATGAAAAAAATAGATGCTTAATAACGCTTTAATTTTATTAACTTTTATGCAAATACTTATATTTCGTGAAATCAAAAAATATTAGATTGTACAAATAAATTATATAAATTACTTAGGTAATACTTATACTTAATTTATTCATAGATCTCAATTACATACATAAAATAAAGATTCCCGCTGTCTTTACACCCTGTATAGCTGTTGTAAAAGTTATACCTGTCTATCAGGTATGTTTTGAATATGACATTTTACAATTTATGATCTGCACGTGTAATCAGTCTACTGTACTTTTCCTATATTGAAAATTCTATAGGAATAGGTAGGTATAGGTACGTACTTCTGGAAATCGATAATATCGTTCTTGATTAGTGAAAAATGTTTCTTTTTTTATAGTTCTCTAACAAATCAAAAACCTTATTATAAACAAAAACTTGTAACTAGAAATGCCACTAAGTATTTGTGGTTTTGGCCGAATACCTACCCAATATTCGGTCCCATCTCTCGGGCTCGGCCGAAAACCGAATAGCAGATGCATCATCTCGACTTACAACATGATAACCGAAATAACACGCGTACATATTGTAAAAGATTAAGGTAATATTTATGATTATTTAGTAAGTAACTTACCTTTGACAGCAGGTAAATGTTATTATAATTTGTTTACTTATTAAAAAGTGTGTTTTAGTAGACATTATTTATGTTGGTGATCCGGTTCGAAAGGTAAAGAATTATTAACTGGATTTTATTAGGCACTTACAAACCAAATAACAAATGTCAGTGACAGAATAAGTAGCTTACTCAACTTCAAGTCAAATAGGACATGTGGTGTGTAAACCGTGTAATCAGATCCCAGGCCCACTTCGGCTGGTCCATGGGCACCATGTGACCCGAGTTCCTCACGAGGGCCTCCACCAGCCTCCCGCCTCGCTTCACGTACCCCGCCAGCTCTCCGTCCACTTTCCAAAAATTACGCTCAGCAGTTTTATACTCCTCTGAACCATCAAACTTAAGTTTCCGCAAGTAATTCACTGTGAAAGGATAAGGTAGTATAATGTCCATCTGCCCGGCATAAATAAGACAGTCGTAGTAACTTAGCAGTTCAGATAACCACGGAGCGACCGACTGCATCATATCTTCTTTGAAACGTAGCTCCACTATCGTTGAAGAGCCGTTGTAGGATGCTTGTCCCACGTGAATGCCTCTCCGAACAGTGCTGTTTTGCAACATGGTAGAAAAGTCGTCACCGTCACTATAGTCCTCAGTATGTAAGTAGTTGAACCAAGAATTGAAACCTGTCACATTGGTTAAGTAGCTTTTGCCTTCAATCATATCTCTCCCAACAAGCGTATTAAATACATCAGAAGCTTCGTTCCATTCATTGTTTTCTATATGCTGTTTAAGTTTGTCCTCGTATCCCTCAAGTGTTGTCCGCTCGTTCAAATCGACGAGCCCAATTTGATACAAATAATCGCTGTAAAGGACAACCTGGTTCACAGGATCAGTTAAACCATTGCCGATGGCTAATCCTTTCAGGTTTATTTTGCTATCCGCTGTAGGATTTTTCTTATGGATAGTGTAGCCCAGAGCCGGGACGTACTTTCCAGCATAAGACTCCCCGCTAATAAAGAACTCATTTTGCTGTAGCTCTGGAAACAGCTTGAAGAACTGAATCAGGGTAGAGTAGAGCTGTTCACCAAGTTGTATCTCATCAGAGAGATATCCTTCTTCGTGGTTGGTGAAGCTGAATCCTGCACCAACGGGATTGTCGATGTAAATGAGATGGTGATTCAACGCCCAATGGTATTCTCTGCGCTCAAAACTGCCATTCCTTACTCGCAAAGGTCCATTTTCCGTGAAAAGACCGAACATGGACGAACCTCCGGGGCCACCCTGCAGCCATAAAAGTATAGGCGCTGTATCCCTATCTCTAGACATACTTGGGAAGTACCAGAAAAATTGATTTGAGTCGAACGTTTTGTTTACCGTGAAAAAACCGGAATAACTCTCGATGCCCAAGTCATCTGTGATTGGAACTCGTGCTAACTGCTTGGCTTGGGCTATTTGACTATTTTCAATATGTGGTGTTAGTAACAGAGGCTCACCACAATCTCCGAGGGCTCTTTTTTTCACGCTTATCTTCGGGTAGGGATGCAGACACTGAGAAGATGCTATGGTCAGCAAAATAATCCATAGAACGACTTTCATTGTTACAGTTGTTGAACAAACACTCCAGGCAAATACCTCTCGTCAATTTTTATATAAAGTTAGTCCCTAAGCAACGCAGTCACATCTCTTAAGATCGATTTATGGTGTACATTGTCACATAAAATTATTATAGTAAACAATGCCCTGCCGATGAGGTACTATCAATTATTCATTTTTATCGCTCTCGTTATAACTGTTGATTATATTTTGTACTGATAAATATATAATAATATAGTTCTATTCGTATACATTCGTTAAAGGAATGTCCACTGGGCTGGGTTATGCAAGAAGCTCATTATAAATAATAACGTGTCCGAAAATCGTTAAAATTTGATTTAAATTAGTACAACATTATTTCAGTTGATAAAAGATCGGTTGTAAGTGAAACGCGTAATCATATCCCGTGCCCATTCAGGTTGATCCAAGGGCACCATGTGTCCAGCGTTTCTTACCAAAATCTCTGTTAGTTTTCCCGCCTGCTTCACATAACCAGCTACGTCTCCGTTTACTCGCCACACATTCCTCGACGCCTTTTCATACTCCTCGGCCCCTGAGAAGTTGAGATGCCGTATAAAGTCAACAGTGCCAGGATACGGTATTATAATGTCTAACTGCCCGTTGTAGACTAGCACTCGGTAGTATTCCAGCAGTTCTGATATCCATGGCGCCATAGACTGCATTATATCTTGTACCAGATGTAGTCTAACTTCTCTCTTTGTGTTAAATTGCTGGTGACAGACGTGAATAGCTCTACGGAATGCGTCCGTATTTACAGCAGCATAAACATCTGATGTAACTTTTTCGGAAGATGATAAACTTGAATGCAAGTAATTTAAACTGTTACTGAAATCCGTGGTGTTTTGGAAAAAGCTTTCGATGCTGTCAACGCCTCCCATTAACATCTTCGCATATGTCAAAAATGCATACACAAACTGCTGATTTTTAATATGATTTATCATTTTTGATTCGTACTCTGCCATAATCAGTGCAGCGTTCCAATCAATCAGTCCTATTTGGTACAAGTAAGTACTGTAAATTAGCTGGCGTTCGGGGTCACAAAAACTATTTCCCATTGCGAAACCTTGCAGGTTTATTCTAGTTTCTGCTGCGGGGTTCTTCCGATGAATAGTGTATGCGAGAGCGGAAGCGAATTTCCCACCGTAGGATTCTCCGAGGACGTAAAAGTCATTAGTTTGTAGCTCAGGAAATATTTTAAAGAACTGTGTCAAAGTCGAGTAAAGTTGTTCGCCGATTTGTACCTCGTTAGTGCAATATCCTTCTGAGTCGTTGGTGAAGCTGAACCCAGCACCAACAGGGTTGTCAATATAGATCACATGATGGTTCAGCGCCCAGTGGAGTTCTCTGCGCTCGAAACTATCATTTTCTATTCTTATCGGCCCATGTGCCATGAATTGGCTGAAGAGTGCTGAAGTTCCAGGACCACCCGCCAGCCACACTATCACAGGCGCTTTATATTTGTCTTGCATACTCGGAAAGTACCAGAGAAACTGATTCGAGTCAAAGATTTTGTTGACTGTGAAATAGCCCGCGTAGCTTTCAACACCGATGTCGTCTGTCACTAGGACTCGTGCCAACTGCCTTGCTTCAGCTATTTGACCATTTTCAATGTATAAAGTCAGGAACAGTGGTTCGCCACAGTCCTCCATATCGCGCTTTTTCCTGTTTGGATGCAAACATTGAGAATAAACGATGAAGTGCCAATAAATAAGACATAAAAATATACGACTCATTATGACTTCAACTGAGAACATTTATCCAATTGTATATGTTATATATTGTGGGCTTTTGTAATAAGCGGGGACATACCCTATTATTATCATGGCCTATACAGTGAATACACAATAGTCACGACACTCATATGTATCGCACGCAACCGTTAAATACAGTAATTATAGCGCCTTGTCTCGTCTACGACGTGTCATATTTTTGTGATTTTAGTGCATTTTGAACGGTAAATTTAGATTCTAACTTCTTCTTAGTCTTCCATATTCAAACGATAGAGAGGCAGTTAAAAAATGACTATTTTAGTTTTCTGCGTAAAGCTGACGTTTTGCCTCTTGCCGAATATTCTCAAAATACTGTAAGTAGGCCTTATGGGCTCTTTTACAAGTCAATAAATCAAGAGTGACACAAAACATACATAACAGCGTCATAAATCGTTTATGATCCCGCTATGCAAATTACCCTGTATAAAACTATAAATGTAACGACCGATATTGTCTTGTCTGTGGTTGACACTTTTGACAGGACTGGACCTCTTGACGTCGAACGTCAAAATAAACTTGTGAAAGTCGTGTTGTTTTGAACATGTTTTGAATATATTTATGTAAAAATGTATTTAATTATATTACTTCTGTTTACATACGTAAGCTATGGATCTGCGTTGTTCCCCTTCGTGTATCCTAGGATTGAACTGGCAGCGTTCCCTGGAGGTGCCGGTACACCATTATATATCACTCCTTTTTTGAATAACGGATCTATAGACGCCGCGCAGGAACTGTCCAGGGTATCTTTGACTACCAAACTCGGTTTCGAGAGCCATGCCGGTTTTTTCACTGTGGATGAACATTATCAATCTAACCTGTACTTCTGGTACTTCCCGACGTTTTCCGAAGATCCAAATGCGCCAGTTATTTTATGGTTGCAAGGCGGGCCCGGCGGAAGCTCCTTGTTCGGACTTTTTACAGAAATAGGACCTTTGATAGCTACTAAAAATGGCTTTAAGTTAAGGAAGCACCACTGGGCACTGAACAGCCATCTTATTTTCATAGACAATCCTGTTGGCACTGGTTTTAGTTTTACTAACAGTGAAGAGGGTTACTGTACGGATCAAGACTGTGTCGCTCGCGGCTTGTACAATGCTATGCAGCAATTCTTCACTCTCTTTCCTAATTTAAGAAGTCACAAGTTTTTCATAACTGGTGAATCTTATGCTGGAAAATATATACCCGCTTTAGGTATGGAGATACATAATCAAAATCCTGTAGCTGATAATAAAATTAATCTACAGGGTATGGCAATGGGAAATGCTTACTGCGACCCTGTTCACCAACTAGATTACGGTAACTACTTGTATCAACATGGACTTTTAGATAAACACCAACTACAAGTGTTTGAGACACTTCAAGAAAAAATTGTGAATGAAATAAGCAAAGAAAACTGGGTGCAAGCAGATTTGTTAATGGACATAATGATGGATGGAGATGTGAGAATTTCTCATACTTCAAGAACTACACTGGTTTTGATAACTATTACAACTTTCTCAAAACAAGCGGAGTGGATATCACTATATTTGCTAAATTGCTGCAGAACGATGAAGCTCGAAATAGCATCCATGTTGGTGACTTGCCGTTTCACTCCGGTAAAGAAGTGCAGTTACATTTAGCATTAGACATACTGAAATCTGTGGCACCACATGTTCAAACATTGCTGTCTCACTACCCAATACTTATATACAATGGACAGTTAGATATAATTGTTGCTTATCCTTTAACAGAAAAGTTTCTTCAGAACTTAGACTTCAGTGCTGCTGAGGAGTACAAAACTGCTCCAAGGAAGATATGGAGGGTCGGGGATGAGGTGGCAGGGTACAGGAAGAAAGCCGGCAACTTGACAGAGGTGCTGGTGAGAAATGCTGGGCATATGGTGCCACATGATCAGCCGAAGTGGGCATTTGATATGATCACTCGTTTTATTCAAAGCAAAATGTGACTTGATCTCCATACATTTTGACTCTGAGTTAAAAGACTTAAATTATACCAAATGGGAACAAAGTAATAAGGTAATATGTTTGAAATGTATGTAATATTTTCTACTTAATAATTATGAATCTCATTTTTACTTGATATGGTGTAGGAATAGCTGGGACATGTTTTGTATGGATAGTAATAGTTTATTACTACAGTCAATCAATTTACATCCTAGGCCACTGTAGAACCTTTGCACAGTAAACTTCAATGTAATTTCTATGACTAATACACAGCTAATAGAATAGGGTGTCAATAAGATAGGGTTCTAGAGTAGCCTAGGATTCATTGACCATACTTAGATATTATGTAATGAGATATACTAGTTTTTATAAATAAAATTCATTTTAATTAATTTACAGTTTATTTTCTTTATCTAATTAATAAATACATACTTAACATTAAACTTATATTAAAAATGAGGTTAAATTGGCTGTTGTTTTCAAGTAGTTATTTTATTATTAATTATTTCATTCAGAAAAGTTACAACTTCACACAATCATAAAATCATAAATTTGTATGGTTAGATGATACATTTTACTTGCATCTCAGAATCAATGTCATATTTTTTTATATCTAAGTAAAGATTTTCCAAGTCGTGCCTATCATTAAAATTTATTATTGTCATAAGAATAAGGGCCAGCAGGGATAGCACATGATTGCCGCGAGAGTATGTCGCCGCGAGATAGACTACCCATCCTTATGTCATTAATACAGTTAGAAGAAGACGGGTTATCTATCTCGCGGCGACATATTCCCGCGGCAATCATGTGCTAGGCCTACAGTTGCATCAAACCGTCTGTCACTGTTAAAGCGTTCGTTAAATTTTATTGTATAGGAAGTTCCATATACGTCTGCTGCGTGACGATGATGTGTCTGTCAAATGTGGTTGATGCAACTGGCCCTAAAACTGTTTTGTTAATCCATTCTCAGTAATATGTACAGTTCCAGAAAGTGATGCAAAAATTTCATTTCATTTTTTCATTTCATTTATTTGAATGTACCCTAAAATGAATGTACCCTCAACAGAATGGTAAAATCAGTGGTTTCTAACCAGGGGACTTACCTGCATAAGCTGGGTCTACACTGGCCGCACGCCTCACACTGCAGAACTAATTTGAACAGCTGACCGAGGGCCGCCATATTACCGAACAAATTCGCTCGGGCGTGGCAAACGTGCTCGCATGAGCACCATAGAGGAATAAGTAAGGAAATAATAAACTCCATACATCAGTACAGTAAATGCAAGTTATTTGTAGTGACATCTAGCGTCAAATAGCGTAAATTAGCAGTACCACTACTCGACACTGTGTCAACAGTGTTGCGTCTGCCAAAAACTTAATATTAAAATAGTTTATCATCTCGGCGACTGCATTTTATGGATGAGAGCGTCGCTGGGTGCTCGGTGACGAATTTTTGCTACGAATGTTTGACCACACTCACCACAGGTGGTCTGTCTTTTAACTCGTCGCGCTTAGTGTAGTTCTGTGTGCCTTCTAGCTTCAAACTGACAACTTTACAACTTAAATTTCAAACAGAAGCAATTGAAAACAGAGTACTGATTAATACTATTGTAATATTAGCTAAAAACTCAAATCGCCGATGTAGCTCGGAAGGCGGCCAAGTTAAAATGGGACTGGGCTGGTCACGTCTGCCGAATGCCTAATGAGTTGTGGGCCAAACTCACTACAGTGTGGGAGCCCGAAAACTCTGATCGGGGATCCGGCAGACCCCGCCGGCGATGGAGGGATGAACTGGACTCCTTCTTGGAGGAATGGTCAGACATAGCACTGGATAGAGATCAGTGGAAAAATTGGGGGGAGGCCTTTGCCCAGCAGTGGGACACGACGGGCTCCAAATAATAATAATAATAATAAGATAGGGTTCTAGAGTAGCCTAGGATTCATTGACCATACTTAGATATTATGTAATGAGATATACTAGTTTTTATAAATAAACTTCATTTTAATTAATTTACAGTTTATTTTCTTTATCTAATTAATAAATACATACTTAACATTAAACTTATATTAAAAATGAGGTTAAATTGGCTGTTGTTTTCAAGTAGTTATTTTATTATTAATTATTTCATTCAGAAAAGTTACAACTTCACACAATCATAAAATCATCATCGCGAGCTGACGGTGAGTGGCGACACCGCGGACCCCTATTCCAGAGGGCACTTCCATCTAGCCCTCGCCTCTGCGCTTGCCTTAACCGGCCGGCCAGAGTGGATTCGCAAGAGCGGGACCTATGCTCCAGGTTGGAAGTGTAAAATGTCATAACGCCGGCGGCCTGCTGAATGGAACACCAGGAACCAAGCTACCGCAGACTCACCTCTCGACAACCTTTTAGCCACTCTCAAGTGTTGCTCTGTTGTCGCACCGTGCGTGCGGCCGTTTTGCAGGGCCCACTCAATGAGTTGGCGAGTCACCGCCTGCCTTTTACAATTGTGAGACTAATTGTCACGGCAGGTGTCCGATAGTCTCCTCCCATAGCCCTTTAACCAGTTCATCCAACTTTCAAAACAATAACCTATGACCTTAGCTCCCATCGCAGCACAAAAGTGCTGCACTGCAATAGTCTTTGCACCTGGCGGGGACCATCTCCGGTTGTATCATATTGTGCGCTCGGGGATGGTATCCGCCACGTGTATCCCTTGCCTTTAGATTAAAATGTCTAAAAGGGCCTCTGTGCTGTTGGCTTCGGCCCCACGCATGCCTCCCAAAGGTCCGGGACCCCATGGTCCCGAGATATGGAAAAGACAGACAAATAATAATAATATTAGCTAAAAAATATCGAGCATAATGCTCGACGTCTAATGTCTAATGATTAGACTTTATGTTCGTCGCGACATCTATTGACAAGTAGCAGTACTGATAATTTACGCTAGTAGACGGGATAACGCTAGATGTAGTAACAAATAACTTGCATTTACTGATAGATAATTGATGTAGCTCGGAAAGTGGCCAAGTTAAAGTGGTACTGGGCTGGCCACGTTTGAATGACTTATGGGCCAAGACTACCACGCAGTGGGAGCCCCTCTTGTCAAACCGAGGATCCGGCAGACCTCGTCGGCGATGGCGGGATAACTTAGACTCCTTTTTGAGAGACTGGTCAATTGTCGCACAAAACCGAGAGGAATGGAAAAGAGTGGGGAGGTGAGGTGTAGGTACACACACGTACATAGACCACCCACGAAGGATAGGTATGTAGGTTGCATCAGCTAACCTTGGCCTACATTGTACATTTCCAATAACCTTGTAATGCAACCTACATACCTATCCTTCGTGGGTGGTCTAAGTACGTATGTGTGTGTGGACCTACACCTCAGAGGTCTTTGCCCAGTGGGACACAATAGGCTCATAATATATATAATTTTTTTTTTTAATATACATGGAGTTACAACTCTTCCCTTACTTATTCCTCTATGATGTGCGGAGATTTTTCTCGCGAGAGTCGCGAGTGCGGACCCGGCTGTAAAGGTAAACTGATATTTTTCCGTGAGTGATACGGTCCGGCCACATTTGTCTAAGCGCGACAGCGGTGAGCGGCAGCCATACGTACGAATGGAAAGTCCCATCGCTGTGTCTCGCTCTAATGTATGGCCGCCGCTCACCGCTGTCGCGCTTAGACCAATGTCGTGGCTGGGCCGATAAGCTAATAGGCGTGCGTTTAACGAGGTTCAGGTGTCGGCGAGTAGCGCAGTGAGCGCGTCAAGGAATTGCGCGCGTTGAGCTGTGGGCAGTGTCACGACAGAGGAGTCCACGTGGTCCAGAGACACGGAGACGCCGCTCTTGGCCGCCGCTTGTGAAAATGCCGCGCCGAATAAACTGGGAAAAATCCATACTAATATTATAAATGGGAAAGTGTGTGTGTCTGTTAGTTTGTCCGTCTTTCAAGGCAAAACGGAGCGACGAATTGACGTGATTTTTTAAGTGGATATAGTTAAAGGGATGGAAAGTTACATTGGCTACATTTTGTCTCTTTCTAACCCCCCACTTCCCTAAAACGGGAGGTGGAAGTTTGTATGGAGTATTCCGCAATTTTCGAACTAACGCGAGCGGAGCCGCGAGTGAATAAAATAAATAATTGACTTTCCACAACTTGCCACTGCTGAGCACAGGCCTCCTTTCACGCATGAGAAGGCCAATGCGGATTGGGGGTTTACACATAATTTGAATTTCTTCGCAACAATGTTTTCCTTCACTGAATAGTTA
Organism: Leguminivora glycinivorella; assembly: GCF_023078275.1. Taxonomy (NCBI): domain Eukaryota; kingdom Metazoa; phylum Arthropoda; class Insecta; order Lepidoptera; family Tortricidae; genus Leguminivora; species Leguminivora glycinivorella. The sequence goes on along the minus strand of NC_062989.1, from coordinate 16,941,548 downwards.
GTGGTAAGTTAAATTAGCCTAATGAGATGTGGAGTTGACACTATGGGGTTAACCTAGAGTAACTATACAGTAGACTTCACGTAACTATATTTAGTTAGATAGAAGAAACATGTTAATCTATTTGTATAGGGGTAGAGTATGTCACATTTAGCATTAACATCGTTACTTACTTGTGATAGGAAACATGTCTCATGTTCTCGAGTGTTTATAATTGTTATGGTTTTGCAATTAAATACCACTTAACAATGTTTTTTTTTTATATTTTCGTGGATTTCTATCTAAAAAAATTGACGCGTAAAGCTGTGAGGAGGGACGCACTAGCTAGATGTTATGATCGAGTTCGAGCACGAAATTAGTTATAAACTTACTTAGCGGGTTCCTGTCTCCGGGGAGGCACCCCCAGCATGATGCAGCGCTGGCTGTCCAGCGGCGCGGAGGCCACGAGCGCGCGCGCGCCCGCCGCGTCGGCCGCCCAGCGCGCCGCCACGCCCAGCCACAGCGGGCCCGCCACCCGGGCCGCCTCTGGCGTGCCCTGGAAAACCAAAACAAACTCATTAAAGACTCACAGTATACGGGGTGTATATTGATACCGGGTCAGTGAGGGCAGCCCCTGGATCCTTCTAAGACCACTCGAAATGGTGACAGAAGACCTTTCTTCGATTTTCAGTTTATGAAAATTGATGTTTACAGATTTTAGAAAAAACATACCTACAGGTTGCGAGAAAAATATCATTTACCGCAAACTCTTTTTTTAGATGCCGATCGATCCCTAAATCCCATTCCTATCGAGGATCAAAAGCTTATATGCGACCAAAAAAATTCCGGCTAGTAAAATCCACAAATCAAGAAAAACGTTTTCCATACATATTGTAGTATAAAAAATATTATTTTTATTTTTACAAAATTTAATGCGAAACAGATTGTATGTCTAAACTTCATACACACTACTTTTTTATTATTTAGACCTAGAATTTAACGATCTTACCTCATGAAAGTCATGAATGATAAAGTGTGTGAACGGTCCAGCCAAATATAACGCTCTTGCTGATAATGATAATGTAGCGCTACATAGCCACAGCTTCTAATGACAACTGTGCGGACTGAATGCCTAGACATAACTCATATACACTACTATAATTTAGACCTAGAGACTAGGTTTTACACTATAAAGATTCTTACCTCATGAACGATGAAATATGTGAACGGTCCAGCCAAATGTAAGGCCCTCGCTGATAGAGTAGCATTGACTAGTCTAGCCACAGCTTCTAGTGACCACTGTGCGGACTGAATGCCTAGACTTACCTCATGAACAATGAAATATGTGAATGGTCCAGCCAAATGTAAGGCCCTCGCTGAGAGTGTAGCGTTGACTAGTCTAGCCACAGCTTCTAGTGATCGCTGTGCGGACTGTATGCCTAGGCGAAGGCTCTCGTTTTCGCTTTCTAAGTCTAAGGCGGATAATGCGAGTTGGAAGCCTTCGGAACGGGGTATGGTTTCCTGAAATGAAAAGTTTTTTTATATTTTTTGAAAGTCATTTAAGTATACACAGTACATATCGGCCTTATGGAATTTGCATCTTGTGCCATATTTAATGCCACATAACCTAACCACAAAATTATAATTTTGAAAAAACCCCCGACCGCGACATAGTAGACTGATTTTCATGAAACATGGCTAAGAACACTCTCGACTAACTCAGCTTTCAGAAAAAAAAAACTAAATCGGTTCATCCGTTCGGGAGCTACGATGCCACAAACAGACACACACATAAACAAATAGACAGACACGTCAAACTTATAACACTCCGTCGTTTTTGCGTCGGGGGTTAAAAAAATGAGACGGTAAATATAACATTTTTGTTACAACTCAGTATTGTTTGTCAGTTGTTAAGGCAAAAATAAAGTTTTCTATGGAAAGACACTTCTAGCTTGCATTTTAAAAAATTTGCTATTTAAAAAAAAATACTGGAGGTAAATGTTGTACAGTTAGACCAACCTAAGTTGAGAACAATTGTTACAGGAATAAAATAAAAAATTAGCAATTAAGAAGTTGGGAACAAATATTATTTAAGGCGTCACTTTACGTGCAGTCTTTATCAAAATCGTTGTCAACTAAGTTTGGTCAGCTCTATTAATGTTGTACAAGTGTGCGAGAGAGACAGACTTACGTGTTCGAGCAGTGCGGCGGTCGCGTACACGGCGTCCAGCGCCGACAGCGGAGGCGCGTGCGCACGTCTGCAAATGTACACCATCATCATCATCACATATTTTACAGTGACGGGTTAAGAATTTCACCACCCCTTTCTTCCCGTGGGTGTCGTAGAAGGCGACTGTGGGATATGGGTTAAATTGTGGCGTAGGCGAGAGGCTGGCAACCTGTCACTGCAATGTCACAGTTTCGTTTTCTTTCAACCCCTTATTTGCCAAGAGTGGCACTGAAACTTGAGTAGTTTCATGTGCTCTGCCTACCCCTTCATGGGATACAGGCGTGATTGTATGTATGTATGTTGTATGTAATCCTGTGAGTCAAAAGACTCCCGAAAAATACGACAGTTTTCAAATAAATATATTATTAAAAAAATTAGGAGTGAAGAACTAAGGCTTTTAGCTAGCTTAAAATACATTAAATTATGTAAAAATCTAAAAATAGGAGAAAAATCAGGACTTTTTACGAAGAATTAATCAACCCCTATGCTATATCTTAATGTATCAAACGAAAATTATCTAGAATGTCATACCTGAGTATATAAGCAGTCTTGGACACGTCACGAAGCCCTAGACGGCCGCCCGCTGTTTCTAGGGCTTCGAGCAAGCCCCGGCGGAGTTCCACGTCCATGGAACGGTATGCTTGCCGTGCTTGTTGTAACGGGAATCTACAATTACAATTATAATATTAAACTAGATTTTTTCAATTAACGTCTATTTATATTGACCAAACAAAGGGTTATCAATCAATCAATCAATCAAAATATTCTTTATTCAAATAGGCTTACAATAAGCACTTTTAAATTGTCAACAGTGTACAATATTCATCTTATTCTAAATATCAGAGCAATTTATTGGTGCAATAAACAATATTGTTTTAAAACTACATTGATTTAATAAAATGATATCAATCTAAATTGTATAAAAAAATACTAGTATAAAAACTTCTAGAATAAATTCTAAATGTCAAAAAATTGTGTAAAAATACATTGAATTATCAATATCATCATTAATAAGCTATATAATTAATGGTTTTCAGCAATACTTGTATCCCACAGTGTTTCATCATTCATGTAGTCTTGTGTGCTATAGTAGGCTTTAGAGATCAGTATACGCTTTACATAATGTTTAAATCGATTAAAAGACAGTTCAGTGATGGCATTAGGAAGTTTGTTATAAAATCTTACACAATTACCCATGAATGATTTTTTAATTTTATGGAGCCGAGTGAAGGGCACTGCAAGCTTATGCTTATTTCTAGTGTTTATATTATGTACATCACAGTTTTTCTTAAATTTACAAATGTTTTTATGTACATACATAATATTCTCATAAATATATTGACAATGCACTGTCATTATATTAATGTCCTTAAACTTATCTCTAAGTGAGTCTCTATGGTTCATTTTGTATATTGCTCGAATAGCCCTCTTCTGCAGAACAAATATGGTATTTATCTCTGAAGCACTGCCCCATAGTAAAATACCATATGACATAATGCTGTGAAAGTAACTAAAATAAACTAATCGAGCTGTTTCCACGTCTGTTAACTGACGGATCTTGCTCACTGCAAATGCTGCAGAGCTCAGTCTATTCGAGAGGGTAGCAATATGGGAACCCCACTGAAGTTTAGAATCTAAAGTTATGCCAAGAAAAACTGTACTATCTACCAGTTCCAATTCCTCATCCTTCACAACGACACTTGCTTGTTCATTTTTAGCATTACTCGTTACAAACTTAATACATTTAGTCTTTTTCTCATTTAACAATAAGTTATTAACACTAAACCAATTAACTACTTCGGAAATAGCATTGTTTACATTTTCACAAGTTTGTTGCTGACGTTTGACTTTGAAAATAAGGGAAGTATCATCTGCAAACAATACTATATCATGGTGGGTCTTTACAAGATATGGCAGGTCATTAATGTAGATAAGGAACAGGAAAGGCCCCAATATTGATCCCTGCGGTACACCCATAGAGACTAGTGACCCCGGTGAGCGCTGTCCATTCACGTCGACCCTTTGTATTCTATCGTGTAAGTAAGATTTGACTAAATTCAGTGCCGATCCTCTCACTCCATAGTAGTGCAATTTCCTGATCAGTGTTTCATGACAGACGCAATCGAAAGCCTTAGATAAATCACAGAAGATACCCAAGGCATCCTGTGACTCCTCCCAGGCATCGAAAATCTGTTTGATTAGCTCAACACCAGCGTCGGTTGTTGAGCGACCCCGTGTAAAACCAAATTGTTTATTGTGCATTAAATTATAAATAAATAAAAATAAAATAATCTTTATTGCCACATCTTAATACTAAGTATACAAAACATTACATTATACAGTTTAAAGGAAAGAATAACAAACAAAGTAAGATAACAAACAAAACAAAACAAAACAAACTTAAACTTATTAACTTAACGTAAGAACTATTGTTAACCTATACAAGTATATTTGATGAGGCAAAGGGTCCCAGTCTCAGCGTGTGCAGCGCCAATGGCTCTGCGCTGGTTTTCAGACTGGTCCCGGACGGGGTGGGGACGGTCGTTGCTAACATGTGTAAAGTAGGGTTTTCTGTGCTTTTTGGGGTACGTGGTGTTTGTATGTGTAGTGTATGTGGTGTAATGTGTGTGTAATAGCGTACTTAATTGTGTCTTGACATTACATAGAGAAGATAAATATATAAATAGATAAATAAGACGGAAAAAGGTACCAATGAGTAAATTAATAGATAAATAAATAATTAAATAATAATTGGAGTTTACAATTTACTTTGGATATTTAAGAAATGTGTTCGAACTAATTGTTTGTATTTTAAAAATGCTGACGGTTCTCGCAATGGGGGTGGAAGGTCATTCCAGACCTTACTGGCGGCAAATTTAAAACTCCCTCTGAAAGCTGCAGTTTTGTGAAGTGGGGTTAATAGTTTCGTGCATTTTCTGAGCGACCTTAAGCGCGTATCTTTTACCCATTTCAGTTTATCAAACAGATAACGAGGTTTTTCAAGGTCTAACACTTTCCGAACGGCGCAAGCCAAATGCAGTCGTCTTCGATTTTCCATGTTCAGAACATTGTATTTGTTAAGAAATGGAGTGATGTGTGATCTGCATGGAACTGTATAGCAGAATCGAGCACATGCGTTCTGCACCCGCTGTATGGCCTTCTTTGTTATAGCTAGTAGTCTCGGTCCATAAACAATGTCGGCATAGTTGAACAGTGAGAGAACTAGTGACTCTACTAGAATTTCCCTGGCTTTAACCGATAGATATTTGCGGATATTGTATAGCACCTTAAGTCTGTAGAATGCATTCCGAATATTTATATTTACATGTTCTATATAACGCAATTCTCCATCAATGATTAGTCCTAGATTTTTCGCGTGTTCTGCTTCAGTGACTATCTCCTTATTAATGCAGACTCTTGGTTTTTGTGTTTTGATTTTTAAGCGCTGATATTTAGTGCCCATTACTACGAACTGGGATTTAGACGGGTTTAAAACCAGGTTATTCTTGATTGCCCAATCCGCCACTATATTTAGGTCTTCGTTAATTTTACTCACTGCTGAACTAAGTTCACCTGGTGCAAATGAATAATATATTTGGGTGTCATCTGCATATAAATGTGCTTCACAGTGCTTTAAATTTTTTACAAGGTCTGAGGTGTACAGAATAAACAGCAGAGGACTTAAAATAGACCCCTGAGGAGTGCCACGACTGATCACTTGTGTAGATGAGTGCGACAACTCACCCTTATTATTCGGTATTTCCACGTACTGCTTGCGATTTGTCAGAAATGACTCAAACCACTGACACGTCTGTGCGGAAACACCGTAGTATGCCATTTTTGATAGCAGCAGTATTGGGTTAAGGCAATCAAAAGCACGTGAGAAGTCCAGCAAAACGAGGATAGTTCCTTTTCCTCTGTCTGATGCCGCGATAATGTCATCTGTCACGTTAGCCAAGGCAGTCGCCGTTCCGTGCTTACTACGAAAACCGGACTGTATGCTAGGTAGTACATTATTATTTTCTAAGTACATAGACAGTTGCTGACTGACAATTTTTTCAATTATTTTAGACAGTACCGGGAGAATGCTAATCGCGCGCAGATCTTTGTACTGCTCAGTTTTGCTGGACTTAGGTATTGGCTTCACCTTCGCCAATTTCCAAGCCTCGGGAAAAATTTTAGAAGAAATTGAGGTATTAATTAAGTGGGTTATTATCGGCAGTGTCACATCCAGCGTAAGTCGAATCATATCAATGTTGATATTATCGTAACCACTTGCACTTGTTTTTATTGAGTCAATTATTTTACGGACGTCGCTATCTGAACAGCACTTAATGTCGAAGACATTATTAGTCGGCTTCTGACCTTCAAATATTTTTTGCATTTCTTTATCTGTACTAGAGCTCCCTGGCAGCGTCAAAAAAAAGTTGTTTATTTCATCTGGTTTACATAGATGTTCAGGTATAGTGTGTCTATCCGTATCTCCTATACTCGATGAGTTTTTTAAGTGCTGCCACATCTGTTTTGGACGTGATTGGTTTTTATTGACGTAAAAATTGAAGTAAGCAGTCTTTTCCCGTTCCAATGCCCCAGTAGTATAATTACGAAGATCTTTATAATATTTTCTATGTACCTCATTATTTGTTCTTTGAGCTCTCTTTAAAGCAGCATCGCGAAGGCCCATCATGGTCTTAATATTTTCTGTGATCCATGGTTGCGGCCTATCCGTTATTTGCAATCGACGCATTGGTGCATGCTTGTCAAATAGGTCAGATAAAAAACAATTGAATCGACTTACTTTACTTTCTAGGTCTGTTGTGTCCTTTATTTGGCTCCAAGGTATCTGTCTAAGATCTGCACGAAAATTATCTATATCTATACCATCCAAAGATCTTTTATAGATATATTGTTTGACTGGTTTGGGTTTAACATAAATTAATTCTGCGATTATCATAGCATGATCGCTTAGAGTAGGATTATGATGCACATTTATTGTTTTACAGATAGCGGGACTGTCTGTTATAAAGAGATCTATTATAGAAGAGCAATTTTTTGCGACTCTAGTAGGTTCACTAACGATTTGTTCCATACTTCTCTGCGATAGAAATGTAGATAATTTTTTGGCATTAGGTCTGTCCCAAAATTGAACATCAACATTAAAATCAGTCAATAGGAATATGCCCTTATATGCTGCAAATGCGTCTAAGGTTTCATTGAGAGAGTCTAAAGCGCTGTCCACTGACACTGATTCAGGCCTATACGCGGTGCCGACCGCGAAGCGCCCCACTCCGCGTATCTGCAGCTCTAACCACATTTGCTCTAGGGAGGAGGGCGGATGCTGTTTTATTAGTGCACGGAGATTCTTACGAACGTAGAACCCTACACCCCCTCCCCTGGCTGTCGACTGTCGTGGGTTGCTTTTTAGGATATAACCCGGCATTTTAGGTATACTTTTTTCCTCGCCGCTACGTAACCACGTTTCGTTCAATGCTAAAATGTCTGGCTTATATCGGTCTAATGCTGCGGCAAGCTCATCACGGCCTGTGTTTAAAGATCGCACGTTTAGTAAACCTAGAATCAAATTAATTGCTTTTTTACTCTTTTTATTCATATTTATAAAATAACTTATAACTGTGTACTATGCGGTAGTGATGAGTAATGCCTATGTGCTGACTTCCAAAGTGCAGTCTGTCAATTAAATTATCAAATTTGACACTTGTGTGTAATATTAATATGTCTGTGTCATATACAAATTTATGTTGAGTGAAATGATTTGATGGACAGGAATACCGTTGGCAAATAAAGATACATATAAGAAAATGTTTTTCTGTAGTTTGTACACCCACATCAACACTTTCCTGGCAAGTTCTGTAGTGCAATGACATCAATATTAAGTTGTATTTTTTTTCATGTAATATACACAATGCAATGTACCCTGAACAGATGTAATCACTGATATAATTATTCCTGTGTGCTAAATTAGACACTGATTTATACTCAGCAAAACAATGTAATGTACCGCAAACAATATACTCATTCTTTTCAATAAAATATAATAAAATAAAATATACAGCAGTGAGAATATATATAAGTCTAATCTTCAGTATACATTTCGTCTGACATATTATGTTCAATATACTATGCTGTGGCAAATAATCTATAGTATAAGCATTAATTATTTCAAACGAATTATATCCCTCATTTATTACAGTCTGTAGGATCCACACCAAAAATACGTACTACATCTTTTTCTGAGGACACACGTAGCGTTTTGCTGTCTTTGCTGTCGTTCCTCTTTGCATATATGTGCCCGTCTCTCGTCCACACGAACCTCCAGCCGGCCGAAGCTCCCGCTTGCCGAGCTTTCCAGAAAAGCGTACGGTTAACTTGCGTTAGTCTCTCGTTGACGTATACTCTTCGGGGGCTATGAGTTGCCAAACCGATGTCACTGGTGTCGAGACCACGACGTACCCGCGCCTTTCGTAAGATCTCATCACGCAGCAGGCGCCTAGAGAGGCGCACGGCCAGGGGGCGTGGGCGTTGCACTACCGACGATTCGCCATCGATTTCTACGTTGCCGGCCGTTTTTTTTGGCGGCCCCGCTCTGTATGCGCTGACTACATCACGCTCATCTAGCGTCACGCCCAATTTCTGCGACAACGTTTTTACGATGTGTAGCGTCGACTCGCCTTGAAGCTCGGGAACTCCAGAAATTTCAATGTCGTTAAGTAGGAGCGCTTGGTCCCGTTCGTTTTGTTCAGAGTGCATTCGTTCAATTGTATCTTGCAATCGTGATATTTGAGGTGCGGTACTAGATTTATGTTTTAACGCTGATAGTTCCGCATTTAGACGTACATTTTCTGTCTCTAGGTCGGTGACCTTTTTGTTTACTTTGGATAGCTCGGTCTGCACATCTTTAATTTGTTCGTCCAAGAAGTCGGTGGTCCTTGTGAATTCTGCCTTTATCCGACTAATAGCGTGCTCGAACTCACTTCTCATTTCCTTGAAAATTTCCTGTTTCATCGTGCCTAAATTTGAGTCTATCCTCGCCAGGTCCTGTTTGACTCCAGCGAATTTAGTGTCCAGTAGCCTTGACATCATATCCATGTTGAATTCGGTCCCAGCTGTGATATTTTTAGAAACGTCCTGATCAACCGAACTGGAAGTGCTGCCGTCGATCGTGTAGTGTTCGTGCTGCGGCTCATCGCATATCGACATATCCGCATCACTGCCCCCGGGCGGCGAATTTTCGTAAAGCCTATGTACTGGGGTTCGATCTCCCTTTGGTCGTCTGGTGACGTTATTGCAAGCCGTACATACCCAAGTGTTCACTTTTTGTAATTTATTTTTAAAATATTCATATGGTATATTTAGGCAAGCGTAATGATACGCGCACTTACAACCCATGCAAGTGAGCAGCTCCTCCCGATTTACAGGCTCAAAACAGGCCGCGCAATTCATATTTGTATTTATAACTCTGTGGTTTTGCTAAAATTATGCTCAGCTGATCGCTGCTCCGCGCGACCGCTTATCTTGTTAGGTGAATGACCGCAACACCGGGCGACCTTGACAACTTGCACCGACCGCTTGCGCATCGACTAGAGTGATTTGCTTATTTCGCCGTCAATTCACACACTAAATTTTAGTAGATCACTGATTATATTAGTCAAATTAAATGCATTATTGATGTTAAAATGTTGCAATAGCTGAAATAACACTAACTTTTCAAAAATTTTGCTGAATGTCGGTAACACTGATATCGGTCTAAAATTAGTGGGGTCGGATGTGCTACCAGATTTAAATAATGGAATGACTTTACTGTGTTTCATAAGATCAGGAAACTCACCACAATCAACACTGTTATTAAAGATAACTACCAAGTCAGGCGCTACAATTTCTATTAAAGATTTAACACCATGGACAGAGACTCCTCAAAGGTCACAAGTTTTTTTAACATTAATTGATTGAAATGCCTTAATTATATCTGAGGTACTAACATGTTCAAATACAAGGTCTCTACTACATTCTGTCACATTATCTTCTAACAATGTAACGGCAGATGCAGGTGATGAATTTAAGTGCCTAGTTGTGGAAACTGGTATATCAGTGAAGAACTTTTCAAATTCTGTTGCTACTTCTAAATTGGAATCTACAATTTTGCCATCAATTTTTAATTTCAGTTCATTTGTTCTTTGCTTTGATCGACCAGTCTCCACGTTAATTACTTTCCACGTTGCTTTAATTATATCGGAACTACTTTTAATTTTCTTGCTTAAATAATTACGTTTAGCGGTATGACAATCTAATTTAAACTGTTTCGAAAATTGTTTGACATGTTCTTTAAATTCATCACTCGTATTAAACCGCCGTTCCTCATACAAGGCATACAATGCACGTCTTCGTTGATGTAACTCTGCAGTTGCCCACTCACTAAAAACTGATGCATCACTAACCGTGACCGTTTTTGTTGTAAATATCGTATTATAATTTTCCATATATGTGTGAAAGAATGAATTATACATATCATTAGGACTCATGTTTGGAGACAGAACGGGTAGCGCCTGAACTAAACTCTGTTTCATTCTTTCCACGCGGTCCGAGGTTACTGGTACAAAAGTTAACTGTTTTTTCAAGGTATTTTTCCTAGCAGCTTCAAATACCATTAATTGACCTAAATGGTCGGACTCTAAATTGCTGATTACATTTTTTGTAATAGGAAAAATATCTGTGAAAATATTATCTATACAGGTTGCACTAGTAGCAGTCACTCTAGTAGGCTCCATAAAAATGTGGTTCAGATTACATGATTTGAAAAAATTCAACAGCCTACAACTTAATGTCGAATTTTCTAAAATATTTACATTAAAGTCGCCGCAAATAAGTAATTTCTTGCTGGAAGGCGATATTTTCAGTAGCACAGATTCCATTATGCTTTCAAATAATTCAAAATTACTTAATGGCGGCCTATACACGCACACAACAATAAATTGCTCCAATTCTACTGCACTTAGTTCTATAGTCCGTTCAACAGACATGGACACAATATCCTTGCGTTCCTTAAATTTTAACTGATTATTTATTATAATTAACGACCCACCATGTATGGAACTATGCCTGGTGAACGAACTTCCTACCTGGTGATTAATAAATTGAGGCATTAATTCATTATTTTTTAACCAGTGTTCAGTAATACATAAAATATCTATATAAAAATCCTTCATAAAAAGTTCAATTTGTAAATCTTTACCTCTAATACATTGAATATTTTGATGCACCAGGTGGATATACTTCCCTTGCTTACAGTTTTTTTCCTTATATTTACTTAAGTCTAGATTGCCAGAGACAGAATCTTTTGTCTTAAAAGCTAGTTTAAATCATTGGTTATGACTGGAACCAATTCCAAGTTCATACTTTGCTGCTCAATAGGAGCAGAATTGTCTGCCAAATTTTTGGCAGAAATGTCAAGTAAATAGGATAGCGATAATGCTATTTGTCTTTTGTAATAATTTGAAAGGTAACAATTACCTTTAGTCAAAAATACCATAGGCATATGGTATTTACTAACAAATTTGTTAGTGTCAATTATGCTAACCTTACTACTATATGTACAAAGATTATATAAAGCTATATTTAACTTATGTCTAGTGTTATTTTCTGCCTCTGACATTTGGGAACAGTAGGGGAATGTGAAAAAAATAATTTTATGCACTGCCATTGAGTTTAACTGTTCAAAGTATTTGACCAAATTATTTTTGTTCACATTGCCCCTATTTCCCATAAAGATAAGCAGTGTCGTCTGAGAATGAATATCACTGTCATTTAAAATTTGTTTTAAAATATTTTCAAAACTACTATGAGGCAAACAATGGTTGATTGTACTAAGTCCCTTTAAGTAAAAGTTTAGAAATGAGCTCATATCGCTTCCAATTTCATCACAGTACATAATAACATTAGGCTTAGGTATACATTTTAGAGAAGTGTCGAAAGAGCTACTACCACTTATATGCTGTTGTTGTAAACTGTCATACAGGCTTGGGTAGAGTGTGCTGGTTGACAAATCCCCGGTCACCTGCTTACATGCACATGACTGGGCATTGGTCAACGACTCAAAGCGGTCTGAATTATGCTTTATCTGGGATATTAAGTCATCCATAGCCAAAGAATATTCATTAATAACTTTTTTTGAACTTTCATTTATGCCTTCCAAAGATTTTATTGAATCCTCCAAAGTCTGAATTTTTGATTTTAACGCCTGTGTGTCAGTTTCATACTGTAATTTACTATTTTCTAACTGAGCAGAATACAAATCCAACTTATCCACTAAGCCTATATTAACTTTACAATATTTTAATTTTTTAAAAACAATTTATTTATTTTTGACAGTTTTTCTTTTTTTCTAATGACTTTATTCAATTTAATATATTTCTTTAGTTTGTTTCCGCTGCAATTTACTAACCTTGGTGTGGTGGTATCATTGGCTAAATCTGTAGTGACCAAAGGGATTTCAATTGCTGCGGTAACCAACTGGGAGTCAGGCCGGACCAGTTCCTCGAACAAGGTCTGAGTGTGTGCCGCAGCTGCTTGGTTTTGGGCCTCCCGTAGCTTGTAGATTTGTTCGTGGGCGTCGTGCAGTGCTCTCTCCAATGAGTCGATGTCTTTCAGGGCCTGTTCATATGCAGCATTGCACTCCATAAACCTGTCAACCGTCTCCTGAAGCCGGGCCCGCTCTGAATTTACATTATTGTAATCACTCTCTAATGAACACAGTTCCTTTTTCAACTTATCGTTCCTATCAATTACTAATAATAGCTCTTTCTCACTGTCTTCTCTTTCACTGAGCAATTGAGCACTAAATTCCTTGGATTGTTTTAATTCCAGCAAGGTAAGTTGGAGCTTATCACACTTTTCAGGCTCCTGCTGGAGAGCCGCTGCTGCGGCTGCTGCAGCTGCTCTGCGTGTTTGCATTGTAGATGGGTTTTTAATGTACTAAACACTAAAACAAAGCAAGAAATTGCTTACTCAAGCTCAGCGGTTGCAGGTAGGTACTTACATGAAATAATGACGCTTAACTATGTCTACACTTGTTCTAGCCTTGTACACACGTTAACACTGAATTGAAAAACACAATTAACAATAACTAGTGACAATACGACCTAGAAAGTGTACAAAGGCGAACAGATATTTCAAATTTATAACCTATAACGGCTACAAACCTGATACATCAAAGACACTGGTAAACGTCACTAAAACACTTCACTTATTATATTTATACAAAACTTAATGTTAAATCTACTTAGTTTACACTTAAAATAGTAATTATTACACAAAATATCCTTAAAAAATAATTATTTTAAAGGGACCTAGCAAAATCAGCTGCTTATCGTTTGACAGCCGGGGTTGCCATTTCCAGTTAGGCCAAATCTTAAAATTAGTTGCCAAAGCGGACCCCAGGCCCCGTAGCCGAATGGCATTTCTGCGATGCGAAACGCCGCATTAATGTAGTCTGGCTTTGTCGCGCCAATACGCAAGAGCTATCGCTATAGATAGATAGCTACGAAAGGGATATCATCGTGAGCGTTTGTGCATTCGGCTACGGACACAGTAGGCTCTCTTATCCATAATCCTACTTCATTACTAATCAAATAAACCCCCACCCCCTCCCCCCGTATGCTGCATACGGAACGAGTTAACGACCAATTAAATTGCACCACTTTCATTGGTTGTTATCTCGCCTGCGGGGACTCCCCGTATGCTGTATGTATACCGAACGAGTTACCGACTAATGAAATTGCGCCATTACATACTAACAAGGCAAGTTGAATAAAAGCTTGTAAAAAGTATAATTATTTACCCCATGTCAGCTAACAGCTGCCGTAATCTTGACACGCCAGCGAGGGAATGTAGTTTGAGGAACGGTCCTATAGAGGGGGAGTGTTTCAGCGCGCTTTCCAGAGACCACCAGCGGTACAGCGGCAGAGGGGCGTCTTTCTCCAACACTAGCTCCACTGACTGAAAATAAAAAAAACAATTGTTTAAAAAAAAACTATTTTTAATCTTGTAAAGGTAGGTACATGAAGGGCCCTTATGTTCTGTGTTTATACAGGGACATTCTAACTATAGAATGCCACATATGATTATGCACATATAGATATTTACCTATAACGATTTTACAATAAATAATGTTGGGCGGCACCTAGCGGTTTGTTCCAGGTTCGTCGTATTCCTTTTTCGTCGTATTCCAGTTTCGTCGGATTCTTGATTCGTCGTATTGGTGTTTCGTCGGAATAATCTATTAATATATAAGTAAATTATATAGGTATATACTTAGAAACGGGGTTTTAACCATGTATAAAGTGTAATTATAGTAATTATATTTATAATTCCGACGAAACAGTAATACGACGAATCAGGAATCCGACGAAACTGGAATACGACGAAAAAGGAATACGATGAACCTGGAACAAACCCACGCGAGACCTTCCTTCGATCTTTAATTTATGAAAATTGGCGTTTACAGATTTTGGAAAAAACATACAGGGTTTAAAATTTAATGTGAAAAAAAAAATTCGTACAAATTGTATGGGAAAAGATTTTCTCGATTTGTGAATTTTCTATCCGGAATTTTATTTGGTCCCATAGAAGCTTTTGATCCTTGATAGGAATGGGATTGACTGACGACAAAAAAAAGTTTGTGAAAAATGACCTTTTTCTCGCACCCTGTATTTGGTAGCTGCCCTCACTGACCCGCTATCTAAATACACCCTGTATAGATAAATACATAACTTATATACATAGAAAACATCCATGGCTCAGGAGCAAATATTTGTGCTCATCACACAAATAAATGCCCGGCAAACTTTTGACCAATACTTAATTTCCAGTGTTAATTTCAGTTGAAAGATTTCTTGCTGAGCAATTCCCGAAAAGTTTGTACATTTGGATCAGGTCTCCGATTTTGATAAAAATAGTTAGGCCGATTAGTCCATGATGCTGAGCAAGATCCACTAGGTTTCCCAAAATGTCCTAGGCAGTTTGTATGAAACCTTCCTTTTTTGTTACCAGATTTCTATACATTTTCGGTCTTCTATCTTCTATACATCTTGTTCAGCATCATGGACTCATCCTACCAATCCATCAGCCTACCAATTTTTATCAAAATCGGAGACGTGATCCAAATGTACAAACTATTGGGGAATTCTGTGCTATACTTGTATAGGTATTGAAAAATTTGCAATCACTGCATAACATGTTCTTTCGTGCCTGACTTGATCCTATATGCTCTGGTGCAAATAACTATACATATACAATTCAAGTGTACGTGACCTTTTAACGGTAATGGCGTGACATTTTAAATTATTGTGAAAAATTAACTATACCTATAGAATTTAGATAAAAACTGAGCCAATCATCACTATTAAGGTAAAATGAAAAAGAGCAGAGCTGAATAAGAGGCTACGGACCTACTACCTGATACTCAGCCTGTGTTGAGGTTTCACGAAGTATGTAATATAAGTATCTCACATTGTCGCTGCTATGGCTCCTGACTCGGGTGAGTAGCGCTGCGTCCAGCAGACAGGCGGCCGCGCCGCGCGCGCCCCACGCCTCGTGCGCCGCGCTGGCGACCGCCCCGGCCCACGCCTCCCGAGGCCCGAGGCGAGACACCAGCCATGACAGATCTAGGGCTACCAGCGCACTCTATAACAATGAACAAACGTTAAGATAAATATGTGATTTTAAAAATTATTTCAAACCGATTTGTTTTTTTCTTGCGATACGAGCAGACGATGATGGTAAGCGGTCACTACCGCCCGTGGACACCCCAGAACACCAGAAGTGTTGGAGGTGCTTTGCCGGCCTTTAAGAAGGATCTTCTCTTGAACGTTTCAAGGTCATATCACTCCGGAAATGCAGCAGGCGACAGTTTATACCACAGTTTAACTATGCGGGGTAGGAAATTTCTGGGGGAATCGCACAGTCCTGCACTTAGCAATCTCTTATTCAAATATCTATAAATAAAGTTATTTATATATATTATTGACTTAAATTATGTTTATATTTTCTAAAATTTCTAAGATGTTAGTTATAGGATGGAATGATTAAAATACATAATTATGTGTCCTGCCGGGTTAGAGCCGGTTTGTAGCTCTTAATTTGACGTTTCTAAGTGCACTGTAATATGCCTACATGAAAAATAAACTACTTTACTTTATTAGTTATGGATATGTTGTCGCGTTAGTCGCGTATGGCGATGGCAGAAAGAATGTTTCTAATGGGTCGGCAAAGCGCATGTGACACCCCTTGAGTTGCAGGCGTCCATAGGTTACGGTGACCGCTTTCCATCAGGCGGGCCGTATACCTATTAGCCACAGAGATGGTATAAAAAAAGCGGATACAAGGCCGGTACTCACAGGTTTGCCGTAGTATGAGAACTGTGTGTAGTTGAACATGAGCGTGTCTCGGCGCTCCTCCCAGGCGCGGCGCGCCCGCCGGCGCTCCACCAGCGCCTCCAGGCCTTCGCGCCCGCCCTCCGCTTCCTCTTCCTAAAATATACAAGCTTATTTAATATTCAGTAAGCTTATTTAAGTCAGTAAGCTTATTTAGTATTTTTAGTCGATGAGACCTGGTTTGCGGCACTTGCTGACAAAAGGGAAAGAAAACACCATAGCGAAACGTCGCAAGCTTCCCTTGTCAGCTATGCGGCAAAATATGTCGCTCTCGCATAGGTCTCTTCAGTCATCAAAAGCGATGTCTCTCGGACATTGCACCATAAATCGTCTGAAATAGACGCTATGGCCAGTGAGTGTGATTTAATATTTAAATACACATCATAAAATAAAACTATGGAAACGGATTAAATCGCGTATAATGGATTGGTGGTTGGACGCGTTAATATTTCTTGTATGTGGGTAGCTTTTGCACATTGTAATTTTTCCTCAGTCACCCGTTGACCACAAATGCTGTAAAGAGTTCGAAACGTTGGGATGAATTGTAAATTCATTATACGCGATCTAATCCGTTTACATAGTTTTATTTCATGAGTAACTATCGCGGTAACCGAAGACAACATTACATATCATAAATAAAACTTCTTAAAGAAGCATATGATAAAAGTGGTATGTTCATCTGTACACAACTAGAAAGAAAGAAAATATTTATTTGGCATAGAGATACATGATGAAAACAACAAGTAATTAATAAATAACTAGCTGAATTCCAATTATAATCTCATAAACAAGTCAAGGTATATAGGTAAGTGGTCTTGTCAGAATGTCAGAACAGTCCAAAAAAATATAAGAAATTGTTAGAAAAATATGTTATGTATGCTTATTTGTAAAAAATTCGATAGTTTTATTTATTTTTTGCTGACTATAGTTGGATAATTTCATGGTATTTTATATAAGGTCCTAATTTATTAGTTGCAGATATTTTAACACATGATACTTCACATTAAAATAATTAACTTTAAATATAAATTAAGAAATCTTTTCATGTAACTTTTTTGATTTCATTTTCGTAACAAAAAAATTAATTATAATTTCGTCTAAAAAAAATCATCATGTGCATTATCACATGTCACAATAAAACTGTCTGTCATGTCAACAATTGTTTGTTGTAAATGTCGTAAAGGTTCGGCGGGAAAACTGCACATGTCATTGAAGTTACAGAAGTGCCAGTTACAGTTAAGACCCCTTATTCCTTAGAGCGCTCATCAATTTCACGAAACGGCCATCGATAGATGGCGTTGGCGCTCGGTACGCGAGCACCGGCAACTCAACGCGCGTTTCAACGCAGACACGAATAATCTTGATAGTTTTGAATTAAATTGCTAATAACATAATTTTCAATTTTATATGGGGACTCTTTATTTAATTTCATATTCATGGTATGGTAGTAGTAAATAAGGTATATGAATGTAGTAAAAGTATAGTATTAGTCTACATGTACATATATAAATTCAGGTTTCCTAATTGATTGATTCAACAACCAACACCGCTGAGCCGAAACTACGAAAGCTAGAAAGTCGAAATTTGTATAGATTGCATTAACAAAATTTCGAAGAGATAAGAATCGATTATGAAAATTTACACCCCTAGTAGAGGGAAAAAGGGGGTGAAAGTTTGTAGCGGGATCAATTTTTTTTTTTTTATTAGGAAAATTTTAGTTAGGAACTTGAAATTAGAGAATAGTTTAATAGTGATTTCTGTTTTTTAGGGTTCCGTAGTCAACTAGGAACTCTTATAGTTTCGCCATGTCTGTCTGTCCATCCGTCCGTCCGTCCGTCCGTCCGTCCGTCCGTCCGTCCGCGGATAATCTCAGTAGCCGTAAGCACTAAAAAGCTGAAATTTAGTAACAATATGTATATCAATCACGTCAACAAAGTGCAAAAATAAAAAATGGAAAAAATGTTTTATTAGGGTACCCCCCCCTACATGTAAAGTGGGGGCTGATTTTTTTTTCATTCCAACCCCAACGTGTGATATATTTTTGGATAGGTATTTAAAAATGAATAAGGGTTTACTAAGAGTTTTAACATGGTTTTCGTTTTCTCAGTTCTCAAATGTCATATGAATGTCATCATGACACCTAACCCATCGTGCAGCGCGCAGGCGCAACAAGATGGCGTCGACCCAAGAATGACAAATGGGCGCGTTCAAGTTATATTGAGGCCGTGTTGCACGTTTGCGTCCGTGGCCCACAAATGGTGTCGCCGGAAGACCAGCGCTGACTGTATGGTTAGCATTATGCTGAGGCGGGACCATTTCGTGGTAAACGATAATTTTTATATTATGTTTTAATAATTAAATGTTTGTATTTTTAATACCTATTGTAATTTACCACGAATAAACGATTTCTATTCTATTCTATTCTATTTTGAATGATTCACGGTTATTTTCATTAGACTTATATTGACCGGGATATAGACCGTGATTACCTTTTTGATTTTTGTCGAGCTCCCGATATTTCGACGCAGTTGCATGCATCATGATCACGGAAAACTGACGAAGGCGGGTGGATGTTAAAGTTGTATAGACAGCGCGCGATCTACCCTCCTTCGCGCGCGTCGGCTGCGTTCACTTTCAGCGTTACCACTGGTCGCGTTCACACTCGATGGTCTGTCCAAACACACTACACTCACAGTGTCACTACGTTTGTTCAATTCTGACTTCACCGGTTTTTTACACAAACAAATCACTGGATTCCATACATTAGATAGTTTGAAGCCATCCTCACGATTGAAATTTTTATATTTGTGAATCTCAATGGCTTCTCTGAATGGCTTCTTTGGCCGGTGAAGTCAGAATTGAACAAACGTAGTGACACTGTGAGTGTAGTGTGTTTAGACAGACCATCGAGTGTGAACGCGACCAGTGGTAACGCTGAAAGTGAACGCAGCAAACGCGCGCGAAGGAGGGTAGATCGCGCGCTGTCTATACAACTTTAACATCCACCCGCCTTCGTCAGTTTTCCGTGATCATGATGCATGCAACTGCGTCGAAATATCGGGAGCTCGACAAAAATCAAAAGGTAATCACGGTCTATATCCCGGTCAATATAAGTCTAAGGGTTTACTAAGATCGTTTTTTGATAATATTAATATTTTCGGAAATTATCACAGTTATAGTGACTTTCATATTTTTATAAGAACAGCATGCACTTACGTCCAGAACAGTGACATTTGGTGCATTGGAACTGCTCATGATGTGTTACTTTTTAACCGTCGCCTCAAATCTGAGAGATTTGAGGCGAGGTTCTCAATTCGTCTGTATGTTTATTTATTTTTTTTATTTTTTTATCTTTGTTCCTCGATATCTCCTTTGTTACTGGACCGATTAAAAAAAAAAATTATTGAATGTATATGAATACAGATAAAAAAAAAGTAGTAGATAAAAAAAATATATCTGTCCCCTCTTTACATGTAGGGGTACCCTAATAAAACATTTATTATTATTAACGACCTTCCACATATTTATAATGAGTCCAAACATGATGGGGTTATGATGAGGAGAATAGCAGTTCTGTTGACCACCTCCTGACTCCATCATGAGAACTTGGACCTCGTCTAGTTCGATGGTGCTCGTCAGCCCAAATCTAATGAGCCCGAACATGATGGGGTTATGATGAGGAGAATAGCAGTTCTGTTGGCCACCTCCTGACTCCATCATGAGACCCTGGACCTCATCTAGTTCGATGGTGCTCGTCAGCCCAAATCTAATGAGCCCAAACATGATGGGGTTATGATGAGGAGAATAGCAGTTCTGTTGACCACCTCCTGACTCCATCATGAGACCTTGGACCTCATCTAGTTCGATGGTGCTCGTCAGCCCAAATCTAATGAGCCCGAACATGATGGGGTTATGATGAGGAGAATAGCAGTTCTGTTGGCCACCTCCTGACCCCGTCATGAGACCTTGGACCTCATCTAGTTCGATGGTGCTCGTCAGCCCAAATCTAATGAGCCCAAACATGATGGGGTTATGATGAGGAGAATAGCAGTTCTGTTGACCACCTCCTGACTCCATCATGAGACCTTGGACCTCATCTAGATCGATGGTGTTCATCAGCCCAAATCTAATGAGCCCAAACATGGTGGAGTTATGATAAGTAAAATAGCAGTTCTGTTGAACATCTCCTGCCTGACTCCATCATCATGAGAACCAGAACCTCATCCTGGTCCCAAAATATAATAATAATTCAAACTCTCAACAAACTTCACGTATAACTTAAAATCCAAAATCATATGAAAAGCATGTCGAATGCTAAAATTGCATAAGGTGTAAAAAGGATCAAGATTTGTTTAGTCGCAGTTTACGGCACTTCTCGGAACTATCGCGCTGCTTACGAAAGCTAGGTGCGCCGGACGATCAAACGCAGGTCCGTTGTCTTCGAGCCACAGATCAATACAACAAGATGGCCCTTACAGGGCGACTCGCGGTCACCAAACATACGACAAATCAGGTTTATAAAAGTTTGAACGCGTGCGACACCGGTCAGTAGCGCCCAAGTATACGACCCGCTAACAGTGTCCGTGTCCGCTCGGGAAAAAATCTTAAATAATCAATTTTGGTTGCAAACAATGGTCTCTTACAGCATAAAGTGGTGTGGCAAGTCTTCTAACACTTCTACATGTAAAAAAGATGGAACAACATTCCACAGTTAAGTCAAATTAATTATTTTGTTGAATATTGTTTATTGTCCGCGGAGTTCATTTATACTGGTCAATATGGTTGTGCTGAGCGGCGCCGAGGCGCGTCCATCCCTCTTTACCGAGTTAAAAATGTGATATGCTATCCCTTTCACGTAAACGACTAGGCATGGGGCCATGTTAGTTTATGTCTGTTGCGGGAACTTCGTACTGCCGTTCGTACCATGTGCTACCATTTTATGAAATATAAAAGAAAGCAGATTTGTAATAGTGAATAATTATCTAGAATCTGTAGAGTCTGTAGTGGTATTTAGTTCATTGATTAGTTTAGAATATTTAGTTGGTTATTTAACTTAGTAAACGTAAGTAAAAATGCACAGTTTAGTTATTAGTTACTAGAATGATTTTTATTGAGATGCTATCACAATTATCATCCTCCTTGCGTTATCCCGGCATCGGCATTCGCCACGGCTCATGGGAGCCTGGGGTCCGCTTTGGAAACTACTACCAAGATTTGGCGTAGGCACTAGTTTTATGAAAGCGACTGCCATCTGACCTTCCAACCCGAAGGGTAACTAGGCCTTATTATAATTTAATTATAATATTATAATTTGTTGCAAAACAAATTCACCACAGTACTGGTACCGGTACCATTGTCTATAATAGACATGTCCCATTCCCATCCCTACTGCTAATCATAAAGGCGCGCCATTATTTGAAACGACCAATGGCAGCACCGTGCGCGCCCGCCTCACCCCGCAAGGATTGGTGATTTGCGTCTCGAACAATATCGCTTGCATTTGGCTTCTAGTGGGGTGTTCTGTGCTTCGAGCGCTCGGCGCAGACTGAGCGGGCTCGCGTTAGCACAGTGTCTTTTATTCGAATTTTAGGTGTTTTAAAAACATATCTATCGACAGAAAGGTATGTCTTATATGTATGATTTTTTTTTTATAGGTCAATAAGAAGTTCTAGTTTAGGATAATATTATTTAAGAGTTACAAAAAATGCAGGAATCGCAGGAAAAATACATAATGTAAACCTCTTTTTATCGAAAAAATGGGGAGGATACGGAAGGTTATTATTATTATCCACCATTTCAAGTAAATCTTAAAATGTCAAAGTATTAGCTAACTCGTACAGGATATAACAAATAGGATTGTGATCATTTATTACCCCAAATAACATTTTTAACAGCACAATCACGATTCTAAACGAGCTATTCCACTACGAAATTTGAAAACGTCTTCCGAAAAAACTGATTTTTCGGAAGTATAAAAAGGCATATTTTAAAGTAGTACCAATTGACTTTCTAGCTTAAGATATGTACTTTTAGAAACATTATCATTTTTTTAATAATCATTTATAGTTTCTTTATAATTTTGAATGAAAAAGGTTCTATTTTGCAAAAAACGCTCGTCTTTAGGAATAAGGCCTCTTAAGTGGTACGTAAAAGAGGAACTAGAATCTGTTCAATGAGTTTTCATTTAATAATCACATAAACAGGGTGTTTTTACGTAGCAAATTTGTTTTTCCGTTTTCTCCAAAAAAACATCGTAAAAGCTATAATGTTTCACGGTTTAATATACTCCAGAGACCGAGTACTATCAGCTGTAAAAATATCTGCATCTAATAAATTAGGACCTTATAATATATATTGAAACTGTATTAAAACAGAGTGTGCAAGTACTGCAAGTAAAAAAACTGGCCAAGAGCGTGTCGGGCTACGCTCAGTGTAGGGTTGCGTAGTTTCCCGTATTTTTCTCAAAAACTGTTCACCCTATCAAGTTCAAAATAATTTTCCTAGAAAGTCTTTATAAAGTTCTATTTTTATGCTTTTTTTCATATTTTTTTAAACTTATGGTTCAAAAGTTAGAGGGGGGGACACATTTTTTAAAACTTGTGGAGCAATTAAAATTTCCGAAACTATTAGCAATATTAAAAAATCATTTTCGGAAACCCCTATTCATTTTATTCATTTTTAAATACCTATCAAACAATATAATATTGCAGTTAGGGCCTTATCACACTTGCGATTTACAAGCGAGGCGAGAGCGAAGCGAGCGCGCAGCGAGTTCGTCGCGAGCCCGTAACTAATTCGCAGCGAGTGCGTCGCGACTTCGCCGCGAGCGCGTAACGAATACGCTGCGTATTCGCTGAAAATGATCTGCGTCTTAGACAGTCACTTACATAATGGATTCCGACGACGAAACACTTCTGTTAGCTTTATTGCTTCGAAGAAGTAAGAAACGAAAACTAAAGCAGAAACGGCGTGTTTGGGAGGATCCATTTTTAAGTAATCGACTGCAAGAGAGCGACTATTATGTGCTGTTTTGTGAACGAATCAATTTTTTTTTAAATTTTATAAATGCCTCGATATCGATTCCAACAGTGTTTGATTGTTCCGCCATTATTGTTACTGTCCGCTCACACTCGTAGATAATAAACTACTACAAATGATAGGATTAAACTAAAGTGGGTAGAAATGAATTTTGCTGTCGAAGGTACAGCATATCTAGACGCGGCGAACTCGCTTCGAAATCGTTGCGCGCTCGCGGCGAAGTCGCGACGCACTCGCTGCGAATTGGTAACGGGCTCGCGACGAAATCGCTGCGCGCTCGCTTCGCTTTCGCCTCGCTTGTAAATCGCAAGTGTGATAAGGCCCTTAGGATTGGAAGGAAAAAAAATCACTCCCACTTTATGTGTACCCTAATAAATCATATTTTTGCACTTTTTGTTTTACCACTTTGTCGGCGTGATTGATGTACATATTGGAGCCTAATTTCAGCTTTCTAGTGGTAACGGTCACTGAAATTATCCGCGGACAGACAGACAGACATGGCGAAACTATAAGGGTTCCTAGTTGACTATGGAACCCTAAAAATATAAATTGCACAAGGATGAATTATTTCCACTGACCTCTTCATCCTCATCGTCCCTGAAGATGTCATCAAAGTTTGGAATCTTCTCTTCCTCATCTTTGTACACTAATCTAACCTGAAAAAGTTGTGGTAATTATCATACAATAAATTAATAGTTTAAAAAACACTATAAAACACGCTTTTATAAATGCACGTAAAAGCCAAAAATAAATTATGGATCGTTCAAGTTGTCTCTATTTGTGAGCTGAAGTTTAAAAACTATGTGCTTTTAATTATAATATTTGATTGTAAAAGCGTGGGGCGCTGGAACAGGAAAGACTTTTTGTATAACCACAGAATATATAAGTATAACTTGCTGATAAATCAAATTATGCTATGTTACGGGAAGGAGGTTACACAGATTGACGCGCTAACTGGAGTTGCAGCATGACTAGTAGGTTCTACATTAAACAGTCAAATCAATTAAAAGTCAGTGTTCAAAGTAGGTACCAGTTTGTCGAACTCAGACAAAATATGCGCTAGTAGCGAGGAGAGTCGACAGTCACCGACACTTAGAACGCCGCTTTTTTCCGGTAATCAAAGTACAAAAGGGGAAAGTGTCTACAGTGACAGGATGCAGAGTTCTTGTTCGTGGACGAGATATCTTTGGTTCTCTTTGGTAACCCTTAGGCGGCATATGTAAACGTTATGTTCTTATGCAACTTCATTCGCCAGGAAGTTCGAATTAGTATTTGTTTACAAGAAAGTCTTTCCTGTTCCAGCGCCCCACGCTTTTACAATCAAATATTATAATTAAAAGCACATAGTTTTTAAACTTCAGCTCACAAATAGAGACAACTTGAACGATCCATAATTTATTTTTGGCTTTTACGTGCATTTATAAAAGCGTGTTTTATAGTGTTTTTTAAACTATTAATTTATTTTATACTTTTTAGTCATTTTAGCCTTTTAACATTTATACATAAAATTATTTCAAGTAGGCGGATTTTACATGCCATTTGTGGCTTAACGTGTACTTATTGCTAATTGCTACTAATAATAACTAGCGGCTACCTTCTTATTACGGTATTATCATAAAAATGTTTATATCTAGTAAGTTATCCGTAAAAGATAGACAATATAGACATGTGCCATCGCGGACTTTTCGAAGACATTAGAGAGACATACTTTCGCCATACATTGTTTTGAAGCTCTCAGCTAGTGGGATTTTGTTTGACTCGATTAGAAAATATTGTCACATTTCAACTAATTCAAACAAAATTTAAGTATTTCTTTTTTGCCGAGCCCCCCTTTGTTTGCTCTTAAAGGTCACAAGAAAACGCTAAGCCAACTTATTTTAAATACTACGTTAATCTTTCTTTTATGCGGGGGGCTTCGCCCCCGAGCCCCCTTTTCGTTACTCTTAAGGGTAACAAGAAAACCCTAACCCAACTTATTTTAAATACAACGTTTATCTTTCTTTTATGCGGGGGGCTTCGCCCCCGAGCCCCCCTTTGTTTGCTCTTAAAGGTCACAAGAAAACACTAACCCAACTTTTCTTAAATACTACGTAGATCTTTCTTTCATGCGGGGGGCTTCGCCCCCCGAGCCCCCTTTGTTTGCTCTTAAGGATCACAAGAAAACCCTAAACTAACTTATTTTAAATACAACGTTGATCTTTCTTTCATGCGGGGGCTTCGCCCCGAGCCCCCTTTGTTTGCTCTTAAATGTCACAAGAAAACGCTAACCCAACTTATCTTAAATACTACGTTGATCTTTCTTTCATGCGGGGGCTTCGCCCCCGAGCCCCCCTTGCTTGCTCTTAAAGGTCACAAGAAAACGCTAACCCAACTTATTCTAAATACAACGTTGATCATTCTTTCATGCGGGGGCTTCGCCCCCCGAGCCCCCCTTTGTTTGCTCTTAAAGGTCACAAGAAAACGCTAACCCAACTTATCTTAAATACTACGTTGATCTTTCTTTCATGTGGGGGGCTTGGCCCCCCGAGCCCCCCTTTTCTTTACTCTTAAGGATCACAAGAAAACCCTAAACCAACTTATTTTAAATACAACGTTGATCATTCTTTCATGCGGGGGGCTTCGCCCCCCGAGCCCCCCTTTGTTTGCTCTTAAATGTCACAAGAAAACGCTAACCCAACTTATCTTAAATACTACGTTGATCTTTCTTTCATGCGGGGGGCTTCGCCCCCCGAGCCCCCATTTGTTTGCTCTTAAATGTCACAAGAAAACGCTAACCCAACTTATCTTAAATACTACGTTGATCTTTCTTTCATGCGGGGGCTTCGCCCCCGAGCCCCCTTTGTTTGCTCTTAAAGGTCACAAGAAAACGCTAACCCAACTTATCTTAACTACTACGTTGATCTTTTTTCATGCGGGGGCTTCGCCCCCCCACCCCCCCTTGTTTGCTCTTAAAGGTCACAAGAAAACGCTAACCCAACTTATTATAAATACTACGTTGATCTTTCTTTCATGCGGGGGCTTCGCCCCCGAGCCCCCTTTGTTTGCTCTTAAAGGTCACAAGAAAACGCTAACCCAACTTATTCTAAATACTACGTTGATCTTTCTTTCATGCGGGGGCCTTTTCTTTACTCTTAAGGATCACAAGAAAACCTTAACCCAACTTATTTTAAATACAACGTTGATCTTTCTTTTATGCGGGGGGCTTCGCCCCCCGAGCCCCCCTTTTTTTGCTCTGAAAGGTCACAAGAAAACCCTAACCCAACTTATTTTAAATACAACGTTTATCTTTCTTTTATGCGGGGGCTTCGCCCCCCGAGCCCCCCTTTGTTTGCTCTTAAAGGTCACAAGAAAACACTAACCCAACTTTTCTTAAATACTACGTTGATCTTTCTTTCATGCGGGGGGCTTCGCCCCCCGAGCCCCCCTTTGTTTGCTCTTAAGGATCACAAGAAAACCCTAAACTAACTTATTTTAAATACAACGTTGATCTTTCTTTCATGCGGGGGCTTCGCCCCCCGAGCCCCCCTTTGTTTGCTCTTAAATGTCACAAGAAAACGCTAACCCAACTTATCTTAAATACTACGTTGATCTTTCTTTCATGCGGGGGGCTTCGCCCCCCCGAGCCCCCCTTTGCTTGCTCTTAAAGGTCACAAGAAAACGCTACCCCAACTTATTCTAAATACAACGTTGATCATTCTTTCATGCGGGGCTTCGCCCCCGAGCCCCCTTTGTTTGCTCTTAAAGGTCACAAGAAAATGCTAACCCAACTTATCTTAAATACTACGTTGATCTTTCTTTCATGTGGGGGCTTGGCCCCCGAGCCCCCTTTTCTTTACTCTTAAGGATCACAAGAAAACCCTAAACCAACTTATTTTAAATACAACGTTGATCATTCTTTCATGCGGGGGCTTCGCCCCCGAGCCCCCTTTGTTTGCTCTTAAATGTCACAAGAAAACGCTAACCCAACTTATCTTAAATACTACGTTGATCTTTCTTTCATGCGGGGGCTTCGCCCCCGAGCCCCCATTTGTTTGCTCTTAAATGTCACAAGAAAACGTTAACCCAACTTATCTTAAATACTACGTTGATCTTTCTTTCATGCGGGGGCTTCGCCCCCGAGCCCCTTTGTTTGCTCTTAAGGATCACAAGAAAACCCTAAACCAACTTATTTTAAATACAACGTTGATCTTTCTTTCATGCGGGGGCTTCGCCCCCGAGCCCCCTTTGTTTGCTCTTAAATGTCACAAGAAAACGCTAACCCAACTTATCTTAAATACTACGTTGATCTTTCTTTCATGCGGGGGCTTCGCCCCCGAGCCCCCTTTGTTTGCTCTTAAAGGTCACAAGAAAACGCTAACCCAACTTATCTTAACTACTACGTTGATCTTTTTTTCATGCGGGGGGCTTCGCCCCCCCCACCCCCCTTTGTTTGCTCTTAAAGGTCACAAGAAAACGCTAACCCAACTTATTATAAATACTACGTTGATCTTTCTTTCATGCGGGGGCTTCGCCCCCGAGCCCCCTTTGTTTGCTCTTAAAGGTCACAAGAAAACGCTAACCCAACTTATTCTAAATACTACGTTGATCTTTCTTTCATGCGGGGGCCTTTTCTTTACTCTTAAGGATCACAAGAAAACCTTAACCCAACTTATTTTAAATACAACGTTGATCTTTCTTTTATGCGGGGGGCTTCGCCCCCCGAGCCCCCCTTTATTTGCTCTGAAAGGTCACAAGAAAACGCTAACCCAACTTATTTTAAATACTACGTTAATCTTTCTTTTATGCGGGGGCTTCGCCCCCCGAGCCCCCTTTGTTTATTCGTAAAGGTCACAAGAAAACGCTAACCCAACTTATCTTAAATACTACGTTGATCTTTCTTTCATGCGGGGGCTTCGCCCCCGAGCCCCCTTTTCTTTACTCTTAAGGATCACAAGAAAACCCTAAACCAACTTATTTTAAATACAACGTTGGTCTTTCTTTCATGCGGGGGGCTTCGCCCCCCGAGCCCCCCTTTGTTTGATCTTAAATGTCACAAGAAAACGCTAACCCAACTTATCTTAAATACTACGTTGATCTTTCTTTCATGCGGGGGCTTCGCCCCGAGCCCCCTTTGTTTGCTCTTAAAGGTCACAAGAAAACGCTAACCCAACTTATTCTAAATACTACGTTGATCTTTCTTTCATACGGGGGGCTTCGCCCCCCTTTTCTTTACTCTTAAGGATCACAAGAAAACCTTAACCAAACTTATTTTAAATACAACGTTGATCTTTCTTTTATGCGGGGGCTTCGCCCCCGAGCCCCCCTTTGTTTGCTCTGAAAGGTCACAAGAAAACGCTAACCCAACTTATTTTAAATACTACGTTGATCTTTCTTTCATGCTTCCCCCTCGAGCCCCCCCCTTTTTTCTGTTCTTATCTTCCGGCACCATCATCAGGCCTTGAAACCTAATCGTAGTCATAGTTCATTACAAGACTTTTCTAAGAAGCCCAAAAACAGCTATGATACGATGTTCCATCATGTAGTTCCAGTTCATATCTTCCGGCTCCATCATCAGACCTTGAATTCTAATCGTAGTCAAAGTTCATTACAAGACTTTTCTAAGTAGCCCAAAAACAGCTATGATACGATGTTCTATCATGTAGTTCCAGTTCATATCTTCCGGCTCCATCATCAGACCTTGAAACCTAATCGTAGTCAAAGTTCATTACAAGACTTTTCTAAGAAGCCCAAAAACAGCTATGATACGATGTTCCATCATGTAGTTCCAGCTCATATCTTCCGGCTCCATCATCAGACCTTGAAACCTAATTGTAGTCAAAGTTCATTACAAGACTTTCCTAAGAAGCCCAAAAACAGCTATGATACGATGTTCCATGATGTAGTTCCAGTTCATATCTTCCGGCTCCATCATCAGACCTTGAAACCTAATCGTAGTCAAAGTTCATTACAAGACTTTTCTAAGAAACCCAAAAACAGCTATGATACGATGTTCCATCATGTAGTTCCAGTTCATATCTTTCGGCTTCATCATCAGACCTTGAAACCTAATTGTAGTCAAAGTTCATTACAAGACTTTTCTAAGAAACCCAAAAACGGCTATGATACGAGGTTCCATCATGTAGTTCCAGTTCATATCTTCCAATAAAGAGCTTACTATGTTAATTAATATAATGTATTTTACTACTGATAAAAACAACTGAACATAAAAAAGAAAGCTAGAAACAGGTGGTCTAAACAATACCAATAAATTAATATGAATATTAATTTATATTAGTGAAATTTTAATGCCTCCACTAACCCCAAACAAATTATTCTTTCTCCTGTATGGTTTTCAAATTTTACTATTTGTAAGACCCTATTCCTAGCTCCATCCTGCCCAATGTGATTTATTCAAAGGACATATTCCCTTTTTTAGAACTTATAAATTAAAAGCCTGGATAGGCAAAAATACCTATATTTTTTATGTTTTACCTAAATTGTGATACACAGGAAAATCTACCACATTTATTCAATAATTTGAATAAAATAAATAATTTAAATAGCAATGGCTCAAACTGTATATGGTGGGCAGGATGAGGCTAGACCAATAATAAATATAACCAAATGTGACCTGCCCTATGTATTCTTCTCCAATATCTTACATGAACAAAACAAACCACAATAACCAGTAACAATAATGAATACACAAACCTGCCCATCACTATAAACATTGCACACATCCGTAGGTTTATGGCAGTCCAGCACAAAGAACACCACATCCTCTTCCGGCTGCAGAATATCCACCAGATCTATAGTGCCCCCGCAGTTCACCAGGCACACATACTTTATCTCTTCATTATTCTCTTCGTACGCTTGCTTCAACTCCGATATACCCCCCACGGGCACTAAAGTATACGAAATATTATCGCATTTGAACAAACCCTGCAGTATCTTACAAGTACAGATCGCATCGACGTCGTAGTGGACCAACAACAACACCCTCTGAAAGAAACATTAAGAATTACACGCGTGAAACATTAACGCATTCACGAAAATTTAGTTTACTTACGTTTCCTAAAAGTACATTGTAGAAATCGTTCTTCAGGTCCTCGACGAACATTTTGAATTTCCACGCGTGTTATTGTCGAATGATTAGGATTTCATGTTTGCTTCGAAAATTAGACGGAACTCTTTTTTTTTCACCGTTATCGTAGGACAAAAACACGAACACCTGGCTGGTCTTGTTGAAACTATCTGTCACAACTCACAAGAGAAATGTCATGCGTTTCGCGCCAAATCTTTTGCGTTCGTTCAGAAATTTTAGTTGAGTTGTGCAGCAATGACGGTACAAAAATATAATATGATTCATTTATTATATAAAATTGATAACATTTTCTTTATAATGGTTTATGTATCAATAAATTTTCACTAAAGAATAAATGAATTAAAATTAATAGTGCTTGCACAGGAAGCATACATAAGCATGCGCGTGTTGATGCGCTTGCGCAGGATTCACAATCACGGATAAATTGTATACAGATATTACAGATTCTTTCTACCATTTTTTGCCAAACTGTTATGTAAACAACGATTTATAAAAAAAAACAGTCAACCAACTTTAAACAACTTGAATGTAGCGTAACGACTTACGTGTTTTGCACCACAATGTACTGTTTGAAGAACAATGGAGACACACCTAAACCTAATAATACTCCCCGCCCGTCGCCAGAGATTGAAAGAGAGCTTATAAAAGTATCGTTTATAGAGATTTCTATATTAAAATATGAGTTTTATAAGTACATACTAATACAAAACGTTACCTATACCGTTCTGTTGCAATATTCTGCTGGAGAGGAAATAACTATATGTTACCGTGCACGGGTTGAAGTAAGATTCATATTATTTGTACCTAGATTTGTCTTCTAGCTATGGAGCCTGACGTGCCATATGTGCAACATACGAGAACGCACATTGGAGAGAAACCATTCGGCTGTGATCAAAGAAAATTAAACGAGATAAATTATTTTTTATAAAAAGGCAACATATCGGATTACAAAATAAAAACCAGAAAACTTTATAGGTGCGACATATGTACAAACAAAAAAAAAGCTAACACCTATTTTAGTCTACAATGTGACTGCCATTTAGCTACGTATAAGAATTCAGATTGGAGAGAAACCATTCAGTTGAGATAAAAGTGGCAACGGGTCAATATCTCGGAAACAAAAAGTATTATCAGATCACATCGATTATCCATACCAACTGTTACACTTTATGTACATAACTTTTAACAAAGGAGCGTAACACGTTTAACGTATTTACCTATCTGTATCAGTAACTGTATATTCTTTTAATGTAAGTAGATAAGATCACAGGAAAATAAAACGCAATATGATGAAGTATGATTTTATTAAACTTCTTGCTACAAAAAGTTTGCAAACCTTCCCTTTACATTTACAAAATTATACTTAAAAAGCTAGCTCCTATTAAGCAATTTGACGGATTTAGAATTTGAGTGTCTTGAATTTTCATTCTGATCCACATCTAATATGCTAACTCTGTTCAACTTTACGGCGATTCCAAGCTTCAACGTGGTGCTGCGCTATAGCATACGCAGTTGTGCCAGGTCTCAACAGATTCGATGTCAAAGCTCGATGGTAAGACTTTATAAGAGACGCTTCAGTCTCCTCTGGATACAAGTAGTCCTTGAATTTATAAGCCAGGCGGTCTTCTGGGCAATCCAGAGCCCTCAAGCACCCAGCATACTCAGACCAAATGAGCTTCCGCCATTTGACATCATGTCTTTGAGCTAGAGGCACTAAAACACACGCAGCGAAGTTGCAATCCCCATAACTGACTGATTGGAACTGCTCCAGAAATTGGGTGTAAAATCCTTGGAAGTTACTCAAACCAATCAGCTGTTGGTCGAAGTTAAACTCACTACTCCTCTTAAATAAAACCTCAAGACATTTCTGTAGCAGAATCTTGATCCTTGCATCCAAGAATAAGGAGTTATCACACAGAAAAACGCACATTAATCGGCAGAATCTATCCGTCACGTTTATGTCTTTCAGGAGGTCAGGAAAACAGTATTCATTGAATAGAATCCATTCTAAACTGCTTCTGATGACGAACTCTTTCGCTTTTGACTCGTTCACATTTAAACCGAAAACCTTTTGAGGATTTTGCTCTTGACTCTTGCTGTACAAGTGTAAAATGGGTAAATATATCCAGTCTCTTGGCAGTATCGGTTCTTGCCATTTCCTGAGTACGATATTAGCACCAGTGTCTCTATAGCTTAGATTTATAACAGTGCTGTAACAGAGCTTTATCTCTTCTATTAACGTGAGCGATTTCGAGAATCCATCGGCATCTGATAAAGACACGAGGTTCATTAACCTCTCCGCTGTGAACCACTGCTTATTAAACACGATGTGTCTAAACAAGAACTCTAAGTCAGCCCTCTTGTCAACTCTAAGAATATAGCATAGTTTGTTAGCCACAGCGTACAACAAGTCTTTCTTAGATTCAGGAACGTCGATTTTCACGGCAATCTTTATTATGCTGATCACAAGATCTGTCTCCGTTCTTGTGAACCAACTGTCACTCAGACTCGGCGATTTTTGAGCTAGCTTCTCGATATACGGCTCAAGTTTTTGAGCAAAAATTTGGACGATTTTTTCATCATTCACAGCTTCGAGGAGATTGAACAAGGATGCTAGAAATGGAACCGGTGACAAACTGTTCAGTATTGGTAATGTTTTTAGTTCCGTGTCAACAACGGATGCCCCAAGGCTCATCAAGTTTTTCGTGAAATGTAAATCTTTAGTTTCTATTCCTGACAATAAGTTCGAACTGGACTCAAGGTGTGCTACAATTATTAAAAATCCAGCAGAATTCGAAAGTTTGGTTAGGGATTCCCTCAAGAAAGCCATATCAACTTGATCAAATTTAATAATTGTGTTACAACAGTTCAAAACAGAGCAGAGCAAGCGTAAATGACCACACGTGAAACTTTCACTTTGAGATATTTGTGCGAGCCACTTTGTCGCTCCTACTTTCAGTAATATACAGAGCTGTCCTTTATTACTATCTGGCAGTTTCTGTGTGCACCAG
Organism: Leguminivora glycinivorella; assembly: GCF_023078275.1. NCBI lineage: Eukaryota > Metazoa > Arthropoda > Insecta > Lepidoptera > Tortricidae > Leguminivora > Leguminivora glycinivorella. Next base: position 16,907,765 of record NC_062989.1, on the reverse strand, counting down.
ATTTTGCTGGCAAATTGAAGAATGACTGCCGCATGGGTAGCATTCAATACAGATGATGTAACAAACACATCTGTGCTTTGGACATGTATGTACAAAGCTGATAGTAAAATGGGGAATACGGACAGGGATTCCTCCACAGCAAGATCATGATGTAACAAGTTAGTCATGAGGCAGAAGGCTTCTATTTGGACTCGTAGGCCACTTGTCCTGTCTGCTACTGTGCTGATACATTGCAAAATAGGTTCTAATATGGAGTACTTTGATATTAATATGTCTCCAATTTCTCTTGATTGTAGAGATAGGACTCTGAGAAACCTCATAGCTAGTTGTGACAACTGGTTATTCTTGTAATTCTTAAAGATATCTTTGACACTGTTCATCAAATGTTCCATTTTTACTATGGTCATGGCAGTCTCAGGTGAATCTCTAGTTAGTCTGGTCAAAATTTGCAAACAATATTGAACAGAGTTCACATTTGGTTTTATATTCCCTAAAATGTACTGAATTCTTGTAAGAATATCAGTTCTTAATAGAGCTGCTATAATGTCTACTTCTGCCAAGTGGTAATCTTTTAATTCTGACTCTTTTGATTCCAATTCTTCAATTTCTGACTTGTCATTTTCTAAACAAGGTTGTTGTAAACCAGCTTCAAATCCTAATAAGGCATCTAAACTTGCTTCATCTATCCTATTATATATTAGGTTTCTTATTGCTTTCAAAGAAGGTTCAATAATAGCTTCTGCCTTGTCATCTAATGAGAATCGTAATACAAAAAGTATTTTACTAAGAGGTATGTCAATAATGCCTTTGTAGGTGCCTGCCGAGTAGTATTCGAGTATTCCTGCTAATGTGTTTAAAGCAAAGACTCTCTGCTGAGTTACCATGGAGCGAGTTAGCTCAAAGAGCTCCGTAAGGGTGTATCCCGGTCTATGTGGTTCTTCACCATGATGAAAAAGTGTTTTAGTTTCTTCTGTATAAGGTATGGTGTATGGTAAAAGGTACCCTTTGAAATCGAAGCGGGCTTCATAAGGTTTATCTGGAGTGATGGAATTGCTTTCTTTGATTCCTTTAATCCATTCGAGTTTATCCTTCTCTAATGAGTCAAAATGCAGCCATTTATTGACATTGGGGTGGGATAGTATGTCATTATCCCAAGCAGCATCATCAGACACTAATGACTCCATTGGTACATCCGGTGGTGTCATTTTCTGGCTCTTTGGTGAATGTTTGTTATCCACAGAGACAGGGTTCTCATTCTTCCGTTTAGCTTTAATAAACTTAATCAAATTGGGATCCAGTTCAGAAAGTAACTTTTGCTGTTCCTCTAATATTTCCTTTTCAGACATTTTACTCAACAGATTAACATTTTCAGTATGGATGACATCAGCATCTTGTGAAGACACAATGTAACTTTTTTCTGGAAGATTAACCTGTTTACTGCTGCTTGACGGTTCATCAATATCCATTTTTGAGGTTTTCTCTTGCTGTTTCTTTTGAAAGTACAATGAATGAATACTTTTCGAACCAGGAGCTACATTAAAATCGCATTTCATAGCTACCGGAAAGCCTTGAGTAGGCATTGGTTTGAAACTCATATCTACATCGCAATTAGCATTTTTCTCTATGATATTGCTCATAACTGAAGGTATGATTTTAGGATAGTATACCTTATCATCGTCCATTTCTGTTTCCTTAGGAACTTCTTGCATATTCTTTTCCAAAATGTCTCCCATAACGGAGCCAGTACTGCTCTCAATTCGGACTTGCTTTTCATTTTTGAGGCCCTTAGACTGAGCGTATTTTGAGGGCTTACGGCCCACAGACTTTTCAGACTTACTGCTTGCGGGTTTTGGAGTTTCTGTAACTTGCTGCCGCAGATTTGTTACTGAAGCCGACGGACGAAAGTTAGCGTCCTTGTTCTTTTCACGTAAGTATTCTTCTTGCATTCGTAGGATGTCCTCCTCATCCTCTTCAGGGTTGGGGCGTTTGAGCATTTCGTATAAATTATATTGCCGATCTATTAGTCAAAAAATGGCTAAATAACAGTAATTCCACTTGAAATACAAAGGAAAAATTGTAATTATTACAGCACGCGAGCACGACTCAGATTGTTTTCATGGTTCGACATTTAGATAATAGTTTCTGAAGATTGCCATTCTATCATAACCATATAACAAGCCAACGTAGTGATTCAATTGGATTCAATGATCTTTTAATAAACCTACTTGAAACGAAAACTCGGCACGGTATCCTTAAGTTTTATTTTAAAAACTTTTTAAACTTTCTACATAAAATTCAATTTTTATCCAGGTTTTGAGAAAACCAAACAGTATTAATTAGGACGCTTTTCAAGTATCAATACCCACAAATGCAAACCTTATGTCAATTTAACATAACTTTACCAGAATGAGTAGTTAGGTCAAAAACTGTGTCCACATGAGAGGTCATTGTTTGGGCTGGTGTCCCTCTCGCACTTACTGACAATGTCAACCACAAACTACTAAGAAGATACTACGTATATGTCAACGACGTCAACACTGTCATACATTGGGGATACCAGTCAATTTTCAAAGTTACTACCAAATCTACTAATACCCATTTGAACATATTTTTTAATTATACATATCTTTGATTTATTGGCATCAAAATAATTACATTATAATTATTTTCCAATTCTTTGAAATATATCGAAACCCTAGTTTGAATATAACCCTAAAATAATATAAGAAGTTATAAAGTCAGGTAATATACAGATAAAAATACTACTACTATGGTAACCTCATTAACACTGGCAACACGTGCGAGAGGATCACTGTCATTGTTTGGGGATACCAGTCAATATTCAAAGTTACTACCAAATCTACTAATACCGAATTAAAGGTTTTTTTTAATTGCGCAAATCTTTGGTTTTATGGCTTCATAATAATGACTTACCAATTCGTTACAAGGTATTAATGTCTTTGCCTCGATATAATACAAAAATAATTTAAGAAGTTTATAAACTTAGTTATCATACAGGTAAAAATACTACTATTATAGTAATCTCTTTAACACTGGTCACACGTGCGAGAGGGACACCAGCCCCAACTTTGACTTCTCATGTGGACACACTTTTACTAGTCTGATAAGAACGCCTTTCTGCACCGGTGATAAAATTTAATTTAGTATGGCAAAAAAAGTGTGAGCTCAGTCCCTATTGAAGTCCATGACCTTGACAGTTTTATAGGTTATGGCCGCTGTACACACATGGCCAACAGTTACACCAACCCCCTTGGCCATGTGTGTAGAGGGCTACTTGGCCGCAGTTGGCGCTTGCGCTTGCCGGCCAACCGATTCGTGTCGGTTTTTTGTCCACACATCAAATGGCCGCTGTACACACATGGCCAACAGTTCCACCAACCCCCTTGGCCATGTGTGTAGAGGGCTACTTGGCCGTAAGTTGGCAGTTGGCGCTTGCGCTTGCCGGCCAACCGATTCGTGTCGGTTTTTTGTCCACACATCAAAGGATCTTGGCGCCAATGGCCAACTGCGTTTACACGTTGGCGCTTCATTCAGTTGGTCGTCAGCCGTCAGAGAGGACAGTAGTGATATATTTACGAAAATAATAAGTTTATCTATGCCAATAATAGTGTAGATTTTAGGAAATAAAATAACCTTGCAAATGTTTAATGTATTTCCTAAAAAAGATAAATGTTCTTATCAGAATATTCAAAAAATTGTTAATATTGCAAATAATTTAATTTTACTACGGGGTTATTATTTTTTAATATTTTTTTTCTGACAACGTCTATACCAAGAATTTCCTAGATTTTTTCATTACACGTCCATCTTTCATGAAGAGCCAATGCCAAGTGATTGGTTCGCCAATGTGTAAACAGCGGCTCTTATCTTGGCCAAGGGGTTTCACAAAGGGCTGGTGGAACCGTTGGCCATGTGTGTACAGGGGCCAAAAGGATCTTGGCGCCAATGGCCAACTGCGTTTACACGTTGGCGCTTCATTCAGTTGGTCGTCAGCCGTCAGAGAGGACAGTAGTGATATATTTACGAAAATAATAAGTTTATCTATGCCAATAATAGTGTAGATTTTAGGAAATAAAATAACCTTGCAAATGTTTAATGTATTTCCTAAAAAAGATAAATGTTCTTATCAGAATATTCAAAAAATTGTTAATATTGCAAATAATTTAATTTTACTACGGGGTTATTATTTTTTAATATTTTTTTCTGACAACGTCTATGACCAAGAATTTCCTAGATTTTTTCATTCCACGTCCATCTTTCATGAAGAGCCAATGCCAAGTGTTAGAATATTATTTCGGAATCGCCACTGTTTAGTTTTATCAGTGAAAGAATTAAAATAATCCCCAAAATGCCTAACGTGAAGAAGAATATGGAGAAACTGAAACATCCAAACAGCAGAAAAACTCAAAAACTAGCAACAAAAATGAAGAGAAACGAAAGAAAGGACCAAAACAAACTCGGCACTCACATCAAACAGAATTTAATTGGCGAGAAAGTTCTCTGGTTCAAGGAGAGGATTCCTGAAGATTGTCTAGTATTAACTAAGGAGCAGACTTTGGAGTTGATAGAGACATACTTTGCAAGGTTTGATGAAGAGTTGGAACAGATAGCTTTAAAGAATTCTATAGGACAGCGTAAGAATCGTCACCAGCACGCGAGTAGGGAAGACATCATTAACATCACTAAGAAGCGGGAGCATGATGAGTTCGAGACGTGTGGTCTGGAGATGCCGGACGTCCTGGATGCGGAGCAGATGCAAGTTTTGAGGAACTGGAATGGAGAGCTGAGGTTTCTGCAACATTTCAAGCTTAAAAGATTTGCGAGAAAGAATTTAATATAGTATTAAGTAGAACTCTGTGTTTTATTACACCATTTACTATGTGTAGAATAGTACATACATACATACAATCACGCCTGTTTCCCAGAGGTTCCTGACAAACCACTTTCGCTTCACACACTTTCATAACGTTTCTCATACACACTCGTTGGTATCAAGTACTTCTGACCAGGCCTTTTTGCAATATCTACTCACTCTTCACATTTCCAACTCCTAGTTGTCTGTGTCACTCATGATTTAAAGTCTTAGTTGTGTCCCTAACTCCCCACTGCGCATTTTACCTGTTGATTAATAATTGTAATTCTGTGTTACGCCGGTCATTATGGCTTTAGTATTATGATGTTTATTTTAACTAACACTGTATTTAGTAATACTTATAATTTAAGACCTATATTGTTGTAGGTATTTCTTAGTATTTAAGTTAGGGTCCACTGAAAATCAGCGTCGTGGCACTAAGTGCTCCGACACATGCTGAGTGGAATCCTTTTTGGAACAATATATTAATTGTCATAACTGCAATAATTGTACAAAGTATGCTGTTGTTTCAAAAAATAATTTTCATTTTCAATATTTCCCCGATTTGATCAAGAAAAGTTTGACTAGGTCTTCCACTTCCAACTGACCCTTCCACTCTTTTTTAGGGTTCCGTAGCCAAAATGGCAAAAACGGAACCCTTATAGTTTCGTCATGTCCGTCTGTCCGTCTGTCCGTCTGTCCGTCTGTCACAGCCGATTTACTCGGAAACTATAAGTACTACAGTGATGAAATTTGATGGGAATATGTGTTGTATGAACCGCTACAAAATTATGACACTAAATAGTAAAAAAAAGAATTGGGGGTGGGGCCCCCATACATGTAACTGAGGGATGAAAATTTTTTTTCGATGTACATACCCGTGTGGGGTATCAATGAAAGGTCTTTTAAAATGATATAAAGTTTTCTAAAAAACATTTTTCTTAAAGTGAACGGTTTTGAGATATCAGCTCTCAAAGTCGTAAAAAGTATGTCCCCCCCCCTCTATTTTTATAACTACGGGGTATAAAATTCTAAAAAAAATAGAGGTGATGCATGCTAATTAACTCTTTCAACGATTTTTGGTTTGATCAAAGTATCTCTTATAGTTTTTGAGATAGGTTGATTTAACTGTAATTTTGGCAGGTGTATAAATTGACATAATAAGTTTATTATATTTGCTGCTACGGAACCCTTTGTGCGCGAGCCCGACTCGCACTTGGCCGGTTTTTCATATACTTTCTTCGTTAATCTCCTCTCATCCATCCTCTCTACATGCCCGAACCTAATAGTGTTGACTCAAAATTTTTAATGTACAAAATTGACCCAACTGATAAGTTCTTAGCTGTAAATGAGTTAAATTGTTTAACCTTGAATCTATTACTGACTAGTTAATTGTTAGTTTCATTATCTTAGAGCAGCAATTTTAAAGGCCATTAATTTTCAATCAATGATGATATTGTATTTAATGATCCCATTTTGAGTCATCATTTGTCCTCAATTCCGTTTTAAGCTACAACAAAATACAGTCAATTCCATCAATTTGTGTGATAAAGAAATAAGTAAGCCTGAAAACTGTATTGTGTAACAAGTAAAATCATGCTAACTATAATTTAACTGTCCAACCTTGCAATTAAACTCACATGCAAGATCTTGTACAGTCAGCATCAAATACATTGTGAGGGCCAAAGCGCCAAATATACCAGAACAGATCTTTATTATTATGCTAACAAAGGTGTGTTACGATATATTTGGCCGTCACAATGTATTTGACGCTGACTGTACCATATAAATAGAAAGGAAAGAAGAAATAGGCCCTTTTACACTAACATTCTAAGTGCAGAACTTTTTGGCTCAAAATAAAATACATAATATCAGCTTAAACATTTTTATTGCTTTTATACTAATGAGGAAAGAATGTAAATGATGCTTTTAGATCTCATATGTCTAGGCACTTTGAATAGTCTATAATATTACTTAACTTAATTACTTCAAATGTGACATGCTCAAGTAAAAGGAACCACATTACCATTTATAAGGACTTTTCTATTTTTATACAAATAGCCTGACAGAAGATCCTTATGGCACAGTATAAGACCAGTGACAACTCGTTTAACAAACATACGCCACGCCGTGTGAATGTATGCGCGCCGTGTACGTACACAACACATGTAAGCGGATGAGAAAGATTCATTCTGGTTCATTCTCATCTGCTTGCATGTGTTGTGTACGAACACGGCGCGCACACATACATACCGCGCAGCGTACGTTTGTTAGAAGTGTTACTACTGTGCTTTTGGCGAATGACAATGAGGTATCTTTTGCTTGAGATCATCACAGATAGTCATCAAAGTAGATTAAACAATGGTTGTTCTTATGGATGGACTTCATATAGTCAACATCATACATTCAAGTAAATTCACTGAGTTTTAAAGGGTAAAATATTCAATAATAGGTCACACAGTACAGAAGTTAAGATTGTCTATTTTTGAAAATTAATAATTCCTATTTAAACAGTTTTGTAAAGATTAGTCAACTGGAGAAATTAATTAGTGCTAATATTTAATTTATCTTATCTGTTTAGCTTTTGGTAAAGAAAGAAACAACTCCTTTGTCCTTCTATGTGCCATTCTTAAATAAAAGGAGCAAATTTCGTCCTCATTTCAAGCGACAATGCAGGATCTTTTATTTAAGAACGTCACATATGTATGACCCTAACGCCGTGTCTTGCGTGGGCGACGGTCGCGAGACCGCGCGACCGTCGCCGTCGCGTCTCATCACATCGTCTACTTCCATATCGATAAGGTTTGATTTCGTATGCGTCGCATCGCCGTCGCCCACGCAAGCCACGGCGTTAGTGCCACTTGCACCAACGAAAATGGAGGGTTAACCCACCATTATACATGGAATTTGATTTGACAGGTGACAGCCCACTAACCCTGAGTTAAGTGGTTGGTGCAAGTGGGCCTTATATGATTAAATACACGCAAAATAAGGTTAATAGATCAAAAACAAAAATGTAATTTAGATAAAATTATTGAGATTATAACTCTTTTATTCAAGAATCTTCCAGTAATTACACCACAGTTATTTTTACATATTTAATATAAATGTATTTTCAAGTACAGTCAACAATAAAAATAGTCTTACATTTGAAGTGCCTAAAATAAGTATACTTTATACGCCGTGTCTTGCGTGGGCGATCGCCGTCGCGTCTCATACTTCCATATCGATAAGGTTTGATTTCGTATGCGTCGCATCGCCGTCGCGCGACCATCGCGCGACCGTCGCCCACGCAAGCCACGGCGTTAGCCTTTAAATTAATGCTGTGTGTAAATATTTTTTGCACTTTGACTGTATTTATATGTTTATTGCTGACTGTACCTGTATATTTAGCGTATTTTTTTTAAATCATAAATAATAATTAAGTAATCCAGTTTATCTTAATTTTAGAGTAATTTGAATAATTTAATGACATATTTACAAATGACAACTAAATACATACATTAATATAAGACTTTATACATATTACATATTAGTCGGACAGATTTATTTATAAAATACAAATTATCACACAAAAATACACAACACAAAACACTGACATAATTTATACACAATTTTTAAACCTGTGAAGTCCTCAGGAGACAGGTAACACATTTTTCCTCTTTATTATTTGGGTAGGTACTTATATTTTTATTTTGTTGTCGATTTCACTTTTTTTTATTTCTGGAAATGTTTGCGTTTTTCCTACTCAGAATCATGAGATCTTTCGACTCTTTAGATTCTACTAGGAGACAAAAAATGTTCCAAAATTTCCATACATTTTTTTGTCTTCCTCTGAGTTACGATCAAACAAGTTGTATGACAAATTGTATTATTTTTTTCCTCTCGCGGAATCGAAAGAGCTCCTGAATCTGAGTAGCAATAACTAGTACAAAAATTCCCACATTTGGAAGAAAAAGTAAATCAGACAAGAAAATAAAAATATGCCCATTTATAATAATAATCTGTATCTTTAGGTATTTAATTAATGTAAACAAAATCTACCCTCAAAAGTCTCAATAAACCAGTAAGGGTAAATTAAAAGATTACACGACTTTATAAGGAGGTTAAAATCAGGTCGCTCAGTGGCAGATCCGTTTGGTTTTGTATTTGGTTGGTTAACCAACAAATGTAACTACCCGAAAATTTAGAAATTATTTGCTTACGTATTTTTAAATACGTAATAGTACAGAGCATGTGCCGTATGAATATATTGAATATAAACTTATAAAGTGTGTATTCTACGCTTCTAGAGGCACTGGTCCCCCCGCGAGCTATCGATCGATCTATCTATGAGCTATCGGCTATAAAAACGAACAAAAGATAAGCATCCCCGTGCAAATAAAAGAGACACGGCGATGTTTATAGCTACTCGCCCAGCGGTGAGCTATCAATGTAGCTGTGCCTCTTTTATTTGCACGGGAGTGCTTATCTTTTATTCATTTTTATAGCAGCTCATAGCTTACTAACTCGCGGTGGGACTAGTGCCACATACCTAGAGTGATAATATACAATTCTAGCGCATGGCAAATTAATGGATTATTCAAATGAGATTTAATGTGTAAAATAGGTAGACTAGACAGTTTTACAACCCCAATTCTATATTTTAATATTACGAAACAATTTAATTTTCTGCTCATCCATACTATCCATACTAATATCCATACTATCCATCCATCCATACTAATCCATACTAATATTATAAATGCGAAAGTAACTCTGTCTGTCTGTCTGTTACGCTTTCCCGCTTAAACCACGCAACCGATTTTGATGAAATTTGGAACAGACAATCTTTAGACCCTGAGACAGAACATAGGCTACTTTTTATTTCGAAAAAAAGGGATGAAGGGGTTGAAAAAGAGGTTGAAAGTTTGTATGGGATTTCTTTGGGATTTCCATGAAACTTTATATTTTAGCATTTGATAAGAAATCATTGAACATCTTGATAACGGATAGGGATAGGGATAGGGATAGGGATAGGGATAGGGATTGGGATTGGGATAGGGATAGCGATAGCGATAGCGATAGCGATAGCGATAGCGATAGCGATAGCGATAGCGATACGGATACGGATACGGATACGGATACTGATACGGATACGGATAATATGGGTATCGTTAGAGGGATACGGATAATCGGTCGGCGGTCTCTTACAATCAATGTGCTCTAAGACAATCGTTGTTTGCTTGCTTGAAGATTACGTTTGCGATAAGTATAAGCAAAATGTAAAAAAAATTAAGGGATAATAGAAAAAAGTACTTTTTACCCACCGATCATAGTGTCGAAATACGGGCTATGTGGGATGTTTATAAAGGTTTCCCCAGCGTATATAGAATTACCTACGCTGTGGTCGATGTGTAATATTTCTACAATCATTGCAAGCAAAAGTATTATGTGCAATCGAAATAATCGCAGATAAATATACCTACAGAGAAACCTAAGGATCCAAATGAAAATCTTAATGAATACTTTTATTACGCGGGCGAAGCCGCGGGTAAAAGCTAGTATTAAATAATATTCAATTTTATTCATTCAATTTTGTAACGAAAACTTTTAATAAAATTATAAGGTCCCTTTGTTAAACAAATTAAACCAATTAAATAGATTAACTGTGTACATTTTTTCATTTCTCAAACTTCAAAGCCATTTATAATTCGAAACGTCGCTTCATTTTCAAACCCTAAATTTAAATTATCCCTGTATTCCATAGCTTTATACAAATGCGATGTCCTTGAATTTATGTCATGAAATTAAAAAAAAAACGTAACAAAGTTGACTGAAAATGTCTTTAACATTAGCCATGTTTTTATTTTTTTTTTTTTTTTTTTATTGCAACCAGCTAGCTCTCTGACAGCTGCTAATGCTAACTCAACTGACAGATCGATAAGTAATAGAGAGCATAAATCATGAATTAATGTTTGTGAAGTAACAAAGATGAATATTGTTTCTTAGTAAAAAGAAATCAAATCCATACTAATATTATAAATGGGAAAGTGTGTGTCTGTTTGTTTGTCCGTCTTTCACGGCAAAACGAAGCAACGAATTGACGTGATTTTTTTAAGTGGAGATATTTGAAGGGATGGAGAGTGCTATAGGCTACTTTTTGTCTCTTTCTAACGCGAGCGGAGCCGCGGGCAAAAGCTAGTACTAAATAAAACAATATCTTCTTCTAGACATTATTACGGATGATAAAAAATGTACACAGTTGACAGTTCGATTCTTCAATTTTAATTATCATTTGTGTAGCAAGATAACCTGCATTATATATTTATCTCTTTTGCAGCATAAGAGCCCTCCTGTGACGGAAAGCCACAGTCCCATACTGTCTATAAACAGTATAAACAATTGTATGGCTCGTTTCTCCTATGACATAATACCATTGATATGAAAGGCATTATAGAATACAAACAATTGTGATTCATTCCAATGGTATTATTTCAATGACAGAATGACAGTCACGTGTTTTTTTGAACACCGATATGAAGATTTCAAGTTACGTAAGGGTTCGTTTTGGATATACATATAATCACGCCTGTATCCCATAAAGGGGTAGGCAGAGCACATGAACTACTAAGTTTCAGTGCCACTCTTGGCAAAAAGGGGTTGAAAGAAATCCAAATTGTGACATTGCAGTGACAGGTTGCCAGCCTCTCGCCTACGCCACAATTTAACTCATATCCCACAGTCGACTTCTACGCGTTTTGGATATACATCAAATAAAAAAGACCTTTCAAACTTTTCATAGTGACTTTTGAGGTCATAATGAACAACTTTTACTATAAGACCAATGCTGAAATCGCGAAAAAAAATACTTTTCTTTAAAAATGAGCTGCATCATGACAGTCGAATCGAACGAAATGTATGAAACATTCAAATTTGTTTCTGCAATTTCAGCAATGGTCCCATGTCCCATAATAAAGTTATTCATTATGACATCAAAACTCACTATGAAAAGTCTAAACGCTCCTTTTTATTTTACCGTGTATTTGGTATTAGTATCTACCAGCAGCGGCTGGTCCATACAAGCCGATTCCCACCGGCTTGCCTAAAATTGATTACTAGTAAAGTACCTAATGTTAAGGTGGGTTTCTTTTGTGCTCAGTGTTGCCTAGCAGAAATTTTCAGCAGCCGCCACTGGTATCTACCCATCAGCTTAGACTAATAATAACCATACTTGCTATGTAATGTGGACCAAATGAACATGATTGGTGTATATCAAACAAATGCATGTAGTACATCTCTGGTTGAAAGGCACCCTTAGATAAATTGAACTACTATTTAACTTTTTATATCAGTGTTTAAAAAATACAATAAATACTGTAGGTATTTATTTATTTTCTAATGTTTCCTGTTTCCTGTTAAACAATTTTGTTAAAACAAAATAATTCTCGATGTTTCAAAATAAGGTGACAAAGCTTCTAACTACAGATGACACTTATAGCAAATACCGATATGCCATTTGCAAGAATATTCCCAAAATGGGAATGTTCCCAATATGGTACCAGTCATTACAAAGTTCCTACAGGACAGGACAGTCAGCTAATAGTGTTCAAAATTATATTTATTAAGGAGATCAAGACTTTTGTGATATTTTGTAATGAATTAGAGTAAAGGAAGGTTTTCTAGGCGCTTTTTCTCGAACACTCTCTTTGGAGATAGATTTAAAGTTGAAAAATTCACTGTCATGGATGGGACTTGAACCCATGACCACTAAATCGCCTCCCCAGTGCTCTTCCATCTAAGCTACCATGACCAAGACGCCATCAAAGACATCTCATATCTCCACCATATGGGGATATGACTTAAAAAAAAACTCTTATGACACAAGCTTTTTTAAATCACTCAAGGATCACACGCGATAAAATGCCAGGTTGCATTGGTAAAAAAATCAGTAAAATAATGTTATTTTATCTTTTTCATAACGCGAGAATTTAAACTGCTATTTGAGAATTTCCTTTTATTCACCACTTTTTTTTTATTTTGATTTTTTTAGGGAATTTTAGGTCAATTGTACTCAGAATCACCAGTACTTTCAATCTCACTGGGAGACAAAAAGTGTCCATACATTTTTGTTACTTTCTCACACAACATGTATGGAAAATGGTAACAAAATAAGAGAAAAACGTATGGGACAATTTTTTTAACTACTAGGATTGAAATAGCTAGTGATTCTGAGTAGAAATACCATAAATGTTTTCAAAAATATCACATTTCATAAAAGTGGCGAAAAAAAAAAAATGCTCAATCTCACCTCGGACAACGGCGATTAAATATATGAAAGAGGCGCGTTTCTATGCACACAGTTTAAGGTCATGTAAGTGAACTCGTACCATTCTTGTATGAGTGAGATATGAAAAGTCGACTGGTCGCGTTTTTTTGACAGACGGTAACTGTAGGTAACCGAGAGCGGGTGGGCGCCACTTTCAGCGGGGAGTGGCCATACTGTACGATAGTACTATTTATTATACTGTGCTGTTATAGAGTTTTTAAACTCCAGAAACACTCTATTCACTCTAGCTAATCAAAAAACAACAATTCTGAACACTACAGAGCGGGCCTGTAACAGTGATAAGTCGAAGGCTTACGCAAGGCGATCAGGTGAAGAGCGGTAGGTGGTAGAAGTCGTAGCCACGCTGCCCGCGCGCCGCTAGCCAGATGTACACGACGTGGTAGGCGCCCGGGACGAAGCAAATCATACCTGAAAGTTACAGTATAAAGAATCAAACAAACTTAAAAATAAGTTTTTTTGCAAAAAAACATTTTTGGAACAAGCTTTTATCGCCGACTGTACCTTTCTTTCAACAGTCATCTACTGCTTTCCGAGTCGTTTCTAAAAACTCCTTACTCGATGGGGATACGGCGTTTCATAATAGAGTTCCTATGACCACCTTTCTGCTCCATCATCAGATCAGCTCCATGATACCATAATATTGCATTGTCACGTGATTTACTTATTATGTGTGCAAAATTTCAGATCAATCAGAAACCGGGAAGTGGGTCAAATTTAGCTTCTACGTTTTGACCCAAACTAACACACTAATAACAAGGCAAGTTAAATAAAAGCTTGTAAAAAAGGAACTTACAAAATGTTACCTGCCGGCGGCGTATTATACTATTTATACTTCCAATTTTATCAATGTGGATAAAGTATCCGTCACGCCTTAGCCAATATGTCAGTGTGAGAGTGACAGATGTCTTATCCATGCGGATAAGTGATAAAAATGGACGCATAATACGCCGGCAGCAGGGCTAAGATGGACAGCTGTCTATCAGTGTATACGTGAGTGCGAAAGTGATGCATGATATGACAAATGACAAAAATAGTAGGAATATGCGGCCACAGGAATAGCAAAAAAGATACCATGAGTATATTTTGTCATAAAATGGAAAACCTCGTGAAACGCATTACGAGTATGTTTGGCATGGTGGATGGAGGACGGGGAAGTGGCCATCCACCGACCCGCTGGGTGGACAGCGTTAAGAAGGCCTGCCAGGTGTTAACACAGGCGCCTATTATTAGGACTGCAGAAGACCGAGCGGAACGGAGAGCTTTGGTGCGAAAAATAATGACCTCATGTGGTTACAACCCTCCGCCATGAGGAACCAAGGAAGAACAACTACCAGCAGGATGAAATCTGCGCACACAGTCTTTCAGTTCTACATACATACATACTATCACGCCTGTATCCCATGAAGGGGTAAGCAGAGCACAAGAAACTACTCAGGTTTCAGTGCCACTCTTGGCAAAAAAGGGTTGAAAGAAATCGAAAATGTGACATTGCAGTGACAGGTTGCCAGCCTCTCGCCTACGTCACTATTTAACCCATATCCCACAGTCGCCTTCTACGACACCCACGGGAAGAAAGGGGTAGTGAAATTCTTAACCCGTCACCACACGTCTTCAGTTAGTTCAGGTCTTTCAGTTCTCTCTGACTTTAAGTGGTTAAAGCAAAATAAAATACAAAAGTCACTCACCAGCTACAAAGAAAACTGCTCCCTGTAATCCGTTCTCCGGTTCAGCCACAGCGAATGCACCCATCCCCAGTAGTCCGATACCAACTACAAGTAGGATGACCGCTGCGCACACCGTCTTCCAGTTCTCTCTGACTTTTGGATGGTTCCAGCAGTATGTCGCTTGTGTGGCTTCTACGTACTCGTGGATGAGAGAGTCTGAGTCCCGAGAGGTTGTGTCGTCTGTGCATTTGTATGTTTTACTACTGCAATAAATATGGGAAATGGTTAGTTTCACAACCAGTTTATAACCTTCTCATTTGGGTGTAAGGGACCGTCCACACTTCGTGCGTTCCGCGTTGGCGGTCATGCGTCTCTTGAGTGTGGACGGTTCCTAATGATTTAATTTACCATCACCTGACATCAGCTTTTTGGGGGTAGATTTTGTTTACATTTTTTTCAATACCTAAAGATACAGACTATAAAACACCACATATTTGTACAACAAGACAATTCTTTTTACGAGAAAACATATAATAATATCAGACTAATAGGATATGTATTAGATATGCATCATATAAATAACCATGAATCAACTTTTGTGAGAGCTGACTGAAGATCAAAACAAATAATTATATCATTAATGACCTCATTATTAAAAGGAAAACCTGAGCAAATGAAATTAATATAATAAATATTTATACTGGTTTCATATCAATGAACAACCAATCTAGCCTAGTAGTGACCCTGCCCGCTAAGCCAGCTGCCTAGCCTGCCTCCTAATTTATTTGATAAGTTTGAACTAGACAAATAGAAAATGTCGTATCCTCCATGTCGTATCCGACAACGGCGACCTTAACAACTTTCTCTGATGAGCACGTATATATGGCTCGCAAAACGGAACTTCGTTTTAAATATTCGGTCGCACTGTGCGCAATAAAGCTGCCCTTGGTCATTATATGTATATGCGTAGGACGGTTTTGGGCGAGACTTCCGTTGAAGGCGCTTTTGGTCCAGGTTCTCAAGTCGAGCTACCTCAAAGGCAGCTACACCTTTTCCTACTTTACGGTGCCATTCATACCTCTGGACCGCAAGTATCATAGTAGTCAGTATCTGATAATAAAATCATGCATATGTGAAGGAAATAATTAGCATTGTCCGATATTATCGTCGTTTTAAGATTATGAAATAAGCTGCAAACATTGTTATCTAAGTATTACAGTGTTTACTTAACTGTTTCAACAGGACAAGTTGTAAAACATAATCTCATAATTACATTGGCTTTTTGTAGACGATATTACAATACCGCGTAAGCAACACATGTATATAAGGTTCGCATTTTAGATATATTCTATGGAATCAGACCCTTATCTGCATATCGTCACTACTTTTAAAAAAACTTGTATCTTCATCTGTCAATGAAAAGAAAATTGTATTAAGCTTCTGTACCGTTATTTGAAGCCTATTTAATATATTGAGAGACAGCGATACTGCTTGTAGATGCGTAGCGGTTCACAGCAGGTACCTACAGCTGAACACCTGTAAACAACTTGCAACTCCAGTTTTACGATTCAGGTTTCCCCTTCCACCAGGCGACCCGTGCCGTAGGGACGGCAACGATGTTTCATCATTGGCGTTCTGTTTGTCGGAACGTTCGGTTCACTACAAAAAATTCTTAGAATTCTTTAATTCTTGGAATTTTTTGTAAGTTTAATCAAAAATATCGTTTTAGAAAACGGTTTTACCGTTCGTTTACTATTATAAATTAAATGTTTTAGAAGCTGAGCACCTGATCGATTCACTTTGAGCGCAGCGTGTCGCGTAAGTAAGCGATTTTTGATTTCTTTTTCAGTGAATCGATTCGTCTTAAGCACGGAACAGGTCAAGAAAGTAAAAATTGAAAAATGATCTCCTTGTCCTCTTTGAGACTAAAACAGTCCTAATTAAAGTCGTAATTGACGCGATTAGTGTTTGTTTTGCCTTGCGGCCGAAGATGAGCCTGTGCTGTGACCTGATAATTTCCGTGCGTGCCCATTGTGGTAGGTACTGTGCTGCGGGATAAAATTCCTTTACAATCTCTTTAAATAGATCGATATTCTGTAACGGAATTCAGAAATAGATCAAAAGTCGAAAGTTAAAGCCTATAGCTGCCGGACTTGGCAAGGGCGTCAATAAATATTTATTGATTCTAAGTATCATGTTGGCTTTTATATCCGATCCCTGTGTGCCTTAAAATAGACTTTCTGCTCTAAAGAAAGGTAACTAACAAACCTATATCATTAGCGTCTTTGGGGAACATGTTTGTGTAATCCGAAAAATGTTCTATAAATAAATATGGGCAATTTTAAATGCACAGTACGGTATCGTCAGGGATACCTCTGAAAAATGTAGTTTGGTAATGTTCTTATGCCTTAATCAAATCTAAGCCGCTTGCCAGTGGAAGTAAAGGATTACAAAGTGAAACTCAGGTATGTGGAGAGTTGTATTAATTACCAAATATAAGTTCCGGTTAAAGATAATTGAGAAAATCCGCATACGAGAGAGTCACTCTTTAATCCTTAACTATAATAATAGCGTTTAATAACGCAAGGCGAGCGTATTTGATTAATTTGATTACTTGGCTGCTGCGTAAGCAGAGTAAAAGGGTGCATCATAGCACTAGCTTACTAAAAACTTCTTACCTGCGCAAGGTGTGAAGAAATTTACAACCAGTATGTTTTTATTTTGTGTATAGTCCGCTTAAGGATATTAAAGGCTAGTATAATAATTATTATTCTGTGGAACGCAGGCATTAGTGGAAAAATATCAAGTGTTAAGACGGTGTAAAAGCACTAGTCTAACACAGTAGGCAGTGACCCTGTCTGCAGAGCCTATGGTTCTGGGTTCGAATCCCAGTATGGGAATATGTTTGTGTGATGCACACAAATAGCGGGACGTAGTTGAACGAAAGAGAGCCATCCTCTGAAAATAGCCTTTTATTTGAATGGCTTTTCCCTTTTTACGTTGAGATTATATTCAAATAATTATGTTTATATGAATTGGATCTTTTTCCTTTTACTACGTCCATTTTTTCCCGAGTTACGGTTGTGTTATTATGTATGTAAGTATACATATGTCTATAATAAGAGTAATATGTCGCCTTGCTACCATAGTACAAGCCTTCCTCAGTTTTTGGAAAAATAGATTCCCCAATGTCTATTTATTTTGGTACCGATAATAAATTTCCCGCTTATTAAGGCTTATGAGTATTACTATTTATCTAGATAAAAACCAGCCGTCTGCGCAAGACGTGCATCTTCCCATTTTCATATTTCCCACCTGCGCAAGGTGTGTGAATAATATGATTGTTAAGACAGCTGAAAATTTTGCAGTCTGCGCAAGGCTTGCAATTTTCGTGACTCAATTTTCTGCCTGCGCAAGGCGATTAAATATTTTATTTAGCCTGCTGAAAACTTGCCGCCTTCGCAAGGCGCGTGTTTACATATCCTGCGTCACAAGCAGATCAAGCAGATGTGGTATAATAGGTATAATACAATTAGCATGGTTCTAAAGCGGTTTTTGTCGGCCTACGCAAGGCGTTTTGAAACTTACGTGTGATGGAGGAAACAACACAATATGATAACGCCTCCTAAGCTTAGTACCAAGTGCTTACTTTGTTAATTACAAAGTCATTTTGACAGGGGTTATATATTTCTACTGCGGAATCACTTCCCAGTAATCATTAAATAGTCTCGAGAAGACTTGTCAAAGCGGACCCCAGGCCTTCACAGGCCGGGGCCAATGCCGGGATAACGCAAGGAGGATGATGATGAGTCTGGTGAAGACTAAAAAGATTATCACAGTTATTGCTGGCGACTTGATAAACGTGGTTTCTTTTTTTGTGGAAACTTTTTCCACTATATAGTTATCTACTACATATTTTATCTTTGTCGTTAACGACGTTTGAAACACCTAGCTCACGCTGACGCGGAGTAAGTTGACACGATAATATTCAAAATTAACCACGGTTTTATCAGCCTACTTATTTAGGTTTTAAAGTGGGATTTGAGGTCGTTTAATCATTTAAGTAAACCTGTTGATAGTGTTGATGCATATCAAGGCCGCAGTATTCTTTGGTTCAGGATATTAACCGTTTCCCAAACATCTTAAATGGGTTATTTATTCTATTATTTTAATCAAATAGTTATCTAGCCCGCTGGCCGCTCCGGCGCCACATGAGGCCAATAATCTAAAGATCAGATTGCTTTGGACTGTTTTAGGTCATTAATTTGTTCAGTTAAGCCCACGTGGGCTGAACACATTTTAAGGAATTGGCTATGTGGATGAAATAGCAAACATTTTTGCATAGTTTTTCGCTATGTAAGAATGCAGTTGTGATATGTTATTACATATTTTGAGGCTCCAGGAACGACCTGAACCAATGTTACAAAGAACCATTACATTAAAATGTGTTCACATCCTCATAAAGTAGCACGGGGTGACCCGTCTACTCATTATTTAGTCCGAATGAAACAATACGTATTTAAATTATGAGTTTTAGGTTAAGATTACCGCCATAACACGTTTTTAAAAATAAAACAGGGGAAAAGAACACCTACGTAAGAAGTGATGAAATGTACGGGTTAATAAACCCAACTACAAACTTAAAACGCTGTCATATTACAGCTTTTAATCTGTTTTTTTAAATAAAGTAACCTCTATGGTTAATAAATATATGACATTCATGGGGTATTTGGAAAACTATTTTTCATACCTAATCATTGTTTTTGGTAACAATATTTTGCAAGATAAGTACTTGATGTGGTTTCAAAATGATTTTAATACTCATATAAAAATGGACCGTCAAAACAATTTTAAAGCTATGCCGAATAAGCCCATGACCCATGGGGTTTGATGAGTGTCTCAAAATTTTGTTTGGACCTCAGATCTCGGAACTACAGATCTAGGTACCTTAACCTCAATATCATATTCTTCATTACAAAACCAGAAGGCTACGTCATGCCATATAATGGAATGGTTATATATCTTTATGCTTCCAACGAAAATCACGGGTCTTACCCGCATACATACGTATCCTTAAGGAGAAAAATATTTGATTGTAACATCTTGCGCTTTCATAAGCTGCATGGTTACCCAAAACAAAAAGGCATTTATATACGAAGAAAATTCTATCATCAGCATTGGCTTAACATGTGTACAAATTACAAATAAAACGCTTCGCACATGTGCGTCTAGCCGCCTAGGCGTTGTTAGCCTATGCCAATCCTTGGCTTAACAGAAAGTACATACATATTGGGTAAATAACTAACAAAAAATATTAGGGAACTGGGAGAGAACTCTCCAGACAAAAAGTCTAAGGTTAAGTTGTAGCCTGTTAACCAAGGCAATTAAAAGTTGAACTGTTGTAGTACCACTACTACCAATTGCACAGGAGGTACTTTGTTTAGGACTGTATTCATACATGGATTGAATGACCTTAATACGTATACTCATAATGTATAACGAATGACTAAGTTATACTTATACAAAACCTCAATAGTCTTGTTACTTGATATACTTACACTTCCTTCCTGGGTGACAGATTCGTTTACCAAAAGAGTATCTTGTGCTTAGGAGTTTTCAATGATGAAAAATTCACAAGTGTGCTTAATATATGATAATAAGACTTTTTAGAATGATTAGATTATTTTTTTTAGCACTTACCAAACGTGCCCAGATTATTATTTCCGTTAATAAAATTGGAACCACGTTACACATGGGTTCAGTATGGGTTATACCCAAGAGGCCAAGAATATTTCCGGCATACTAGAATGCTCGGGAAAATTACTAAAATTAGATTTCATAAAACGAATTAAGTACATCACGAAAGAACCATGATTGTCGGAACATTAGTCATACCATGGGTATTAAGGTTTTCAATAGCTGCGCATATTAGTGTTATACACTTTTAAAGTTGTAGCCGATTGAGCGAAATTTTTCTTCGCTACCAAATTTTGCCATGTCATAGCCATAAGGCAGTAATTATAATATTCACTGTCTATTATGTAATGCTGTAATTGCCGGAAATAAATAGTGACTATTTGGATAAGGCATTAATGAATGGATCAGTTCCTTAACTGTTTTCTATAATATCATATGTAATAATATCATGTCATGCAAATCAATATATCAATATAATGTACCTATGTCATGTCGATTATTCTATGATACTGAAAAGAGATAAACGAGTTGCGAGGAATTTGACACACAATCCAAAACTTAAGTTTTTCGCTTATACCCTAAAAGTAATGATACTGCAATAACCCTACTTACTGGCAATTGCAGAGTCGGGGTCAAAACATTAAAAACAGACTAAGTGTATTAAATTGAATATTATAATGAAATAAACATAAACATAAGTCATGACCTGACCTTGTTAGGGGGATGAAATAAAAAAGTAACAGGTTTTTCATAATTTATTTTAATATCATTATGGGTATATACATAATAGGTATATACATAAAATTTAAAAATGTTTCAAACTTTCTTTACCGACGAATAATAAGTTACAATAGAAAAATAGGTCACTGTGCACTTATCAATTCAGTCACTGCAGCTGCTGTCAGCTGCAATTCACATTCCTCCATATAGGTACACAAGGTATCTGATGTGTGAAGTGCACTTGAAGTTGTTATTTCCATTGGCGATTCAATTAATCACATTGGCGTTTCTTGACCACCAGGCGAATACAGACACGTCTCAATATATTAAATAGGCTTCAAATAACGGTACAGAAGCTTAATAGCAGCGTTTTACCTTACAATAAAACGCATATTAAGCGAAATACCTTATTTGAAGCCTATATTTTTAACTACGCCTGTGGCAACAACACTCAGTTGCAATAAACCAAGGCACATTTATTTTTCCATTTGAGGGTATTTGTTGTTCGCTGCTAGTAAACAACATTTTTAGACTATTCAGTTTCGAAGATACGTCTTTATTTCATTTCACATTTGAATTCATAAATGATGCAACCGTTTGGTAAGTGGTATATTGCAACTTCGGTTAAATTAATATTTTGAGAACCAATGATGAAACATCGTTGCCGTCCCTACGGCACGGGTCGCCTGGTGGAAGGGGAAACCTGAATCGTAAAACTGGAGTTGCAAGTTGTTTACAGGTGTTCAGCTGTAGGTACCTGCTGTGAACCGCTACGCATCTACAAGCAGTATCGCTGTCTCTCAATATATTAAATAGGCTTCAAATAAGGTATTTCGCTTAATATGCGTTTTATTGTAAGGTAAAACGCTGCTAGTAAGTATGTATGGAATGCATATAGACTTACTGCGTTTTAACTTTGAGGAGCAGCATGAGATACGAGATTTTTTCAAAGTAGTGACAATATGTTACTAGTGTGGTCTAGCACTATCTCCAAAATTTTGCAATAACTATTGCAAATAGTAATAAAACCTAAAAGTTACGGCCTATTAAACAATGACTGATATTACTAAGTACTTGACTTACTTTACTTTCCATAACAATAATCATGTCAATAAGGAAATACAGCCAATACAGGTCATTGAACTACTTCCAATTAGCGATAATTAGACTAATTAGCGTAAAATGAAGTGTGAAGTAGGTCTGCGGGGCGCGAGTAACGGCTGCCTCGGTTAGAACAGGTCAAAAGCCTTTTAGCCCATTAAGGCCAGTCTCTGACTCACCTAAAGGTCAAGATCGCGACAGTGTGGTACAAAGAAATGTCCGGAATGACACCCAATTAAACTCACAGCTGCTGATCTATACAACAATTACGTAGTAAATAATTACCTGGACAAATATTCACTTCCATTCTTATATTTATTATGCTGCAACGGAGATCTATCGCCCGTCGCACCATACACTTTTATAGCTTCGTCCGTCTCCTCCTCGAAAGCGTCGTCGATTGAAAATCGTTTGTCACTATTACCGAACGGTCTCGTCATTGTTAAATTTTATTGTTCTTTAATTGGATATGTAAAAGAATCATTACAACTTCTTACAAAGACAAAACAATGCTGTCAATTTGTCATATCAACATGCGCCATATTGATTTCGCATTGTTCGAAAACCATACTTAATCAAATTATGAATATTACATTTAATTTTATGCGTTATTAAACTTTAATTAAATATGTTTTTACACTGCACTGAATACAAAAGAACATTAATCATTTGTTACGTCCTTACTACTCCAAATTCTTTAAATAAATGGCGCGAGCCGCGCGCGAGTGAACTTCGCACAATTCATAAAAGGATTCAGAACGTCACACATCACCAACCAAAAAAGTAAAAAAAAAAAGTAAGTAAATTAATTGCAATCTATTATTTGTTATTGATTGATTTAAAAGTGTATTGACATGTTTTATTCCTTTAGATATTTATTTTTATATCGAAAAATTCCTGAAAATTTCAAATCAATAAATATTCTGTAATTTTCTTTTTCACATATTGTAACACTGTAAATGTCAAAATCAGCTGTCATGATGACAGTGTCAGCTGTCAAAAGTGTCAAATGACTCAAATGTCAAACGCACATGGGATTCCGAATCGATGTGATAATTTGTGTTTTCTTCCATTTCCAATGTAAATAATTAAAATGGTGAATAAAGACTGGTCAAAAGTGCAGCCGGGGCTGTCGGCGCCCGTGCTAAACTGTATGAAGAAGCAGGGTTTCGCGTCTATGACTCCTATTCAGGCCGCGGTGATACCGTTGATTTTGTCGTGTAAAGATGTGGTGGCGGAGGCGGTGACGGGGTCAGGGAAGACGCTGGCCTTCGTGGTGCCGCTGCTGGAGATGCTGCTGAAGAAGCAGAAGGAGGCGCCGCTGCGGAAGGACTTCGTTTATGGAGTTATTATAGCCCCGACAAGGGAGCTTGCCACACAGATTTTAAAAGTGAGTTTATTCGCTGCATACTGTTGTATTTTAATATATTATGTTTTCTCATTGCGAAACTATTCGTTGACATTTCGCCAGATGTAATATAAAGACGTCTACTGACGTTTAGTGTTTGTAAACCTAGTTAGTTTTAATACTAGAAATATCTAATAAAATAAGTCAACAGTAATTATCAACAGCTACACTGAAGGCATTCGTTTTCAAAGCCTAATTTCTTAAACCTTCACAACATGAATTCATGCCTTACTTATTTTCACTGTTAAATTGAATTACAAGCAGAATTCTCAAATTGCTATATTTTTTTTTTTTATTCAAGGTGATAGAGTTATTCCTAGAAGAGCCGGAGCTCTCCAACATCACCCGCTGCCTGCTCGTCGGTGGGCGCTCCGTGGACCTGGACATAGCCAGCCTGCAGGACGGAGCGCACATCATCGTCAGCACTCCGGGACGGCTGGAGGACTTGCTGGCGGAGCGGAAACAGGCCAACTTAGCTGGAAGGCTTAAGGAATTGGTAAGGATTCAATAATTTCAATACTCTAAGAACAAATTAAATTATTTTCATAGAAAATATTTGTGTTTTTTAAGTAGTAACACTAAAAAATACAAGTTAAAATATTACATACATACATACATACATACATACAATCACGCCTGTATCCCATGAAGGGGTAGGCAGAGCACCTGAAACTACTCGTTTCAGTGCCACTCTTGGCAAATAAGGGGTTGACAGAAGACGAAACTGTGACATTGAAGTGACAGGTTGCCAGCCTCTCGCCTACGCCACAATTTAACCCATATCCCACAGTCGACTTCTACGACACCCACGGGAAGAAAGGGGGTGGTGAAATTCTTAACCCGTCACCACACGGGAAAATATTTTCTATGAAAATAATTTAATTTGTTCTTAGAGTATGAATGGCAGCGCCATCTCTCTTCGCTAGCTTGTAATCACCTGAGTTGATTCAGCTAGGAGGTCGAACCACACTGTTCTACCTCAGGGATGGCAGAGGGAGCCACGAGCCTTTGGGAATGTCATATACTTGGAAATTTCGACCCTTGCCTTCGTGTACCAATGGCCGAGTGGTTCAGGCATTCGCCCGGTAAGCTGAGTACGCTGGTTCGATTCCAGCTCGGAACACTGGAGGCCTTGGTCACTTTTTCTTTGTATATGACATTTATTTAATGTATATAATTTCAATACTCAATGAAAGTAACCATGTATGTTTGCTGAGAGAACTCAGAAAGCATCCCAAATTTCACATTCAGAGTGACCAACAGTTTGAAACTCTATAAATTGAAATCGGTGATCAATTTGACTACTTCATTAAACATCAATCTTGAATAAAGTCAACAAAAAAGTTTATTTATGTATTTATCTATAGTTTGGTAATTTGGTTGTCTCTTCTTCTTCGTCGAAACCTCATGACTGAGGGTCGTGACCACCATAAGTCGCTGTACGTTGCAGTGCTCTCCACTCAGGCCGATCTTTGGCAAAATTTGGTTGTAGGAATTCCTGGTATTGGATGAGGCTGATCGTCTCCTAGACCTCGGGTTCTCGTCGGCACTGACTACTATTCTGCAGTACCTGCCGCGTCAGCGCCGCACTGGACTCTTCTCAGCCACGCAAACTAAACAACTGCAGGTATAGAAAAATAATTAAGAATAGGCTACTAAGAATATAAGTATGTATATTCCAGGACGATATAATACCGGGACAGACGAAGCTCATACAAAAAAGCGTACCCCTGAAATGTATGGGGCTTTTAGGCTTAAAACTAGATGGCGCTGTTTCGCAGCCTGGAAGTGGCCAAAATCATATTTTCCCCAAATATTTTTGCGTGTTTTTATTTTTTATAACAACAAGTGACATATGCAGTATATGCACTTCTTTATTTTAATATTTTTAAAATAGTACATTACATCAGAGGCCGGGAAAATGAGGATTTCCGGCCAAGTGGGTATATACGGATAGGGATACGAGGCCGGGAATCCGTTTTCACGCCGAGGCATGTATAAAAGTGCTTTTCTCAAACATACAATGAAATAAAAAAAAATGCTCTAAAGGACAATATTTTATAAAAAAAAGTTACTTTGCAGGCCTAGGCCTAAAAATAATATGAAATCCCTTTACAGTCCTCTCGAGTTGTTGCGCCCAAAAAGCGATACTTCCCAGCCCATTTTAAGGAACGTAAAGACAATATTTCATTGCATGTTTGAGAAAAATAAATTTCTAGGCATACGATTCTTAGTATGAAGATTGTAAATCCTATACTATATTTAAATAATTCTTGGTATATTTATACTTATACCACACCTCGGACACTGGCGATCAAATATATGAAAAAGGCGCGTTCCTAGCACACATTCTAAGCTCGTGTAGGTGAACGCGTACCATGCTTGTATGAGTGAAATATGACAGGTTGACTTTTCGCGTTTTTGGCAGGCGGTAACTGTCAGGTAACTGAGAGGGGGTGGGCAGCGCTTTCAGCGGGGAGCGGAAGTGGCCATACTGTACGATAGTACTCTTTATTATACTGTGCTTGTACATAAATACATATAGCAAAATGTGACTATTTCAGGATCTGGTGCGTGCCGGTTTGAGGAACCCTGTCGTAGTGAGTGTCAAAGAGAAGTCCACGATATCGACTCCTCTGCTGCTGGAGAATTATTACGTCATCGTGGAGCCGCAGGACAAATTCCTTTTCCTCTTAAATTTTATCAGGTATGTTGTTCCTGCTGGCAGTGCACTTTACAATCAGAAAATGTCATAAAAAGTAAATTTATTACTTACAAATAATAATAAAAGCGAAAATTGTTCCTTGTTCCTCCGTCCCCATTTCACCGTAGGACCACCAGACAATCGACCGGTGTGATCGTGGTCAAACGTCTACCTATTCATACTAAAAATAACTTAACCTAACCACAAAATTAAAATTTTGAAAAAACCCCCGACCGCGACATAGCAGACCGATTTTCATGAAAAATGGCTAAGAACACTCCCGACTAACACAGCTTTCAGACAAAAAACTACGGGAGCTACGATGCCACAGACAGACACACACACAGACCAAGCGCGGATCCAGCTTCGTGCCCGGGGGGGGGGGTCACGTGGTAAAGGCCCAGGCCCCAGGGGGGGTCACGTGGTCTATTTGTATGACCCCCCCTGGATCCGCTCATGATACAGACAGGCAGACAAACAGACAGACACGTCAAACTTATAACCCCTTTTAGCATCGGTGGTTAAAAATATGAGCCAACCATAAATTGAACGACTCTTTCCAGAAACCGCAAGATCGTGAAAGGCCTCTTTTTCCTCCCGACCTGCGCGTGCGTCGACTACTGGGCGGACGTCCTCCCCGCCTTCCTCCCTGACGTGAAAGTCTTCGCGATCCACGGCAAGATGAAACAGAAGAGAAGTAGGATACTAGACAAGTTTAGAGAAAGCGAGGGGACTATTCTTCTTTGTACGGATCTTTTGGCCAGGTAAGTGATCCTGTCTTCGCTTGAACCACATGTGAGTCACTGTTGTATATTTCGGCCTTCCTGATAGATGGGAAAGTCTTTGCCAATCATGGCAAGATAATCAGAAGAGAAGTAGGATACTAGAGAAGTTGCGAGAAAGTGAGGGGACTATACTGCTCTGCACAGATCTGTTGCCTAAGTAAGTCTTCGCTTGAACCATATGTGAGACACTGCACTAAAACTCGGCCTTCCTGATAGTTGTGAAGGACTTCGCCATCCACGGCAAGATGAAGCGAGAAAGTGAGGGGATAGGATACTGTGTATCGATTTATTAGTTGGGTAGATTTTACTATTGAGGTTTTAGCTTGAACAACATTTGAGAAACTTAACCTTGACCTTCAACAGTAGCACATTTCGTACCTACTCGAAGAGATTTATTACCAGGATTTTCATTTAGACAATATAGGACTCGCATTATTCCTTATTTTCTGCAAATGGAGTTAGAAAGTAAACTTAACCAATAATAGGCTACTTGCCTATTATTATGTCAAATCAGCTTCTTTTTAAGAACTGTCAAAACTAATTTGAACGACTTGCTAATATCGAATTTATATGAAATCGAATTGAGTGACGTCACTAGAGATGTGTCAACCCGAGTTAGGCTCAACTCGGCCCGACTCGGTTTGACAGTTCACCAAACCGGTTCCAACGAGCAGACGGAACGCAGCCGAACGAACGTACCGATCGGTCCCACTCCCACATGACTCAACTCGAAAATGTTGATAACGAAACCGGCAATATCGGTATCGGAACTGCAAGCCAGCGAGTGCAAGCAGGATAGCTGTACTTTCGCGCGGAAGTGGCGCCACGGCCAGAATCTGAAACACGCTCGCGGTCCGCCCGACCGTGCTCGCTTTGGTTTGAAATCAATTATAACAGATGGTGCTCTTTTTCCTAATAATAAATGGGGAAATATAACAGTTTACAACTGTAATTAAATGCTCCCGCTATTCTGCCGTTGCCGCCCTTGCCGATATTCTGTGAATTCTGTCTCCGTTACGAATATTTTGATGAAATGAAATGAAATATATTTATTTGCATTAATTTAGTTTCAGTTTAGCTTGTTCAAACACAACTTTAATTTTAAATAAATAAAAAAAACACACGTTTATATCATGTGTTTCGGGCATAACTTGACTCGACTCAACCCGGTCGGGTTGATTCGTGTTCAATTTTGACGAATCGCTTCACACGGGCCAAACCTAACCGCTACATTAATACGCTAAGGACCGTCGTAGCAACTCGGTTTGGTCAAACCGGGTTGAAACCGGTTTACGTAGAAAATCAAACCGTTCAGCCCGGTTTGCGATATTTTCGGTTTGGCACATCTCTAGACGTCACGGTCAACTCAGTTACTTTATATATTTCAACCTGACTTATAAAATAGAAATTGGATTTAAAAATAACTTCTGATGCTTTATTTCGTGCATGGTGTAGAATATTTTATAACTACTGTCAAGTTCCCTATTTACCCATTTTATTATCTTTCCCCCAGGGGCCTCGATATCCCGGAAGTAGAATGGGTACTCCAATGGGAGCCCCCACGCACCCCTCCTCCCTAGTCCACCGCGTGGGGCGCGCGGCTCGCGGCGGCGCGGCCGGCTGCTCGCTGCTACCATTATTACCTAGTGAAGACACTTATGTGCCGTTCATTGCGGCTAACCAAAAGGTGGAGCTGAAGGACTGGCGGGGGTCGGCGGATGAGATTCAGATCACGCAGAAACTTAGAGACAAGGTTAGTACCTAGTAGTAAAATAAAGTTGTCGACGACGCACCTTTTAGAAGATTTTACTTTTTAGACTTTTTGATATATTCTTACTAGCTTTTGCCCGCAGCTTCGCTCGCGTTAAATTCGAAAGTTGCGGAATTCTCCATACAAACTTCCACCCTCCATTTTAGGGAAGTGGGGGGTTAGAAAGAGACAAAAAGTAGCCTATGTCACTCTCCATCTCTTCAACTATCTCCACTTAAAACATCGCGTCAATTCGTCGCTCCGATTTGCTATGAAAGACGGACAAACAAACAGACACGTTCCACACACACTTTCCCATTTATAATATTAGTATGAAATTTATTGTTTTTTGATACCTATATTTTTTTTACAATTAACATGTATTCTTTCTTCTTGTGATTTTCGTGTTTCCGGGTACTTTATTCACTTTTAAAACCAACTCAGTTTATATTTAATATTATTTGGTCCTTCGAGCCGGATCTTTTTTAATATTATAAATGGGCTTACTCTTGGCCACAGACTAGCCAAAGACGTGGCCTACAATGGAGTGAGCTCGCCCAAGCCCAGAAGATGCCTGTTCCCCCTTGATTTGAAGGTTGCCGGGTTATACGAGCTCTTCTGAAATTTGCTGACAATTATTTCTCAAAATAGATTTCCGTAACCAGGCCACAGTATATAAATAGACTATCGTACAGTATGGCCACTCCCGCCTCCCGCTGAAAGTGCCGCCCATCCCCTCTCGGTTACCTCACAGTTACCGCCTGTCAAAAACGCGAACAGTCGACCTGTCATGTTTCACTCAAACAAGCATACCGAAGCATAGTACGCGTTCACCTACACGAGCTTAGACTGCGTGCTAAGGAACGGGCCTCGTTCATATATTTGATCGCCAGTGTCAGAGGTGTGATCAGACACACCTTTTTAAATCTTTTACTGCATTCACATCACAAATAAGAAAGCACTGTTATTCCTAGCAAAGAGGATCGAGTATTGTAGAGAGTTACTGTCAAAGTAAAATTTTTAGTCACAGTTCATAGACTGCCATCTCTCGACACAAGCTTTAAAACTTTTGAACATCAGTTTTGTCAATTTGGCCTATATTGTTAGCTTGATATGTGTTAGAATGTAACATATTAATATTAGCGCCATCTAGCCGAGCGTTCCCAAAAGTGTAACGCCACGCCAACTAGGCCACCGTACCTTTTTCTCTATGGCTTTGAGGTACGTTTTTTCTTAGACTTTATCCGCCGTGTATACGAAGTTACATATGTCTCTGTTTCCAGGTAACGTCTATTCTACACGAGCACCAGAAGCGAGACCGCGCCATCTTGGACAAAGGTCAACGCGCTTTTGTATCGCACATGCGAGCCTACAGCAAACACGAGTGCAACCTGCTTTTACAGTTTAAGCAGTTACCTTTAGGTAAGTAGCGTTTGATAATTTATCGAGCATATTTCGCAGCAATAAGGTTTATTATGGCAGACAGAGCAACTATGTCTAAGAGTCGATACATACGGACTACAAGTAGTATGGAAAATATACTGCCTATATTGACGACCCGTCTGGCTCAGTCGGTAGTGACCCTGCCTGCTAAACCGCAGTCCGGGTTGAATCTCGGTAAGGGTATTCATTTGTGTGATGAGCACAGATATTTTTTGTTCCTGAGTCATGGATGTTTTCTATGTATATAATCATGTATTTATTTATCTATGTAAGTATGTATATCGTCGCTTAGCACCCATAGTAAAAGCTTTGCTTAGTTTTGGGGCTAAGTTGATCTGTGTAAGGTGTCCCCAACTATTTATTTTATAAGCGAACTGCAAAGTAAACATTACCTCTATACATACAAGTGTCAGTTGGGTTGCAGTCTGTATCGACCCTAATATAGGGTGAAATAAAAATGACCAGCCATACTTTGTAGTAACTTTTGGGGTCATAATGACAACTTTTACAATGGGAACAATGCTGAAATAGCGAAAATACTCTGCTGTTCCATACACACTGACGAGATGTCGCTCATTTATGGGTGCTGTGCCTACGCTCGCAAAACGCGCATGTGTGTCCGAGCTTAAACTTAAATCATGCGTTCAATACCTTTTTAATGAAGAAGGGTCTTATTGCGTTTTCACATTATCCGATCCGAAATCGGATGTCGGACCGATATCCCATACATTACAGGCGCCATCTTGACTTTTTTCCATTGAAATCCTTCCGACATCCGATATCGGATCGGATAATGTGAAAACGGCCTTACTCTTATTATTCTCTTGTAATCCAGGGCACATAGCCACGTCCTATGGTCTCCTCAAACTTCCCCTCATGCCAGAGCTGAAGCAAGAACACAAGGATCAGTTCGCAGGCCCCAAAGAGGAGGTGGACCTGAACAGCATACCCTACAAGGATAAACAGAAGGAGGCGAGTCGGCTGCAGAAGCTACAGGAGTACAGGAAGACAGGCGTCTGGCCGAGTAAGAAGAAAAAGAAAATGGTGAGTTATGGCACAGTTTAATAAAGAGTACTATCATACACCGTGCCTGGTTACCTCACAGCAAAAAGGATCGAGTATAGGGAACTTGACTGTTCTTAAAATAAAATATTTTATACCATGCACAAAATAAAGCATCAGATAATTATAAGAAAAACATGGACAGAAGTTATTTTTAAATCGAATTTCTCTTTAATAAGTCAGGTAGAAATATATAAAGTAACTGAATTGACAGTGACGTCACTTAATTCGATTTCATATTTAACTCCATATTAGCAAGTCGTTCAAATTCGTTTTGACAGTTCTTAAAAAGATGCTGATTTGAATAGGAGGCAAGTAGCCTATAGTTAATGTCAAAGTAAAATGTTTAGTCACAGTTCATAGACTGCCATCTCTCGACACAGGCTTAAAACTTTTGAACCTCAGATTTGACAATTTGGCC
Source organism: Leguminivora glycinivorella (assembly GCF_023078275.1). NCBI lineage: Eukaryota > Metazoa > Arthropoda > Insecta > Lepidoptera > Tortricidae > Leguminivora > Leguminivora glycinivorella. Next base: position 16,875,808 of record NC_062989.1, on the reverse strand, counting down.
CATATTCTTAGCTTGATATGTGTTAAAATGTAAAATATTTATACTAGCGCCATCTAGCCGAGCGTCCTCTAAAGGTGTAACGCCATCTAAGGGGTCCGCTTTGACAAATCGTCCCAAGATTCGGCGTAGGCACACCAGTTTTACGACAGCGACTGCCATCTGACCTTCCAACTCGATCTTGCTGTAACTAGCCCATATCAGGATTAGTGCGGTTTCCTCACGATGTTTTCCTTCACCGAAAAGCAACTGGCAAATACAAATGTCAATTTTACAACAGTGCTGCTGATTTTAGTACTAATATTTTTCTATTTTTAGGTAAAAACGCAACCATGGGAGCAAGCAAAACAGAACAAAGAAGAGAAGAAAGAGCGCCGGAAGAAGCGCAAAATCGAGAAGGCAGAAGGTAAGAAAGGCAAGAAGCGGCGAGCGGTGACGCAGGAGGAGCTGGACGAGCTGGCTGCGGACGTGGCTCTCATGAAGAAGTTGAAAAAACGGAAGATCACGAAGGAACAGTTCGATGAACAGTTTGATGGGGATAAATAAATGTGCAATATCATTCACGTTTGTATTTTTTTCTCTAAAGGGTGTTAGACACAATTTCGCTTCCCTAGCGTCTTCAGAAGTGAGAAATTGCATGTTGTTAGCGACATTCTCGTGGAATTCCCCAAATGTTTAAAAATTAGTGCAAAGCGGAAAAGTAAAAAGGCAAGAAGCGGCGAGCGGTGACGCAGGAGGAGCTAGACGAGTTGGCATCGAAATGCAATCAGTAACTGAATTCAAATTTTATTTGTAAGATTTTTAGCATAACTGTTGATTTGTAAGTGTTTGCTATGTTGTTGACGTTGTTGTTTGTTAAAATAAATTTATAAAGTCATAATGATATTAGACTGTCTCTCACATGGAAAAAAAAGTTGTGCAAACCGGAAAAGTAAAAAGGCAAGAAGCGGCGAGCGGTGACGCGGGAGGAGCTAGACGAGTTGGCTGCCGACGTGGCTTTGATGAACAAGTTGAAAAAGAGGAAAATCACGAAGGAACAGTTTGATGGAGATAAATAAATATTGTGCAATAACTTTTGATTTTTTTTTCTTGGATTTTGTTCCCTAGAATTAAATTCACTCCTTTATACCCTTTTAGAACGTAGTACGGTAAGTACAGTAAACGACCGTAAAAAGTGCACATGTGCAATCTTCATGGCCGTTTACTGTACGAGTAAGATGTTACTTGTCGGCCGCAAAAATAAGTGACACATTCTTATGGCTAAGATATTTTTATTGCAAGTGACTGTGTAGGTACAGTATCACCTACATCATAAATTAAATATAACAAGATCATACCATCCCATATATTAAAATGCGACCACCTAAGACCGCGCTTACACTCCACCACACATAGATAGCGCCACAAAAAAATGTCTTGTAGCTTTCGATTATACTTGTAGATGGCGTTAAGTGTCACTTTTGACATAGATTTACGGCTCGGAATTGACACTTAATGCCAATCTACAAATAATCGGTGGCAACAAGGCATTTTTTGTGGCGCCATCTATGTGTGGTGGAGTGTAAGCGCGTTCGTAGGTGGTCGCATTTTAATGTATGGGATGGTATGATCTTGTTATATTTAATTTATGCCTACATGTACAGTCTGCAGCCAAAGTGTAAATCTACATGGTTCAAATGTGTAGAATGTAGATTATTGTCCACTTATAGCTGAGCAATTCTTTTTTTTTTTGTCAGTTCTTTTATTTTGATTTTTTTAGGGAATTTTAGGTCAATTATACTCAGAATCACGAGTACTTTCAATCTCACTGGGAGACAAGTGTCCCAGAATTTCCATAAATTTTTGTTACTTTCCTCTTTTGTTACCCCACACAACATGTACGGAAAATGGTAACAAAATAAGAAAAAATCGTATGGGACAATTTTTTTAACTACTAGGATTGAAAAAGCTAGTGATTCTGAGTAGAAATAGCATAATTTTTTTCAAAAATATCACATTTTATAAAAGTGGCGAAAAAAAAAGGAACTCAGCTAGAATCTGTTCGGAAAGAGAGTCGTGAAATGTATGAGACCTATACCACAGTATAATAAAGTACTCTTTATCTATCGTACAGTATGGCCACTCCCGCTCCCCGCTGAAAGTACCGCCCACCCGCTCTCGGTTACGCTGTCAAAAACGCGAATAGTCGACCTATCATATCTCACTTATACCACAGTATAATAAAGAGTACTATCGTACAGTATGGCCACTCCCGCTCCCCGCTGAAAGTGCCGCCCACCCCCTCTCGGTTACCTCACAGTTACCGCCTGTCAAAAACGCGAACAGTCGACCTGTCATATTTCACTCATACAAGCATAGTACGCGTTCACCTACACGAGCTTAGACTGTGTGCTAAGAACGCGCCTCTTTCATATATTTGATCGCCAGTGTCCGAGGTGTGCTTATACAAGCATGGTACGCGTTCACATACACTAGAGACTGTGTGGTAGGAACGCGCCTCTTTCATACTCATACTCATTTCTTTATAATATTGTTACATATTACACGTCACATTTGATTTAGGTTCATAATTATTATATGGTATATTAAAATTAAAATTATTATATTAGTATTCGTAGTTAGATATGTCGAAATATGGTAATACATTTTTAAATTACATTAAGGACCATTGAGCATTATATAATATTAGAATAAAATGGATACAATGTTTTGTGAATGTTAATTAAATAATTTAAAAAATGTAGAATTCATTCATGTCATAAAAAGCGTGGGTGATAAGCCATTTTTTTAACGCTCGTGTGTATTGGTTCGAAGATTCTATACAGGTTGTGTTTGGGAAGTTTGTTAAAAATCTTGGGACCTTTTACCTGCATAGTCTTGGAGGACATATTTGATCGCCAGTGTCCGAGGTGTGCCTATACTCTCTACAAACTCATATAGACGAGGATAACAAATAAAACAAGCAATGAAAATAGTAAAATAGACATTTATTTCTGCTCAACTCTTATAACTGCAACAGGATGAGTATTCACAACACAACAAGGCCTAACTACATTTGACACGGCACTAGCACCAATACCGTCCGACCGCCTACATAAATTCAATTTCATACATAATAGGGATTATTTTACATAGAATTATCAATTATAGACGGTCACCAAATCTTGGCACTAAAAGACGCGTAATTCAAAATTTATATTGAAGTTAAACCTTCGCCCTTACATTTTCAATCAATTTTTAAGTGTTATTCGTCGATGATCCCGCCATCGTCGAGTTGTGGGAAGGCAAGCGTTTCATAAAGACAATTGGCCGGAGAGTCCTACATTTTTCAAAATATCCACCTTTTTTAGTAATTACCAAGATTTGGATAATCGACATGATTTTTTATAGAAATACAACTTTAGAAGGATTTTTGAGAAATTGAGCTATACATATAACATTGAATCTGTTAACATTTTTGGACGGTCGGGTAAGCACCATAATACAATGTTATATTTAGCAATAGTTTTGTCGAGAGACGATAAAAATGTACAATTATCAGTATCACCATAAAAATATACGTCTTTCCATTAGGATATCTTGACTCGTTTTTTTTATATCGATACCTTTTTTTATCGCGTCTCGACAAAGTAAAGGCACAAGTAACACTTAAATTATTGTGCGTATCAAATATTTTACTATTTTCCATTTTGTAACATCACATTTTTCTAATTAAAAAAGGAGTAGATATTTACAAAATAAGATGAGCAGCTGTGTACACAGGTTTCATTGCACAACGATTTATTAAAAAAATCTTTAATAGTCACACAATGGGACACTAAAGTATATGTATCATTACGTTCGTTAGGTACTTATTTAATTTTGTGACATGTCATTTTCGTTTCAAATATAATTAATAATTATGTTACCTCTTAGCTTCAAGACTAAAAAATAGACCTGAATTTAATCATTTATTCATCAGAAATATACTAATATTAAAATTACAAATCCTTGAGTATATTATATGTATTTTCCCACTGTGTGACATAACATAAACAACTATATTTAGTAGGAAAGCTTAAAGCGGTGGTAAAAAACACCAAATAGCTGCCAAGTCGATACGGGATCACCATCTGTCAACGGATATTGAGTTGATTTTACTTTGATAGTTATCATTTTACTCACTTTGATAAGTACCCATTTTACTCATTCACGATTTGCATCTTATTTGTGGCATATTTTGATAATTAATCACATTTGTAACATAATAGTTTACGATTTACTAAAATTCTACAACTGACAGATGTGTATTTTTTTTCTCAATCCTTTATTTTCAAAATTTTAAATGGAATATAGAGAATTATTCATAAGTTGTTTAAATGTTGCGAAGTAATTTTCAAAGTACAATCAACAATATACAACATGTAGTTTATATACCATTTTCAAGACCAATGGTGGTCCTTTATCGCTCAGCCCTCTACTACTTAATATGTCAACAGCGGCAAAATGTACACGTTATTATCCAAATGCGACGCACCTTTTTTCACTGCTTTCATTTTTTTTTTAAAGTTGCGTCACAATTACAGTTAACATCAGATTATCGAAATAAAATTCAATAAATACAAAGCTTCATACAAAGATGAAATAATTTACACAAATCATTAAAAAACAAACATCATACAAATTAAAAAACACATACATTGCCTTGTCATGATCCTCTGAATCCTAAAATATACGCCATCTTAAATTATTAGAAAAAAGAAAATCCTCATAATACTATTTTGCTATAATACTTACTGCCGAGTGACAGGACCTGTCAGATGACAGTTGCTTATGACATGACTAGCTGTCAATAAGAACTGTTAGATATCATTGGAGTGATTTGTGATAGTACTGGATTGGTTATATTTTTCTGAAAGAGATTTCTAGAATAACTCTTTTTTTAAATGTCCGAATACAGTCATGTAAGTCAATATTTTTATGTTGTAATCATTATTAAAGATAGGAAGACATTAGTATTAATCTAATCCTCACAAAACACATGATAAAGTTAAACGAAATCTATTAGTAGCTATATTTTGATTATAGTGTTTCCTTAGTCTATTTTTGCAGTTATTTTAGATGAGAGTTCATAGTTTATTACAACCAATCCAGTACATACCATTATTAAGTCATAATTATATCTTATGTTAACAAGAATGGCTGGTTCAGTACTGTCAAAATCACAATAAAAATGACTGATTATAAACTGTCAAACTAGTAAAAACGGCCGACGCCAAATTAAGAGTGTTATTAAACAAACAGCAAACTTAGAATAGTCTAGAATAATAATAGTATCATAACGTAACAAATTAATAATACTCTTAAAAATTTTTTTTTGTTACTTGTGAAATGTTTGACGTGCCAAAACTATTACTAGAATATCTTATTTATACATCAATTAATCTCAAAATACTCAAAATAAATTGACTATCAATTTAGAAACACCCTTCATTTTTTTTTTCATTGCGATGAACCGTTTGTTCCTTCGAGTCCTGTCGACATTTTATATTTTATTTCTAAGAGTATTATTAAAATACATTAATAGTAATCATTAATAACGCATTGAGCCAGCAAATTAGAAGCGTAACGCCTTAGCAATAGGGTTTAGAATATAAGCACCGAGTTACTGGACTCTTAACACTAAATACAGATAGACGCGGGGTATGATGACTGATAAACGAAAAATATGGAACAAAAATACATCCAAAACGTTTAGTTATTTCCTGAAGTAAGAAATAACACCTTAAACACATGTATGGGCAGTACTCTTATTACAAATTAATACTTACGGTCGTAAATATATAAAAAGAAAAACAGAATTCTTGCCCCACATAATATGTTCAGGACTGTTACATATACTTTTCAAATTATAAGTCATCATGCCATACGTTACGACTAATCATAGTAAACGCAATTGCATACAAATTGAATAAATACACTAATTATATCAAATACTTTGAAAATCTCTGATCTTGACGACATTGCAATATGAATTTATAAGCTCATGAGTTTTAAACTAATCATTATCATTAAAATATTTCAGAATTATGTCTAAAATACATTTACGAAAATATATAAGAAGATATCATAAGATTCATAAGACTCTTTCAAGGCCCTAATATAAGCAAAAACTGTCTTAACACTAGAATTTACTATCCATAATGCAATGTCGACGTAATAATAAATCTAAATACATGTAAATGATACTGAAACGTTGATATAAAAAATCATAAATGAGACGAATAAGATATATCAATCAGTAGAAACATTTGAAAAGTATTTTTTTTGGGAAATATAGATTTTTTAGAAGTGCCTTAGCGCCAAAAATGGCGAATCGTAAAACCTACGGAACACTAAATGCATAAAAAATCATCACCAATTTGTTCTTGTTTTATATTTTTGTGACGTCATCAAAATGGCTACTTTGTATAGTGTAAATAAGGCACATTATTGCGTATCACTCGCTAACCTTAATATTTACAATGTTATTAATAAATAAAACATACTCGATTTGGTTAAGTATAAAAATAATTTAAAAAATGAAATGAAATCGATAAAAACATTTCTAAAAAAACGTCATTGTTTGAGTTGTTAAGGTAAGGATAACAAATATTATAAATCTTGTGATATATTTTAAGTTGATAATTATCAAAGTAAAATCAACTTATCAAAGTAAACTGGTAGCGATTGTGAATTGTAAAATTATTTTAACACCTAACCGAATTTAGTATCTCTATTGCATATTGGAAAAACACAACTATCGTCCTATGAAAAATACATTATTTAAACATTATTGCACAAAAGGGTACAAAGTAAATTAGTTTTCTTTCAGGCAAAATTATCAGTCACATTTTTTATTATAAAAAAATCACACAGATAATCGTTAATGATGTTTTTATGTGTCAACAGTGTGTTATTGTAGCGCAACAGCATTATGCTTTAGGACGACAGAATGAGAAGTTTCCACCAACGCTTGGCATTGCTTCTAAACTAACTCTAAAATACCGTCCTCGTCTAGTTATCGAAACAATGTCAAATATAATTTTAGTAAAATAAAAACGTTACTTTAAATCAGATATCAAACTTACTCCGCGAGATGTCACTAGCATTTGGTTATAAAAGCGATACCTGTACCGGACAGGGCATCGCGTTTATCGTCCTAAAAATCTGAACGAACTCGTCAAAAGTAATATTTTAAACATTATAAAAAATACACATAACAAACTCCCTGATGTACAGTTATCAAATATGTTTATACTCCGTGGCACTTAAGTAAAACCAACATGGCCACGATTGTCACTGCGTCGCCATGGTAATGCGTGGTGCATCTACGCCGCGCCCCGCTCTACTCTCGCCTGAAGTCAGACCTATAGATGAGTGCTCAGTTTCTTTAAAAAGAACAAACTACAATGGAATTGATAAAAGTTCCAAATTCAAAAATGGATGTGTCTTAGGCGGTTAGAGAGAGGTCAAGGTTTTACTTTCGCGCCGCAGATTATAATAGCCAGCGACACCTATCCTAGGAAAGTCAAACTTCGTCGGGCGCCATGTTGTCGGCGTGGTGGTTGGTGGGCTGCGGCGAGGGCTGCGGCGACGGCTGCGGGGAGGGGGGCGCCTTCACGGTGGCCTCGAGCGCGCGGATGCGGTTCTCCTGCTTCACTATCACGGACTTCAGTTTGCGAATCTCGTCCATTAGGTCGGAGAGCTGTTTCTCCTGTAGAAACAAATGAGGTTTACAGTAAACGTCTGTTTAAAGTAGATACTAACTAAAACGAAGACTAAAAGAGAAGTCAAACTACAGACTTGCCCGTGTGGTAACGGTTGTCTAAGCAGGATACAAAATAGGGGTTTATATTCTTTAAGCAATGTTTGTATCCAGTCTTATTTGAATGTATATTATTTCTCTTTAGCTCCAGTTAAAGTGTTCGCCTTATTTAGACCTGCTTATGTTTTGTTTTACCATCATTAAGATCCCACTTCTGAACTCAAAATACTTACAATAACAGCAGTAACCGCGGGCGGCGGCGTCGCACTGGCCGGCGTAACACACTGACTGTTGTCGTCCTTCTTCTGCGCAGGGGTTGGTGACCGGTCCTTGTCACGCTCCTTCTCTTTCGCACCAGCTAACGCGTTGGCCTTCTTTGTGACGTGAAGTTGCGTGGCGGCGCGGCCGGACACGTAGCCCCCCTGTACGACAAGAGCGCGCTCCTGTAGTTTGATAGGGGGATCCCTAGCGTTAGCATCTGTCTGGGTTTGAGTTGGCTGTGGTGGTAAAGGGACTGGGTCCTCGTGTGTGTGAGGCATACTTAAATTTATTCAATATTTTTTTGCATAAAAATTATAGGAAAATAGCATAATTAATGCAAAAAAAAAAAAAAAAAACAACATGTGTAAGCTAACTCTGCCAGAGTCAGTACTCTGATGTCACAAAGTATGGACACCTTCACACTAAATGTCATATTCGCATACAAGTGTTGCCTTAATAAAGTGACATTGCTACGTTTTCTCAATAATTAGCGCAGAGTTCGCTTGCCACGACTCCAGGAAAATTTTACAGTTATCCGGTGTCGAGCACTTTAGAGTATTAAATTCTATTCCATTTTAATGCCTAAGTTTTATCGGTAATAAAATAATAATATGGAAGATTAGAAAAAATACTGCCCATTTCTACAAAGAAAATCCATCTAAAAATAACCAATTTTAAAGTTCATGTTTAGGTTCGAGAGCAAGAAACTTCTCCGTATTTGTCAAAATATTGGAGTCCCATCTCTTTCCTTATTATAAGCTAAAGAAAGAGAGGAAATATACGAACAAATGGAAGTATGTAATTCATACATACTAGTCAGAAGGACTATCTATTTAAAACTATTGTTAGTTCAAACTCTAATGTATTATTATAAAACGATTATAAAAAGTTATGACAAATAAAAACAGTAAACACACACACACACACAGACGGGAAAATTAAAAAGTTAGAGGAAGCCAACAGGTTGAAGCCAGACAAATGCTATTATAACAACCGTCTTTTTTCTTCACGGTCATTGTATTGAACCGAAGAAAGAGACGAAATCAGTACAGCATTGTTACATAGAGAAAGTTGATAATGAGGGTCTTATTTTATGTGGGTTTTAGTATGTAAAACAGTGACACGGTTATCAACCTTTTCTAAGTAATAAGTACTCCATTATTTATTCCATTAGCCTGGCAAAAAAGAGTAGAAATTAAAAAGTGGCAACATCATAGTGTTATCCCGTTCTCTCTCATCAATTGATTTGAATGGGACGGCACTACGATGTTGCTATTTTTTTATTTTCTACTCTTTTTTGCCAAGCTGCAAACAACTATTGATTAATACTAATACACTCTCGATTAGATTCTAAAACATAGGATATAATCTGAGACCAGTGGCCCATTTCACACAGCTACAATTTACAAGAGGAAGTTCTTTTCAACTCATGTTACAAGCGACTTTCACTTGTGATTTTTAACTTTTTTTTTATTATTATAATTGGGCTAAGATACTCTTGGCCACAGACTAGCCAAAGGCAAAGACGTGGCCTACGATGGAGTGAGCTCGCCCAGAAGATGCCTTTGATGACTCTTGATTTGAAGGTTGTTTATAGTGTTGTGAAATGGGCTACTGATATTATTTCATTGATGATCACTTTTCAACATAACCGACAATCAAAACTCAAAGTAAGGTCTCGAGGTCTCAAACAAAACTAATTAAATGTAATGAGTTTTGATTATCAAATGACTAATTGAGTAAATTAGTTTATTTAAGATACATATAATAAAAATGTGATAATTATCAAAGTAAAATCGATTGCCGACATTTTTTTCCCATAAACATGAATTTGATAATGTTTAGTTGATTACGAACAATTGAAAATTATCAAAGTAAAATCAACAGCACTAAAAAATTTTTTAACCATTTCACAGTTACCGACATATCTTTTTGAGTGAATGTGATAATTATCAAAGTAAAATCGAATACTCCAAAGGAATATGTACTGCAAATACACCTAATACACATTTATCTTGTTGTTCTTTTTAAAAAGTAAACTTAAATTTTATTTATGTACAATTAGAAACTATATTAATATTACATATTAACATACTGTATTAGAACGCCCAAATACAAAACTTACCTTCAGTTTTTCGTTATACTTACATATAATTTTAGTAAAAACCATGCCTACACATACAAACCTTTCACGATATTGACTATTAAGATCATTTCAAGCAAGAAAAAACATATCTCACTTCCATTGTAGTAAAAATACTCAAAAATGGCAAGTACTTTGATGCCATTCTATTGCTACTTCCTTCTATTCAAGTAAAATTTGTAATTTACGGCCCTATCAGTAGGATGTGTTGGAGATTTGTATCATGAATTCTCGTGAACGTCAGCTGCGATTCCATGTGTAGATCTGGTTGTTTGGTGAGTAAGAAAGTCTAATTATCATGTTTTATCATTAACAGTAAACATGTATTAATAATTTTAATATAAATATTAATCATGTTAAATTAAAATTATTAATACCTGTTAACTGTTAATTATAACTTAAATATCCTATTTTTAGGTGTTAATTATTTATTTTTTAAACATTGTATATAATATGACCTGTAAACTTTTTTTTACCAATAAAGATCTGTATACACCGTGTTTCACTTAACACTAAAAACCTGAAAACAGTTTGTTCAGAATCGAGAGTAGAATCGATTGAGCTATATCTTGATGGGGGTAATATTTTTATTTAAATTAGTATTATTAGTTATTTTTTACGTGCCCATTCTATTGTACTCGTAATACAACATTGTGTATATCGCAATGCTAGAGGTTGTTTACCTTTTTTCAGTATTTAGGGGTATTAATACTGGCCGGTTACTTGGACGATTATTTTTTCCGCTACGAGTTTGACGTTGTTTGTCAGTTTAATCCACCGTGTATATGTATTCATGCGAAGACGTTTTTGTGTCATTCACATCTTAGGTGTTATCAATCCAAAACTCAAAACAATACCTCCTAGTGTCCTAAATAGAATAGAATAGAATATTAATTTGTATTAATTGTACATAGGATAACACAGACCTATGTCTTACATATTCAACCAGGAGTGACATAGTGCAGGGATTAATAACAGGTGCCTTGGGGAAAATCCTGACTTTCAGAGTACCCTGGATAGCAGGTACCATGTGTAGAGTGGGGTACCCTGGGTAGCGGGTACCTTGTAGAGTGAGGTACCCTGGGTAGCGGGTACCTTGTGTAGAGTGGGGCACCCTGGGTAGCGGGTACCTTGTGTAGAGTGGGGTACCCTGGGTAGCGGGTACCTTGTGTAGAGTGGGGTACCCTGGGTAGCGGGTACCTTGTGTAGAGTGGGGTACCTTAAGCGACATAGTGCAGGGCTCCGCGTCTTCCCCGCCGGCCCACTCGTCAGCCGTGAGAGAAGCCTCGTCGCTGAGCGTGTCGGGGTATAAGTCCTCTTGGAACAGTTCAGATTTGCGGGGCACGGTCATTGATACCACCTGGAGAATGAATGGGGGTATAAAATAAAATTGTTACTTCAAAAATAGTTAACAAAAAGGTTTTTGCACGTTATAAAGTCTTGACATTGAATTTACAAGTTCAAGACCGAGCAAAGGCCAAAACTTATTTTGGGTTATCGCGCCAGCCCCAGCCAAATAAGTAAAAAAACTGATGCTTCCCAAAAGGATACATGTAAAATTTCAAAAACACTTTAAAGGAACAGTTGCTATCAGATATATCGGAGCGGCCAGGATGCTCACAAATATCTGAACACACCTCTAAACCTCTACTGTTTAATTTATTAATTTTAATTTAATTTTAATTTATTTATTATTTTGGGTTAAATTGTGGCGTAGGCGAGAGGCTGGCAACCTGTCACTGCAATGTCACAGTTTCGTTTTCTTTCAACCCATTATTTGCCAAGAGTGACACTGAAGCTTTAGTGGTGTCGTGTGTTCTGCCTACCCCTTTATGGGATACAGGCGTGATTGTATGTATGTATGTATGTAATTTAATTGAATTTAAAGTCATAAAAATGTAAGTAATTAGTAATTTTAGGATAGGTTTTAATACTCAATGTTATGTTTTCTTGCTGTGCTTGCATGTTTTGGACGGCATTCTTATTTTAAACCTACCACATATAGCTGCTATAATAGTGTATTGAATGTTGTCTGTTTTATGTGCCTTATGAATAAAATAAAAATATTGTCTACGCGTTAAAGTGGGGGACGTGCGTGTTCAGATATTTTTGAGGACCTCGGGCGTCCCGATATACGAAGATTTCTCTACGCAGAGAAAGAAAGACAGCAGCTAGGCAAAAGTATTAACCACTTAAAAAAAAAACCGGCCAAGTGCGAGTCGGACTCGCGCACCGAGGGTTCCGTACAAATGGAAAGGAAATGGGTAGTAAGGTTAAAATTATTAAAAAAAAATATATTATGTGATGTAACTAAAAATTTATGGTTTTCGTAATTTTTCCTTTATCTATGCTATAAGACGTTGCTTCGTACCAAATTTCAAGATTCTGAGTTCACGGGAAGCACCCTGTAGGTTTTGATTCCCTTGCAAGTGTCGAAAATTTGCGGCATAAACGGCTGTATCTTTTGATTGCGTTGGCTTAGAAGTTTGATTTTTTCACAGCTTCAAGGGACAGTAGACCTGAGTAATTGATATAAATTTCAGCTTCATACCTCCACGCGTTCCTGAGAAAAAGGGTCTTGACAGACGGACGGACGGACGGACAGACGGACAACAAAGTGATCCTATAAGGGTTCCGTTTTTTCCTTTTGAGGTACGGAACCCTAAAAAGATCCTATGATACGGTTAATATAAAGAGTGAATTCTTACTTGACACAAGCCAGAGTTATTGAGCCTATAGAACTTGGCGATTTCACACGTAGCGACGTCGCAACCTCGTTTAGGCATCATGCCGATACCTGAAACAATATAATGCATCAATTACTTTGCAGATGCAGGCACACACAAAATTTTAGTATCCATTACTGGTGCATGTTCTTTCAGTGTCCAAGACTGGTGCCGCTAGCATAGTAAATTTATGGCACGTATCGCAAAACACAAGACTTTTTAACTTAACGGCTTTAAACTTAAAGAGAACTACAAGACAATAGAGACAATGCCGCTGTCGAAACGTCAGTCATTTTCATATTTCATTGTACGAAATCACAGTATAATAAAGAGTACTATCGTACAGTATGGCCACTCCCGCTCCCCGCTGAAAATGCCACCCACCCCCTCTTGGTTACCTCACAGTTACCCCCTGTCAAAAACGCGAACAGTCAACCTGTCATATCTCACTCATACAAGCATGGTACGCGTTCACCTATACGAGTTTAGACTGTGTGCTAGGAACGCGCCTCTTTCATATCGCCAGTGTCCGAGGTGTGACGAAATTAAGCCCCGTTTACAAATTTCGTCATGTATTACAAAACCGTATAAAATAGGCTAGTTTCCTACTAGTCAAATCAGCTTCTTTTTAAGAACTGTCAAAACGATTTGCTAATATAGAATCCCGGTAAGGGCATTTATAGGTGTGATGAGTACAGATATTTATTTTGTTCCTGAGTCATGGATGTTTTTTATGTGTATAATAAGTATTTATATATTTTATATACATATATCGTTTTTTGAGTATCCACAACACAAGCCTTCTTGAGCTTACCGTGGGCCTCAGTCAATCTGTGTAAGAATGTTCTATTTTTTTTTTACATGAAATACTGAGGAGTGACGTCACGGTCAATTTATTTGCTTTATATCTTTCTCTTTGACGTATTAAATAGAAATTATGTTTAAACATAACTAGTGTATATATTTTTCTTCTAATTATGTGGTACTTTATTTCGTGTACCGCATAAAATCTAAATCTATTTAAGTATGTATATCGTCGCTTAGCACCCATAGTACAAGCTTTGCTTAGTTTGGAGCTAAGTTGATCTGTGTAAGGTGTCCCCAAGAAAAAAAAAATTAAGTATAGGAAACTAGCCTATTATAACAGACTGGATGGAAGCCAGCTGACTGATATTTGAAGAATGTTACAAACCTCTCTGCGGGTCTGGCGTTTGGAAGGTGTTGATGTAGTGCACGAAGGGAGGTTCCGGCGTGACCTGTAAACAAACATTTGGTTCATAAAGGTTATACATGTAATTCACCGCCACGATAGGTTCGAGCACGGTAACAGTGAACCGGGGTCTTACAGTGGATCAATGTCATTTTTATAGTCATAACTTGCTGTTTTAACACTTGACGACCGGTCTGGCTCAGTCGATAGTGACCCTGCCTGCTAAGCCGCGGTCCTGGGTGCGAATCCCGGTAAGGCCATTTATTTGTGTGATGAGCACAGATATTTGTTCCTGAGTCATGGATGTTTTCTATGTATATAAGTATGTATTTAGCTATCTAAGACCTAAGTATGTATAATATTGTATATTGTATATCGTCGCTTAGCACCCATAGTACAAGCTTTGCTTAGTTTGGGGCTAAGTTGATCTGTGTAAGGTGTCCCCAATAATTATTTATTTATTTTAACAAGCCCCCATTAAATCTGGAAGTTTAATTCTTCCCTAAAGCCTCAAATTTCACAACCAATTGCTAAATACTACGCAGTAAAAAGGGTATACTGTACAAAAACTCAAGATGAGTTGTCTATTGATCACAGTGGTAGCTGAGGTTGGTATCGGGGTCGTGGAGTGGAAACATGACGCCATTGCTCAGATGTCAAGAGAGAACCAAGGTTTCACAATGGATCAATGCTATTTTTATAGTCATAACTTCCCGTGTTAATAAAGAGCCATGAAATTTAGGAAGGAATGAACATTTCTGAATGCAAGATGGTATCAATAACCTATATCAAAGGAATGATAGATTCCATCGTAATATGAGAAATGTGTACAAATTGGTAAATACTCATCAAACCAAGTTTTTACAAAAGTAGCATTTTCTCCATGTCAATCAAAATTTATAATAATATTCCAGACGTATTTAAGGACCATGACAATACAAAATTTAAAAAAGTGCTTCACGAATGGCTTTTGGATAAAATGTTCTATTCCCCAATTGACTTTTTAAATAATAATGGACAATTATAAATAAATATTTAAGTAATTATTGCACATTTACAATATGACATAATAATAACAATATTTTTTGACATATTCTGAAGTACCTAGTTTTCATGTATTGTTTGCTTAGGCTTTTGTGACTGTGTAATGTTGTAAATAGTTTTTATTGCATGCTTTGCATGACCACAAAATATTGTACACCAGAAATGGTAGACTGCGGAAAAGATAAGATAATTATTATTTTTGACATCTTTTATATTTTTTTTTTACCTGTAGCACAGTATAATAAATCTAGTACTATCGTACAGTATGGTCACTCTCGCTCCCCGCTGATAGCGCCGCCCACCCCCTCTCGGTTACCTCACAGTTACCGCCTGTCAAAAACGCGAACCGTCAACCTGTCATATCTCACTCATACAAGCATGGTACGCGTTCACCTACACGAGCTTAGAATGTGTGCTAGGAACGCGCCTCTTTCATATATTTGATCGCCAGTGTCCGAGATGTGCCTGTAGTCTGACAATAAATCATTTCATTTCATTTCAAAATAATTGTGATCTTTCATCCCAATAAACATAATATAGGAGGAGGTTATATCGCACCTCAAAGTACCGAATGACGGAGTCCCCCTTGCCGCAGAGGTAGATGAGGTTAGTGTCGCGGTCGTACAGCGTCACGATGTCAACCGTCACGATGGGCTCGTTAACAGTGAACCATAGTGTCACAGTGGATCAACGCCATTGTTATAGTCACAACTTACTACTATGTTAACAAGGATTTCAAATTTAGAAAGCATAATTATTTCCAAAACCTTATGACTGTTTTATATAATAAGCAGTAAAAAGTTGTATAAAAAAAAACAAAATGGCGTCAATCTCAGTCCAGTTTAAGCATCTCAAAGCGTGCTATTCGTTGTCGTACCTCAAAATATCGGATGACGGAGTCCCCCTTGCCACAGAGGTAGATGAGGTTAGTGTCGGGGTCGTACAGCGGGAACATGACGCCGTTGCTCGTGTCTATCTCAACCGTCACGATGGGCTCGCCGAGCGCGTCCGGCGTACGCAGGGAGTATTGACGCTCGGACATGCGACTGAAACTGTAAAAAAAGTTGCATTGGCAGTTGTTTTGTGGCATTCATTATCATTTATGCACTTTTAAATTCATGTAAAAAATAATTAATAATGTCACCAGTGTTGGACACTTTTAAGCTGACATGTACCAGTGATGGACAATTCATGTTTGATAGAACAAACATGGAATTACGCGAGTTATAAATTAATTATTTTTAGATAATTCTTAACTTTTAGGATCTTCTACAAAATAATACTGAATCTTAAATAATATTTTTTGTAAATGAGTAAGTGCACACGTGAATTAACTTTAAAACCTTCTAAAATTAGTTTTATTAACTTACATTTACATATAATGATTTTTGTTCAAAATAGTATACTTGGGGATCATCCACATATTACGTCACACCAAATTTCAGGTTTTTGGACCCCTCCCCCCCTCCTATGTCACGCTTTTTTGTATCCCTTTAACAGGGATTGTCACATTTAGTATGACCCCCCCCCCCCTCCCCCTTACACTGTGACGTAATATATGGATGACGCCTTGTCCATTACTGGTTACAATATTTTGTAAGAACAATCGTGGACTTCTAAAAATACATTGTTGTAAAGTTGGCTATTAATACGTTTCTTCACTGTTTTTGAGTTATTCAATTAATACCATTCCCGGCATTTGATTTAACAGTAATGAATTACTCTTCTCTTATATGTAACATATTATTAAGAATAGTTAGTTTTACCAAAACAATATGGAATCTTACCCGGTTGTAAAGACCAGTCCGTGTTTGAGGAAGATGGCGCGCGAGGCCTTGCTGCCCTCGTGCGCTATCGCCTCCGACTCCACCTCGCCCTTGCGGGGGTCGATGATACTGGAAAATTAAATAGTATAAAAGTTAAAATTTTCTCTCGGTTTGTGGCAAAAGTCCACAAAAAACCTGCTTGGTTACTGTTTTAATGAGTAAAAACCTACAACAAAAGAATAAAAACAAATTGAAATATTTTAAGTAGTTAATTAAATAAGGCGTATAATTTGACCAGGGGACTGATTTTTAAATCTCGAACGCACGATTTTGCCATTCAGAAAACTGTAGAAAACGATGAAACGCTATTTTTTAAAGAACGTAATATATTGATCTAAAACGCTGGTACCTTTATTTTAAATGGCTAGTAAATAGTAATTAATGAACGAAATTCATAAAATCTAATTTCAAAAATCTGTCTCAGAGATTAGATTTTCTTAAACTTCAAAATTTTAATCAATATTTATCGTAAAAAAAAACGTTTAAAAAAATGTATGATACCGTATTTTCTTGTCTCGGCAAGTGGTGAGCAGTTTGCTGCCGGTCCAGTTCCAGCACGCCGAGTAGATGAGGTCGGGGTGGCAGTCCAGCGTGATCAGCACTTCGCCGGTGCCCACGTTCCATATCGCGATCTGTAAAAACATCGATATAAGAAAGTCAAAGCTAATGACGATAACCTGACAAATTGACAGCAAGTAAAGTAAAAAGTAAATTTAAAAAATCGTTTAGTAGGATTTAAAAACCTCTTTCGAATCGTCAAAATTACATTAAAATTAATTAAAAAATAAATACCAAATTTACAAAAAAAAAATAACAATAATAAACATATGAAAGCTTCTA
Organism: Leguminivora glycinivorella; assembly: GCF_023078275.1. Lineage (NCBI taxonomy): Eukaryota > Metazoa > Arthropoda > Insecta > Lepidoptera > Tortricidae > Leguminivora > Leguminivora glycinivorella. The sequence continues at coordinate 16,857,975 of NC_062989.1, read as the reverse complement.
ATATATTATAAATCATTTAGATTTATTTATTCATTTAGGCCATGCATTTTTATCATTGATAGACAGACAGTCCGGACTTTACATATTTCTTAAGTGAGTGTAATCTAAAAGCTGGTGAAACGGTAATGAACGCCGAGTTTTTATATTATTATAGTCTGAAATAGATGTCATAATATACTAAGCAGTGCTTAAGCCTCCCGGGAACTGAAGAAGTCATTCAGTTAACCAACCAATAGAAGGAAATATTATAGAATCACCTGATTGTCAGAGCCAGCTGTCAGCAGCACGTTCTGCGCTGTCGGGTGCCACAGCACGAGCCCGACTCGCCTCTGGTGGAACACCAGGTCCACCACGGGCTCCGTCAGCGTCCGCGATAGCCCGCCATCGGGGATTTGCCACACCTGGAAACATTAATTAAAATTAAAAAAAAAATGGTTTTAGATAAATTTAACGATGATTTAAAAGAATCTAGAACTTCTTTAGAATGTTGTCATGCATATCTCACCGAATATCGAATATGGAATAAACTTGACTATACCTTTTGTTATACCTAGTGTCCAACATTAGAATATAAGTTGCCTATTACATTATAATACTCAATTTTTAAAGCTGCCATTCCATTGTTTGTCCATTGTTTTGCTCTATGAGACAATAGCCAATACTGGGTATGTTTGTCCAACATAGGGTCTACCAAGTTGAATATGATCACACTGGGTCTGTAAGGTTTACCTTGACGACGCAGTCCTTAGACCCACTGGCGATGACATTGTCGTTGTGCGGACACCAGGTGATGTCCAAAACTGGACCTTTATTCTGAGCATCATAGGATATACAAAGTCAGGACATGTCCATTACTGGGTCTAATATGCGTACCTTGACGACGCAGTCTTCAGAACCACTAGCAATAACATTGTCGTTGTGCGGACACCAGGCGATGTCCAAGACTGGGCCTTTGTGTCCTCCAACTAGTGGGTGGTCAGCTGGGATACGGCCGACCTGAAACAAGTTAAACAATTCATTTAAAATTATAATACTCTAAATTTACAAATAATTTTGGCAACTAAGATCTATCACGAAGACATCAAAAAGTAAAAGCGAGTAGAAGATGTCATTATTATTCAGTGTCTAGAATGCTACAATAGGCGAGACGACTAAAAAAAACTAATTAGTCCGTCAGTTAGATTATCAAAGAATTTTAGACACGTACTTTTTCTTTTTTCTCGTAAACAAAAAATGACGACGGTACAGTGCGTTGAAGTTTCGCGTGACATCTAGGTCCTATTTTTACTTCGAAGTGATGTCACAAGCCCCCATTCCGGAACTTTGATGCTCTATATCTTTGTATTTTTTAAATAATTAAAAAAAGCGAAAAATATGTGTTCAGTATTTTTGGACGATCTAACTGACGAACTAAACAGAATGCAATTTTATTATGTAGTCGTCATCCCCGTGTCCCAAGGCTTTTTCCTGTTCCGTTACCATTTTTTCATACATTTTGTATGGCGGTAACGGAATGAAGGTTTGTAAAATGTATGGAAATCTTGAGACATTTTTTTCTCCTATCAGGATCGAAAGACCTCGCGATTCTGAGAGAAATATGAATCGCGTAAAAAATACCCATATTACAAAAAAATGGGGTGGACAACTTTGAAAAAAAAAAAAAACCCCCCCTATGCATCCATACTAATATTAATTAGATCTTTCACGGCGAAACGAATTGACGTGATTTTTTAGGTGGAGATAGTTGAAGGGACGGAGAGTGACATAGGCTACTTTTTGTCTCTTTCTAACGCGAGCGAAGCCGCGGGAAAAGCTAGTAATACATAATTAGGTAAACTCGTCCTTATCCTAAGCCACAATGTGGGATCTTTGATTAGACTTCCACACTCATTTTTAGGGTTCCGTAGTCAATTAGGAACCCTTATAGTTTCGCCATGTCTGTCTGTCCGTCCGTCCGTCCGTCCGTCCGCGGATAATCTCAGTAACCGTTAGCACTAGAAATCTGAAATTTGGTACCAATATGTATATCAACCACGCCAACAAAGTGCAAAAATAAAAAATGAAAAAAAGTTTTATTAGGGTACCCCCCCTACATGTAAAGTGGGGGCTGATATTTCTTTTCACTTCAACCCCAACGTGTGATATATTGTTGGATAGGTATTTAAAAATGAATAAGGGTTTACTAAGATCGTTTTTTGATAATATGAATATTTTCGGAAATAATCGCTCCTAAAGGAAAAAAAAGTGCGTCCCCCCCCTCTAACTTTTGAACCATATGTTTAAAAAATATGAAAAAAATCACAAAAGTAGAACTTTATAAAAACTTTCTAGGAAAATTGTTTTGAACTTGATAGGTTTAGTAGTTTTTGAGAAAAATACGGAAAACTACGGAACCCTACACTGAGCGTGGCCCGACACGCTCTTGGCCGGTTTTTTTAAACATTAGTGTTTTATTCAAGAAATGAAGTGTCTAAAAGTCCCTTTAAACACGACCGTGTGTAAACAAGCAAGTCAAGTGCCTGTGCTACACCGGCGCTAATTAGCAACTCGCTAATGAACTTTCGCTGTTTAGACGAGAAAGTTATTAAACTGCGATCCTGTTTCTGAGATGTGTTGTTTTGACCGATCTTATCTTGATTGTTGATGCGGAGGGACTAGTCAGTGGTCAATGGCCATATTGTTTGTTTACACATACTATACAATCACGCCTGTATCCCATAAAGGGTTAGACAGAACACATGAAACTACTAAAGCTTCAGTGCCACTCTTGGCAAATAAGGGGTTGAAAGAAAATGAAACTGTGTGTGTGTGTGTGTGTGTGTGTGTTTACACTTTTGTTGACAACCGGTCTGGCCTAGCGCCTAGTAACTAGTGACCTTGCCTGCTAAGCTGCGATCCTGTGTTCGCAATTTTCGAATCCCGGTAAGGGCATTTGTGTGATGAGCACAGATATTTGTTATGGACCCAAATAGTCTAAAATAAAGGCATTTTATTTTATTTTTTATTTTTATTTGTTACATTCGATTTGACCCGTGTGTTGTCGGATTAAGAAATTCACCCCCTTTCCTCCCGGGGTGTCGGGGTGGACAAGTCGACTGTGGGGATTGGGTTGAATTGTGATGTAAGGGCGTTTTCGCGAGAACAATCACCAAAAATGTCTTTTCTAAGGTAGGTAAATTTTATGCTTTTTCCTCCTCAATCACGAACCCTTTCCATCTAGGACAAAAAACAAGAGACAATAACCACAAAATTAAAATTTTGAAAAAACCCCCGACCGCGACATAGTAGACCGATTTTTATGAAACATGGCTAAGAACACTTCCGACTAACTCAGCTTTCAGACAAAAAAAAACTAAATCTAAATCGGTTCATCCGTTCGGGAGCTATGATGCCACAAACAGACACACAGACAGACAGACAAACGGACGGACAGATAGTCGTTTTTGCGCAGGGGGTTAAAAAAAATGGTCCCAAAATTTTCTATTATTTTGCATACTTTCCACTTTGTAACCGCTATACAAAGTGTTTGAAAAATAGTAAGGAAATGGAAAAAAAATAATGTGGCACGCTTTTTCCGCCTAATAGGATGAAAAGGGCTCGTAATTCTATTTTTGAATCTTTTTTCGCGAAAATGCCCGTAAGATGTAAGTGTTGGGGCACTGCAATTCCGGTCATATTCTTTCCACAACAAAAATTTCGTATTCTTTCAACCCAACTGATTTGCTAAGTGTGCCACTGAACCTCAGCGGTTTCATGTGCTCTTCTCACCCCTTTTGAGAATACAGGCGCGAGTTTATACATGTCTTTATTACATTCGATATGTAATCCATACGTACACACTCCCCAACAAGTTTCAGGAATAAGACATTCCGAGCAGACCTAGATTTTCATAGGAAATGAAACTGCAAATTTAAGACATGCCGAGTCATTTAGGTCTTTGTAATTGTAATATTTAGCAACCGGGATAGAAAGTTGGCAGCCGCGTTTTGGGGTCAACCGCAGAATAAGCACAGGTACACTAAATACAAGTAGCTTGGTCAACGAACGATTCTAGATGGAATGGCCGAAAGCAGAAAGTTTCACTACGGGATGTTGTTAGGGGTAGTCAGGAGACATACATACTAAAAGTCCTCGGACTTTGGACGTGAGCTCGAAGAGGGGGGGGATGAAAAAAGGTCCCATTTTTTGGTTTTTTGCTCATATTTCAAAAACTTTGCGTCATACGAAATTTTGGTTTACTACACTTTGAAAGCTTATAAAATTCTCTATAACTTTGATCTAGAAACTTTTTTTCTATTCTCAACCATTATCTAGGTATGAGCTCCTAAAAACTGTTAATTTTTTAAAAATCGTTTTCCCCCCCACTTTTTGCTTCATACATTGCTCCATATGTTAAAAAATATTTTTTTTTTTTTTTTTTCTAGCCTATAATTGTGTCCCACTGCTGGGCAAAGGCCTCCCCTTTCTTCCGCCACTCATCCCGATTTGCCGCCTGCTCCGGCCAGTCGCCGCAAAATGCGTCGAGGTCATCCCGCCATCTTTTCTTTGGCCTACCTCTGCCCCGGCTAATCTGTGGTGTCCAGTCGGTAGCCAATTTGGCCCACCGATCTGGATGCATTCGGCAGACATGTAGATCATTCAAATACCTTTCATAATATGTGTACATATGCTTCTGGGTCATGTACCGTTGAATAATTATACGACTTTAAAACGAAACGAAACAACAAATGTATGTGATAAACGTGTAAAATATGTATTTCATGAACATGATTGTATTACGATGCTGTATAAATTCATTCACACAACAGGTAACAATACAATTAGCTGTACATAAAGGCCTTGTCATACCCACATCTACCACTACTACAATCTGTAGTGCACCGGCAAAATATTAACTTCAGTATTTCTTCCGGAGCAGTTGGTACTTTGGTTTGTACAGGAATCATTAAGTTGCTTTCGTTCCGTGCCCATCCCCATTCATCATCCTCCTTGCGTTATCCCGGCATTTGCCACGGCTCATGGGAGCCTGGGGTCCACTTTGACAACTAATCCCAAGATTTGGCGTAGGCACTAGTTTTACGAAAGCGACTGCCATCTGACTTTCCAACCCGAAGGGTAACTAGGACTCATTGGAATTAGTCCGGTTTCCTCACGATGTTTTCCTTCACCGAAAAGTGACTGGCAAATATCAAATGACATTTCGCACATAAGTTCAGAAAAAAGTCATTGGTACGAGCCGGGTTCGAACCCGCAACCTCCGGATCGAAAGTCAACGACACCCCCAGGATAGAGGAAGACACTGATGATAACGGCGGGGAGGATATTCTCTAAGATACAGTTGTCACATCTGATCCAGATGACATGGAAGAAACAGTTTCAATTTGTTTGATTTATTTGGGACAACAAACACAGTAACACACAAGGTTAGAGAAATGCAGTGTTGACAGTAGTAAGGTGTGAGACCGACAGCATTTCAAACAAACAAAGAAGACCGATTAGTATCATCCCGCCCAAAGAGGCAGCGAGTAAATTCAAACACGTGTAAGTTATATCCATACCTCCTAAGGATACTGAGGCAAGTGCAAACTCATGATTTTGCAGAGGAGAGCCGTTCAAAGGTACAAAGTAACATAACTAACATATTTGTTCACGTAATAACATAAAAATTCGGATTTGTTTTAACGAAATCAATGAGGTTATTTCTGCATTCATGAGAATTTCAAATTTATAACAGTTTATGATCTAAGAGTACTTGATCCAGTATACGAGTATTTTAGCGCACTTGGTCCAGTATTCGTCAAGTAAAAACCTTTTTTTTTTACGTTAAAATTTGATTTAAAGTAGAATAGTAGTAGAAAACTTTTAAGAGTTAGGACATAATTGTAACTTAAGCTGTTATTTGCAGTTTTTACCTCCGAAACTAAGTTAGTTAGTTGTATTAGTATTCCACACTTTTTTTACTTCCCTCGCTAATACACCAATGACTTTTTTCTGAACTTATGTGCGAAATGTCATTTGATATTTGCCAGTCGCTTTTCGGTGAAGGAAAACATCGTGAGGAAACCGGACTAATTCCAATAAGTCCTAGTTACCCTTCGGGTTGGAAAGTAAGAAGGCAGTCGCTTTCGTAAAACTAGTGCCTACGCCAAATCTTGGGATTAGTTGTCAAAGTGGACCCCAGGCTCCCATGAGCCGTGGCAAATGCCGGGATAACGCAAGGAGGATGATGAATGGGGATGGCACGGAACGAAAGCAACTTACTGATTCCTGTGCAAACCAAAGTACCAGCTGCTCCGGAAGAAATACTGAAGTCAATATTTTGCCGGTGCACCACAGATTGTAGTAGTGGTGGATGGTAGATGTGTACAGCTAATTGTATTGTTACCTGTTGTGTGAATGCATTTATACAGCATCATAATACTATCATGTTCATCAAATACATATTATTTGTGCCGTTTGTATATCCGAGGTCTTATATAGAGAGAGTACGTCGTAGACGTCGCATCGGACCGATAGATGGCGCCATCGTTCGTTGTAAGTCGCTCCGGCGTCACACCGCCGCGATGTTGGTAGTCCCGTTTTCCCCACAGTAGTAGGGTACCCCCGTTACCAGCCCGGGTCTGGGGCCTGCTCCCAGGACCCCACCACCGCCCATCCATGGTCTTGCTAAACCTAAAAAAAAAAAAAAAAAAAAAAAAAAAAAAAAAAAAAAAAAAAAAGTAATAGCCACCCATTTAGATTCATTGCGCTGGGTCCCGACGCTCTCAGAAGCCTCCTTCTAGTATTTACAGAATACGTTCTTTACACAATACACCTTGTGCACGACGGTTACAAAAGGATTACCGACCCTTTCTATTGTTCGATCTGGACTCTGCGCTAGACCATTGTTACCCTACCCAGCTACCTGGCAGTGTCATGCACACCTTTTCCTTGTGTGTCATACTGATAGGTATTTTATAATTAATTTTTAGTATAACTTTGTGATCATATGGATTGCGATTCTAACCTAACCTAACCTAATTAAAATACCTAACTTTTCCATTCGTAACCTAACCAAATTTAATTAAAACCTACTCTTAGTTAACCAAAGTAGTCTAGACTTACCTTTATGAAACCTAACTGAGTTTCACCTACTTTTACTTTATTTCTATAAATGTAGGTATTTATGAAATGTATTATAATTACGTTTTAACTTAAGAACTTCTGAGTTACATTTAAGTTTATCCAAATACCTAAACTTAACGATCCTATCTAGCGTATCTTTCTTTTTCTCGAATATTTATGATATCTTATACCTATTTCTATCATACATCTCTTTGTTGTATTACCAAATTTGTACATATGATTAATAAGTCAATTTTATTGATTACGTCTTAAAATAAAAGTTACTTTCCCATCTTATCAAACTTTTTTTACATATATTTCAATGTTTTGTATCTGAATAAACCTCGATAATTTTGTGAAGTTGCATTTTTGCTTAATTGCTTTATTTATTGTACCTTCTTTGAATAATTTACTTACCTATGTCTATTATTATTTTTTATGACTTGTGTATTGTTTAAGAGAATGCATACTTTCAATAAACTTGTTAAGACGTGAGAAACTGAGAACCGGTTAAAACATGTTTAAGGCTAATTCTATGTGAATAAAAATGTCTTTTGTGCATTTTTAAAGATAATATATATTTATTGTTTCCGTTTATTTGAATAATTCGGGTTTTAGGTAAAGAGATCCTTCGACGAACATGTCAAGGCATGATACTTTGTATTCATATTTAACAAAGCATTAACTGGTGTAAACATGTTTTAGACTAACGCACCGGTAATTCTTGTGACTTGAATTTTTTATTGTAACAACTTAGTTGCTTTATTATAGATGTTTATTGTATTGTAAAATGACAAAAAGTTTATTGTTTGCGTTCAGGTATAAGATGAACTGGTTGAAACAAGATTTATGGTACGTTCCCCTGCTCTCTACCATATTACGAGTATAAAAGCCAAAGAGAGTCGAGGCTGAATAAGTATTCCTGTAGAGGCAGCCTTCTGTACCAGAGCTCCTTGTATCTAGTGTGGTATATAGAGAAGTGGAGTGTGCGTTTAAAAGTGAAGTGTTTATAGACAGATCCAACAATGGACGTGAGTATGTTTTTCTTTTTAAATTACTGTAACCCATATTGCCTTTTTATAATATTGTTTCGTCTAGTGTTCTTTGTATTTAATTAATAGAATTGTTAATAGTGTTTAAAATATTGTCTTTCATTGTTTCAGTTCTCTGAAAATACTTTCAAGAACTATTACTACCCGGAAAATCAGGGTGATTCAACCGATGAGGAAGGTACAGCTGGTTTCAAAGTTAAGCAAGCCCTCGCAAAGAAACGTCCTGGAAATAATATTGACAGCTTCTTTGAACGACCTAAAAAGCAGTGTAAAACCTTGAAACGGTCTTCGAATGTAAGCAAAAGTTCGCCAGAAGGCGTGGCTAATTTATCATCTGGACAAGATGATGGGGCGTATTCATCTCACTTAATTAAAATAGAGATATATGATATGCAAACAATCAAAAACATCCCACCCACGGAACACTGGAAGCACGCGGACGTCAGACTGAAGTATTTTGCGTTGGAAGACGACTTGGAATTACAAAATACGCGAAATATTGTATATAATATTACAAAACAATTAGCTTCTAAGGACACATGTGTAAAATATTTTATAGATAATAAGAAACAGTGATAAATATAATTTTTAACGATAGCAGTAGGATAGTGTTAAAGTGTTTCACATTTCTTATCTTTCCTTTTTATGATTTAAGTAAATTTCCTTGTAAGATATTCTTTTGCATTGTTTCACATTCCAAACAAAATAAATAAGAAATAAAATGGTGTCAAATGTCTGTAGTTTTATAAAGGTAACTATGTGAGAATTAAAAATAAAAATCATTATTACCAGTACACGTATTTTTATTTATTTCACAAAAAAGGTCTTAAACATATTTCGTAATACTAGATCATTACATAAAGAATTATCAGAAAACAAGTTAAGCATATGTTTCATAGATTTTCCATGAAACTTAAAATACAAATAAACTAAACAATATTCACCACAAACAGAAGTGAAATGGTTTTGAAGTGATTTATTATTGTAAAACCACCGTCTCGTATTTCTATCTAGAAATGACTTATGATAACCGGAAGGTTTCCTGCCAAAGGAGTCAAAATATTCACCTACACCATTTACATCAATGTGTATAGCAACCCAATGGGAACCCGGTTTTGAATCAGGGTCCAAATTACTGACAATAAAGGTAGGTAGATTAACCCGAATAGGTATTTTGTTGGCAGCAAAAACATTTGAATTAAACAATGGGTTTAGTTTCCTCATACAAAATTGAATTTCTTTAGTATCCATAGTTAAGTAACATATACAAATTATTGATGATCATGCAAACAATGATGAATTCCAAATAAAATAAATTAAAGAGAACGGGGTATTTATATGTTTCTTAACTATTGTAATCTACAGATACATCACGATTTTTATTTATTTCAATTATATTATCAAATTCTGCATACACAATACAGTTAATGGTACTAGTTAGAGCGGAATCAAAACGTACTTCTATCCGAACGCTACCATGTCTAACAAGATTCCAGTGTGAAGTTGAATTAGCAGATAAATCAGGAGTTAAATCAAAACACAATAAACAATAACCTTGACCAAAATCTGTTCTGCTTATTCCATTACCCTCGTTATGGAAATGAATACCAGTTCCAGAAAATAGAGTGTGATATGCTGCTGCTATTGTACCAGAACTAAATGAAGGTTGTAATGTTTTAGAAGGAACTTCATGACCATCTACGAACAAACTAAATGAATTCATATTATAATGTTGAAAATTAAACGGATTTAATGCTAAATTACCATTAAAACCTGAATTTGATACAAATCCAATAATACATCTTTTAGGAATTTGTCCGAGAAATATATTATCTAATGTTTTACCCTGAACCCCCGTCGGTATTGTGAGAACCTTAACTTCTGCCCTCGTAATGGGGTACTTCGCAGTTGTTGTGGCTAATACTTTTTGATGGGCTAACAAAACACTAGGATTGATTCTCGTTCTCCTTACAATGAGGCTGGCATCCATTATTTGTACTTTGAATTTTTTATCTTGGTGGCAAATAAGATTGAATGATTCTTTTGAGCGAACTAACTTAATACGTAGTTCTACACCATTTATTAAGAATTTCTCTTGATTAAATATATCACCATGTAAATGACCAATCATTTCTACTTCCTTACTCTCCTTGATAAATTCCAGCCTTTTGTTAAACCCTTTGTTGTTAACGTCAACAGTATCCATATAGCCCGGCGTATCTTCATACCACAATCCACAAGTAAGATGAGTTGTTTTGGCTGCTGGTCCGTAGTTGAGAAGATTTTCCATATAAGCACGGTAGGCATATGTATTGTTTGGTGGTGATATGAGTTTTTGATTTAAATATACATCAAGTTGATTAAAAAGAGAATGTAACCAGTTATTGGTGGGTCCAACTGCAGCATCTGCTTTTAATTTAGTACCATCTTGGTTCAACACTTTAGCAGTAATGTGTATCATTGTGTGTGATAGATCTATGTAGTCATCACCTGATCCAGGTACTTGAAATTCGATTGGACCGTCATCGCTTAAAGATGAAATTGGTTTATAATGAATCCACTGTCCGCTTTCAATGCTTGTTTGAGTTGATGGAAGGGCAAATATATCTAATTCAGATTTCGCACACTCACATGAATGATTATGTAAAAATGACATTATTTAGTTTGAAAATATATCGTTATTTATATCTTTTTTATTTTTTTTACTTCCTCTTCGTCGCGATGCTTTTAGAGCAATGAGCGGTTCCCTTCTTTTATTGGACATTTTATACCCAGATCCTGACATAAGGGAATCAATTTTTTCATCGGCCTTTCTTTTCAGGTTTGCACTTGCTTCCTTGAATCGTGATCGTATGGAACTGTCTATAGGGCGAGCATTTACCATATCAGATAAGAGTCCAACTCCTGCTCCTAAAGTTTCTTTTCCAATGGTTCTTAAACCACTAGATAATAAAGGGAGTACGGATCTAAATAGGCCTCCCAAAAAACTGCCTATACCATGTCCTCTTTGATATGGAACTCCCTTATAGACAATTCCTACACCAGAGCCGGCTTGGTGTGAATAATAATGTTCGTAAGGACAAGAGGTTGATGATCTGTTATACATCATTTTACACGTTGAAAGTGTAGTTTCACGCAAGAAGACCCAAATTGAAATGGTACTCTAACACCGGTTGTTGTTCTTATATCTATTTCAATTGTATCAAACTCTCTTCGTAAAACTGGTACATAGTGAGCAGGTGAGAAAATATGTGTTTTATAAGCTCCATAAATGAACTTAGTTGGATCTAAAGGTATTATTCTAAGTAACGATGTTATAACATCTCCAACTACTTGTGGATGAATGATATCTGTATAAACAAATATTTGAGATGGTAAACCTAAATATAAATTTGCTGGGTTTTTTCCCAATGTGATTTGTTTCAAATTTGTTCTTGGTTTAAAACCCATTTGAAGACTTAGTATTGGGGTTGTTATGATAGAAGTGATATCTTTATTTGATGTTGTTACTCCTATCATTTTTGTTAGTTCATCATAACGAAATTTTACATTATTTTTTAACTGAGGGTTTTCATTAAACGCTTGAAGAAAGTGATCTATATTATCGTAAGTAGTGGCTGGTATATGAGTTTTTATATCCACAATTTTTGAAGTCTTGTCAGCAGGCGAAAACACTTTTTTCTTTATATAAATTATGTTTTCATGCTCTTGTACATTATACATAGAACAAGGGTATTGAAATTCCACCAAACCAACTACCCATTCTCCATCCAATTTAATGGTCTTTGGTAATTTTGTTAAAAAATGTGCAGTCGTATTATCTGTGTAATAATCGGATGAACTATTACTTAACAAAGTTAAATAAAAGCTATTATCACTCATATTTTCTTTAAGCTTGATTCAGGTATCCAAGAATTAAATTTATTAGGATAACCTTGCCACTTCACTAGTATTTCCTTTCTGCCAGCAACTCGACGTGAACGTAATATTTTATCAATTTTATACTCGTTGGAGGGGAGGTAAGTTACTTTTTGTAATTCTTTTGAATAGAACGTCCCAATTATGCGTTCGCCTTCCAAATCCCTTAGTGTATAAACAATCCGAGGAGATCTTTTAATAATTGAATTAATTATAAATATTTCATCACTCCAATTACTTTCGTAACCTTTTTGAAATATATGTTTGTATTTAGTGATTCTAACATGATCTCCTACGTTTAGTTTTGCAGTTTCTAGTGAGATTTGTCTATCTGTATTGCGATCATATAAATTACACCAAACAGTCATAATATTATTAGAGTTAACATCAACTGGACACATTTTTATGCTTTAATGATAGCTGTGGTTGTAAGAATAAAGAAGATCTTGTAGAACATTTATGTAATTATATGTATTCTTATGAGTGAAGTAACGCCACATTTTCGTTTTAAGAGTTCTCTGGAACCTTTCTACTATACTTGCTTTAATATCAGGGTTATTAGTGGTATAATAATTAATATTTTTACTTTTGAAATAATCTCTTACCACCTTTGAAACGAATTCCGTACCTTTATCAGATTGGATATGACGAGGAACTGAGTTGGCTTCAGTAAATATGCTTTCAAAACAATGTTTAACTGTTGCTGAATCCTTCTTCTTCATGGCTCTTGCAAAAGCATATTTACTGAATACATCGATAACACAAAGAATATATTTGTAACCATCATTAAATTGACTATATGTACTCATGTCACTCAAATCAGCTTGCCAAAGTTCATTAAAGTTAGATAGAATGTATCTATTTCTAGTAAACCGCCTGTGAACAGGTTTATGTAGTGTATACGTGTCTTGAGATTGTAACCATTTTTTTACATCTTCTTTATTCATTTGACCTTTCATTTCCTTTGTTAAATTATTTAAACTGCTATAACCAGCGGGATGAGAGATATCATAGTAGATTCTGTTAATATCTAATAAGGAGTCCATCTTTCCCAATTTATAGTTTTTGCAGATGATTTTTGTACTCGTGTAGTAAGAGGAGTAGATGTGTTGTTTTCTTTATCTAACGAGGCTCGTGTTCTTATAGAAGTAGAGGGGGTAAAGGGCTCAATCAAAGGAGTGTCATTAATAAATGCTAAATTTGTAGGATTACCAATGCATGACTTAGGAACTTTGATATCTTTTAAAAGTAAAGCAAACACTTCCCACCCAATTGGTTTAGGACGTTTAAGACATCTAACCGTGTCGCTCACCAAATCGGTAATATTGCTATTTTGAATAGTCTGGTTGTTTATAACAACTTCACCAGTCTGCTTCCACCAAATTTTAGGTTTACTTAAAACAATGTAATCTAATAGCGTTCTAGCTTTTTTTCATAAGATTTAGGTAATATCTCTATTATTTTTGATGGACTGATCGGCATTGATTCTTGATTTATTTCACCAGGTGTCGTGTTAAACAAAGATGGTGCAGCTATCTCAGTTACATCACCTTTCGCTGATTCCTTATATTCTGTCTCCTCCTTTTTGGGTATCTTTGAATTTATGATATCATTACTTTCTTTGTTGAATTGATCGAACCCCTCCATTACTATAGGTATCTTAAACGGTTTTCGATCTGTTTCAATAAAATGTAGAAACCGCTGCAATGCTTGAGAATAAAGCATCCATTTTTCACGATCGTTCATTTTACTTTTGAGAATTTTTTGCATTTCTTCATCTAGCCGAGATGAGGAATTTTCAGGAGGGTTCTCATTGCGTTTCAACTTTTCAATAAAGTCCGATTCAACTAATAACATTTTTTTCGTGTTTTCCATTTTGTTTATTTATGATAAAGAGTTAACTAAGGCACTTAGAACTGCTCCTAAAATAATAGGTAAAAAGGCACCTCCTTTTTGAATTATAACCGTTTTTCTTAATTTATGTTTACCTTTTGAAACTAATTTCCTTAATATGTCTTTGTACTTTTTTAACTTTGTTTTTTCCTTTTTTTCTAAAGGAATTTTCCCATTCAGAACATTATAAATGCACTCGCATATAATGTTGATCTCTTCATCATCACAAGATTTAAGTAATGCAGTACGATATTTGGGTTTAAGCAAGTGCAATGCTTCTAATAAATGTTTATATGTGTTTACTCTTGCATGCATCATGTAGAACTGACTAAAATTTGTTGATTTTTATCATATTTAAATCCTTTTTTGGGTACATACACTGTGCAATGTCCATCAAATGGAAATATTTTTGTTTTAAAACGACATATGTCATTTGTATTTTGTTTCAGATCAATCATAAGGTAACCATGAGCATCCTTTGTAGCATCTTTGTAGGCTTCATCCACGAATTTTGAGTTTTCAGGACAAACTTGTCGTGACAGGTATCGTATTTGAGTTTTATCTCTAGGGTTCTTAAAAAATACAATGTAGCTTGTGTTCAGTGAAATATCACGTTGACCTCTTCCTTGATGAAATATGTTTTGTGTTATATAAAAAACACTTAAATTTCTATGATGACTTCCTTTAGTAAAAATATCAACAACTCGTCCATCTGATTCTCTCATTAAATCATCTATTATTAGAAGTTTAGGTTTTTTCCCATCGAAAATTGAAAAATCTGGTATTCCTTGACTATAATTTACATTTTCTAGATTATAAAGAGGTTGCATTTCATCATAACACCAAATAATTTCATCAAATTCTATGTTACATATCTCTTTAGTATTATTCAAAAAATTTGTAACAAATTGAGTTTTGCCACACCCACTGGGACCTGCGACAATGGTAGTGAAAGGATGATAAAAATGAATCATCTTTGAATGCTGTAATATGTTTAACAGTGTTGATATGAATGCGGATAGACATTAAATGGTGCTATTCAATAAACATATTACTATTTAAACTAAAGTAGAGTAAAAAAAAAAAAAAAAAAAAAAAAAAAAAAAAAACCTGATAAAAAATATGTATATTTATTTTGATATTAACACTTTTCTTTATAATCTATTGTTACATTTTATATACCCAACCACCAATTTAAATTTAAACATAAAAAACAATAAATCTATGTTTACAATATTCTTATGCCAAAACACGAATAAATGTTAAATTAGACAATTAATTAAAATATAATTTACAATTAAATTTAAGTTAACTATTCAAATTTACATAAAAAATATATATTACAAACAATAATTCGAATTTGAATGTTCTGTCATTTACATGACAAAATTTAAATTATTTTTTTATTTTACAATGTCCCCACGCAAGGGTGTCACAAGTGTTTTCTAATAAGTAACGTTTTGTATCATCATGAGATAATGATATTTTATTAATTTTTTGAGTGAATATTACATGTTTTATAGATTTAAATCTTAGCATTTGAGCACGTTGCACATTTTTATTAAATAAACATGTTTTGAAATTATTTAGAGTAAATTTCTTTGTAACACATACATTGACTCCTTTAGCTTTTGATAAAACACCATATTTACCTTTTTTGTCATCATTCTCATCATACTTTTCAACATCTAAGGCATACATTTTAGATTTTAGACCAACGAACTCTTTTAAAATTCTACCATTATTTTCATCTTTGAAAAATCCTAATCGCTTTTTATTTATAAGTGGGAAATTATATTTATTGATAGGAGGATAGTCAGATGTATCAAAATAGAAATTAAGATCTTGTTTTATATCTGCATAAAAATTTTTAGTGAAAATTTGATAAATTAAACTATCTGTATCTGTATAAAGAAGTTTGAGTTTGTTAGGATATTTGATTTTCATGTAGTTGTAGTGAAAGTCATACATTAAAGTTTTTGATATATCTAATACACAAAACCCCAAATAAATCGGTTTATTATAAAAGACTTTAGTTTTTTTCAATTGAACAGCTACTAAATTCTCTGAGAATATGGATAGACTGTGGAACTCAGGTCTAGCTATCAAAGACTGAACCCCTTGCGATTTCCCTCGATTTTCCCAGTGATTTAATAATTTGACGTTTACACGTTTTGCAACATTTTCCATAGTCTTACCGAACACTGAATTGTTCATTAGTTTAAAAAAATCTTTTTCAAAATCAGATGATGCCAGCGATCTCATGTGGGTATTTAAATCTATGTAACTTTTTAACCACATAGACTGCTGAAATTTAAGAATGCGATGTATTTTACTTAATACCAAACCATTCTTCAAACACTGTTTTAGATTTCGATAATGAATTACATAATTAGTTTTTCTATTTAAATTAGGAATCAGTTTTTTTTCTTTACAATTACCCAAACAAACGTTTTCAGGACAGAATGGTAAATCTGAATGTGAGTCATGAATTTCGTTAGGGTATTCGAGGTCAACTTCTAATATGAAACCATGATCAGCGTCATCGGCTATATTGAAGTCTGTATCTACATGAACCCATTCAAATTTACCTGTAGGGAGACATTGAGACATAGCCCATCCGTAAAGGTTGTTTGCATCAAAATACATAAGATAGGACGATGGTATGTTTGAATCAAAATCATCCATAAATTTATTATTAGCTTTCGCATATCTGTTACTACATTGCGATATGCCACCTCGAATATTTTTTGCAATGAATGATATTTTATCTATATCAGTTAGGAGTTCTAATTTTATTTTTGTAGTAAATAACATTGCATCCCAACTTAATCCTGGAGCAGTATAATAATGAGCGGGATCTAAACCATAGGTCTTAAGACAAAGGTTTCTAAAATTTTCAAATACGTCAGCCAGTAACAAAACATCTGTTTTTAGGTATAAATCGGAATAATCGCCCATATTTTTGCAACGAAAGTGGGACCAAACATCTTTTGCATGATTATAATCATCTTCTGAGATGTGACTATCAGTCAAAGAACTAAAAAAATTGTCTTTAGAGGGAAGATCAGTTAACTTTAAAGAATCGTATGATGTCATGTATTCATACGGATACACACCCTTTCGTAATAAGCGTTTAAAATCGTCCTCACAAGTGAAATTCAATTTTAATTCATGAAATTGTTTAGGAAACAAGTTTTTTGCTAGTTTATCAAGACTGCTGGGCATAAATTTAAGTGAATCTACAAACCTCAATTTGATTGTGCGATTATTTATTTGTAACTTCTTAGAAAATGAAATGTATTTTTCTTTGTTCTGTGGAATCAATTCAATGTCCCCTTCCACCAAACCAAGTCCATGTACTATGAAATGACTATCATAGTTACTCAAATTATGAAAAAATACAGGTATAAATTGAGGTGCTTTGTATTTTTCAGAACAAAATGTATGTGCTACGCCTTCGTAAAGACCAGTATGGAAATTGTAGGAAATGATAGAATCACTATTTAAATTTCTATCACAAATGTAACATGTCCTACTCTGAGCAATATGTTTATTATTTTCAGTGGATAAAGGCAATGGAGTTTTTCCGAAAGTATTCCTCTTACAAATGCTTTTTAAATCTTTTTCTATGTACTTCATAAATACCTGGGTGCAATCTTTACCTTTGTATGTTCTATACACAGACAATTTATCATTATAAGAACACTTAATATAATATCCAAAACTATATACCTCATGTTTTTGAATATTTGTAGTAGAAGATGTTGTAGGGTTATTTGACTGTGTTGCTATTGGGTTTAAAAAGGTTTCAAAATCAGCATAAACAACAAAAGGCACCCTTAATTTACGTTCGTAATTATCGAAGGTAACTTCATTGGTGGGAACGTTTTCATTGAACCAGTTTTTCTTTTTATCTTGTTCTGAAGGTAAATGTGTGCAAACATGGAAACAATCGTTTCTTTGATGTTTCATTAAATTTTCATGAGTTGTGAAGTTGGATAAGCATCCATCGCAAATATGAACAGCATGCTGTGTATTTGATAATTGCTTAGATACTAATCTAGATAAGTTTTTGATAAAGCAATAATGTCCGTTACTATTTTTGGATATATACAATAAGTTCAAATGGATATCTTTTCTACACTTTGTTAAATGCAATGGCCCTACTATATCATGTTTTTTATTTTGAGAATTGTATTCAATTCCAAAAACGTTTATGCTCATATTATTATAATTTTCAAATTTTGGAATATCCCCCAATTTTATTGGAAAAGTTAAATCTCTAAAATTCAATTTATTTTTATGAACAATATACGATTTAGTACAGTTTGAACGATGGTTTGTTGGGGGTATAATCCTGACAATACTGCCCATCTAAAACATTCTTGATCACTATTTTTTACATTAATAACTGCTTTTTTATTTTGAATATCTCGTGGTAACTCAATATAAGAAGAACCGCGCAACGGATTAAATTTGTTAACATTAACATCTAGATAGTTAAATTTTACTAAACCCCACCCACTGTCTTTTCTTTCAAAGTTAGATAATTTTGTTAATATATCCTTAACCACGGACTCGAAAATTTCATCCTTGTCGCTACTAGTATCAATAATATTGTTACATAGTTGGAAATCAAAAGTATTATTGATTTGTTTGCTCTCTTGTGTAAAATCGGCATTTAGAATAAAGTTAACTTTCAATGCAAAATGATTACCAAGGGAACGATCCAATAATGCAAAGATTTTATCTCTATTCTTTTGTAAAATAGTTTCAGGTGTAAAAGGTTGGTAAACTTTTTCATTAAGTAGTATTCTATAAGTGGCCACCCTATTCTTAAACGCATTCTCAATTAATTGAACATCAATCCATTCTAAGTCAGATCTTATAACATTATTTTTATGAAGATTACTGTTTAAATGATTTTTAAAATATCTTTTAGACACTAACTTTTTACATACAGAACATTCAATTTCAGCATTATTATTTGTACTTACAATGACAGAAGGGGTTGGTTTAGATGACGTTGATGATGTAGGCTCAACAGCTAGGCGACTTTTCTTAACAGATACTTCTTCTTCTTCTGTCTCTAAAACTGTAGCCGACCTTTTCAATCCACCTCCTATTTGAGAAGATCTAAAACAACGAAAACATATACATTTATAAATACTCTGATGCGAGATATAATTAAAAATATTTAAATGTTACTTCATTTATACTAACTCAAATCTTTTCGACACTGCTGACAATAGGCTTGCATCATTAAAACACCGTCAATTACATCTTCAGATACAGTTTTCTTCTTGGAATCGTTGATATAATGACCACTACATGATGTAAAGTATGGTTTAATATCAAAATCTTCCACTAATGTAGAAGGTAACTTATTTTCTGTGTACCAGAGCCTTATACTGTTATGGAAACATTTTAAAATAAATTCTTTACTTAATTGTGCAATCTTGTCACGAGGTAAAGTGGGACCAATATGATAGTAAGTAAAAACCATTTTGGAAATGAACGTCACAAATAAGTATTACAATTATTGAAGCACGGTGGTAAAACACTGAATGATAACAATCTCAGATACCCCGTTTATATATGTGGGCTCTCCCACCTTACCATCAATGTAACAATAAGATCAAGTATCGCCTCGTTAAAAAACTATCCTATTGTTCAGCAGGTAATGGAATAATCGCTACAAGTAGAAACAAGATCCGGTCATAACAAGTTAAAACTCAACATGAAGCAGGTATTCGTTAAATGGTTTGAACATGCAGGAACATGAATATTTTAAGTGAAAATAACTTACGTCTCTCCGTGACATTGGCTCACAAGTCGGGCGGCTTCATATAACTCTTCATCTAGTTCGATTACTTCACAGAGTCTTATAAGTTCCGCATCATAAACATCACAGTTCAGAGAATCCATTGTCAAACGAGGCCGCCTCCCCACATTGAGTTTCTGCGTTAAGTAATTCAATAAAGAGTATACATTTTATAAAACAAAGAGGGTTATTACATATTAACAAATGTAGTGGACCGACTTAACACTTTTCGTCATTTTTAATGTGAAACAATGCAAAAGAATATCTTACAAGGAAATTTACTTAAATCATAAAAAGGAAAGATAAGAAATGTGAAACACTTTAACACTATCCTACTGCTATCGTTAAAAATTATATTTATCACTGTTTCTTATTATCTATAAAATATTTTACACATGTGTCCTTAGAAGCTAATTGTTTTGTAATATTATATACAATATTTCGCGTATTTTGTAATTCCAAGTCGTCTTCCAACGCAAAATACTTCAGTCTGACGTCCGCGTGCTTCCAGTGTTCCGTGGGTGGGATGTTTTTGATTGTTTGCATATCATATATCTCTATTTTAATTAAGTGAGATGAATACGCCCCATCATCTTGTCCAGATGATAAATTAGCCACGCCTTCTGGCGAACTTTTGCTTACATTCGAAGACCGTTTCAAGGTTTTACACTGCTTTTTAGGTCGTTCAAAGAAGCTGTCAATATTATTTCCAGGACGTTTCTTTGCGAGGGCTTGCTTAACTTTGAAACCAGCTGTACCTTCCTCATCGGTTGAATCACCCTGATTTTCCGGGTAGTAATAGTTCTTGAAAGTATTTTCAGAGAACTGAAACAATGAAAGACAATATTTTAAACACTATTAACAATTCTATTAATTAAATACAAAGAACACTAGACGAAACAATATTATAAAAAGGCAATATGGGTTACAGTAATTTAAAAAGAAAAACATACTCACGTCCATTGTTGGATCTGTCTATAAACACTTCACTTTTAAACGCACACTCCACTTCTCTATATACCACACTAGATACAAGGAGCTCTGGTACAGAAGGCTGCCTCTACAGGAATACTTATTCAGCCTCGACTCTCTTTGGCTTTTATACTCGTAATATGGTAGAGAGCAGGGGAACGTACCATAAATCTTGTTTCAACCAGTTCATCTTATACCTGAACGCAAACAATAAACTTTTTGTCATTTTACAATACAATAAACATCTATAATAAAGCAACTAAGTTGTTACAATAAAAAATTCAAGTCACAAGAATTACCGGTGCGTTAGTCTAAAACATGTTTACACCAGTTAATGCTTTGTTAAATATGAATACAAAGTATCATGCCTTGACATGTTCGTCGAAGGATCTCTTTACCTAAAACCCGAATTATTCAAATAAACGGAAACAATAAATATATATTATCTTTAAAAATGCACAAAAGACATTTTTATTCACATAGAATTAGCCTTAAACATGTTTTAACCGGTTCTCAGTTTCTCACGTCTTAACAAGTTTATTGAAAGTATGCATTCTCTTAAACAATACACAAGTCATAAAAAATAATAATAGACATAGGTAAGTAAATTATTCAAAGAAGGTACAATAAATAAAGCAATTAAGCAAAAATGCAACTTCACAAAATTATCGAGGTTTATTCAGATACAAAACATTGAAATATATGTAAAAAAAGTTTGATAAGATGGGAAAGTAACTTTTATTTTAAGACGTAATCAATAAAATTGACTTATTAATCATATGTACAAATTTGGTAATACAACAAAGAGATGTATGATAGAAATAGGTATAAGATATCATAAATATTCGAGAAAAAGAAAGATACGCTAGATAGGATCGTTAAGTTTAGGTATTTGGATAAACTTAAATGTAACTCAGAAGTTCTTAAGTTAAAACGTAATTATAATACATTTCATAAATACCTACATTTATAGAAATAAAGTAAAAGTAGGTGAAACTCAGTTAGGTTTCATAAAGGTAAGTCTAGACTACTTTGGTTAACTAAGAGTAGGTTTTAATTAAATTTGGTTAGGTTACGAATGGAAAAGTTAGGTATTTTAATTAGGTTAGGTTAGGTTAGAATCGCAATCCATATGATCACAAAGTTATACTAAAAATTAATTATAAAATACCTATCAGTATGACACACAAGGAAAAGGTGTGCATGACACTGCCAGGTAGCTGGGTAGGGTAACAATGGTCTAGCGCAGAGTCCAGATCGAACAATAGAAAGGGTCGGTAATCCTTTTGTAACCGTCGTGCACAAGGTGTATTGTGTAAAGAACGTATTCTGTAAATACTAGAAGGAGGCTTCTGAGAGCGTCGGGACCCAGCGCAATGAATCTAAATGGGTGGCTATTACTTTTTTTTTTTTTTTTTTTTTTTTTTTTTTTTTTTTTTTTTAGGTTTAGCAAGACCATGGATGGGCGGTGGTGGGGTCCTGGGAGCAGGCCCCAGACCCGGGCTGGTAACGGGGGTACCCTACTACTCCCCACCTGCAACATAAGGCTCCTACGCGCCCCGGCCCGCCACCAGCCACCCTCATTGTTTCGTCGAACGCCGAAGTGACCGGTTGTCGCGTATTCCGTTCGAACATTTTTACAGCATGGTGTCTCGAAATTAATCTTTTAGTTTCTATTTCCTTGTTACTCCTGGTCAAACCAGAGTTATTCGTGCTTTTATTTAAAAAGTGGCTTATAACGTTTCGGAATTATGAAATTTTTCAATTTCAATTTTCACCGTCAATTCTTTCTTCCCTTTTAATTTACGCTCGTTCTTCTTGAATAATGAGATATATTATGCCTCGCTAGCGATCATTATTCGTCTTTCGGGGTTCTCACGATAGAAATGAACGAGCGGTGCTTTATGATTCTACCCACTTTTTTGTAAGAAAGTTCCATGCTGCAAAAATCGTTACCGTTAATCAGTTTTCTTTTTAAACTATTCGCATTTCCGAGACTAAAGTAGGAAGTGTTATCCGCGTATTAAAAGTTTCGCGCGAGAATATAAGCGGTAACGTAGGTAAGTTGCCCCGCCGGGGACCACGTGCTCCGGGGACCACGTGCTTCGCGACCGCGTGCTGCGCGACCTGCGGGCTGCGGCGGCGGCGGCGGCGGCGGGCGCGGTGGAGGAATACCGCGCTCCAAGGAGGTTTGAATTTCTCCGACGAATGGGTGAGCAGATTCATATTATTTTAGAAAGAACATGTTCGGTTTCCGATTCGGTGCGGAGGCCCCAAACCACGTGTCGGCGCCGGAACTTACTGTAGCGCTGCGATAGCGCCACTGACCGCGGCAGTGTTGTCCGCCGCGTCGGCGCCGCCGAAGTTGCGTAGAAGTTGCCTCCTCGTTAACGATGGCCATCTCTGCGGTGCCGCCGAACAACGTTGTGGCCGCCACATAGGCGTCGCGTGCGACGCTGTAAGTATGTCTGCTGCTGCCCCGACGCGAGCGCCGCGCCGTTAGTGATCTGTCGTCAATATGCAGGCTACCAGCGCGGCCACCTTCTGCCCCCGCCTACAACGCCGCGAGCCTGCTGAAGCTGTCCACCAATATCGCTGGCCGCCACGCTTATGCTGGCGCCTCGATGGTGATGCAGAGCGTTCGTCTGCCGTGACAACGCCGCGATCCTGCTGAAGCTGTCCACCAGTATCGCTGGCCGCCACGCTTATGCTGGCGCCTCGATGGTGATGCAGAGCGTGCGTCTGCCTTGACAACGCCGAGAGCCTGCTGAAGCTGTCCACCAATATCGCTGGCCGCCACGCTTATGCTGGCGCCTCGATGGTGATGCAGAGCGTTCGTCTGCCATGACAACGCCGCGATCCTGCTGAAGCTGTCCACCAGTATCGCTGGCCGCCACGCTTATGCTGGCGCCTCGATGGTGATGCAGAGCGTGCGTCTGCCTTGACAACGCCGCGAGCCTGCTGAAGCTGTCCACCAATATCGCTGGCCGCCACGCTTATGCTGGCGCCTCGATGGTGATGCAGAGCGTTCGTCTGCCGTGACAACGCCGCGATCCTGCTAACTGTCCACCAGTATCGCTGGCCGCCACGGTTATGCTGGCGCCTCGATGGTAATGCAGAGCGTGCGTCAGCCCTGACAACGCCGCGATCCTGCTGTAGCTGTCCACCAGTATCGCTGGCCGCCACGCTTATGCTGGCGCCTCGATGGTGATGCAGCGAGCTCATCTGCCGTGACAACGCCGCGATCCTGCTGAAGCTGTCCACCAGTATCGCTGGCCGCCACGCTTATGCTGGCGCCTCGATGGTGATGCAGCGCGCTCATCTGCCGTGAAAACGCCGCGACCCTGCTGAAGCTGTCCACCAGTATCGCTGGCCGCCACGCTTATGCTGGCGCCTCGATGGTGATGCAGAGCGTTCGTCTGCCGTGACAAGCCTCAGTGGTGATGCGGAGCGTAATACTGTTAACCGCTGCACAGGCGTCGCAATCCTTCTGCTGCGTCTGCCGTGACATCGCCGCAAGCTACTTGAAGTTTTCCACCGGTGTCGTCGGCCGACACGCTGATGCTGGCGCCTTGATGTCGCCTCGATCGCACGAGGTAAGATTGCAGACGCGGCGACCTTCATCGCGCCACCGAGCGCAATACTGCGGCTGCCGCGAAGGCGTCGCTAATTTTCCTGCCGCGTCTGCCGTGACGACGCCGCGAACTCTGTTGATGCTGTTCACCGATGTAGCTGACTGTCATGCTGGCGCCGGTGCCTCCCGCGCTGACGGCGGCGACCTCGAGAGGGCCACCGAGCACGATACTGCGTGACGCGACAGGGGCATCGAAGACGCCTTTCGAGCTGACGACGGCCGTCTCAATCTCACCGCCGAACGTAACATCGTCTGCTGCAGTGACAAGCTGGTAAGATTGCTGATGTGGTCCCTTGGTACTGCTAGCCGCCACGCTGATAACGCCCGTCGCGCCTAAGATGTCACGCTCACCGCGAGCACTGTCTTCCCCTACAATGGTGCCACGACCATATCCGGGCTCCGTCTGCTACGGTATCGTTGCAGACTCTGTTGCTGACCAGGCTGATACTGCCCTCCAATGTGACGCCGGGCGCCGCTATCAGCTGACATCCCGTACACTATGGTATCCACTCTTCTCTTTCCAGTTCTCGTGAAGTACTTCGACAGTATTTACACTCTATTTTGACCAATGACTCCTCCGTCGCCGAAGTGAGAACAGATAAATTCTAAAGATGCTACGTCCTAACGTGGCTTGGCCACCCATAGTTGAACGAGGTAAGACGTCAATAACCGGACAAGGAGCCGCACTGCTGCGAGGGTGTCCTGACGATGTTCGCGAGCTATCTAATCGGAGAGGCGCCTCGCGAGACGACCCTGTGATTCCTGTACGTCGCTCATTGTGTAGGTCAAAGACATCGTAAAGGTTTGCGGAATTAAAAAAAAAAAAAAACTCTTTCAGAATGTCCAGATCTGAATTCGAGCCAGCGTGCTGCATCCTGAGCGTGCGTCTGTTTACCGGGCGGACACCAAAACCGATCGGTAATCTGGCCGCGGGGGTTCCAAGTACACGACGATTTCCCGGAGGCTTGTGGCGCCCCCTGTCCATTCGAGAGATTAACTTATTCGCCGAGCCTCTAATAAACAAATTGGGAAAAATAAACCCGCTTCGCCTTAGTGAACTTGAGATTCCAGCTCAAAGCGAAAGGGGCCAGGAACTCAGGAGGACTTCAGTAGTTATCATCTGGCTCGACTATACTGAATTAATATAGAGCTTGATTCGATCGTAGAACCTGATTTCATCAATTTCACAACTTTCGTAGTCTACAGAGGGAGGTTGGTTTCCAGCATTACCTCGTACAGCTGCCGATAGCTGTAGGCCAATCGCTCCTGTTTTGCTTGCATTTGCAGCCCGATAAGACCTTAAATAATCGGAATATTGTACAAAGTAAAGCTCTTCCGATGGAAAATAATCTTCAACAGGCGGTGGCGCTGGCGACTGAAGTGACATGCAGCCGGATTAAGGTTCGCATAGCACTATATGCTATGCACAGTTCGGTTGTATGTTATGTTATGCTGTACGATGGCAGGACTACATCTCTTCGGTTACGAGTAACTACGACAGTAACTGCTGACTCCAACAGACTGTCGTACGAGGTCAGTATGCACCCCCTGGGAGCCAAGTAAGTGACCTTCGGTGACCTCGCCTTCTTCTGCTTCGCCCGTCATCGTACCTCTTCGTCTGCGAGAGCCCTGCATTACGCCGTACAACGGTACGTATTAAGCCTCCGCCACACATAAAGCGCATTCCGCTTCGCTAACGCTACGCTATTAGCGCGCTGAATGCGCGCGCATTCCGCTCGCGTCCCGCGCGCGTTGCGCTCGCAATCCGCGCTCGTTAGTTCCCGCTAGTGCCCACTGGGCGCAACGCCAGCGTTTGTGCGGTGCACCGCCATTATTGCGCTCCGCCTACGCTCTCAAAGCGCGCATGTGTGGCGGTGTTTTAATTCACCCCTTGACCTGCTACCACGACGTGTTCAGCAACCACCAGCGATGCGACACGGACGTCACCTCTCAGTCTACACTGTCGACCTTCATTGCACGAAGTAGAAATCCGTCGCATCGGGTTTTGGATTAGGTAATGGATTACCCTAAGAGTCAATGACTGACTTGAAGAAATCGACTGATACCTCCGTCCAGTGTAGTAGCAATCGACAGCGCTCGTACTTTTCATCTTCTAGGCTAGTTTTACCGAGCGATCGGTATCCTCAAATGCCCTCACTAAAAAGAGTTCAGAGTTCAGGAGTCTCGCTTGTAACCGCGCTCGCTTGACGCGAAATAGTCTGATCGAAAATACCAGTATCGTAACAAATAGCCCTCGGGCGCGTGAGTGATGACCTTTTTCTGTGTTTGATATGGACGTAAGACGTTGGACTTTAAATAGTCATATCAAAGCTAATATTGATTTAGATAATTTTTACGAAGGGTTGACAAAAGCAGTATCAATTACGTTACCCTGCTACAGTACAGATAGTTACACTACTTTTACAGTTAATTTCCACACTTTGTGTCTGAAATTGGATTTATAATAACCTGATAAAATAACGTGTCTGTTAATAATAAAAGTGTATCTAAGGTTTTTGTATCTTGTTCAAGTCAGCCTCGCCTACAATGTATAATAATGTCATTTCTCTAACTATTCGCTGACTAAAGCTAAACGTCATCACGAAAATCTCTTTAGGCGTTTCTGGCACCGAGATATTCGCGGATCGAAGGCGATTTCGACTGATACATCTGTCAAATCGGTTCAACAACCGATTCACTTATTCTTCTATGCTATGCCAATAGGGCTACCAAAGGCTTGCGCGCCAGCTGACTCGCCACCAGGAGATAATAAACAGGTCTCTATATAAGACCTCGGATATACAAACGGCACAAATAATATAAAAATTTTACCTTCCAATAAAATTGTTATTATTTTGCCTGGTATATCCGAGGTCTGAGTGATGCCTTCCTGGTAGGCTTAATATACCGTCGGCACTTCTCCTCAACAATGAGGGTGGCTGGTGGCGGGCCGGGGCGCGTAGGAGCCTTATGTTGCAGGTGGGGAAAACGGGACTACCAACATCGCGGCGGTGTGACGCCGGAGCGACTTACAACGAACGATGGCGCCATCTATCGGTCCGATGCGACGTCTACGACGTACTCTCTCTATATAAGACCTCGGATATACCAGGCAAAATAATAACAATTTTATTGGAAGGTAAAATTTTTATATTTTACACGTTTATCACATACATTTGTTGTTTCGTTTCGTTTTAAAGTCGTATAATTATTCAACGGTACATGACCCAGAAGCATATGTACACATATTATGAAAGGTATTTGAATGATCTACAAGATTTTTTAAGAAAACTTTTGTCTAAGATAAATATTTTTCAAGATATGGAGCAATGTATGAAGCAAAAAGTGGGGGGGAAAACGATTTTTAAAAAATTAACAGTATTTAGGAGCTCATACCTAGATAATGGTTGAGAATAGAAAAAAAGTTTCTAGATCAAAGTTATAGAGAATTTTATAAGCTTTCAAGGTGTAGTAAACCAAAATTTCGTGTGTCGCATAGTTTTTGAAATATGAGCAAAAAACCAAAAAATGGGACCTTTTTTCATCCCCCCCTCTTCGAGCTCACGTCCAAAGTCCGAGGACTTTTAGTATGTATGTCTCCTGACTACCCCTAACAACATCCCGAAGTGAAACTTTCTGCTTTCGGCCATTCCACCTAGACCCCCCTTTTGAGCATTCATTGACTGATCTAAAGGATATTTTTAAACTACGTCAAATATTCACAAGTATCGTGAAGCGTGCGGATTTCAAATCTAACCCTATAATCTATACCAGCCATACTCAAAGTGTGCTCCGCGGAGCCCTAGGGGCTCCGCAAAACCTCTCTGGGGGCTCCGTGTGAATTTTGGTTGACCGATATGCGACTTCAACTCTCTTCCATAAAACCAAAGATTCACCAATTGTAAAAATAAAAACAGTTTCATGTTAACTATTAAGACTTATTAAAATAAAGATTGCTATTAAACTATTTTTTTCATTTATTTAATTTAAGGGTTCCCTCAGATATTTTGCTTTCCAAAAGGGTTCCATGGGAAAATAAGTTTGAGAACCGCTGATCTATACTAATATTATAAATGGGAAAGTGTGTGTGTCTGTTTGTTTGTCCGTCTTTCACGGCAAAACGGAGTGACGAATTGACGTGATTTTTTAAGTGGAGATAGTTGAAGGGATGGAGAGTGACATGGCTATTTTTGTCTCTTTCTAACGCGAGCGAAGCCGCGGGCAAAAGCTAGTATAATAATAATTTAGTCTATACACGTCCCACTGCTGGGCACAGGCCTCCTCTCACACATGAGAGGGCTTGGGGATTGATTTAAAATAAAATAAAAAACTTCGCCGATGTATGCATGTTTCCTCACGATGTTTTCCTTCACCGAAAAGCTAGCACTAAATATAAAATTATATTTCGTATACTTACATAAGTTCCGAAAAGTTTACTGGTACGAGCCAGGATTTGAACCCGTGACCTCCGGATTGATTAATCGCGATTATCTTATTGTGATTGAGCTCATAGGTTAGGGTGCGGGTAGTTCGAAAAACTCGTACAGCTAGAAGATGTTGATGCCAACTTTAGCCATTCTGCAGACCACGGGGACAACGCCGTCCTTGAAACGTGATATTTCTTGTATTTAGATTTAGTTATTGTACAATACTGCTATAAAAAATAAACTAGATTAGTATTAGTATTAAACATTAATGATTTTTGAACTAAGACATTATTTTTGTACAAAAAGGAGAACCTCAAAAAATGGTCTGACTAGACGAAGACATATGCATCGGGGCTAGTACATTTTTTTTGCATTTGGAGATGGAAAAGTGTGTACTGGTGTAAGGAATGTAACGCGACCCGTGCAGCACGCAGTTCCCGCTTTTCTCGGAGCGCGTGGGCGGCGCGCGTTTCACAACAAACTATTTGTAGCTTATGATATGATAACGTAAGGGTCTCCTAGCGGCATCGAGTAAACGGTAAAGTGCGAGACATAGTCGCGCGCTGAGGTTTCCAACACTATTTGTAGCTTATGAGTTATGACATGATAACGCGTAGCGTAAGGCACTGGTCCCACCGCGAGCTAGTCAACTATGAGATATCGGCTATAAAAACGGACAAAAGATAATCACTCCCGCGTAAATAAAAGAGACACGGCGATGTTTATAGTTACTCGCCCAGCGGTGAGCTCGCTACGCTTGTGGTTCAATATTGGAATATTTCGCTTGTTCGGGTATATTGGCACGTCCGGTTAAACAACAACTTTGCCCCCTTGTAAAACAAATAACTATTATACCATGCACGAAATAAAGCATCAGATAAATATAAGAAAAACACGGATAGAAGTTATTTTTAAATCCAATTTCTATTTAATCAGTCAGGTAGAAATATATAAAGTAACTGAGTTGACCGTGACGTCAGTCAATTCGATTTCATTTAATTCCACATTAGCAAGACGTTTGAATTCGTTATGACAGTTCTTAAAAAGAAGCTGATTTGACTAGGAGGCAAGTAGCCTCTTCTGGACGGGGCCAAATGGCATTTCTGCGACGCGAAACGCCACCGAAACGCCGCAGAAATGTAGTCTAGCTCTGTCGCGCCAATACGCAAGAGCGATAGAGATATTATTGTGAACGTTTCGTGAGCGTTTGTGGTTTCGGCTACGCACACTGATGATCTTACTTCACAAGACTTTAAAGAAACATGCTGAAGCATGACTCATTCAGCGCTCTTTTAAATCACATTGGCACATGCCTGCATTAGTATGAATAGCATGTTATATTTTTAAGACAATGATAAGTCATTGTCATTCAGCCAAGCTAATCGATTGGGCATTGCATTATGACTCATAAGAACGTCGTAGATATTTTTTATAGACGCTTGTTTTGCCTTTGTATAATAAGATTATTCTTAGACATGTTTTTGAAGAAAGTAAAAGTAAGATATAATAGTTATTTGTTTTACAAGGGGGCAAAATGGTAGTATAACCGCACGTGCCAATATTGATACCCGAGCAAGCCAAAGAATCCAATATTGAACCAAAAGCGTAGCGAGTTCGAGTGGAATATCGAGCGTTGCGAGGGTTTCAAGGAACGAAGGTTAAACACACTTTGCCCCCGAGTGAAACACAAAATTTTTCACCACACCAACACGAACAAAATACTGTCTAGAAAACATCAAACTAAATCATACCTATCAATTTATTCAATATTTCTGATTGAAAATCATCATTTAAAGCAAATTAAATTAAATTCTACCAGCTCTCAGAAATCAAGTTAAAATTTGTATGAAATTACTTTGCACTCGTGTGGATAAAATGCAATTTTTCTATCTATACGTTTTATACATTGTTTTGCGAGACTTGGCCCTATTGCAGTGTGAAAACATGTTTTCATTTAATTCTATGAACCCGCTTTTTAACTGCCAATATTGTTACATTAATTCTGGTGACTTTTTGCAAATATTGACGTCCTCTCATCCTCTCAACTCGAATCCAAATATTAAAAATTTGAGTAATACGTTTTATACGTTGTTTTGCGAGACTTGGCCCTATTGCAGTTTGAAAACATGTTTTCATTTAATTCAATGTAGTTTTCCTCGCTTTTTACACTCTGATTAGTGATATTGGGCTTGACACACCCTTGAATTATTTATATATTGATTTAATGGATGTCTCCTAAAAGAAAATACAATAAAAATGAAGGCATCAACTTGTTATTTAGAACTTTTCGTTGTCGAGTTAAAACCCGGAACCAAAACTAACTGTATGCAGTCCCTATCACTATCTAATGTCTCAAATAGTCCAAATACTAGTTATCTACGAGCAAACATGACATAAACAAATATTTTCTACGTATGACCAACTGATATTATTAGACTATGATCACGAGAGAGTATATTTTTAGAATATAATAATGCACGCCAACTTAGTAATAGATCTCGATGAAATAGATCGTAAATATGAGATAAAAGTAATTGCAATAAATATTTGTGTCTTTCTCAAGCAAAAGGTACCACGTCGTTTAAACATAACGGTGTTGTTACACGGGCCACACAATTCCCAGCAATTCACATCATGGACCTTCAATAGGGACTGAGCTCACACTTTTTTGCCATACTAAATTGAACCTTATCACCGGTCTAGAAAGGCGTTCGTGTCAGACTAGTAAAAGTGTGTCCACATGAGAGGGTCAAAGTTGGGGCTGGTGTCCCTCTCGCACGCGTGACCAGTGTTAAAGAGCTTACTATAGTAGTAGTGTTTTTAACCGTATGATAACTAAGTTTATATACTTCTTAAATTATTTTTGTATTATATCGAGGCAAGGGTATTAATGCCTTGTAACGAATTGGTAAGTCATTATTATGAAGTCATAAAACCAAAGATTTGCGCAATTAAAAAAAAACGTTTAATTGGGTATTAGTAGATTTGGTAGTAACTTTGAATATTGACTGGTATCCCCAAATAATGACAGTGATGACGTCATTAAAATGATTTTGACAGTGGCAATAAGTGCGAGAGGGACACCAGCCCCAACTTTACCCTCTCATGTGGACACACTTTTTGGCCTAACTACTCAATCTAGCTTAATATCTATGATTCACATACAATTGCCGCGTTTGTTCAATACGCACCAACTAACTAAGGAGCGAACGCGGCAATGGTATGCGAATTGCTGCCATTGCTGGCAATTGTTTTGCCTCTATGAGTAACAGGTTGTTCATAAAACGATACGAGCAAATTTCGCCCTTATGATAACTGACAGGTGGTATCTTTTACTAGAAAACGTCACATATAATTTATCCATCCTAATATCATCTATAAGTTAATATACAGTACATGTATGTAATGTTTATAAAAAATTCTTCTAATCTATCTAATAGCGATTCGAATTTAAGTTATTAGATCTGTTTCCGAATTCCGATTGAAACATGTTCTCATACTATACTACACATAAAATCAAACTACTGTCATATTATAATTTACAAATTGTATAATACAATTATGCATTACATATGTTATTTTTTTAGTGTAAGTATACATATCACTACTTTGAAAAAAAATCTCGTATCTCACGCTGCTCCTCAAAGTTAAAACGCAGTAAGTCTATATACTCTATATGCATTCCATACATACTTACTTATTACTACAATTTTCTTTTCATTGACAGACAAAGATACAAGTTTTTTTTTAAAGTAGTGACGATATAATATATCAATCCGTACTAATATTATAAAGGGGATGTCTGTTTGTTTGTCCGTCTTTCACGGCAAAACAGAGCGACGAATTGACGTGACTTTTTAAGTGGAGATAGTTGAAAGGATGGAGAGTGAAATAGGCTACTTTTTGTCTCTTTCTAATCCCCCTACCTACCTACTTATCTAAAATGGGGGTGGAAGTTTGTATGAAGTATTCTGCAATTTAGCGAAGCTAGTAATGTCATAATGTTACAACTGAGTGGTCATCAATGACCGATAAAACATGACTCATAGCACCTGCACTTTTTGCACGCTATTGCAATCGAATCTCAACTGTATGACAATAATAAAGAGATTGGATTTTAGAAGTCTTATTAGTAAATCGGCGTTTTGTTTCGATTTGTTCGATGTCCAATGAACTGTCTGTGATGTCATGATAAGAGGTCCTACCGCGAATAGAAGTTCGCAGTTATGGGCATCGATCTCCTACTGCTTTTATTTTTTTTTTTTTAATATTACGTCGGTGGCAAACAAGCGTACGGCCCGCCTGATGGAAAGCGGTCACCGTAACCTATGGACGCCTGCAACTCAAAGAGTGTCACATGCGCGTTGCCACCTCATTAGAAACTTGTACATTCCCTTTTGCTGTGTTAAATACACAGTTATTACGCAATTAGACTGACAACGAAAAATACCTGCAATTTGATTTGGGCTTTGGCAACTTCGGTGTTCGCAATATTTAGGGCTCTTTGTACGAAAGAGAAGAGTAGTTTCCAACTTTCCAATACTCTCTCTTTCCTCACAGAATTAGCGATATTAGCTACGCCATCATGATAACTTGATACATTCAGTTTCATCACGTCATGTCAGAGAGATTATTCATACTGTCACTGTGTGTCAAAAACTGAACTAAGTGCATGAACCGATGAACAGCGATGTCTTCAAGAAGTTGCAGATAACCTTTGATTGTTTTTATGGCATAAAGTCAAACAAGCAGACGAGTCTCCTGGCCCCGAAGCCGAATGGCATTGCTGCGACGCGAAACGCCACCGAAACGCCGCAGAAATGTAGTCTGACTCTGTCGCCCTAATACGCAAGAGCGATAGAGATAGATAGCTACGAAAGAGATATTATCGTGAGCTTTTGTGCAATCGGCTGCGCACACTGATCACCAGCCTAAGAACACTTCCTGTAACACCGGAATTATTGCAAATGCGTTGCCGGCTCTAAACTTTAATCAGAAAAACCTTACGTTAATCTCAATTTGACGACAAACAGAACAAATTGTTACGGGTAGGTATTAGGTACGTAAACAACGCTACGTAGAATGAGTATGTACATAATACGTTCCGAAATAGCCCAAGGCGAGCGCTACCTTAAATATTCTACTGTACATATCCTGTCCCGAAATACGACTTGGCGAAATGTAAGGACAGTGTCAAAGGGCCAAGGGAAGGCCTATTACGTTCTGTTTATTTTTAGAAAGAACTTCGTATTCATGAAAGTGCGCAGTGCGAAGGTTTTCCTTATAAGCGCTATCTGGTGTTCGAGAGCAGATACGAGCTTTTCTGTACAAACCTCAAATTCCAACCAAAACAAGGAGTTTTCATTAACTATTCGTAGAATTCCTCGTAAAGAAATCGGACTTATCCAAAAACGCCTAAACCCTTTTCTATAAAAAGTACTGAAAATATAAAAAAACAGTGTTGACAGCCCCTTTAAGGGGTGCTTTCAATAAGAAAAACGTCAAAATAGTGTAAAATTGATAGTTTTAGTCGGTGAAATACTACACTTTCCGTTATCTAATAGATATATTTAATTCAAGTTTCAATTAGAGCATCTTATTATCTTGAATCTTATCAGACTGTATTTTTGAAAACGAACTCACTACATTTTTTTTTGATAGATAATATTTATTTACAAAAAGATAGTTACAAATATTACAAATACGTATCAAAGCATCAACAAAACATTAATTATGATTTTTTCTCTGATGGACGTTTAGAAAAACCCGCGTATAGCGCTGAATTAGTCGATGTTATTTGTAAAATTTAAACAATTTTGAATACTGAAACTGGTAAATTTATAATACGTTTATCCTGTAAGGTCAGTGTCGGGAAGACCGTCTACCCAGAAAGACCGTCTACTGAATATAACTTTTATATTTATATATCTATTACTTCTTACACCTCCGAAGGTATACCAGTTTTTCATCCTTAATCATATCATCCTTAATTATCGTCACATAACTGACAGCTAGTTAATTTTTGTTAATGACATACGCTAATTTTGGGTCCCAAATTCTGAAAATGCTTAAGTAGGATAGTCGCATTCACATATCCCTCATAGACACTATAAAAGTACAAGTATAACGATAATGACACGAACAGTGTATATTACGACAGTCGACACCCCATTGTTACCCATAACGCTTGCACAAATGCACAATATTGTCTTTCCCAGTATTGTACTTTTCAAGAGAATCACAAGCATCTAGGTTTTAATCTAGTTGAACTATGTTTGTAACCCACGACGCAAAAACGACGGGGTGATATAAGTTTGACGTCTGTCTGTCTGCGTGTGTGTGTCTGTAGCATCGTAGCTCCCGAACGGATGAACCGATTTAGATTTAGTTTTTTTTTTTGTTTGAAAGCTGAGTTGGGAGTGTCGTCGTCGGGGTTTTTTCAAAATTTTAGGCAGCGTTCCCACTTATGCGTCGCGTGTCTCGGGGCGCGCAAAGGGCGTCCGCGCCACGCCACCTGAGTGTAATTCAAAAAGCGTCTCCTCAGTACATTTTGTATAGGAAGGACGTAAGGCGCGCCGCCAAGCGGCGCGGCGCGCGCCCCGCCGCCGCCACGCCACCTGGGGCGCGTCTTACGTCTTTCCTATACAAAATGTACTGAGGAGACGTTTTTTGAATTACACTTAAGCGGCGTGGCGCGGACGCCCCTTGCGCGCCCCGAGACACGCGACGCATAAGTGGGAACGCTGCCTTAATTAGGTAACTAGGTTAGGTAAGTTTTAGTACCTATTTGGATTATTACATACATACATAATAAGAATCACGCCTGTATCCCATGAAGGGGTAGGCAGAGCACATGAAACTACTCAAGTTTCAGTGCCACTCTTGGCAAATAAGGGGTTGAAAGAAAACGAAATTGTGACATTGTAGTGACAGGTTGCCAGCCTCTCGCCTACGCCACAATTTAACCCATATCCCACAGTCGCCTTCTACGACACCCACGGGAAGAAAGGGGGTGGTGAAATTCTTAACCCGTCACCACACGGGCACTGATTGGATTATTAATACAGTAAAATCTCTATAATCTGGAACTGTTGCTGACACGGAGGTGCCGGATTAGTGGAAAATTCGAATTACTGGAACCGTGACGGTGACCGCTTTCCATCAGGCGGACCGTAGGCTTGTTACCCACCGACGCAGTATTAAAAAAATTGGAGCCATTTTCCATATATTTTATACGTCGTATAAAAAGACTGTGCTAAAATAAAGTTCAAAAAATTACAATTTTGAAAAAACCCCCGATCGTGACATAGTTAAAAAAATTCGAAATAAATATATTGAATTGAATAGTGGGCCGATTTTCATGAAACATGGCTAATAACACTCACAGATACTTTATTTGGTTTGTTTTGGGAGTTCTGGTTATTTATTAAATAATAAATTTTATTTAAATTTTACTTAAAATTGCATACGGGACTTAATCATAACTATATAACTGTTTTTAGGGTTCCGTAGTCAACTACGAGCCCTTATAGGTAGTTTCGCCATGTCTGTCCGTCCGTCCGTCCGTCCGCGGATAATCTCAGTGACCGTTAGCACTAAAGAGCTGAAATTTGGTACCAATATGTATATCAATCACGCCGACAAAGTGGTAAAATAAAAAATGGAAAAAAATGTTTTGTGAGGTTACCCCCCCAACATGTAAAGAGGGGACTGATTTTTTTTTCATTCCAACCCCAACGTGTGATATATATTGTTGGATAGGTATTGAAAAGGGTTTACAAAAAATCGTATGAATAAGTGAGACTTTACTAAAATCGTTTTTTGATAATATTAATACTTTCGGAAATAATCGCTCCTAAAGGAAAAAAAAATGTCCCCCCCCTCTAACCTTTGGACCATATGTTTAAAAAATATGAAAAAAATCACAAAAGTAGAACTTTACAAAGACTTTCTAAGAAAATTGTTTTGAACTTGATAGGTTCAGTAGTTTTTGAGAAAAAGACGGAAAACTACGGAAACCTACACTGAGCGTGGCCCGACACGCTCTTGGCCGGTTGAATTTTTTTTTGTAACTAACCTCAGACGGTTCAAAGCAGACGAGATCAGACAGGAGATGATGTTTGTTTTTGTTTGTTAACATGTGATTTTGTATAATTTAATTTATCTATCAGGAAATAACCCAGTTTAATATCATTAAGTTATTACTTCCTGTAACTGAATTTACCTTCCTGTTGTAAGAAATAAAATTGTTTTTTTTTATCATGCAGAAACACCTGCGAGTGAGCGATATTACATATTAAATAAATGTTGCTATACACCACCCTAAGATATTTAAGCCCTAAGATGTTTAAGAATTGCGGGAAGGCATGGATAAATTCACACACATCCAGCAGGCCTCCGTGGCACAGTTGGGAGCGCGATGGCACTGGCAAAGCCAGAGATCGCAGGTTCGAGTCCTGCTGGAAGTGTGAATTTTTCCATTTTTCCTTTAATTTAAAAGTATGAAATAAAATTGAAATAAATTAACCCTTTGGTTTACAAAAATAATAACATATTAATATCATTTTTTTTTAATTATAATTGGGCTTACTCTTGGCCACAGACTAGCTAAAGGCAAAGCAAAGACATGGCCTACGATAGAGTGAGCTTGCCTAATAGACGATGCCTGTTCACTTTTGATTTGACATAATAGACTTGTGTACCCCTTACATTTCATCAAAGTGTCAAACGGGCTTCTACGTGTTGGCTTCAGCTCTGTGCAGGCCTCCCAAAAGTCTGGTATACCTGATTTGGTTATACGGTTTCCGTGATGGGAAAAACATACACACAATAAACTAGGATATTCAACCTAAAGGGAAATTTATTAATTTGACAGAACCTCTTGCCTTATAGGCTAGATCATATACAGTCACCGTCATAAATAAGTGATGATTTCTGTACCTTGTCACATTAACATCTTGTTTGAAATGCCATACAAAGTTGTCAAATGATTAAAAGCGACAAGGTACCGAACTAAAACCTATCCTTCCTCCTCCATCCTTCCAAAAATTAAATGAAAATATCACCGAACACTCGTTTAAAACAAAAAAAAAGTCAAAAGTCCTCACTCCTCACCACGACATTGGCAGAATCCACCTGGCTTGAAATAGCGAGGAGTAAAAGCCATTCATAAAAAAAAGGTACAGAAATCATCATATTGTCATCAAATCAAGATGTTGTCAAATATTACTTTCAACAAGACTGTATTAAAATGGGTTTGATAACTCTTAAGTAGTTCTTATCAACATAGAATGCTCAGGGTGGCATTCACCTTCACTGATTACATATTAATGAGCCAAATAAACAGTAGTCATCGTTACAAGATAACAAATAGCTTGTCATGCCGTAATGTACCTTATTATTGAAGTTTGGTGGTATGTATGGAGATAGCTGAGTGGTTTAATGTTTTAGGTTCAAAATTAATTAACATGTTTCTCTGTTGTCTCCATGTTTGTTTGTTGGTTACTGGCACAAACATTTATTGACTTAAATTGTTGTTTCAAAATCTCTCCTTCAAAATTACTTTTTTTAAAGGGCATTGAAGATTGTCAGTGAAAATAAATATAATCAGATTAAACCAAACCTTTTGAAGTG
This sequence comes from Leguminivora glycinivorella, assembly GCF_023078275.1. NCBI lineage: Eukaryota > Metazoa > Arthropoda > Insecta > Lepidoptera > Tortricidae > Leguminivora > Leguminivora glycinivorella. The sequence goes on along the minus strand of NC_062989.1, from coordinate 16,819,515 downwards.
CACAAAATCTACAGATGTTGTCACATAAGTGTTAAGAACATGATTAATTTCAGATCTTAAATAACAATTCACATCTCCAGCTGTGAATAACCTTTTCAGTAAGCACATAGTCACAGGAACACTTCTCTTGTCCATTCAGTAAAGTGTTGCAGTATTACAATTTGTTTATAAATAATTCACTATTTACGTCCAAATTATTACCTAATTTCTGACTGTGAAGTTGATTTATTAATTCACATTTATATCCGTAATGAATGTAAATAGCATTTAACACCGTCAACTGCCCACAACATTAGATTTATTGCTAGATGCTTCACAGATTACTATGTTATTTTTAGATTTAATAATATATTGAAGGGATACACGGAAGAGCGGACTCACCTTGTTGTGGGGCAGCACGATGAAGGCGCCGCCCCCCGCGGACTCCACGATGATGGCCAGGAACTTGGGGTTCACGGCGCAGAACGTAGAGTCCCATGAACTCTTCGACACCCTAATATTATCGTAACACTGCTCGCGCTTGAGGGCTTGCCCGTACACATGGCGAAATTTAGAACTACGCACCACTCTAAACGACATCTGGAAAAGAAACACAGTCCGACTACAGCCAACGAATTTGTTTAAGTAATTTCATCTGTAACATAACCTATACGTATGACCTATATTTTGACACTGTTAACTTGTTAGGATTTCCAACTCACTTTTATTTGTATATATCTATTATAGTATTTACACTAGAAAATGCAATGAAATCATTTGAATTTAACTCAATATTTAACAGAAAATAAAATTGAGAGCTACTAAGGAACGAAGGGAGGACGGTTGGGAGAACGAGCGAACTCCATATTTGGTAATGCCTACTGCCACAACATTTACTAACTTTATATTTGCTTTTCTATTTTGTTAATAATCTTGAAGGAGGGTTTTTATGGTTAAATGACTAGTTTAAAATATACTTCTTTAATTTATTTAATATTTTCAACCATATTTGAATAGAAAATCAAGTTTCCTTTTGGGTAAACTTTTCTTTATTTATGAACGCGCCCACTAAACGTCAATTACAACAAATTAAAGAATGCGTTCGAAAATAAAACTTAGGAATGTTTACATTGTTCCATCGAGTTAAAAAATTGAATCGATATAATAACTAAAAGAATGTTAAGTGTTAGAAAAGGTTCATAATCATAGCCTGTAAGTAAAACAAGCTTGTTAGTTGTCTGTAGAAAAAGCTGCGAAATATTTTTTCCGTGGATTGTTTTACTCGCTTAACTGATGGAAATAAAATAATCCACATTATGACCAATCAACGCCAACTTGATGTAGACTACCTACTATGGTTGAATTGGTTGAATATGTAACATGACATGACATTAATAAAAACCTTACTTTAGGCGCAATTCTCGTAGGTACACTCTTTCTAACTAGATTTTTTTCAGCCTCAGGAGTTTGCGCGTGATAACTTCGACATCGTTCTCTCCCTAATCTCCTTGCGACCGGCGCACGAGAACGAGAGATATTTGGGCTAGTAAAGCTATTGTGCCTTCGCACTTCCTGAAACACATTAAATAAAATTTTAACGGAAATATCAAAATACAGCTTGTCACAAATACAGTCAGATTCGTTTTATCTCAAATATTATAGTGGGGACGTTTATCGACAAAAAGAGGCCAAACCTTCTTTTTCTTGACCAAAGCATGAAACTTGGCACAGTTGTTCCTTATATCAAAATAAGCCGATTAAGATCGGGAGCCTTCGGGAGCCTCCCCCCTGGGGCTCGGGAGGGGGGGTCAAAGTACCGCTTCACCCGGCTTGCTTTGAAAAATTCTAACATAGCCCGTTTAGTTCATAGGTCATGTTTGGTATCGTTTTCGAGTAAATCAATAACGTAGAATTCATTTTTGGTACTAAAATTATGATTTAATGGTAAATAAAATTAAAAAAAAATTGAAAGTTTGAAATTTTCATCTACGATTTACAAATTCAAGTCATCATAAATGTCAAACTGTTTGCTTTTTCTACAAATAAAAAATATGATATGAAAGCCTATTTAATATAGATTATGAATAATATAACTTTTACCCACCTTTACTAACGTTAAGTTTCATAAAAAAAACTTTAAGCCGCGCGGCGTCGGGACGCCGCGAGCGTAATTTTAACATACCTTTATTTTAAAAACTCTATTAGAACCCGTTTAGCTATTAGGTCATATTTAGTATCGTTTTCGAGTAAATTAATAACGTAGAATTTAGTTTTGGTACTAAAATGACCATTTAATGTTAAATGAAATAAAAATAAAAAATAAAAATTTTCTGTGAGTTGCAAATTCAAGTCACGATAAATGTCAAACGGTTTGCTTTTTCTATAAATATAAAAATATGATATTAAAGCCTATTCACAAAGGATAGTACGCGTTCACCTACGCGAGCTTAGACTGTCTGCGGGGAACGCGCGTCTTTCATATATTTGATCGCCAGTGTCAGAGGTGTGTTAATGCATAAATAGAAAAAGATTCATTATTATTGACGTGTCGACAACGGCAACACTCGGGTCGGACCACACGATCTAAAGACCGACTGTACCTGTTATTTATTCATTGTAGTGAATCCTGAAAGAAATTTATATAACAGTATTTTATACAATCGTGATATAATACAAAACTTTTCAGTCGAGTACCATGTGTAGTACGGTACGAGAGTGAAAAGCTTAATTATATCACTATTGTATACAATACTTTTTCTACGAGTCATCATCTTCATCATCAATGGACGGAAATATCACCATTCGTGCAAGTTAAAATTAATGTCAATAGAGTCGTTCACCGTTGTATCAACATCGAATTACCTAGCAACCAATTGTTTGTAATAACCGTCTCTGATTGGCCGATAACGCGACAGATAAAAAAAATGTGTTTCAGATGCAGGAAAATTTGCCAGGTATCGCAAATTAGTATAGAAATTGTATCAAGTTCTATTTTTGAAATTATTATAGTTAACTAAAGTCAATTATAATGAGCTTATTATAATTGAGTCGGAACTGCCATAGAGTATCCAACACTGAAAAGTTAGCACTTATAGTTTAGTCTGTGGTGTCCTAATTGACAGATTACTCATACTCATACTCATACTCATACTATACATTCCCTTCACAAAAACATAGCTGGGTACATATGGAACTGCATAAAAAAGGCTCTACCCTCTTTATGCAGTTGCATCGGTTTTTGCAACCTGATTTACATTTACATCTTGTAACTTCTAAGCATATACTGGCCACTTCAGTGTTGTCTGACCAGTGTGGTACCCATTCGTCTCCTTCTTCCTTCCATCCCCAAGAAGACGGACTTGGCAAATTTTGGTGTGGCACCAACGCCAACGCCTGACTCCAAACAAGAACGCCCTGAGTCCCATTTCTCAAAACTGAAAGTTACAAGTTACAAGCGGAAGTCTCTTTCCAACTTGTCATATTAGACATTAACGACCACTTGTAAATTGTAACTTGTAGCTTCGAGAAATGGGCCCCTGGTACACTGTGCGCAGTATATGCTGATCCAAGGCAGCCTCTGAAGGAGGTATGTTCTCCAATTGTCGATCTTTTCTGGTACCTAAAGAGGTAGGTACTTCGACCACTCATTCACCGTTGCGCAACGACTTGGTCTGAAACAATATGTGCATTATCATTTTAGAGTCTACAACTATCAAATTACAACTTTTTGGTGGATCACGTAACCTTCAGTATTACCCACTTACGTTACGTATCATAGAAAATTATTACAAACTTTAGTAGAATCTGATTTGCCTCTGATATTGCTCCATCTTGTAATAGTTTGACACCTTGAGTGGCCTGGCTAAGCTTCAAAGCCAAAAGAAAACGTTTCTAGATTAGACATAGTATGGGACAGGTACGATAAACGCAGCTTGAAACGATCAACAAGGGAGAAACATGGCCACCCAAGGCTTCAAACTATTACGAGATGGAGCAATATCATAGATAGGCTAATCAGATTCTACTAAAGTTTGTAATTATCTTGTATGATAGGTAAGTGTGTAATAGTGAAGGTGATCCACCAAAATGTTGTAATTTGATAGTTGCAGAATCTGTTTAAATAAAATGACAATGCACATATTGTTTCAGATCAAGGGTCCTTACGCAACAGTGAATGAGTGCCGGAAGAACCTCTTTACTAGAAAAGATCGACACTTGGAGAACATACCTCCTTCCGAGGCTGCCTTACTTCATCATATACTGCCATTTGTCTAAGACTGGGGCTAAAGACATGCCAACCACACCCTTGCTGCCGACGCATTAGGACACCACGGACTCCACTGCCAGTCTATTGCTGGCCGAATTTTGTGACACACTGCACTTAACGATTTAATCCGCAAGGCTCTCGGCACAGCGAACATGCCGACAGCCCTCGAACCTGTCGGCTTGTCAGCAGCAGACGGAAAGCGGCCTGATGGTTGCTTGCTTTTGCCTTGGTTTCTGGAACGACCCTTGGCGTGGGGCGTGACCTGTGTGGATACCTTGGCTCCGTCCAACGTCTAACGCTCGGCCCAGAAACCAGAGACTGCTGCTACAAAACGCCCAGTTTAAACGCGCAAATATGCATTTTTAAAAAACAACTACATATTTGCGGCAATTGCATTTGAAACATTTGGACCATGGTCATCAGACACCAAGCAGTTCGTGAAGGAAGTTTCCACCAAACTTGTCTGGGTGTTTGGTGACATAAGAGAAAAAGCAAACGGTTGACATTTTTGTTGACTTGAATTTGCAAATTATAGATGATTTTTTTTTAATTTATTTACAATTAAATTATAATTGTAGTACCAAAAATAAATTCTTTGTTATTAATTTACTCGAAAACTATATCAAACATGACCTAATAGCTAAACCGGGTCTAATAGAGTTTTTAAAATAGAGGTATTTTAAAATTACGCTCGCGGCGTCCCGACGCCGCGCGTCTTAAAGTAATTTTTTAGTGGAACTTAACGTTTGTGAAGGTGAATAAAAGTTATATTTTTTATAATCTATATTAAATAGGCTTTCTTATCATATTTTTTATTTATAGAAAAAGCAAACAGTTTGTCATTTATGATGACTTGAATTTGTAAATCATGGATGAAAATTTCAAATTTTTTAATTTTTTTTTAATTTTACTTACCATTAAATTATAATTTTAGTACCAAAAATGAATTCTACGTTATTGATTTACTCGAAAACGATATCAAACATGACCTAATAGCTAAACGGGGTCTAATAGAGTTTCTAAAATAAAGGCATTTTAAAATTACGCTCGCGGCGTACCGACGCCGCGCGTCTTAAAGTAATTTTTTTGTGGAACTTAACGTTAGTAAAGGTGGATAAAAGTTATATTTTTTATAATCTATATTAAATAGGCTATCATGTCATATTTTTTATTTATAGAAAAAGCAAACAGTTTGTCATTTATGATGACTTGAATTTGTAAATCATGGATGAAAATTTCAAATTTTTTAATTTATTTTATTTTATTTACCATTAAATGATAATTTGAGTACTGAAAACGAATTCTACGTTATTGAAACTTTGACCCCCCCTCCCGGGCCCCAGGGGGAGGCTCCCGAAGGCTCCCGATCTTAATCGGCTTATTTTGATATAAGGAACAACTGTGCCAAGTTTCATGCTTTGGTCAAAAAATTTAAGGTTTTTCAATAAACTCCCCAGCTATTATAATGAGATAGGTACTTGGAATTACTTTGTAACAAATAACTACAATCAAATTGTAGTTTTATATAAAAATAAGAAGTTGAGTTCGTTCGTTGTCAGTGCTTTAATGATGAATTTTTGGGTTTTAACAAAATTAAAACGTTTGTTTTGAAAACCATGAATTAAGTAAATACTTACTCCATCTACTTCCATGTTCATGTTCATCTTGCTTTAACTTTTCTGACAGTTTATTATGTTTAAGTTTTATGCTGATTTATACACTAATAATTATTAATAATGATTGAGCATAAAAACAAGACCAAATTCTCACACAATTTCACATCAATCATAATAAAGTAAAACTGAGGGTAGATATAAAATATTATTTGATGTCATTTAAAGTGCGTTTTAATTTTTTTTTTTAATTTCTCATATAAGACAGAAGAAAAACTATTGCTACCTTAAATACACAAGAAATAGCATTATCCACAAATGACTACATTTTCTGATAATATCTTAAATTTGCAATCGATTAAACAGGAATCGATTGGTTCCTTCTACAATAAGTCATGAACGCATCCTTTATTTTGCAGATCACACTTGACCAATGAGAAAATTTGTCAAATTTGACAGCAGCCAGCGACGAAAAAACGCACATTCGCTGAAAAATTGAGAAAACATTTTATTTCAATTTGAACGACTAATTTTAGTGTATTTCTGTGTATGTAGAAAATGTTATAACTAGATGTTAACCGGATTTAGCATTTAATGGTCTTACGGAAGATGGATATTACAGTTTCTAAGGTAATATTTTTATTCTCTTGTTTTTGGTTTAAGCCTCCCTATGTATTTTTGTGGACAAGAAAAAATATATATCTAAATAATGGGATACTATGAAGCTTGAACGATTTATGAACAAAACTTTTAAATTATGTTTATTCAAAGGTTTTCGTAGAAGTAGGTATTTAGCAATATTTAACAATTAAAATTCTAGTAACAATTCCTACCTAAGTAATCATTATATAAATTAAAGTGCTTAATATAATTAATAACAGTAGTAACACATAGTTTTAGTGGTATGTATGAACAATTTAATGAATTTAATATAATTTTATGTAACTGTTTATCCAAAGTTACAAAAAGAATTAAATACTACAAAAACAGTAATCATTTTCAAGGTTATGTGCTTAATGATCGTGTTTGTGGCTGAATGTTCATACATATTTTAATTTCATGGTAGTCATTAACAGGCCTTGGATTATTTTTCGCATGGTAAGATGAAAGAAAACTATGGAGTCGATATTAAAACTAAACTTTAATTCATATTCATACTCATACTCACTAATTTTCTTAGTCCCGTAATACTTTTGTCCCTTGTGCAGGTTGACAGATCGAAAATGTTAATCGAAAATTAATCTTACTGAATGTAATTAAAATTATTTATGTGGTGTGATTTGGGAAGCCTTTTGCTTGGTAAAGGGTTACATTTACCCTGTAACTATATCAAATTAGTTACTATTTTGTTTGGTTCAGACTACTTTGTTGCGGTAAACGTAATGCTAAGTACTAGTAACACATTTCTCATGATCGTATTTTAGATCTTTGTAAGGTTCTATCCAGTATAAAATTGCAGAAACTTGCGGATCAGACATAATTGTTTACGTAATTATTGCACGCACCGATTGCAATAAATAATTAAGTGACACATCGCGTCGTGAATGATTGACATGACATTGACATGCAAATGATTTTTGATAAATCAGCTAGTACTTAGCATTACGTTTACCGCAACAAAGTAGTCTGAACCAAACAAAATAGTAACCAATTTGATATAGTTACAGGGTAAATGTAACCCTTTACCAAGCAAAAGGCTTCCCAAATCACACCACATAAATAATTTTAATTACATTCAGTAAGATTAATTTTCGATTAACATTTTCGATCTGTCAACCTGCACAAGGGACAAAAGTATTACGGGACTAAGAAAATTAGTGAGTATGAGTATGAATATGAATTAAAGTTTAGTTTTAATATCGACTCCATAGTTTTCTTTCATCTTACCATGCGAAAAATAATCCGAGGCCTGGTCATTAAACACTGTTTAGTATTTGACAGTACAGATGGGGTTTTTCCTGCACTAGTGCGCAAAGTGGTTCATTTCTTGTCATGTTGAAACAGTCAGAGGTTTGTACTGAAATAACCATGAATCATTCAAAACTCTTATTATAAAAATAGTCTTCATGTTGCGGTATAAATAATAGTTGGTAAATCAAAATAAATCAAACAAAGTTATATCTAAAATATATTGTCTAAAAATATTTTCTCTGAAAGAAGTTAATATCGGGTAAATTTTTATGACAATTCAGTTTTGAGGCAGTAATTCCTTTTAGTCTTAATAAATTCACTAATTTGGCTACAAGGTGTGCCCCAAGAACAACAAAATCATATATGTACAAGAAAAACATTTGAGAAATTTTTGACTCATAGTAAGAGCTTCTTACAGCTCAACGAGGGTGCGGTGTGCTGGTGACGGAAGGACCTATGGAACTAATTTGTTCCGTCTATTGTCCTTTGAGTCGTCTGCAACCCAAACCCTCCTTAGGAGGGCTTTCGTGTTAAAAATAGTGAAATCGCAACCGAGCGCTCGATCATACCGTGTGTGGTATCAAATTAAAGGGCTTTGCGAGTAGTTTATAAATATATATCACATTATAGGACTTTTTCTACTTGGTCTAACAAAATATGAGAAAATGTCCAAAAGTGGTAATAATTGTACCGGTGAAGGCTCGTTTTCAAAAAATTGGCAAAAATCAATAATAGCAATTTATAATCACTAAGGCATAACAGCAATTTAAGTAAACGTTGCAGATTAATTTAGTACAAAACTTACTTCGATTTGATGTAGATTTTCAAAGAAATTGTCACTTAATTTTAGGTAATTTCTGAAAAAAATTGAATTCGCCTTAGGCTAGTTTACTCTTTTTCAAAAACTTAAAATAAAAATCTAGTCTGAAATGATTGTGGTAGAGGATATACGAATTATAAATTTACCCGTTTTAATATTCAAAATTGTCCAAATTTTACAAATAAGATCGACTGATTCAGCTCTATACGTGCGTTTTTCTAAACGTGCATTAGAGAAAAATTCATAATTAATTTAGTGAGTTAGTTTTCAAAAATCCAGTCTTATAAAAATCAAGATAATAAGATGCTCTAACTGGAACTTGAATTAAATAAATCTATTGGATAACAGAAAGTGTAGTATTTCACCGACTAAAACTATCAATTTTACATTCTTTTGACGTTTTTTTTGAAAGCAGCCTTAGGACTTGTACACTCTTTTTTGCTATGTACTTAACACAGCAAAAGGTAGTGTACAAGTTTCTAATGGGTTGGCAACGCGCACGTGACACTCCTTGAGATGCAGGCGTCGTCGCTTTCCATCAGGCGGACCGTATGCTTGTTTGCCACCAACGAAAAAACAGCTTGTTACAAAGCCGAGGTGTTTGTTGCATTGAGTCATTAGTCTGTCTGACGTCATTTAGTTACCTCACCTTATCTCATGTTTTAAAGTGCAGGTTTTATTGTATGAGATTTATAATTATATTATACCATCATAGATAAATTTAATGCGAAATAAAATACCTAAAGTCTGTCTGCATAACTTTAAAGTGCCTACATTAACATATCAAATAATAAATATCGACAAAAATCGTACCATATCCAGTTAAGAAATCGGTTGGTAAATTAAAAGAGAACTAATATGAAAATATTTCTGTCCAAACCAAAACATAGATGTTTTGTTTGCTTGTCGAAAATAGCTCGATGTTTCGCTCAAAACGAGGAGCATTTTCACCGAGCGCGCTATAGTATCCCGACGCAACGACAATCGTTGACGCTAAGATGGCGTCTCTAACGATATTAACGATACAGTGGTCAGTTTTTTTTTTTTTTTTTTTTTTTTTATGGGATAGGAGGCAAACGAGCAGACAGGTCGCCTGATGGTAAGCGATCACCGCCGCCCATGGACACCCGAAACACTATTATCTCTGCTGATTACTGTACGTTTGTGTCTCCCCGCTGAAAGTCCTCCCGCACCCCCTCTCGGTTACCTCACCGTTACCGCCCGTCAAAGACGCGAACAGTTGACCTGTCATATTTTACTCATAAAAGCATAGTACGCGTTCACCTACACGAGCTTAGACTACGTGCTAGGAACGCGCCTCTTTCATAATATTTGATCGCTAGTGTCCGAGGTGTGACCATAGTAACACAAAAAATGTGATGCAAATAATGCCTCGCACAGCTAAACTGTGGAATGAATTGTCGCCAGCGGTATTTTCGGACCGATACGACCTTCAAGAAAAGAGCGTACACCCATCTTAAAGGCCGGCAACGCACCTCCAACACTTCTGGTGTTTCGGGTGTCCATGGGCGGCAGTGATCGCTTACCATCAGGCGACCTGTTTGCTCGTTTGCCTCCTATCCCATAAAAAAAATGCAATCTATCGAAAATGTTATCGAATTATTTAATACGCATCAGTTACGCGTATTGTTGTAATAGAAACGTCCTTGACTCCGAACTATTATTATAATCTGTAAAATTGATTGGCACTCGCCCATCTAATATAATATATCTTATTTGATTGAATTAAAAGTTATATTAGAACGTCAAGTTAGTCGAGGTATAGTGATCTCTTTGCCCATACTGTCCATCTCAATTCTGAACTAATGTTTAGATTTAAATTGATTTTATAGTGATACAAAAAAAGGGCTGGTGGCCTAGCGGTAAGAGACTGCGTCTTTCAATGCGGGGTTGCGGGTTCAACCTCGGCGCTTACCAATGAGCTGTATTTGCTTACGTCCGAAATGTCATTTGGTATTTGCGAAAGCTTACCGGTGAAGAAAACACCGTGAAGAAACCGGACTAATTCAAATAAAGTTAAGGTTGCGATTTATGTACTAGCTTTAGCCCGCGGCTTCGCTCGCGTTAAATACGAATATTGCGGAATGGTCCATACACACTTCCACCCCCATTTTACGGAATTGAGGGGTAAAAAGAGACACAAAGTACCCAAAGTAGCCTATGTCGCTCTCCACATCCCTACAACTATCTCCACTTAAAAAAATACGTCACTTCGTCGCTTCATTTTGCCGTGAAAGACGGACAAACAAACAAACACACACACTTTCCCATTTATAATGTTAGTATGGATGTATGTGTATAACTATTATTTATTTGCAGGGCCGGGTAGGCGGCCTGGCGGCGGTGCTCGCCGTGGCCAACGTCGGGTCCCTTCTCGCCGCTCTCAACATGGTTGCCGACCTGCACCCTTCTGACAAGTAAGTTCACATCAAATGAACATCCCCGTCGCGTCTGTGTGTCTTCTTCAACCTAGCGTTTTCCCGGCATAGCGCCAGGGTCCGCTTTCCTGCTCAGTCTTCTCCACTTTGCCCGGTCTTCGACATCCTTAAGGCGTGAGATTGTTCTCTTGCATGTCCCTCCCACGACGTCCAGCCAGCGCTTCTTGGGCCTACCGGGGCCGCGTGACTTAGGGCCTTGGACAGTGAGATTAAGGCATCTGTTTCTGATGTAGTCCACAGGTCTGCGGCGTATATGGCCATACCATCGGAGGCGGCTTTCTTGCAGCTTATCCGCTACGTCACGGATTCCGAAGCTGCCACGGATGTGTTCGTTACGTATGCGATCTAGTCGCGTAACGCCACACATCCACCGCAACATCTTCGTCTCTGTGACGTGTAGCCGCTAGACATGCCTTCCGAGAGCAGGCCAGGGGCCCGTTTCTCGAAAGGTACAAGCCTTGTATTACAAGTGCGCGAACTGTCAAATCGTATGGGTTGTCATGGAAACACACTTGTAATACAAGGCTTGTACCTTTCGAGAAATGGGCCCCAGGTCTCGTGTGTGTGTTCGCTTATACCTAGCTCGGTCCACACAGAGCGAGGCCGCGAAGCACTCACACACGGCAAAAGTCCAATGTAGACGTGCCGCGGCTGCCGCAGGTTGCTCAACTGAGCATAACGCGTGCACTTGCCTCGCGAGGAAATTGCCTCTCTCTGTGTGGACCCGGCTAGAACTCAAATAACCTAACCACAAAATTAAAATTTTGAAAAAACCCCTGACCGCGACATAGCGGATCGATTTTCATGAAACATGGCTAACGCCGTGTCTTGCGTGGGCGACGGTCGCGCGACCGTCGCCGTCGCGTCTCATACTTCCATATCGATAAGGTTTGATTTCGTATGCGTCGCATCGCCGTCGCGCGACCGTCGCCCACGCAGTCATAAGAACACTCACGACTAACTCTGCTTTCAAAAAAAAACGAAATCTAAATCAGTTCATCCGTTCGGGAGCTACGATGCCACAGATAGACACACACACAGACAGACACGTCAAACTTATAACACTCCGTCGTTTTTGCGTTGGGGGTTAATGAACTATATTTTGAATGTTTTGATGCGGTTGTCATTTTCACTTATGAATAGAATGATTCTTGAAGAAGGTTTAGGTATATCATCATTAGGTAAGAATTTGTCAAGGTTTTCCTTTAAACTGATTGGAATATGACGATATTTGTTAATCAAGTCGGTAAAAATGGCGTGCTCAAGGGTTTTAATCGATCCTTTCTCGAATCCTTCGTCCATTTTTCATTTCTTAATATTTGACAGTAAGTTAAGTTTGGCGATGAACTCAGTATGGGGTTCTTCAAAAAACCCCTAGAGTAGCAGGCGTCCATAGGTTACGGTGACCGCTTTCCAGACGGACCGTATGCCTGTTTGCCACCGACGTGGTATAAAAAAGGTAACATTAGACTTTTTTTTCCTCCATTTGCAAAACGAAGGTCATAGGTCATTAGTGGATTATTAGCAAACATTCACATGATACCTACGGCAATGATTGCCCGGGTCACTGAACAATTATCGCGCCGCGAGGCCGCTTGAGTGGAGACTTTATTGCTTCCATGATGTCCAAATATTTATCGTCACGGCTTATTTATTGTTGGAACGTATATATTTTTTTTATTCGTATAATAAAATACCTATTGAGTGTTATCACTACATAGTATAAAACAAAGTCGATTACCGCCGTCTGTCCCTATTTTTGTGAAATAAATAGAGTTATTCAAGAGGAAGGTTTATATGTTTTTTTTGTACCACGTCGGTGGCAAACAGGTATACGGCCCGCCTGATGGAAAGGGGTCACCGCAACCTATGGACGCCTGGTGTATCATGGGCTTTATTTGTTAACAATTATAACATCGATAAAAACAGCACTGGCTAAAGTGTGACAACATTTGTGCATAGTGATTTGTCAAAATAGTGCGGCGAACTGTGGACCAGAGTGCAACTAAGCTCCTTTCTACGATGCCATCTATAGAGTTTCAATAAAATAAAATTTCGATGATAGTTAAAATTGGGAAGACGACCGCACATAATATCTGGAGGAGCGGGGAGGTTATCATGGAGCCGTTAAAGGTCAATGGCACTTCTTTACCTCAGCAGATGGACACTGACCCGTCCTGCTAGGGATTCTTCGTCTGCTGAGTTATGTATTCTGTAACAGTTAGCCTAACAGCCTTGATGCGATTGAATTTGACACCTACATAAGTGCTTCTAAATGCTTTACACCTCCAAATATCTCGAACCTTTTACATTTACGGGAACTTACAAAACCAATGTTTGTAATTTGGATGTCCTTCTCAGCCCCGACCAGAGAACTTAATGCTAGGGGCGCCAACCCTCAGTCAGCGAGTGACAACTCCAAGAAACGATCAAATAATATGGATCAAAAGAAATCGCCCACGAAATTAGAAATTTAGTTCTAGTAGATAACAACATTATGTCCTGTGCAGCATTACTGTTACAAGTTATTTTAGATTTGTTCCACAAAGCCTTAGAATCGCTTGACCCTTACCTGTCTTCCACCAGTTCACGAAACAATAAAGAACACGTTTGCCTATACCTAACAAAGTAGTTGACATCCTAAAAGTAACTTCAGATAATGTACATTTCATTTGGTACAATGCACCGAACATTAATACCGATGACATTTAATTAAGACAAAAGACGAAATCATAACATATATCCTCATAAACAATTAATTAAATACTCAATGGGTACATCGAGAAATAATGGACTCAAGTTTAATTAACTTTTTGTGACAACCCTATTTCCATAGAAATCAGAGAAAAACTTAGAAACGCGATTTCTCCGAGTTCCTGCAAGATAAATTAATAGAATTTTCACAGTTTTTAGGTACATATATTTAGTTAATTTTGTGAGTAAAAAAACGTGCGACCCTTTTATAGTTTATTATTTATTTCAACTTTTTTTTAAATTTAAATTTTATTTATATTCTTTTTTTGAAGCAGTCAGAGTGCTGAAACTTTAATAACGTATTTATTTTAAACTGACAATCATTATGTATTTCATTTGAAGCAGTAGTGTTTTATAATTTAGAAGATTTCAATAGAAATATGTTTTACAAAGGTCATTGACCTTTCAGAAAAAAAATTATAATTACGAAATTAAGTCAAATATTGCAACGGGAGTTTCTTACTAGGCTTTATTGCAATAAAACACGTCATAATAGAATTAAATCTAGAGATGTCTGCAACTAAGGCAATTTCACACACTGCGCCTGCAACTGAACTTTCTTGTAAACACACTACATGCCCATTCAAGTTACGGGTTTATTTTATTCAATACGACAGTTATTCTTTAAATATAACAAACTAGCGCTTTGCCCGCCTATTTCGCCTTGTAGCCTATTTCACTCTCCATCCCTTCAACTATCTCCACTTAAAAAATCACGTCAATTCGTCGCTCCGTTTTGCCGTGAAAGACGGACCAACAAACATACACACACACTTTCCCATTTATAATATTAGTATGGATGCTATCTATCTTAAGTGCCTCTGTTATCTTACTGTTCAATTCTAAAAGAGCATAATATACAAAAACTTTACTTGACGTAAATCTTTTCTCAAATAAAGCTTTCTGTAAACGTTTTTTAAACGCTTCGTTTTTACGGCACAGATAAAGTTTGTTTACATCTCGACTCTTAACACGTTTTACTTTGATCTAGGTAATAGTTGGAGACTGATAAGTATAGCATTTTTTTCACAAAGGCTAGGAAATCATCATCATTTACTTGCCTTTATGGAATATGTTTGGGTGTGTGTCTGTCTGTGGCATCGTAGCACCCGAACGGATGAACTGATTTAGATTTAGTTTTTTTTGTTTGAAAGCTGAATTAGTCGGGAGTGTTCTTAGCCATATTTCATGAAAATCGGTCCACTATGCCGCGGCCGGGGGTTTATTCAATTAATTTTGTAGTTATAATATTGTCTTCGGTTACCGCGATAGTTACTCGTGAAATAAAACTATGGAAACGGATTATATCGCGTATAATGACTTTACAATTCATCCCGACGTTTCGAACACTTTACAACATTCGTGGTGACTGAGGAAAAATTACAATGTGCAAAAGCTATACCCCACATACTAGGCATATCAATGAATTTTATTATTTGTGGTTGTGTTATATTTATACGGGACGGGAGCGACTACCTTTTGTTCGTTTCTATCCTAGATATCCCCTTTTACTTGAATCCTGTATAAACTTTTTTTTTAGTGGCCTAATATAGAAGCGACCAACTGAAAACTAACCGAAGCGAAAAAACACTTTTCCAGGCAATAAAATGTGACGACGACGTCCGAAGGTCACACTCGACATGCTGAAGAAGTTATGTTGCGGTTTAATTACCTATTACCGTTATTAGCGCGCTAGTAACTTGAGAATAACGTTAATATAATATTACTGGCATACATATCCTACCTCTATAATTCCTTCATATCTATTCTAAATGGACTTAATTATGATTATGAAAAATTGATGTATAACAGTATTTTATGGAACCGGTGACAGTTCAGATGTGCCTTTCTCCAGAAATGTATCTTAGGCACTGGTTCCATCGCGCTATCGGTTAGAAGCTATCGGCTATAAAAACGAACAAAAGATAATCACTCCCGTGTAAAAAAAGAGACAAAAGATGTTTATAGTTACTCGCCCAGCGGTGAGCTATCAATGTCGCCGTGTCTCTTTTATTTGCATGGGAGTGCTTCGTTTTTGTTCGTTTTTATAGCCGATTACACAGTTCAATTTATGAAATAACCGATACATTGCCTTTACATCTACTCTATTCGTAGCGAACGATTTATGCATTGCTGTCAAGACAACGGGTTTGATGACTGTGGATTTGGAAGCCAATGCGTGAGCGGCACGACCTGCCACATTTTTGTCAGTCCCAATTTGCTTTCTGCAAAACTTGCTATTTAACTTTAAGGCAAACCAGGCTTGGTCATATAGCCATCTCACCTCCACCACACCGATACCACCCTCGGACACTGGCGATCAAATATATGAAAGAGGCGCGTTCCATGCACACAGCCTAAGCTCGTGTTGGTGAACGTGTATTATGTTTGTATGAGTGAGATATGACAGGTCGACTGTTCGCGTTTTTGACAGGCGGTAACTGTGAGTTAACCGAGAGGGGGTGGGCGGCACTTTCAGCGGGGAGCGGGAGTGGCCATACTGTACGATAGTACTCCTTTCTTATACCTACTGTGCCGATACGATCGTAGGTCCGCTATGACCTATAATAAATGGGCGAATTCCCATATTAAAGCTTTTGCGACTCCTCTGGCGCTGCGGGTCTCAAAGGGCGTTGATAATTACTTACCATCAGGCGATACATCCTCCATTTACCTTGTACACTTAAAAAAGTGAAACATTTGACATGATAGCATACTTGTTTACACCTCGCTTGCATTTCGGCTATCTTTTAGTTACGCAATGTGTGTTTACTGTTATACAACATAATTACTATGTAGATGGCGAATTTTAGGTGATAGTGTGTTGCGTAACGCGCATACTGCTTATTTCACTCATCTTTACGTACTTTTTGAATTAGCTGCATGTATGAATGCTTGTAATATGGTTAGTAATCAATGCAAAATCTTGTCAAGGCAGTGGTGTAGGTATAATGTTGAAAGCGCATTAAATTCCAAACAGTTTGACATCTTTTTTATCAATGTCCGTCAAATATTTTTTGAGATATGAAGCGTCAAAAAAAGAGCATTTTTCCCCTTTCTATGAAAATATTCGTTTTGCTAATATTTTGAGACAGATATCAGCAAAACAACTCAGGCTATTACATAAATTGTAAAAGGAAAATGTAGAAAATTTCAATAAGACCAAAAGAGTGCCAGTTATTTAAAAAATAGGATTATAATTGGTAATGGCCAAATGGGATAGTTTACATATATTTACAGGAGGCGTAGCGGAGAACGAATTATTATTATTTGGGGGCTGTTCAAGTATTACTCAGACACATATTTGCGTATATCAAATCAACATTTATTTAGTAAGTTAAGTTTACGGTCAGAAAAACCTCAGGATCGCCGCTTGGCGGAAAAAAATATTTACGAGTAGAAAACCCTCATTAATTAAATCAGATTGTTCCGAAATTGTTCTTGTACGGACTGGTTTTTAAAGCATATCACTGAGGGTCAATAACATCGATGCAATCTCACGAGCGTTGTCGTGGACGTGCCCGAATCATAGTATTCTCCGTTTAACGAAATATCAGTACATAGTACTATAATATGTGTTGTATTGCACGCGCAGGTCTCTCACCGCCGCGCAGGTGTAGTCGGACCATAACTCGACAGTATACACGCTTGTACAAAAACTGAGGAACAGCTGTCTTTTTACGCTGTCACTACATTTGGCGAATCTTCTAGCCAACATGTTTGCCCTTGCTGCGGTGGCTCGCCTCTGCCTTTCTATGTCCTCCTGGTGTTTTAAACTGGACAACAAGATGTGGCCAAGATATTTGACTTCGTGTACTCTCCGCAATTGAACTCTATCAAGCAAAAGAGGTGGTACATGTGTGGGCATATGTGCTGCCTCCATGAGCATAAATTCAGACTTGTCCGGATTGTATCTCATGTTATGCTGGCTGGCGTATCTCTCGCATTCTGCAAGTAACTTACGCATAGCTCCCACAGATGGTGCTAGTAGGACCATATCGTCTGCATATGCGATGTGATTTATCATTTGCCCATTGATGGAGCAGCCAACCTCGGTACTGGTCAAAGCCTGCGACAGCCCATCCATGTACACGCTGAAGAGAGCCGGAAACATACTGCCTCCTTGTCTCACGCCACAGTTTAGCCCGCTGGCTGTGGACAGAGTTGACTTCCATCTTACTACGTTCTTCTGCTGGGAATACCACTTCTCCAGTATCTTAATAATTGGCGTGGGCGCTTTCCGTTCCCGTAGTTTATTCCACAGCAATTGGTGGTCAAATACAACTCAAGTGGACTTTCTATCACTAAAGGAGTTGTGCCATCAAGATGCAGAACCAGGACCCTCAAAAAGGAAAAGTAAAATGTAACTAATTCTGTTTTATTTTTCTAATTTACTAAACTTCAAAATTTTACTGTATTTTATTTCTTCATTAGTAATAGACTATTACTAATAGTCAAATCGATGCAAAGTTATCTTAGACAATTTTTTCAGATAAACGGATATCAAAGAAAGTAAGATCGAATATATAGCACTTTCAACCTAAAACTTTTAGCGTAAACTATTTTACCTTAACCAATCTACCAGACTCTTGGCTTCTCTATTTATAGATTTTTTTTTGTTTACCAAAGTAACTATTTGTCTTACTGACCTTTATTTACACTAAAACTAAAGCAAAATAAATTTTATACAATGTTATATTGCAATATATATCATATCATGAAGTATTTTGCAGATATTTGTCTAAAAATATTGGCAAAACGCTACATTTTATAAATGCGTCAAGAATTAACCTTTTTTGACGCTTCATATCTCGAAAACTATTTGACGGACATTGATAAAAAAGATGTCAAACTGTTTGAAATTTAATGCGCTTTCAACATTACATAGCAACTTTTGACCAAAAACGCATAGTTTTTTTAATAAAAAAACAAAAACCAAAAAAAAGTCCGATTTTTTTACTTTTTTTTTAAATTACGAAGTTAGCACACTTTTTATTTGCTTGCAAAATATAGTCTTACATTCCCCCAAGGACTCCAAATAACATACCAAAAATCCAGCTTTACATCACACTTTGTTTTTTTAGCCGATTTTCATGTAAGATTTGACCGGTGTATAGGGATTTGATGTTCTTTGTAACGCGCCTACTTGAAAAATACTACATTTATGGGTGCAATACAAATGAAATCTTGAGTGACAGTCAGTTACCTAAGGTTCAAAATGTTTACATATTCAAAATGCAGTTGAGCACTTCAAAATATTCGACGATGCGAAGTTTCTACCGTTTTACTGATGAACAACTGTATTTGGCTTTAAATTTATGTTTACCTATTTATATATGCACACGCAACAGCAATTTATGCATATAAACGCGATTAAATCTAACAGTTTAGGCAAAACTAGGCAAGCATAGGCCCTTAACATTCAAGGTTAAATAAGTTAATTATGTAAAAACGAGTTTTTTTTTATTCATTCCTTTCCCCGTTTGTATGAAATATTCACTAGGCATTCATTAAGTCGATCGAATTAGGAAAGTTGTCTTGAATTGTCAGAAATCGTGATGCGTTTTTAAGGGGTCTACAAATAAGGTATTGCAATATCTCCACTATAATTATAAAGTCTGTTGAAAACTTCGGCAGGAGACTGTTTGACCGATGGTTGGCTTTTGTCAGGTTTTCTCATAAATATGTATTTTATTCCCGCGTTTTAGTCCCGTGTGGTGACGGGTTAAGAATTTCTTCCCGTGGGTGTCGTAGAAGTCGACTGTGGGATATGGGTTAAATTGTGGCGTAGGCGAGAGGTTGGCAACCTGTCACTGCAATGTCACAATTTGGATTTCTTTCAACCCCTTTTTGCCAAGAGTGGCACTGAAACTTAGTAGTTCATGTGCTCTGCCTACTCCTTTATGGGATACAGGCGTGATTATATGTATGTTATATGTATGTATATATTTTATTTTGCCCGAAGGTGCCGTTTCGGCAGAAATTAGAGCAAAAAGATGTTACGATTTCGGCAAAAGGCCTTTAGGTTTCACACTTCTAAAATGCGTTTTTTGGAAGGCTATAATTGACTGATTTTATTTTAATCAGCCTTTACGCCCCAAAAAACGTTTAAACACATCAGACCGTACGTACGAGATGTAATATGAGATGTAATACTTTAGGTATTAGAAATAATTAACATTACGTAATAAAAGTAATAAAATGCGAACACGACTATTATTTCTGTCCGAATGTTTCCTCAATCTGTTCTGACTTCTGAGCCACTCCATCCATTGAAGTCCATTTACATATTTTATGTTTGTATTCCAGGATCACTCCCCGACGAGGCTGCGTGCTAACACTCCTCGGCCTCGTTTACTTCACGACGCTGTTCGAGCTACTAAACATGCTGGCACTGTCCACTAGCCTCCGACAGAAGTACCGGCTCAGCTGCGGAGATGTCTTCGACGTTACCAACAAGTGAGTCAGGGGACGGGCTAACTCTAGGCCTCGTTTACTTCACGACGCTGTTCGAGCTACTAAACGTGCTCGCACTGTCCACTAGCCTCCGACAGAAGTACCGGCTCAGCTGCGGAGATGTCTTCGACGTTACCAACAAGTGAGTCAGGGGACGGGCTAACTCTAGGCCTCGTTTACTTCACGACGCTGTTCGAGCTACTAAACATGCTGGCACTGTCCACTATCCTCCGACAGAGTACCGGCTCAGCTGCGGAGATGTGTTTGACGTTACCAACAAGTGAGTAAACCAACACTTTAAGTTAGTGAAGCACTTTACGTTAGTGAGTAAACCCTTTGAGAAGAGTTGTACCGTTGTCGAGATCGTTTTAGGATTACTCACGTTTACGACAGAAACATCGAGATAAGTGGTGAAAACAGCTCCATGTCCACAGCCTCTCACAACTAGCTTGGTGAAAAGATTGTGATCTGCCGAGTATGTAATAAGAAGAATAATCTGGAGGCAGCTCACTTAGTTTACTTCGATTAAAGTCACAGTAGTTTCTTTTACGGCATACTGTTATGGGGCAAGGCTATTGGCGTAGAATCCATCTTTCTCGTGGTAAGTTCGGTTACAAACTCACATGGGGTCCAAGACGAGACAGAAGACATATTTAAATAACTGCGAGAGTTCAAATACCATAGAGGTACACTATATTATAGCATAGCAACTAAGTTAGTAGATAAAAGGAAGTATAATAAATTTCAAAAAATGGAAGCGCGAGAAGAAGATTTTGATTTTCGCGTCATCCATACTAATATTATAAATGGGAGAGTGTGTGTGTCTGTTTGTTTGTCCGTCTTTCACAGCAAAACGGAGCGACGAATTGACGTGTTTTTTTAAGTGGAGATAGTTGAAGGGATGGAGAGTGACATAGGCTACTTTTTGTCTCTTTTAACGCAAGCGAAGGCGCGGGCATAAACTAGTACTTAAGTATAATATAATAAGCTAGCTTTTGCCCGCGGCTTCGCTCGCATTAGAAAGAGACAAAATGTAGCCTATGTCACGCTCCACCCCTTTCAACTATCTCCACTTAAAAAATCACGTCAATTCATCTCTCCGTTTTGCCGTGAAAGACGGACAAACAAACAGACACACACACTTTCCCATTTATAATATTAGTATGGACATCTATTACAAGACGACTCGCTGTGGCCAGCCTTCCTAGTATTTGCACTGATATAAGCGCGGGCGCTCGCCGTGCCCGATCAGTATCGACCAAGTAACAGACCCGAAAGCAGCGCGTGTTTTTCGCACAAAAAAATTGGAAAAGGGTATTTTGATGCCTTAAAGATGTCCACCTGTAGTGTGAAATGGTGTGGAAAGGTAACAAGAAGCTCAAATTTAAAAACAGACGGCATTACATTCCACAAATAAGTCATATTTATAATTTATTCAGAGCCGGCATAGGTCAACTTACATTGGCCACTTACGCGTCAGTAGAGGGACAGTCATACTTCTGTCCCTTTTCATCTGGCGCGACTGCCCGCCGTCCTTGAAACGGCCAATCACAGCGCGCTTAACACATTCCCCGCCCGCTCCTCGCACCCCAAACACTGGTGACTCGTATCGCGAACCAAATATGACAAGACTGCCACTCTATAGGAGGTTCTCTGTGAGTATGGATAAGAATATTTTGTATCTCCCACAGACTAGTATCAGCAGTGCAGGCAGCGTTCTCGTGCATCACCGGCGGCATCGTGTGCGCGTGGTCGTGCACGCGCGACTTCGCGCGCACCTCGCACTTCGTGTCCGAGGCCTACGCGTGGTTCGGCGCCGCTTACTTCTTCTACGACATCTGGTCCATGTACACGGTGAGCGATACAGGCAGACAGACAGATGGTCGTGCACGCGCGACTTCGCGCGCACCTCGCACTTCGTGTCCGAGGCCTACGCGTGGTTCGGCGCCGCTTACTTCTTCTACGACATCTGGTCCATGTACACGGTGAGCGGTACAGACAGACAGACAGACAGACAGATGGTCGTGCACGCGCGACTTCGCTCGCACCTCGCACTTCGTGTCCGAGGCCTACGCGTGGTTCGGCGCCGCTTACTTCTTCTACGATATCTGGTCCATGTACACGGTGAGCGGTACAGACAGACAGACAGACAGATGGTCGTGCACGCGCGACTTCGCTCGCACCTCGCACTTCGTGTCCGAGGCCTACGCGTGGTTCGGCGCCGCTTACTTCTTCTACGATATCTGGTCCATGTACACGGTGAGCGGTACAGACAGACAGACAGACAGATGGTCGTGCACGCGCGACTTCGCTCGCACCTCGCACTTCGTGTCCGAGGCCTACGCGTGGTTCGGCGCCGCTTACTTCTTCTACGATATCTGGTCCATGTACACGGTGAGCGGTACAGACAGACAGACAGACAGATGGTCGTGCACGTGCGACTTCGCTCGCACCTCGCACTTCGTGTCCGAGGCCTACGCGTGGTTCGGCGCCGCTTACTTCTTCTACGATATCTGGTCCATGTACACGGTGAGCGGTACAGACAGACAGACAGACAGATGGTCGTGCACGGGCGACTTCGCGCGCACCTCGCACTTCGTGTCCGAGGCCTACGCGTGGTTCGGCGCCGCTTACTTCTTCTACGATATCTGGTCCATGTACACGCTGAGCGGTACAGACAGACAGACAGACACATGGTCGTGCACGCGCGACTTCACGCGCACCTCGCACTTCGTGTCCGAGGCCTACGCGTGAAACTCTTCGACCGTACCATATTTTAGTCTCATTCATAATGCTAAGATTCAATTTTATATTTACTTATGCTATATTTTTTGACAGGTACACGTCCAAATGACGGTAGGCGACGCCAAAGGCAAGCGGAAGCCCAAGAACGGGTCTCTAACAACCGTGCCTGTCAAGCCGGCGCCATCCTTCTTCGCATATTGCAAGTAAGTGCCCCCCAAAGACATATGTAACTCCGTATAGACGGATAAAGTCTAAGAAGAAAACGTACCTCAAAGCCATAGAGAAAGGTACGGTGGCCAAGATGGCGTTACAACTTTGGGAAACGCTCGACTAGATGGCGCTAATATTAATATTTGACATTTTAACACATATCAAGCTAACAATATGGGCCAAATTGTCAAAACTGAGGTTCAAAAGTTTTAAGCTTGTGTCGAGGCATTCTGTGCACTGTGATTACACATTTTATTTTGACAATAACGTTAAGGCCCTAAGGATTCTAACTTAAATTCTAATCTAAAGCAGCATTTTCCAAACTATGGGTAACTAGTAAATATTTTTCATCACACTTGCACAGTAAATGTGCTATTGCACGCAAGCGGAGCGGGAGTTAAAACAAAATAGTTTACCTTCGCTGTAATAATTAACCATACTAAGATGTAAAAGGTCTTTCGACCATATACCACAGTGAGAGTAGGTGCACTCTTGCAAGTTTTTGGCACTGGTCCCACCGCGAGCTAGTAAGCTATGAGCTATCGGCTGTAAAACCGAACAAAAGATAAGCACTCCCGTGCAAATAAAAGAGACACGGCGATGTTTATAGTTACTCGCCCAGCGGTGAGCTATCAAAATAGCCGTGTCTCTTTTATTTGCACGGGAGCGCTTATCTTTTGATCGTTTTTATAGCCGATTCGAAGACCAATCAACTTTGAGAATCACTGTTCTATAAACATTTTTGGTTCGTACAAGTTCGTTGTAAATAAACAAATCTGAATTTTGAGTAGTCAATAGTAGATTGTGCAACAAGGGGAGGAAGTTGAATATTACTAACGAGAGTTAGTTAAATCGCGACGACTCGAGTTAGTAATATTCATACTCCCCGAGTTACACACAATGTTTTTCATCACACTCGCAATATAAACAATATGTAAATAGATGTAAAAAAAAATACGGTACTAGAAATTTCATTATTCCCTTGGGAGAACGATTTTTCTATAACTCACGCTCCGCCTGCGTGCAATAGCACATTTAGTTTGCGGGTGTGGTGTAAAATATTTTCAATGACGTGCATTTGAACGAATGCACGTGAAAAGTATGAAATAAAAGATATCTGTAGTACGAATATATCGATTTCACGTATTTTAATGTATTCTGTAAATGAAATTAAGTCTTGTATTAGCTTAACTATATAATATTTGTTTAAGGCATGAGCCCGTGATTCTGATGCACCATCTATTCATTGGAGGATTTGGGTTCCTAACCATTGTGGTAAGTAATCTTATACTTTTAAACGAGCAATTCTTGTATATTTATTTATTTATATATACCGAACGATCTCGGAAACTGCTCTAACGATTTCGCTCGAAATTTGTTATAGTTGGGGTTTTAACTGGGTAAAAAATAGATCTTCGTAGCAATTTCTTACTATCCCGAAAACGCAATTTTCGAGTTTTCAATTTTTTTTTCGCGGTATCGTCAAACGTAAAAATATTGGTTGTTAATTCGATGTTGCCGGTGCGACGCTATTAACATTCCGCTTAGCTCATGTGTATGATATTTCCGTCCATTGTGATGCAGATAGATCGTAGAAAAAGGTTTATACAATCCCGGCCAGAAATTAAATTTTAAATTTTTAGTCTTTTTTTTTTGTTTTTGTATTTATAAGAGTTTTTTTTATCTAAAGACGTGATATATTAAAAAAGAACCGAGCGAAGCTCGGTCGCCCAGATATTATATATTTTTAATACTACAAAACTTAACCTTTCTATACGTACCTATCACAATTTTTAACCCCCGACGCAAAAACGACGGGGTGTTTTAAGTTTGACGTGTCTGTCTGTCTGTGTGTGTGTCTGTCTGTTTGTCTGTCTGTCTGTCTGTGTGCATGTCTGTCTGTGTGTATGTCTGTCTGTGTCATCGTAGCTCCCGAACGGATGAACCAATTTAGATTTCGTTTTTTTTTTGTCTGAAAGCTAAGTTAATTGCGAGTGTGTTAATGGCTAAGACCATGTTTCATGAAAATCGGTCTAATATGTCGCGGTCGGGGGTTTTTCAAAATATTAATTTTGTGGTTAGGTTAGGTTATTATTATTAAGAATTCAATATCTTATTTATTTTTCTAGTACCTCCGCGGCGGCCTTGGTGACTGTGTGTTCGGCTTTGTCTACCTGATGGAGCTCTCAACCCCCTTCGTCTCCCTCCGAGGAATCCTCTCACGCCTCAAGATGAAGTCCACTCGAGTCTACCTACTGAACGGCATATTGATGTTACTTACGTTCCTGTTCTGCCGAGTGTTGAGTCTGCCATATGCCTGTCATATGTACAGCAAGGCTGTGGGGATGACTTACTTTGAGGTAAGTTCACTAAAGTGTAAAGGCAACCTTAGCGTCTCAAGATGAAGTCCACTCGAGTCTACCTACTGAACGGCATATTGATGTTACTTGCGTTCCTGTTCTGCCGAGTGTTGAGTCTGCCATATGCCATGCCTGTCATATGTACAGCAAGGCTGTGGGGATGACTTACTTTGAGGTAAGTTCACTAAAGTGTAAAGGCAACCCTAATAGCGCATCAAGATGAAGTTCACTCGCGTCTACCTATTGAACGGCATATTGATGTTACTTACGTTCCTGTTCTGCCGAGTGTTGAGTCTGTCATATGTACAGCAAGGCTGTGGGGATGATTTACTTTGAGGTAAGTTCAATAAAGTGAAAAGGCAAACCTAGCGTCTCAAGATGAAGCCTACTCGAGTCTACCTTCTGAACGGCATATTGATGTTACTTACGTTCCTGTTCTGCCGAGTTCTGAGTCTGCCATATGTCTGCCACATGTATAGCGGAGCTGTGGGGGTGACTTACTTTGACCGAAATTCGTTAAACTGACAGTTACACTGACAGATGACAATCGATGATATGACATCCAGAGTTGCTGTTTTAAAAAAATACTGGGTTCAACTTTCATTAGCCAGACTCTACCTACTGAACAGCATATTGATGTTTTGCTTACCATCCTGTTCTGCTGAGTGCTGAGTCTACCATGTGTCTGTCATATGTATAGCAAGGCAGTTGGAACGACGTATGTTGAGGTAAGTTCAATAAAGGCAAGTTAATGCTCAAGACACCTTCTAGCGCATCGAGATCATATCTACTCTACTTACTGAGTGGCATATTTCTTATTCTTATTGATATTCCTTACGTTACTGTTCTGTCAGGTATTGAGTCTGTCATAAATAGGCTGCAAGGCTGTCGGAATGACTTAATTGAGGTAAGTTTACATAATCAGTCAATCTATAAATTTGATAGGATTCTCACTGTCTCGTCCCTATTTTGTCAAATAATATCATACATTTGCCAGATGTAGCCAGTTTATAGGATTTTTTTATCCGTACTAGTGTGCAAAGTGGTTAATTTTTTGTCCGGTCGAAACATCAGAGGGCCATCTGCACTGAAGAACGTCATACGATACACGTTCGAGAAGGGAATTCGTAACTCGTGTCGATTTAAAACACTCCCTTCGGTCTTGTTTTAATTTATCGCCACCTAGTTTTCGAATTCCCTTTTTCCGCACTTGTAATTTTTTATTTTATTCTTCCAGGCCGTGAAATCCCTCCCAACAGGCTGCAAGGTGTCCATCCTGATCCTTCTGCTCCCGCAACTATACTGGTTCTACCTGATGTCAGCCGGGGCAGTCAAGGTGTTCCGCGCGAAGGCAGAAGAGAAGCGCAGTTGACCCAAGCGCAAGAGGAGGCGGTAGACTACTGGGAAAGGTGATGACAGCTGATACGGACGCGCAATGTTTTTAAACTGTTTTAGTCATTTTAGTTAGAGAAGTTATATGTGACGTTTTCAGGGTTAAGGCTCGACAAAAGCGTGTAAGCGGTGAGCTATCGCTAAACGAACAAAAGATAATCGCTCCCGTGTAAAATAACCTAACCACAGAATTAAAAGTTTGAAAAGACCCCCGACCGCGACATAGTGGACCGATTTTCATGAAACATGGCTAATAACACTCCCGACTAACTCAGCTTTCAGAGAAAAAAAACTAAATCTAAATCGGTTCTTCCGTTCGAGAGCTACGATGCCACAGACAGACACACACACAGACAGACAGACAAACAGACAGACAGACACGTCAAACTTATAACACCCTGTCGTTTTTGCGTCGGGAGTTAAAAACCGGCCAAGTGCGAGTCAGACTCGCCCACCGAGTAATAAAAGAGACGCGATAGCGCGAGTGAGTTATAGTTCGTCGAGCGATGAACTTATAAATCGCTCGTTCTCTCTTTTATATACACGGGAGCGAGGGATAGCTTATCGTTTATTCCATTTTAGTGGGGCCCGTACCTAAGGGGATGTGCAAGGGTGGGAACCACGCTCGTCATTTAGGGAATTTTATCCTGTTCCGTGCGACATAATATATTTCAAATAATAGGCGTTTTTCCGAGTCTTGGCGATGCGTGCCTATCGACACAATATTATCAGACTTTTTTTTAAATTTAAGAGCCGGTTGCATCAAAACGTCTGTCACCATTAAAGCGTTCGTTAATTTTTATTGTATGGGAAGTTCCATAGACGTCTGCTGCGTGACGATGATGTGTCTGTCGAATGTGGTTGATGCAACTGGCCCTTATTGTTGCAAAGTGTCCATTCTGTTCCTTCTAGTCCCCCAAATGTACTGATTCTACCTGATGTCAGCTGGGGCAGTCAAGGTGTTCCGCGCAAAGGACAAGAAGCGCAGTTGACCCATGCGCAAGAAAAGGCGGTAGTGACGTGACGGACACGCAATGTTATCCAACTTTATTAGTCATTTTAGTCAGCGAAGTTATATGTGACGTTTTCAGGGCTAAGGCACAGCAGGGTTAGCACATGCTTGCCGCGAGAGTGTGTCGCTGCGAGATAGACTACCCGTCCTTATCCCATTAATACAATTAGAAGAAGACGTGTGATCTACCTCGCGACGACATACTCTCGCGGCAATAATGTGGTAAGCGTGCTGGTACCATCAAGAGCGTGTAAGCGGTAGAAACGAACAAAAAATGTAGTGTGAAACGTGTAGGTAAAATTAGAGTGCGAGCGATTTATATATTTCATTGCTCAGCGATGAACTAACTCACTCGCGCACATCGCGTCTCTTTCTATCGTGGTACCAGTGCCTAACCCGTAGCTGTAGTCGTGAATATTATTCTTAGAACAAATCAAAATATTTTCAAATGAGAATAATTTGATTTGTTCTAAGATTTGCACGGCAGCGCCATCTCTCTTCGCTAGCTCGTAATCACATGTGTTGATTCAGTTAGGAGGTCGAACTAGTTTCGCTTCTACCTCAGAGATGGTCGGGGGCGCCATAAGCCTTCGGTAATTGTGTCATATACTTGGAAATTTCGACCCTTGCTTTCGTGATCCGATGGCCGAGTGGTTTTACAGGCATCCGTCCGGTTAACGGAGTACGCTGGTACAATTCCATCTCGGAACACTTAGAGGTCTTAGTCACTTTTTCTTTGTATATGACATTTATTTAATGTTTGTTAATATTATTTCTGAAAATTAATGCAAAAGTTTTAAATTATTGGTGGAATGGGTACTCAATTCCTTGTTCAGTTGTTTCTTATACTTATGCTTGAAAAGTAGGTAACAAGGAACTTATTTTGACGCTGATTACTGAAGGTGGCGTTACAGATGGTCTTTCTTACCATACATCTATCACCTTTCTATCCACATTTGACGCTTTAAAGAACTTTACAGACAATTCATTTTTACGCGTATATAACGTTTTGCGTTTCAAACCTACATACTATCATTATTTCTTATTTATATTACTTCTGGAGGTCTGCCTTCATTCTTTTACTATGTTTAGTTTATTTCGTCGTATATGTGACGCCGTCTTTATAGTCAAGGGCAGAATTGCAATGAAAAAATACCGCGATGTACCAAAGATCAACCAATTATGCTCATGTTCTTCCCCCCTCTTCCAAATCACATTTTCTATTTCAATTTGACGAAATTTTCTTGATACTTACAAATTTTGTAGAAACCGCTTAAAAAGGCAGTCTTGGACAATGTATGTACGTTATTGATTTCTAGTTTTAGAAATATACCAACTTATAATGTTAGTAAACGATTTAGAACATTTTTAGAATTTATCTGCTGAAATTCTAGTTTGAACGTGTATTGATAGAAAATTTTACACGTTATTTCTTTGCACTAATTTCATAAAATACGAAAATTGTTATATTGCATATTTTCAGTTTTGTAAAAAGTAACATAAATCGGTATATTCCGATTTTAACATTTGTCATTCTCTTCTTATTTATTTTATTGTAAATATTTACTGTACGCACTAAAATATGATTTTCGCACAAGATGTGCACTCATGTTACACAAATATATAGAATATTGTCTTCGGTTACCGCGATAGTTACTCATGAAATAAAACTATGGAAACGGATTAAATCGCGTAAAATTAATTTACAATTCATCCCGACGTTTCGAACACTTTACAGCATTCGTGGTCAACGGGTGACTGAGGAAAAATTACAATGTGCAAAAGCTAGTACATACAAGAAATATTAACGAACCATGACCATAAATAATATAGATTTCTAAGGCAGGTTCACACACTATTTACACACTATTAATAAAGCTAGTTATACAATATTCAAAAAATTTACCATTACTATATTCAAAAACAATTAATGAATATACACAAAATTGACAAAAACAAACTGCAAATGTGCAACACCATACAACACAAATGCCTCACAGTCTTCGTCGTGCTTGTTCCATTATCAGATGTACTACTGGATCCCAAGCCGGTGGTAAAGTAAAGCCATCTTCTCTATGAAAGTTTGAATATTTCTTGATCTCAATGGCCTAGCGCAACATTATGGTTATGGGTGGGGGAAAACGTCGGGATGAATTGTAAATTCATTATACGCGATTTAATCCGTTTCCATAGTTATATTTCATTAATATATAGAGTTATGTATGTCTATATAAATGGGTATGGTCTTTTGTAATGTAGAGATAATTTATAGAAATGTGCTTAAAAGGCAGCTCTATAAGACGAACAACACTGTTGCTTAACCTTTTAACCACGTAAGACGTCTATAGACGCGCGCGGCTACAGCCCAATATGAACCTTCGTTCGTTCGGATAAGGTTCAAAATCGTGCACGACAGACGTGGTGTTCAAAGGTTTGAAACCAAAAAATCAGTCTACCAGTCGACTGAATTATCTATGTGCTTCTATAAATAATAGTAATAAGTACGACATATATACTTATTAATTTAGATGCATTATACTCAGATATTTTAAATAATTCCACGTAACATCTTTTAGGAGTTTAAAACGTTTCTGTCACATATTTTCCAAAAATTAACTATGTAAAAAACTAAATGATAACTTACCTCATACTATCATATTTTTCGGCCTATTTGTCACGAACCCCACTAAGTTTTTGAAACTAAGTGTTGACTAAAACTCCACTTTTGACTTCCAAAAGAACTGTTTTTCTTGTAAAGATTTTTAATAGCTTATCTATATACATCAAGTTACCATAATTATAGTATAGATAGGTACTATGTACAATTGTACATGTAATGTAGAAATTATGTTATTAGTATACAATACAGAGCTAACAGTTTTTGATGGTGCTTATCCAACTTATATGTAGCTACATAATGTAGCATTATAGCATAGGTCTAAGCTAGGTATAAAACTATTTTTTCAGTACAGATGGTCGTTTTTTTACGCACTAGTTCGAGAAGTGGTTCATTATATGCCAGGTCGAAACTTCGGAGGCTCATCTGTACTGAAAAACGTCGTACGATACACGTGCGAAAAGGAAATTCGAAACGAGTGGCGATAAATTAAAACACGACCGAAGGGAGTGTTTTAAATCGACACGAGTTTTACGCACTTGTATCGTAATGTACTATTATGTGCTCGCCTCTCCACGTCTTAAACCTTCAATAAAATGTGTTGTCTCTAAAAAGTACCCCTTAAAGCTAGGAACAGATTAAGGGACGCATCCGGCGGACGTCGTCGTCATCTGGCGAGATCTGGATAATTGAATATACACTGAATTGTGCAAACTAGCTCACATAAGCCATGGACGTGGCCTTGAGCGTTCGGACGTCCGTACGAAATCTGGCGCGCTGGACGTTTTAACGGCTCAGCCACGACATTGGTCTAAGCGCGACAGCGGTGAGCGGCAGCCATACATTGGAGTGAGACACAGCGATGGGACTTTTCATTCGCACGTATGGCTGCCGCTCACCGCTGTCGCGCTTAGACCATTGTCGTGGCTAGGCCGTAAGACTGTGCACACTTATCAGTCGCGTTCGTCAGCCGCGTCCGCGTGACGCGTCCCAAAATTTGTAAAGATACAGAACAAAAGATACAAAGAAAACTTTAAATTACATTTCGGCACAAAACCGGTATACATATAAGTACTGAATAATAGATGTGTTTGTGTGGCAAACGGTCATGTAAAACACGTTTAATTTCTAAAGTCAGCCCAACATTAGTTTGCAACGATTTTGATATAGAAACATAATAGAAAAGACATAATAGAAAAAAAAATCACATTCCCACAGTAAATGTGCAATCGGAGCGAAAGTTTAAAAAAATCGGTTCCCTTGGGAGTTATGAAAACTCTAGCATACCGTATTTAGCTTTTTTTTATCTTTATATAGATTTTTTTATATTGCGAGATCAAAAACATTGTGGGTAACTCGGGGCATAAGAATATTGCAACTCGAGTTTTAAAACCCTCCGGGAAGCCGTCGTGATTTAACATACTCTCGTTAGCAATGTGCTGTCGTATTGTTACGGAAACGTACGAACGTGTCATGCTATTTCAGTCAGTCTCAATACAAGGTGTACTGACATTGACTGAACTAGCAAGACAAATACGAACGTTTCCGGAAAAATACGAAAGAAACTCTTCGCACTACATCTGTATTTAATATTTTGTTGATTTTCTCTTTATTGGTGTTAAAATTCGAATATATTATGGTAATGAAGAATCTTTAGGTGATCTGGCTGAGTTGAAATTGTTATAAATTTATAATTATTTAGTATGTTTAAAGCATTTAAATGTTAATTTAAAATTTTGATTTCTAAAAGTGAGCAAAATTTTATAAGAAAACGTATTAAGTGTGTCAGTTTATGGGATATAAAATTGTTATGTGATACATATTTCCTTTTTCTGACTTTGATAGTTTTAATTACATATTTTATTATAAATATTTTATATCTAAATTCATTAAAACAAGAATTTGTGAATAATATATTTTGGAGCAAGATACAAATAAAACAATGCTTTAAGCATTTATTACGAAATAATAAAACGTATACGTTACTCTTGACCGTTTCATTCAAAATGAAATGACACAGGGTCGAGAACACTTCTTAAGGCAGTGGTCCCACCAAAACCGAGTAAAAAAAAAAAGATCCTGTGTAAATAAAAGAGAGAGAGAAAGAGAGAGAGAGAGCGAGTGATTTCTAGTTCATCGCTCGGCGACGAACTATATTTACATGGGAGCGATCATTTTTTGTTCGTTACTATGGCTAGTGATGTGCAACTTGCGGTAACTTTCCAAAAAAATCTTAAATTTCATGAAAAGTTCACGAAACTTTCACGAAAAATAAAGGGACTCTTTTGAGACAAATAAAAATATCTTTAAACCGGAATTTAAATTTATGAAATGGAAAGTTTCCATCCATACAATTGTCCATAAAAAGTATGGAAAGTTTCCGAAGTTTTCCTATGTGAAAATTTCAGAATTTTGGAAACTTTTCGTCGGCACATCAGTAACTATGGCTATGATTTGCTTCCTTCTGGTGGGACCATTGCCTGAAGTATTCGCATTTTACCCGACTATGGCAAGGCCTAGAAAAAGTTTAATGTATGTATATTGGATCTTGCTACTATAGAGGCTAATATCTGTATCTTAATTTTCTAAATACTTCTCTTCTTTTAACACACACAAAATGTTCCGATTCGATTATTTTCGATGAATCGGTCTTACTACACTATTGATTAAAATTCTACTTCCATTTTTCGTTTCGATTAATCGATTGTATGAATCGATACCTGCTATACTTCCATCGAGCCAAACACTTAAGATATATAACTTGTAATCAGGTAAGAAACTGAGCTTATGATTTCCTTCGTTCCATAGATTAATGTTTATAATGTAAGTAGTTCAATACAACGGATCGTGGTATGACCAACACCGTAAGTTAGTCTTCAAAAACTATCTAGCCTTTGCCCGCGGGTTCGCTCGCGTTAAATTCGCCAACAACAAACAAACTCCCCCCCCCCATTTTAGAGAAGCGGGGGTTAGAGACAAAACGTATGTTTCTTTCCATCCCTTCAACTATCTCACTTAAAAAATCAATTCGTCGCACCGTTCTGCCGTGAAAGACTGACAAACAAACAGACACAGACACTTTCCAATAGGCTACTTGCCTCCTAGTCAAATCAGCTTCTTTTTAAGAACTGTCAAAACGATTTTGAACGTCTTGCTATTATGGAATTAATATGAAATCGAATAGAGTGACGTCACGGTCAACTGATTTACTTTATATATTTCTATCTGATTTATAAAATATAAATTAGAGTTAAAAATAACTTCTGTCCCTGTTTTTCTTATAATTATCTGATGCTTTATTTCGTGCATGGTATAAAATATTTTATTTTAAGTACAATCAAGTTGCCTATATAATATTAGTATGGATGTCTTATATTTGAATAGTGCAATAAAGTCTCTCCACGATTCGTTGTTGATTGACCGTATAAATGTATTTTTTAAAGACACACACGGGTCGAACGCGATAAAATAGTGTGTGTCTTTAAAAAATGTGTACAAAACGCGAGAACTTAGTGTCGTATAAATGTATCTATTATAGCTTTTAATATTTAAACTTTTAGACCTAACGTGTCTGAATCTCTGTATGTGCAAACTAAAGTTATCCAAATAACTTGCGTGATGACTATACGTGTACAATGTACTAATGGTGTTACCAGTGTTATAATAGATGTTTAAATTATTCATAGTGTGTAGGGAGTGTAGAAAGTAAAGTGGGAACATATCTATGAGAAGTGCTCATATAAAACTAAATATATAGCGCTGCAATCTCTTGGGGGCAAATTTCAAATCACCTACAGCCAGGGCCGGATTAAGGGTAGAGCGAGTGGAGCGGCCGCTCTAGGCGCCGAATGGTAAGGGGGCGCCAAAATCGTCATTGCGTGGGCGCACACATAGCCCAAAGTGGCGAGAGGAGCCGGAAATTAATTTTATTCAGATACTGAAAATCTAGATTTGTGATTCAGATTATCTGAAAAGTTGCACCGTTGCACCACAATGCCACCATGTACAACATTCATAAGGTGGGAGCTGTTGCTACTGTTGCTAGGGTGCCGCGAAAGATGTTTCTAGCTCTAAGAACAAATTAAATTATTTTCATAGAAAAATACGCTGGCTTATAGAGTACGCTGGTTCGATTCCAGCTCGGAGCACTGGAGGCCTTGGTCACTTTTTCTTTGTATTTGACATTTATTTAATGTTTATGTTTCTAGCTCTTGACGAACCACATTGTTGCGAGGCCGAAGGACAATGTTAAGTCGCTATCCAAACGCTCAGTGTTTATCCGCAATTCAAAGCGGAGTTCCTCTTAAAGCCAAAGGCGCAAAACGTCTCACAGAGGCGCAATTTTGTATGAGTCAAAGGAGTGTAAGCGTGATGATAAACGCACTTCTAATAACCCAAATCTAAATACCCTAAAATATGCCAAAGGCCGAATAAGATGAGAGCATAATTAACCTATTTAATTCCAAGCTCTTTTGCTCTTCTGCAGTTCTGCAGTTAGAGTCGAACTTATCGACTTCTCAATGTCTGTCCACAAGTTGGCCATTGCTGCAATTTGCTTTTCTCTCCCATGCCTTGTCAACTAAAGCTCAAATCCGACTGTTATCAGTTATTGGTTTCTTGGTCTGCCAGAGCTTGGTCTTTGGCCTCTTTTGTTTCATTACAGCCATTTGTTCTTGTCCTAGTGAACTCCTCAATGAACACGCCGCACAGGAAAGCATTAACCTCGCGTACGTTTGTCCTATAAAAGACAGGGGCTTTTATAAAATCAAGCCCCCCCCCCCCTAAAATTATAGGAAAAAAATTCGCGCTCGCTTCGCTCGCACTTATTATTTCTATCGGTACACAAATATTTTAGTTACCTAGTCAAATGGTTGTGACGTTTCAAATGGTCACAGCGAATGTATGAGCATTTTGGCATCGAACCCCCCAAAAAAGGTTAAACAAGGGGGCGCCAAAACTATATTTCGCTCTACCCTGATCGAGCGCGCGGGCCGGCGCTGCCTACAGCTTACTTCACTCCATCAACAACGTCTAATTTCATGTCAATCCATTAGTGACTACTAGCGCCATCGATCGTAGAGATTTGTAACTATAATTCAAAGCTGAAAACTTTTTCGACTGTTCTACTTTACTTTATACACTCCATAATAATGTGATTTTCATATGGCAACACAGATGCGTCTATGGATTACTTTGCACGTAATTTCAAGTGCTTATTTTTGTTTATTTATTTTTTTGTCGATTTTTTTTCTTTTAATACTTGTAGGTTTGTTATAGGCTACAATTTTGTACATCTACTACTGGATATAACAGTAATTTTGCTGTAACATGCAACTACTAAAAATCTGTGTTGCTATTTGAAAAAAATGACATTCGTCTCTTATATGAGTCACTACGAATTACGGTTTAGAGATATTCCAAATAGTACCTATTTACTCTAAATTTATGTTATTTTATTTCATTTATACAGTATTTCTACACTATAGCATTAGAAATGTGTCGCCGATTCCTCACTGCCAAGTCAATAAATCCTTGAATTTTCTATAGCGCTCTCCACACTCGCGCGCGTATCGACGAGTGTGGACGGCGCTTAATATGAGTAAATAATTTCATAGATAATTCAAACTGCCAGATTGATTTATTTATTTAATCTTTATTGCACAAAGATAATACAATTGTACACAAGGCGGACTTAATACTATAAGGCATTATCTACCAGATTGATTGATATATTGATACCCATAATTATGTTAATTGCCAATACCAGTATATATTATTTGCGGCGTTTCGCGTCTAAAGGATCTTTACCTAGTTTTACCTGGTTTTGTACTCGAAGCATAAGGACACTTCTGTGTTGGAAAGCTACTTTATGGCACTGGTCCCCGCGAGCGAGCTATTAGCTATGGGCTATAAAAACGAGCAATAGATAAGTAGTCCCGTGCAAATAAAAGAGACACGGCAATTTTAATAGCTCACCGCTGGGCGAGTAACTATAAACATCGCCGTGTCTCTTTTATTTACACGGGAGTGATTATCTTTTGTTCGTTTTTAAGCCGATAGCTCATAGCTTACTAGCTCGCGGTGGGACCAGTGCCTACCTAGTAAAATTCGTAGTGACAATGGGCGGATGGTTATTGTAACAAATAGATGTGATATGTATTGTCATCGGGTAGTGTTGGCGGGACGCCGCGTGTTGCACTGAGTGTTTTATAAATGTATAGACTATTCTCGTGCGTTTTATTTGTCTTCGATTTTCCCTTTAATCCATATGTGTCCATTTAGTCGTTTTCCCCTTCTTCCCTTCAAAGTGTTCAGTCACCGGCATAAATATGTGATGATTTCTATACCTTGTCACATTAACGTCTTGTTTGAAATGTCATACGAAATTGTCAAACGATTTAAAGCGACAAAGTACAGGAATCATCACTTATTTATGCCGGTGACTGTGCAGACCTAAAACCAAGTTTTGGACTAAAAAAATTATGTAATTAAGGCAGGCAACAGACAGTCTTTAAATTCATAATCCTGGCTGAATGCGCCAGGAGCGCGAAGCCATTAAAAAAACATCATAATCTGAAAAAGAATATTTGTATACAATCTGTCGGATAATACTGTGTGAGAAAATTCATAATAAGAGTGTGTTGGACAGTTGCAAAATTGTATGGATCTCCGTGCATTATGATTTTTGAGATTATGAAATTTAGGACTGTCTGTTGGCGGCTTAAGAGCGCCCACGCGCGACTTTTCCAAGCGATTTTTTTGTCGCGACCATGGGCTAGTATGAAAGTGCGCTCACGAAGCGACGCAACTTTTCATACAAATACGTAAGTCGTCGAGCAACTTTGTCGCCCGTGGGTGCGCACCCTAAGTGCGTTTTCACATTATCCGATATCGGATGTCGGGCAGATATCCCATACATTACAGGCGCCATCTTGGATTTTTTCTATGGAAATCCTTCCGACATCCGATATCGGATCGGATAATGTGAAAACGGCATAAGGGTCGAGGACGACTCTACTCCATGGGTTCATGAAAATGAAATGAAATTAATATTTCCGGAAATACATTCCATAGATTACTATTACAGTCAAGTTCATGTACATTTCTTCTTGTTGCAATAAGGTGAAAAAATGTACACATATTCATGAACTCTACTGTAGTAATATTTACATTATAAATAAATTACAATTAATGTTAGTTATAGTTTAAGTACAGATGGGTTATCACGTCTGGCAGGAAATTGAAACTAATTGAAATATTTTACATTACTACATAGAATTTCATATATAAATGTTTCCGAAAACAAGCGTGTCATATAAAATATCCATGAACATTTTCAGCTTAATCGGAAACCGAAAAGTGAAATTTTCCTTTATAAGAAATTGTAGATGTTCTTGCTAGATAAAAAGTATTCTAATCTCTTAATTTGAACACAAAAAAGGATTTATAGATATTTAGATGACGTTCAGACTGATAGCGCTACGTTTTTAATATCTAATTTATTGTAACTTATTATCATGAAAAAACCAAATTGTTATGTTTAGGTTTGGTTTAGGTATATTATAACAATCAAATTTTGCTTACATTCGATTCGTAGTACGCAGGGCGTTTATGCATTTTTTTTTCATATTTGCCCCCCACGAACCCAACTTTTTTTGGAATCCTAATAGGAGAAAAAATGTGTCCCAAGGGTTTTTTCCCATTCCAATTACCATTTTTTCATAGATTTTGTATGGTGGCTCGAAGCTAGGTTTGATAAATGTATGGAAATCTTGGGACATTTTTTCTCCTATCAGGATTGAAAGACCTCGCGATTCTGTGTATGAATCGTGTAAAATTATCCACGTTACAAAAAAAGTAGGGTGGACAACATTGAAAAAATAAATGGCCCATTTTTTACTTTTTTATATGCAACTCAAATGAAGACAATGAATAAATAATATTCGGAAAGGTAAATAATCAACCAAGCACCTATTAAATTACCATATTTAACGTAACTCCAATGTGGTCATCAACTCATCACACAAATATCTGCCGTTACAGGGTTTAGAACCCAGGACCATCCGCTTAGCAGGTCATCCACCCAGTCCGGTAGTCAAAATAATTAAAATCACAAAACATAAATCAAAGTAATCACTAGCAGGTTCATTATCAGGGTTTAGCCGTGATTTCTTTATTATTGGAGATAATGTTATCATTTGATTATGATGGAACATATTTAATGAATTGGCAATAATAGATTAGGAGGGTTAGTGGTATCCAAGATGCTCTTCAAAACGGTCTTCTTAATCGTGGGCCTTAGGCAGGTAAGGAATTAAAAACTTTAGATTGTTGATATTTATTAAGATATAGGTACTTTTAACAGCCGATGTATTTACCTTTTTATTGGACAGGTAAGAAATTAAAAACTTTAGATTGTTGATAATTATTAAGATACTAGCTTTTGCCCGCGGCTTCGCTTGCGGTAGAAAGAGACAAAAATAGCCTATGTCACTTTCCATCCCTTCAACTATCTCCACTTAAACCACATCAATTCGTCGCTTCGTTTTGCCGTGAAAGACGGACAAACAAACAGACACACACACTTTCCCATTTATAATATTAGTATGGATAGGTAGTTTTAACAGCCGTGGATTTACCTTAAAGATCTCATCATCCCTTTTTTGTATCGTCCCGATTCATTCAAATAGTTGAAAATATTTATGCCATCCTAAAATATATCTTGTTATATATAACCAAACGGTTTTCTTTATTTATTTATTTTAATTTTTTTTTTAATTTATTGAAAACAAAGATTACAGTTATACAGTTTCTAGTTTTTTCGCGAGTTTAAGCTACCGTTTCGTTTATGAGTTAAAGCTACCTATATGATTATCCGATTACGTAATAGTCTGACTCTAAGACCGTTTTCATATTATCCGATCCGATATCGGATGTAGGAACTTAGGAAGGATGTCAAAGATGGCGCCTTTAATATATGGGATATCGGTCCTACATCCGATATCGGATCGGATACTTTGAAAACGCACTAGAAATATAAATACACCCATAACGAGACCCGGATCAGATTTTCTGACAACTGTAATATAAGGGTAAGGGGTAAGGAAAGTTGAGGGTTTATCTTGAGGGGTATGATGAATAATGTTCCGTATAACGAAGCACTATGAGCAGATTTTTATCTTACTCTTAAAAACCTTGAATCTTCTCCCATCTTACCTTATTGTAGGAGTTATACAATGCAACACGAACCAATGACACACAAACTTGATCACCCCCATTCGTGTAGAGAGCAGGGTTAGTGTACTAGTTTCACCAGCACGAGTTGTCCTCAATTTGGTGATCTATTTGTTTTTGGATTGGATCCACTTTGCTGTTGACAGATTCTGGCGCTGCCCACGGAACCAGAGTACACCAAGGTGGACCTTATTGAAAATGTCATCAAGGGTGATGCTGACTCCGAGCTTGACACTGGTAAGTGCCGACTTTAGAATACTTGTTCAACAAACTAAATTCAAACAAAGCCTAAAGCAAGGAGGATCGAGTATTATAGAGAGCAGGGATGTAACGGAGTTCTGCTTCTGCTTCCGTTACTGCGGAACTTCCGTTTTGTTTTACACATCCGCTTCTGTTCCGGTTCTGTTATTTTTCAAACGGAAGTTATAACGGATGTCGGAACCTAGCGCGACGGTGGGACATGAGCGGCGTACATGAAAGACCAACAGGTCTATACCTATCATTCGCTCATCTCTCCGCTTGCCACGTGCTGCGATACTAAACATTAATCGCTTCATTCCATTGCGCGCCAATATTTGTCCTGTCCACCTAGTTAGTAGCGAGTGAACAACTATTCAGTGGTGCAGGGCTTATCTACGATCCCCTTAGAAGCTCCCCTTAGATTTGTTTATTAAATACAGTTTACTTCTTTTACAATCACTCCATTTAATTTAAAAATTTAATTGTGTGCTAACAATTACACATATAATTTTTACTGGTTAGTTTTGGATTGTATTATACTACCTACGAGTAAGTTTTCTTTTCGTTTCTAAAACCTTTTACGGCATAATAAAGGTTTAAAAGGATTCTTATGTGATTTTTAGTGATTACCTAAACAACAAACAATCTTAAAGTTCAAGGTGATTTAAATTTTTGGATTGTAATGAATGATATACTTAAGATAAAATATCAGGTAACTTTTCTTTTCGTTTTTAAAACCTAAGTGGGCCTAAAGGCTGATTACAAACTGCTGATTACAGGCTGAACAGTAAACACCTAAAAGTTCTAGGTAATTTAATTAGTTTTGGTTTATGTTATACCTATGTGGTATTTTTTCATTTCGTTTTTAACATCTATAACTTCCGCTTCTGGTTCCGGTTCCGCTTCTGCTTCCGTTAAACTAAATTCAAAACTTCCGCTTCCGCTTCCGGTTCCTTTAAAACCACATCCGTTACATCCCTGATAGAGAGTTACTGTCGAAGGAAAATGTGTAATCACAGTGCATAAACTGCCATCTTTTGACACAGGCTTAAAACTTTTGAACCTCAGTTTTGACAATTTGGTCCATATTCTTAGTTCGATATGTGTGAAAATGTCAAATATTAATATTAGCGCCATCTAGCTGAGCGTACCCCAAAGGTGTAATGCCATCTAGCCCACCGTACCTTTTTCGGTATGGTACTGAGGTACGGTTTTTTCTTAGACTTTATCTGTCTATACGGAGTTATATATGTCTGCCTAAAGTTTCCATTGGAGCTAGGACAAAAACACTCTAGGTGTAACAGAATTGCTCTACGGACCCCTTCCTCGATATATTTTGTAAATATTATCCGATTCTTTTCAAAATAGCCTCTGGAACCAAGACTCCATAGTCTTAGAGCCCACTGGCTTTGAGGATTCTTTAGCTTACAGGCCTAAAATACAATTTTAATTAAATTAAACTTAAATTGGGAGGAACAGAAATATGGGAGGTCTTTGCCCAGCAAGGCTTCCAATAGTAGTTAAAAAATCCCTTCTTTAACTTCCAATAATAATTAAAATATCCCTTCACGTAATTTCTCTATATATTCCGTAGGATAAGGGTCATATATCAGTAATAATAAATAAATAAATAAATAAATATTATAGGACATTCTTACACAGATTGACTGAGGCCCACGGTAAACTCAAGAAGGCTTGTGTTGTAAGTACTCATACAACGATATATATAATATATAAATACTTATATACATAGAAAACATCCATGACTCAGGAACAAATATCTGTGCTCATCACACAAATAAATGCCCTTACCGGGATTCGAACCCTGGACCGCGGCGTAGCAGGCAGGTTCACTACCGACTGCGCCAGACCGGTCGTCGAAGTCGAAGTCGAAGTAATAAAGCATACATTCAACCAACAAGTTGTTTCCCTCAACGCTCCTCCTTACATGGCGATCCTGCCAGGATCGCCATGTGATGAGGGATGTAAATTCAAACAACATACTCGGAGTATGTATAGGTCTATTGGTCTATTAATGCATAAAATAACGTAAGTAACATGCTTATATACTCTAGGCTATGTCACTAGAGAGGTGGGGCGTAGCACACACTATAAGTACAAACTTAAAAGGTTATTTAACAAAGGCACATTGCACAGGATCAAATATATATCACTGTATCAATTGTATAATTTTTATTTGTTCCTAGATATGGCAATGACTCGCATCGTGTCAGGCTGGCAAGCGTACCCCGGGCAACATCCTCACCAGATCTACCTCCGCATGGTCAATGCGA
This sequence comes from Leguminivora glycinivorella, assembly GCF_023078275.1. Lineage (NCBI taxonomy): Eukaryota > Metazoa > Arthropoda > Insecta > Lepidoptera > Tortricidae > Leguminivora > Leguminivora glycinivorella. The sequence goes on along the minus strand of NC_062989.1, from coordinate 16,777,152 downwards.
CTGGCACCATGAGCGCCTGTGGTGGCTCTGTAGTCCACAAGAACTGGTTTATCACTGCTGCCCACTGTACCGCACAGTAAGTCTAAGTACCAATCTGAGCGGTCTACCTTATAGTACAAACTTTGGAGTCTTAAGTAAGTTAAGTTTTTAAAATTAAATGGCATCAGTTCATTGGTATTGATTTTGGTACGGTAAGTAGGACAGTGTACGGTAGTTGGCACTTGTAAATTGATATAGCTAAGTTTTACAAGAGCACATGGATTATCGGCCGTTGACGATAAGAAAGATTAATTCTTCATCAGCTTCTCACCATAACATTAGTTTACTGCGTAATAAGCTATCGATATTACACTTTAAACAACATTAATGAGCAAAAGAAGGAGAAATTATTCACGACACGATACCGCTAAGATGACGTTCGAACCGGAAGACCAGAGTCTTAAGTATGAGATCCCATCAATAATGACTGGTTTCACATTATCCGATCCGATATCGGATGTCGGACCGATAGCCCATACATTTCTGCCTTTGAAATCCTTCCTAAATCCTATATCGGATCGGATAATATGAAAACGCACTAAGGCTGGCGTCCACTAAGCTCGCATTTCTTATGAAACTGCGTCCATTAGCGACGTGTCTAATCCAATTCACCGTTTATAGACTCGATTTGGCTCCTGGCCTAGTGGATGCCAGGCTTTACTTAACCATTAAATGCATAGTGACGTATATATGCATCATATATTTTTGACTCTATTGACAGCATGTCAAAATTCAAATTTGAATAAATCTTTGTCAAGGTCATGCATTTAAGGTTTAAGCACAAACGCAAGCTTAAGGGTGTAGTTATAACCTAAGGCCAATCCAAATTAGCCCCTACTTTGGCCTGAAATGCGTTTGAAATCTACTGCTAAATAACTTTATTTAAGTACTTATCCTTTTATTGTCCACAGACGAGTGCGTCTCCTGGTGCGCGCCGGTCTCGTCCACATCTTGCAGCCTCAGTACGACTCCGAAACCACCGAGTGGTACAACTACCCCACCTTCATCGAGGAATTGGCCAGCACCGTCGTGCAGCCTAACGACATTGCGATCGCACATGTTGACGAGCCTTTCACCTTCAGCCGTGAGTAAATAAATAAATATAATAGGACATTCTTACACAGATTGACTGAGTCCCACGGTAAGCTGAAGGAGGCTTGTCTTGTGGGTACTCCATCCATCTTGTGGGGACAACCATATATATAATATACAAATACTTATATACATAGAAAACATCCATGGCAGGGTCTCTACACGCTAAGCCAGACCGGTTGTCAAGTAAATAGTCTCTAGTGACACTGCTACACATTTTGTAGCCACTCCCTGAAACCACAAAGTGGTACAACTGACCCCATATTTTTTTTTATTTATTGATAAAATAATATATTTTACATGTCAATGTTCTTAACTTAATATTAATTAAGTTTAAATTAGGCACTTATTATTATTATTAGTGTTTTACATAAATAAGTAGGTAGATACATTATAATATTCTAGTTTTAGGTCATCGACTGCTACCAACAAATTCATCTACGTCGTAGCACGCGAGGTTTGTTATTTAAGTTTGTTTGCGAACAGTCTATCGCTCTGTATTTCTAATATTTCGGGTGGAATTGAGTCGTATAATTTGGCCCCAATGACACTGAAATACTTCCGAGACTTGGCGAGTTTACATTTTGGAATCAATAAACGATCACGCCTACGAGTACTTCTGGTGTGAGCTCGCGACGCGGTATAGTTAATGTAAATTGGCGCGGACGTATTTACAAGCAGATATAAGATGTATACTCCCGGCAGTGTAAGTATCTTTGAATCTCTAAACAAGTCTTTCGCGGGGTGGTCGTAGGGTTTTCGGGTAATTATTCTTATGGCACGTTTTTGCATTTTGAATGCTTTTTCACGGTCAGCCGCTGTTCCCCACAGATCAATCACTTGGATGAGCAAGGCATGAAAATAACCATAATATGCCTTTTTCAGGTTTTCAAATGATAATGTTTTTGCAAGTCTTGAAAGTACTACTACCATCCAACAGTGATCTACTGTCATGCAACCTAACGATATTGCTATCGCACATGACGATAAACCTTTCACCTTCAGCCGTAAGTTATGACTAGTGGGGCTAGCACGATGAAACCACGGTGTGCGGTGGTACAACTGACCCCGCTATCGACTGCCGTTCAACCAAACGCACCTGTCGCACGCTATCACTAATAAGACATTTTGTAGCCACTCTCCGAAGTTACAACTATTCCACCTTCATCAATGAGTTATCTACTGTCGTGCAGTCTAACGATATTGCTATCACACATGACGATAAACCTTTCACCATCTGACGTAAATTATCACTAGTGAGACTGCTAGACATCTTGTAGCCACTCTCTGAAACCACAGAGTGGTACAAATGACCCCATCAGTACCATTCAGGGGTTATCTAGGGGGGAATGTACATGTACGCATGACAGCATGCGTGATGGGTGTACATTCCCAAAAAGGTTTTAGTGCACTCTTACTTTTAGGAATGCACTTGAATGTGAGTTTATGTGTGTTATGTATGTGTCATGTGTGTGTTCAATTATAATTACAGTAAATAGGTAGTAATCTAATTCAAGACTGCCCTATAACATCACGCTATGCCGGCCCTTGAAGACCTGATCACCCTGTGCAACGAAGCCACAAAATGGCTGACTGCTCTTAGTCTAGATATTTAAGAAAAATGTTACGTTCTATGTTTCTATTTTCTAACATGTAGGTACCTATGAATAAATAATGCCATATGAATAAATAAATAAAGTAGTAATCTTCTATTTATCTTATCATTATGTCTAATTTTCCGCCACTTAATTACGTTTATTGACGTAATGAACGCTATCGATATTTATTCAAAATAATGATTAAAATCTTAGGAATCAGCTGAAATGACAAGTAAAAGGTAAGTATATTAAACACAAACATGTGAATTTAAGAAAATAACATCATTTGAAGTAAGTACTTAACAAAATTTATAAAACAGATTCTCGAAAGCAGTGATGGAATGAACGAAACTTTCAATGTAATCCTAAAAGTAGAGGAGTTTCATGTGCTCTGACTACCCCGTTTGGGAATACAGGCATGAGTTTATGTATGTAATGTATTTAACAGCTAGTAGCTCAACGTGACTCTCGACAACAGCATCGAACATGATTCGTCTCCTTAAGGAACTGGAGGTGCCCTGGGCAAAATTTTGCGCAATCCTCAAATTGTATCTGTGTGCAGATCTGCTGCAGCCCATCAAGTTGCAGTCATCAGCTGACGCGTACAGGGACTACTCCAACCAGCAAGTCATCGCCAGCGGTTTCGGACGCACCTGGAGCATGGGTAAGGCTAAGCTTTGGTTTATTTGAACTTAGTTCTGTCCTCACATCGCTACCTGGTTTGCCCATGGTTTTGAGGACCCGTGGCCTTTTTCGTTGTTTTCCGGGAACCATTAAGCGCTTTAAGTTATCAGAGCTTCTGCGAGCAGGGTGCCCGGGGTGGTCGAAATACTCAAGAAAGCGATGCAGAGAGCTTTTAAGAATGTGGAAGGTTGAGCTCTTCTGTGAACACATTCATTCGTACGACGTTCTGTCTACGGTTCCCAATTTTGTCACTCACTCACTGACTGATCATTAAAATTTTAGGGTACTTCCTGAAGTCCTAGAGAGTTGAAATTTGGTACGCAAACTACACAAACAACATGGTACCTATTCATAGTAGACTTTTTTGTTTTTTTGTTAATATGGCTCTTTGATCTTCTCTCAATTCACAAAAAAAATCTTTTTTGATATAGCTCTTTGATCGCAGGTGCAACGGCCGAGAATCTACAGTGGGTGTACCTGAGCGGGGTGTCGAACTCGCTCTGTTTCTCCACTTTCGGAACCATCATCACCGACACCACCATCTGCGCGAGGTTCTATAACGTCACGTCCAGTCCACCTGCCAGGTAAGATCTTCAATAAGAGTTTTAAATGATTCACGGTTAGTTTCATAAGACTTATATTGCCCATCTCATTGAGTCTGGTACAAATCATTGGATTGAGTTGCATAATCCCAAGGTAATTTCAACGGAACGCCACTAGAATAGAATAGAAATATTTTTTCCCCTCACTAGCTCGGAAACACGTGTTTTGTCCTTTAAAACCAGCGGGTAAAAACGCATTTTATCCACTAGTGGGTAAAGTAATTTGACCTTGAATAAAGTCAAATTAACTGCTTAAAAATTGATAAAAGTAGGTGAAGGTGAAAGTCAAATTAACTGCTTAAAAATTGATAAAAATAATAAAGAGGATTTACCACCTGTGGAACTACTGGAAGCAGTGATAAACGCATTTTTTGCGTTGTAGTTTCCTTAGTGAGGGGAAAAGTTTTGTGTTACACTCGGGTGCAAATGTATTTTACTTCTCGTGTGTTAAAAAACTCGCAAGTTCAGGATTCTATTCTCGAACCACTCGCTTCGCTCGTGGTTCAACTATAGAATCCTTTCACTTGCTCGTTTTTCAATTTCACACTCGGCGTTAAAATACAACTTTGCCCCCTTGTATAACAAATAATTATTATTCGTAAGCACTTAACAACGATAACAATATAATATACACAAAAATTAACGACACACAAACAAGTAATCATACATCCACACAAAAGGCTGAGAAAAGTGCCACAAAATGGTCTCATCTGCTGGCGACTTCCAGCGCTGGTCTTCCGATGATTTCACTACATACCGAGATTGGTAAGAGAAGCCATCGAAATTCACAAATATAAAAATTTCAATCGTGAAGATGGCTTTAAATTATCAAATGTATGGAATCCAGTGATAAATTTGTGTAAAAAACCGATCAGAGTTAAGCAAACGTGGTGATACGGTGAGTGTAGTGTGTTTGGACAGACCAACGAGCGTCCGTTTTCCTGCGCAGTCTTCTCCACTTCGCCCGGTCTTCGGCATCCTTAGGTGTGAGATTGTTTTCTCGCATGTTACGACGTCCAGCCAGCGCTTCTTAGGCCTACCGCGGCCGCGTGACCTAGGGTCTTGGACAGTTAGATGTCGATTTTAAATTAAAAATGTTGTCTGGCTCTGTGGCGCCAATACGCAAGAGGGATAGAGATAGAATTCTATTGTCTACGAGCGTTTCTTGAGAGTTTGTGCATTCGGCTACGCACGCTAGAAAGGCAAATATGTAGGTATATGATCATTATTCTGCCAACTCTCATCCGTAAACAGCGAATCTTCCTACTATGTAAATCTGGGGGACCTTAGGAACATCTACCGTAAGAACTTTACACTTTTCCGTTTATTCTTTTTTAAGAAGTACAAGAATCGATATCTACATAAACGTGTCGTGCCATTGACGAAGAAAGTACTTACCTGATAAATGTCGGTGCTTACGTCACAAAAAACAAAATCTTCCACAGAGACCTTTGACGTAGAATACACGTGACTTATTATTTGTTATTAAAGGTTGATGATGCTAAACTTAAATTATGATATCATTTCATTATCTCAATCAACAAGTCACTGATTTCTGGTGACCGACTGATAGTCTTTCTGTCAGATAACATTGTATGACAACAACAACATTGTATGATTTACATTTCAAGCTGTGCGGCTTTGGAATTCCCTACCCCTAAATATTAGACGCGCTCAATCTCCTAATTCTTTTAAGATACTTCTCAAGCTTCACTTTTTATCTGATCATTGATCAATGATACCTTGATAGACTTATGTCCCCTATAGCTGGCATGTAATTTGTTATATATATATATGTATTTGTATGTTTATGTATTGTATTTTATTTTTATGTGTGTAGTATATTGTTTTGCGTAGTATAGTTTGTGCTAGATTTCCTCTAAGTCTACATTTAGTACACCTACTTACAAGGTTAAATTTATTATTCTCCACTACCTAGGTTGTCTGGAAGAGATCGCTCTTTAGCGATAAGACCGCCTCTTGTTTTACCTCTTAAGTTGTTGTTTATACTTGCTATGTTGTTTCGTGTATTGAGGTGTGCAATAAAGAGTATTTGTATTGTATTGTATTGTATTGTATGATTAATGTACCTATTTATTAATTGAATGATATAAGTTCTGTAATAGGTATAATAATTAGTTTGTATATGTATGATACTGTGCCTAACAAAGCGGACCCCAGGCTCCCATGAGCCGTGGCAAATGCCGGGATAACGCAAGGAGGATGATGATGTATCATACTGTTGATGAATGCCGGAAAACTCAGATTTTTCGCTTAGCCCGGTGTAACTTATTCAAAAATCTATATTCACAACTTTTATTGTGTTGTTTCTGGCCTAAAATTCTAAAATTTCACCGGGGACTCGGTAGGTCAAATGCAAATATCAGACCGTCTTATCGCTAAAGAGCGATCTCTTTCAGATAACCTTATAGTAGCGGAAATACTTACGTATTGTTATCGATCAAGATCAAGCTAGGAACATACTACGCGGACGTCCGTCGTAAAACGACCGCGACCGCGACCTATCAGTGTGCACGGAACAAAACATCCAGAGAGCCAGATTTCGATCGGACGTCCGTGCGCTCAAGGCCACGTCCGCGTCCGTCGACCGATAGTTTGCACGGTTATGTGTATTTCCATTGTCCAGATTCCCGTCCGCGGTCGATTTACGACGGACGTCCGCGTAGTGTGTTCCTAGCTTTAATCTTAATTTTTGGGTGCACGCGGTGCACAGCACACCTGATTTGATAAAACAATGTAATCATATCGGACGAGTATATTTCCCGCTTGGACTAAATAAATAAATATTATAGGGCATTCTTAGAATCTTACACAGATTGCCTATTAAGTCCCATGGCAAGCTCAAAGAGGCTTGTGTTGTGGGTATACTCAGACAACGATAAACATAATATATAAATACTATTTATAAAAAACATCCATGACAGGAACAAATATCTGGGTACGTAGCCGAATGGCACAAAGGAAACGCTCGTAGATATCTATCTCTATCGCTCGTGCGTATTGGCGCGACAGAGCCAGACTAACTTTCGCGGCGTTTCGTTTTCGTTTCGCGTCGCAGAAATGCCCATCACACAAATAAATGCCCTAGCCTTAAGAATTGCTGCAATAACAGTAGTTCTTAATTCCAAAGACCTATATAACTTCGTAAAGACCGATAAAGTCTAAGAAAAAAACGAACCCCAAAACCATACAGAAAAAGGTACGGTGAGCTAGATGGCGATACACCTTTGGGGTACGCTCGGCTAGATGGCGCTAATATTAATATTTGACATTTTAAAACATATCAAATATCAAGCTAATATGGGCCAAATTGTCAAAACTGAGGTTCAAAAGTTTTAAGCTTGTGTCGAGAGATGGCAGTATATGCACTGTGATTACACATTTTACTTTGACAGTCATTCTCTATAATACTCGATCCTCTTTGTTAATTCTTATACATAAGTATTTATTATCCAGGGTGACAGCGGCGGCCCCCTTGTCCACGTGGATGACGAAGGAGTCCCAATCCTTATCGGAGTAGCGGCGTTCGTGGCTGGCGGCAACTCGGGCTGCCACGCCGGACATCCTGCAGGTATATCCACATCCATCATACACCTACCACTAGTTTAGCGGTCAGAAAGTTTGAAATGGAGGAAAGCAGAGCACTTTGTGACTTGTTTTTAATTACAAGCTTTTATTCAACTTGCCTTGTTAACATACTAATAGAAATGCACCGAATATTCGGCTACTATTCGGTATTCGGCCTATCCGGCCCTTATTTTAATATTCGTTCGGATACTGGATGTGCTATTTTAGATTGAATGATTTTGGGGTAAACAAATTAAATGTAAAAAAAACCGGCCAAGAGCGTGTCGGGCCACGCTCAGTGTAGGGTTCCGTAGTTTTCCGTATTTTTCTCAAAAACTACTGAACCTATCAAGTTCAAAACAATTTTCCTAGAAAGTCTTTATAAAGTTCTACTTTTGTGATTTTTTTCATATTTTTTAAACATATGGTTCAAAAGTTAGAGGGGGGGGACGCACTTTTTTTTCCTTTAGGAGCGATTATTTCCGAAAATATACATATTATCAAAAAACGATTTTAGCAAACCCTTATTCATTTTTAAATACCTATCCAACAATATATCACACGTTAGGGTTGGAATGAAAAAAAAAATCAGCCCCCTCTTTACATGTAGGGGGGGTACCCTAATAAAACATTTTTTTCCATTTTTTGTTTTTGCACTTTGTCGGCGTGATTCATATACATATTGGTACCAAATTTCAGCTTTCTAGTGTTAACGGTTACTGAGATTATCCGCGGACGGACGGACGGACGGACGGACGGACGGATGGACGGATGGACGGACGGACGGACGGACGGACGGACGGACAGACAGACATGGCGAAACTATAAGGGTTCCTAGTTGACTACGGAACCCTAAAAAACAGTTATGATTGTAATATCTACTTATAACCATAGCCATTTATTATTAAAAAAATAAACATTTAAACATATATTTTGCCTTGAACGAAATATTTATAATAAAACTAGTTTTTTGCACTTAAAACGGACTCCGCGCGAAGTTCACTACGCAACAAATCAAAACCTGCACTGCTTAAATTGTAGGTGAGGTGTTGTAAGTAAAATTCTGCTGGCCGAATATTCGGTATCCGGTATCCGGCCAAACAACTATTCGTTGCATCTCTATATACTAACAACTAGTTTGCGTCAAAACGTAGAAGCTAAATTTGACCCACTTCCCGTTTTCCGATTAAGCTGAAATTTTGCACAGTTGTGTAAATCACGTGACAATACAATATTATGGTGTCATGGAGCTGATCTGATGATGGAGCAGAAAGGTGGTCATAGGAACTCTGTCATGAGGCGTCGTATTTTTGTTACAAGTTCTCAAACAACAATTTCTCTTTATTATATTTTGACTTTTTTTATAGTAGATATCGTCACTACTTTTAAAAAATCTGGTATCTCACGCTGTTCCTCAAAGTTAAAACGCAGTAAGTCTATATGCATTCCATACATACTTACTACAATTTTCTTTTCACTGACAGACGAAGATACAAGTTTTTTTTAAAGTAGTGACGATATGTTTAATGGTTGACCCAAAACATACAAATTGATATGTATGCAGTGCGGTCATTTATCTCTGCGTCTAACTATTAAACATACTTACACAGAAAGAATCTGCACTGAATCGTCTTTTTTCTCCTCTTAAACTTACCCATTATTTTCCCAGGTTTCACCCGCCTCGGACCCTTCCACAGCTGGTTCACAGAGAAGACTGGTATTGACTTCGATGCCCAAGAAGAAGACACCGAAGCCCCAACCGAACCCCCTACTGAACCCCCAACTGAACCCCCCACTGAACCTCCTACAGAACCCCCAACTGAACCCCCTACTGAAGCTCCTACCGAACCCCCAACGACTGAGTCTCCTACCGAACCCCCAACAACCGAGTCCCCAGATTCCGGAGAAGATGAGTCCACAGAAAAACCAGATGAGGACAGTTCAGAGGAGAAGGATTCTAATGAGTCTGATGATGACTGCGAAATGTCTGAGCTCCTCAAGAAGTTGCAAGTCAATGTTAATGTCAAAGTACAACTTAACAAGTATGGTAATAAGAAACACAAATCACACGTAAAACATAAAGTGTAAAGTGTGTTAATTCAATATAATAATGTTTCCATAAAGTGTTTGAGTTATTGGGTCCATTTTGTATCAGTTCTGGAATTTTTATATTTTTATATGTATACCTATTTGTAAATAAATAATTGAGCAAATTATATTATATTTTTATTCAATCTTTACTTGATCTTTACATTTTTTTCACTATAAGTTGTCTTTTAAATGTAGATGTTGCTAGTAGAAAAAATAATGCTTTTTTATTTCGGTAGTTAGAACCTTGTCACAGCTTAGTGAAAAATTAAATTGTGATTCATCATATTTATGCACCATAAAAGGATCTGAATATCCACAAACAACTACAAAACTTTTCATATGGTTTACTTAATACTTACATCAAAAGATTCATCTTAGAATTGCATTTTTGAACATTGGCACTTTCACCGGGTGCATGTACATAATAGCATAATTTGTTCGTTGATTGATTGGTTGGTCATTTAATTTAAATCATATAAATAGCGATAATAGCATGCGTGGGTACCATCCGGTATAAGCTATGGAAAATCGTAATTTTTGAAATTAGAACTACCGCTTGGACAAGGATTAAAACAATATTAAGTAAGTCATAAGTTGACATAAGTAAATGATGCAATGATGTATATGCATAAGGGAGAAGAGAAATTATGTAGCAAATAGTAGTATAATATATATATTATGTAAGAGTATGTAGCCCGCTAAACAAAACACAAGCTGTATGCGCCGAGTGCAAGTACCACATAATTTATTAGATTCTGTTTGCTGGTCACCCTAACTTGACGTTTGCGTCATTGAAAGTATTCATGGGTGCAGGCAAAGTTACTACAATTTTAAGTTTTTACAATAAATGCTTGTTTTTGAAATGAAATGGAGGGATCGAGTGCTAAAGGTAAGTTAAATTCAACAGCATTATGATGAAAAAGTTTTAAAAGTATCAAGTTTTGTTAAGTTTTCATGTATAATCACTTAGCTATTTTTGTGTGGGCGAAATTCGTTTAAAGTCGTAAATTATCTTTTGTTTGCTACCTGCCTCACCTTCAGGTCGCTAACACTTGAATATGTTGCTAAGTCAAAGCCTTTAAAGTAGTAACTTAAGTCTAGTACTAAGCAGGAAAGTACTAAGTACGTTTGCAAGTGCGTCGTACTTCCGTGTTGTACTGTTCAAAGTGTTGTTGTGAAGGTTTAATGTTTTTGACTCGTACCACGCTTTAGACCTTCATTTCAACACTGTATTCTCCATTAGAAGACCTTAAATTCCAAAGTTCAGCTAGAAACTGCCATTATCATGGTTATTATTGCATAAATCAGATATATAGATGTTAATGTTTGATTTAATTAATTAAATTAAATCATTTATTTCAGGCAACTTTAGTCCATAGGTACACATATTCACAAATAAAGAAAATTACAACAAAAACTTAGGTACTTATATATCAATATAATTTCATACTGAATAGTTTCTCTTGTTTTGCTTAAGTAATCTCAATAAAATATAATTTACGACCAATCAGGACTTATAAATTAGATGATAAGTTCAACATAAAGTTGTTCAATACAAAATGTCAGTTGTTATTAAACAATCAGATACATTTATCAAAACAATGTGACTCAAATTGGAGTTCTGAAACTATGCAATAATTTCAGTACTTACATAGCTTTGTTAACCAAATTATTTTGCATGACTCTGTTTATTGAATCCTGTATGAAGCAAATGACAGTATAATTGAATCATGAGTGTATCGATGGATTCAAAAATAAAAAAATAATCATAATAGGACATTCTTACATAGATTCACTGAGTCCCACGGTAAGCTCAAGAAGGCTTGTGCTGTATACATAGAAAAACATCCATGACTCAGGAACAAATATCTGTGTTCATCACACAAATAAATGCTCTTACCGGGATTCGAACCTGGGATTGCGGCGTAGCAGGCAGGGTCACTATGCACTATTCCACACCAGTCGTCAAATACACGTTAATTGGATGGACATCAGCAATTAACACGTTAATATTTAATTATTTAATATCTATGGGTGTCTCACTGATATAATGATATATTTATTTTAGAGTCCCTCAACTGTGCCGGGTGCTTGAACAACATTGGAGAAGATGACTACGTGTCCGCTCTGGACCAAGAGTGGCATACTGATTGCTTCAGGTAAGTTTTTTACTTATTTTAGGCAGCCATTGAAATCAGATAACCATTTCTATTTTAAATTACTAAAATAACACCAAGACAAGAACCCACTGAGGTCAAAAGAGAATTCTTAATTGAAATTGTCAAACAAATAGACTTTAAGTTAAAAAATAAGAAAATGTGGAATGAAGCTCCGGCTGTGTGTTGTATGAGCTCCCTGCCAAGGTATTCCCGATGAACAACAGTATGGGGTTCTTCAAAAAATTTGTGCACAAGTTTCTAATGGGTAGGCAACGCGCATGTGATATCCCTTGAGTTGCAGGCGTCCATAGGTTACGGTGACCGCTTTCCATCAGGCGGACCATATACCTGTACAAAAAAAATATGTATATAGAAATCTTATGTAGAGTTCTCCAGTAACTTATCAACTTTGGCTGATAGAAAACTGTGTTTTTGCAACAATGATTTAATTAATTCTGATATATAGTTCCAAATGTTTGTGTGAATTTCTTAGTTTGGAATAAAATCAAACCTGTAAATCAGACCTTAAGGTAAGGTATTTTTTTTATTTATGAAACCTGTATATAATTACACTTTATTTAAAATTAATAATTATGATATTTAAAGAATAATTTTTATATAAGCAAGTGACTTGATTTTATGACATGTTTGCATTAATATTTCTATGCCGTATGTGGCAGGATGTGCTGATCAAAAAATGTATTACCAACCTACAATGTACCACATTCTATGAAATAAAATATTTGATTGATTGATTGATTGATTGACCTTATTGTCGATGGTGCTTACGTCCCGCGGCGCGCGGCGTCGTATTTGTACACCAACATCGCTCATTGAACACCGTAGGCGCCATCGACAATAAGGTCACATTTGAACAAAATGATTATTACAGGTGCTCAGTATGCGACTGCCTGCTCTCGACATGGTACCACGAGAAGGGAGGCCTGCTGTTCTGTCAGCAGGACTACTGGGCACGCTTCGGCGAGCCATGCCACCATTGTCAAAAGGTAAACTGAATGACTAAATAACCTACACGGCTAAGCTGAAGACCCGGGTTCGATTCCCGGCTCGGCCACCAGTGGACCTTGTCGTTTTTTCTTTCGTGTATGATATCTATTTAAATTTGTAATTTATATATAGTAGTGTGACTACTTGAAAAAAAAGAACAAATCGAAAAATATTCAATAAAATAATTTGATTTGTTCCCTAGTTGACTAAATAACCTAACCACAAAATTAAAATCTTGAAAAAACCCCCGACCGCGACATAGTGGACCGATTTTCATAAAACATGGCTAAGAACACTCCCGACTAACTCAGCTTTTGAACAAAAAAAAACTAAATCGAAATCGGTTCATCCGTTCGGGAGCTATGATGCCACGGACAGACACATACACACAGACAAACAGATAGACAGGCAGGCAAACAGATAGACACACACACACATAGACAGACACATCAAACTTATAACACCCCCTCGTTTTTGCGTCGGGGGTTAAAAACCGATCGTTTAAAAAATCTAATAAGTAATTTTTGATCACACTATAATTGCAAGCACGCAGAGTGGGAGTTATAGAAAAATCGTTCTCCTAGAAAGTTATGAAATTTCTAGTGTAATATTTATCTTTTTACATGATTTTCATACACAAATGTCAGGAAAAACATTGTGTGCAAGAATTTGGAAACTCAAAAGACTCCTCAGGATCTCTGTCTTTGGCATGTCTTTGTTAGGTCAGGAACAGGAAAGACCAAAGAAAATTTTTTTTTTCTCAGGTGATGACTGGACCGGTGATGGCAGCCGGTACTCGCCACTATCACCCAGAGTGCTTCGCGTGTAATACTTGCGGAGCCCCCATCGACGACAAGGAGGCCTACGCGGTGCAGCAAGAACGGTTGTTTTGGTTAGTTTGTCACCCAGAACATTCTTAAAAACTTTGAAAAAAACCATGTAGCTTTTGCAATATAGATATTTTGTTAGATGGCACGTCAAAACATGGAATATTCTTATGTATTCCAAATTAATATCAAATTCTGCTTTCTACATATTTAACTTATAAATTGTACTCTCCATTACTAAGCAAGGCCTTTGATACAGTATTGAAACCAATTCTTGGTTGATAATAATTGTCTTTATAATTTGACCCGGTTTGATAATAATTGTCTTTATAAAAAGGAAAAAAAAACTATTAAGTAGATTCAGCCTGTTTTAGGCTATTCTGGATTGGAGTGGCACAAGGTAGTATCTTAGGACCAACACTCTTACAATCCTATATATTTATCACTTGCCTCTGGATTTACACAAAAAATAGTGTAGAAAACCTTTTGTCACTAGATAAAAGCGCTTAATATGTAGGTCGTATTAATGGACAACGCTTCAGCTCTCCTACGTTTATGCATTTTGTTACTATGTTAAGAGGTCTTATTCCCGAAGTATTGGTTATAAATTAGTTGTGTAAATTACTAATCATACTATTTTCTCCCTGTTACTTGCTTTAACTGGGCTATTGTGATTTAATATAATTTTCATCACCGCACTTTAAATGTGCTATTGCGCGCAGGCGGAGCGTGAGTTATAGAAAAATCGTTTTCCCAAGGGAATAATGAAATTTCTTGAACCGTACTTAACTTTTTTACATCTATTTACATATTTTTTACATTGCGAGTGTGATGAAAAACATTGTGTGTAACTCGGGGAGTATGAATATTACTAACTCGAGTCTTTAAATCGCTCCGGCAAGCCGTCGCGATTTAACTTACTCTCGTTAGTAATATTCAACTTCCTCCCCTTGTTGCACAATGTACTATTTATTAGACAAAAATAACACTAACTATTTTACAACTGAGTATCCGCAACTCAGGCTTCATCATGAGATTACAAACATCCATTTAGAACTTAGTAGAGCGGCGAGAGGGTCTCGGGAAAAGTTGATGTGACTGGAGAGTATACTGCTGACAAGTGGTATCGTTGTGATCGGTACACTTTACTGAGTACGAAATAATGACTTGTCACTTTCTCAGACTGTGGGGGGGTTAACTATGACGTCACAAAGATCGCGGTCCCGGGTTTAATTTTTTTGCCAATTTGTCTAGAACCCCTTATCCAATTTTGAAAAATGAGGTGTCGATTGAAAGCGTATAACATGCTGATTAAGATTTATTATATGTGAAAAGTATAGTTTTGTTAGTTATTTTTTAATTTACAATAATGCAAAAAATACGTTTTTTTTACTCTCTTTTTTGATTTTTGTGACTCAAAAAGGCAATGAAAACAGCCACTTAGCTAAAAAATATGTTATATAAATCATTTAACTACATTATTAAGCTATCTGTTGCTTTTTGAATTTCTACGATCGGATAATAAATGAGCAAACTACAACCACATACCTGTAGGCGGGGAGTACCGCTTGACACGCGTTCCCATACATTCGGCGTCTACCAAATTACACCTCGCGCAAAATTCGTTTCAAGCAGATATACCTCTAATCTTATTCATCGTAACCTATCAATATTGATATCATTTGAAAGCACAATTAAAGTACTTTAAAAAACAATGTCAATCATTTTTTTAAATCAATAATCGCCAGTCTGTGGTGGTTACAAAGGAAAAAAGTGGGTATGCAATTTGACTGGTTTCCTAGGTTTGATACCCTAGACGAGTTTAAAAGAGGAGGTAAAGGTGACATATGGGTTTTTCTCTGGCCTAAAAGCTACACAGAGGGTCAGGGGAGAAGAAACTAGGGTTTAAGTTTAGTTTTAAGTTATTTTTTCCTTTATTTGTTGATTTTATTGTGTTAAATTTTTTTGTAATTTTATCAAGGATACACGTTGGTTTCTTTTGCTAAAAGTTGCCTTTTTTATGAGAAATGTTATGAATTTTATGGCTTTTTCCGATAGAGACTAAAATTAACTTTCAAATAAGGCCACATAGTCATACTTTTACTTATATAATATTAAGGGTATGACTATGTATCAGTAGGCCACATAGTCATACTTTTACTTATATAATATTAAGGGTATGACTATGTATCAGTATGACTATGTGGCCTTATTTGAAAGTTAATTTTAGTCTCTATCGGAAAATGCCATGAAATTTATAACATTTCTCATAAAAAAGGGAATTTTCAGCAAAAGAAACCAATGTGTATCCTTGATAAAATTACAAAAAAATTAAACACAATAAAATCAACAAATAAAAGAAAAATAACTTAAAACTAAACTTAAACCCTAGTTTTTTTCTCCCTGACCCTCTGTATAGCTTTTAGGCCAGAGAACAACCCATATGTCACCTTTACCTCCCCTTTTAAACTCGTCTAGGGTATCAAACCTAGGAAACCAGTCAAATTGCATACCCACTTTTTCCTTTGTAACCACCACAGACTGGCGATTATTGATTTTATGAAAATGATTGACATTGTTTCTTAAAGTACTTTAATTGTACTTTCAAATGATACCAATATTGATAGGTTACGATGAATAAGATTAGAGGTATATCTGCTTGAAACGAATTTTGCGCGAGGTGTAATTTGGTAGACGCCGAATGTATGGGAACGCGTGTCAAGCGGTACTCCCCGCCTACAGGTATGTGGTTGTAGTTTGCTTATTTATTATCCGATCGTAGAAATTTAAAAAGCAACAGATAGCTTAATAATGTAGTTAAATGATTTATATAACATATTTTTTAGCTAAGTGGCCGTTTTCATTGCCTTTTTGAGTCACAAAATCAAAAAAGAGAGTAAAAAAAAAAAGTATTTTTTGCATTATTATTAATTAAAAAATAACTAACAAAACTATACTCTTCACATATAATAAATCTTAATCAGCATATTATACGCTTTCAATCGACACCTCATTTTTCAAAATTGGATAAGGGGTTCTAGACAAATTGGCAAAAAATTGAAACCCGGGACCGCGATCTTTGTGACGTCATAGTTAACCCCCCACAGTCTGAGAAAGTGACAAGTCATTATTTCGTACTCAGTAAAGTCTACCGATCACAACGATACCACTTGTCAGCAGTATACTCTCCAGTCACATCAACTTCAAAACTAGACGACTTTTTTCAATTCCGCCGCCTTACTAACTACCTTAGTGACTTTTTATGCAAAAATCTCAACTCAAAAATCACTTGAATCTGACCAAATACGTACCAAAACTGAATAAAAACGTTTTTTTTTTCACTTATACAGCATGTATATTACTTACTACATTTAAGTTTTAATCTTTCACTTGCTCAAATTTAGATCAAAGTGGTTTAGTTAGGCTTGGTTTCTCAAATTGAACATACATATGAGACATAATTATAATTTAACAGTTCTCCTTGCTACGCGCGCTCGGAGGGGGGAGCGCGCGCGCTGCGCGTGGTGCGCGTGCCCGTGCCCAGCGCCAAGCTCAAGGACTCCGAGTAAGTCTACTTACATTGTACATACACTTATATTGATCGGGATATAGACCGTGATTACCTTTTTAGGGTTCCGTAGTCAACTAGGAACCCTTATAGTTTCGCCATGTCTGTCCGTCCGTCCGTCCGCGGATAATCTCAGTATCCGTTAGCACTAGAAAGCTGAAATTTGGTACCAATATGTATATCAATCACGCCGACAAAGTGCAAAAATAAAAAGTGGAAAAAAATGTTTTATTAGGGTACCCCCCTACACGTAACGTGTGATTTTTTTTTTTTTCATTTCAACCGAATTGTTGATAGGTATTTAAAAATGAATAAGAGTTCACTAAAATCATTTTTTGATAATGCTCATATTTTCGGAAATAATCGATCCTAAAGTAAAACCCCCCTCTAACTTTTGAACCATAAGTTTAAAAAATATGAATAAAAATCATAAAAGTAGATCTTTATAAACACTTTCTAGGAAAATTATTTTCAACTTGAAGGGATGAACAGTTTTTAAAAAAATACGCGAAACTACGGAACCCTACACGCTCTTGGCCGGTTTTTTTTTATTTTTGTCGAGCTACCGATTTTTCGACGCAGCATCATGATCACGGAAAACTGACGAAGGCGGGTGGATGTCAAAGTTGCGTAGACAGCGCGCGATCTACCCTCCTTCGCGCGTCGGCTGCGTTCACTTTCAGCGTTACCACTAGTCGCATTCACACTGGATGGTCTGTCGAAACACTACACTCACAGTGTCACTACGTTTGTTCAATTCTGACTTCACCAGTTTTTTACACAAACAAATCACTGGATTCCATACATTTGATAGTTAATCACGGTCTATAGCCCGGTCAATATACATAAGTCTAATGAAAATAACCGTGAATCATTCTAAACTCTTATTGTACATACATATCAGCAAATGTCTGGTTATCTACTCGCTGGGTGCAGGACTAATGTTGCCCTCATTTCCTATTTCTTGGTTTTCTCCTTCATTTAAGAATAAGAATAGTTTATTATTAATAAGAAATTATTACAATGGTACATTATTTGTCTTGTGGCCCCACACTAGGCTAAGCCTGTCAGTAGTAGTAGTCTATATACTTTAACCGCGCTATTATTCTGACTAACCTATACAGAGTGGGGCCTGTTACAAAGGCGAAGAATTGAACTCTAGGCTATTCTCCTTATACTGATCAACATTAGTTCGGCGACTTTTAAAAATAACTTGTATTTTGATTTTTATCACCCTTGAAAGTTTTTTCTAAGAGGTAATGTATTGCGAATTCTGTTAAGTCTAAAGTGTGACAGACAACGTCAATGACAACAATAATGGCGTACATTGAAGCTAATATTTATTTTGTATGAAAAATTAAAAATTTAAAGACTTCATAATTTTTAAAAGTCACTGAACAAATGTTGATACTTATAAGGAGAATAGCCTACAGTTCAATTCTTCGCCTTTGTTACAGGCCCCACTCTGTATACTTTACACGGAATCGAAAGAATGCCGTTATGAAGAAGCAGAAGGATTTGCGTCTCAAAATACATAGTTTACTCAACCGATGCTTTCTCGTAGGTGAGTCCACACAGAGCGAGCAATGTCTTCGCGTCGCAAACGGCCTTTAAACGAGCCTCGGCCGAGGCAACAAGTACCTTTAGTCAAGCGACTTGTCTCGACCGAGGCACGTCTTTTTTTATGGGATAGGAGGCAAACAAGCAGGCAGGTCGCCTGATGGTAAGCGATCATTGCCGCCCATGGACACCCGAAACACCAGAAGTGTTTTTTTTTCTACAAGGGACGTTTCCCGCGCGAGGCCTTCGCCTTGCTCTGTGTGGGCCCGCCTAATTTTTCTCTTGACTTACGACTTACTTGACCGCTAACTAACCAACTAACTGTATAGTGGGCGCTGCGCTCACAACGTGTCGGCGATGGCTCGCGCCGTGCTGCGCGCCGCTCTCACCGCTTGCATCCAGCTCACCTGCCATAGGTACTAACACACTAAACCCCCATCATCAAATACTTAACACATTCACTAACAGACAAAAAATGGCGCACTACGTCTAACCCGGTCGTAATGTATAACCGACCGCTTGTATGGCGAGAACCCATCTGAGTAAAGTTTACGAGTGCCGACCAGGTGAGTTCTTGGTTGCGAAGGTGTTTATTAGTGAATCTTCTGTCGGTGGAGTATTTTCCAACTTTTCCCATTCTGTGCCACTGCTTTTTTTTGTTGCGACGCGGCTCCTGTTTTTACAAGCTTTTATATACAACTTGCCTTGTTAGTATGTTAGTGTGCGTCAAAACGTAGAAGCTAAATTTGACCACTTCCCGGTTTCCGATTGAGCTGAAATTTTGCACACATATGTAAATCACGTGACAATGCTTATGGTATCATGGAGCTGATCTAATGATGGAGCAGAAAGGTGGTCATAGGAACTCTGTCATGAAACGTCGTATCCCCATCGAGTAAGGGGTTTTTAGTAACGTCTCGGAGAGCAGTAGATGACTGTTGAAAGAAAGGTACAGTCGGCGATATAAGCTTGTGCCAAAAATGAAATTTTTGCAAAAAAAACTTACCTATTTCTTTCACTTGGTCTAACTAAAGTATAAGCGTCACCGATGTCGACCGTTGTTTTCCACGCATACGGATGCGTGTTTCATGTTACAAGAATGCTGTTACTGCAAAAATATCAATATTGGAGTCTTATTTTTTGTGATCTTGATGCGTGATATGGCGAGATCACAATTTTCGTATTAGCACAGGCTATTGCAGCCATTTAACACACACATACGAATAAAATAAATAAGCGTAAATGGAGCAAAATATTATAGCTGCAAAATTGAAATCCTTTACTGCTATAGCACGACGTCATAGGTTTTTGCAGTTTCAATATAAACCCGTTCAAACGTAACAATTCTGTGAAATTAATTCATATTACGTCGAACTTAATCAGTATTTTATATAGAACCGTTGGCCGTAGGAGGCTATACTTATAATATAATTAATTATAAATAGTGCAGTGACATGTGAATCACTGTCTCGCCACTTTATTGTATCATGTTCTGTTCACCACATAGATAACACATACCAATTGACTCCCTCTTTTTAACCCCCGACGCAAAAACGACGGGGTGTTATAAGTTTGACGTGTCTGTCTGTGTGTGTCTGTGTGTGTGTCTGTCTGTGGCATCGTAGCTCCCGAACGGATGAACCGATTTAGATTTAGTTTTTTAGCCATGTTTGTGAAAATCGGTCTACTATGTCGCGGTCGGGGGTTTTTTCAAAATTTTATTTTTTTATAATCCGTTGGTGGCTAACAAACATACGGCTCGCCTGTATAATAAGTGATCTCCGTAGCCTATGCACGTCTGAAATTCCAGAGGTGTTAGTCTAGTGTTTGAATGCGGTTTTGTATAAGGCTGAGGTAATTCCCCATTTGCGATCTTAGATCTGGAATGCCATATTCTCACTCACCACTGTAGAACTACGCCATAGTGACGTTATAAATCAGATTGTAAGAAATCTCTTACTGCTTGTCATTTTGACATGGTTGTAGAGTGGCCTAGGGTTCCAATAGTTTGACTGTACATAAGGGTTTAAAAATTAATACCAGGAAACCGAGATAAACCTCTTACATTTTATTAAAGGGTCAAAAGCCCATCTACGTCTTTGCTTCGGCCGCGGGCAAAGGTTTGGGCCATTGTTAAATGATGGACAAGACAGGTTAACATTTTCTTTGAACGACTCTTTGCTAAAATTTAGTGTTTCAAACATGGAAACATGAATCACCACAAGTATTCCTACAGCAAACACTGATTTCCTGGCCGATGTTATCTTTACTGGCCTACGTGACTAAAAGGCCAGGAATATTACTAATTTGCTATTTCGTCACACCTGTGATTTAAATTAGGTATATCTAACAGGATAAACTTATTTTTATGTTTATGTGATTGAAATTGGATATTGTTTTATTTTTATATTTGTTTCCTTTTTGAATTCTCTTGAAAAAAAACCAGTTTGTGAACTTTTTGTTAGTATGAACATCTTATTTGCCTACTTACCTACTTACTTACTTACTTATATACCTACTTACGCCCCAGAGCTGTAACGATAGCATGGTCGCGCGATAAATGATATAATCGCTTGCCTGCCTGGAAACAGGTATATTTTTGAGTCTTTGATTTATAATACCGCCGAGTAATCTATCTCACGATTTGGTATTTGTTGTATATTTGTTCGAGCGATGAAAAGAATGAGTAGGTACATATCATGTTTTCATCTATGCATATGCAACCTGCAACCATATATATGTATGTTTTTAATATATTATGTATGTAACGTAGACGTCAAAACGTAAGGATATTAATGCATTCGCAAAGTTTTTAGTAAGTCAAGTGTGTGGTCATTGTCATAGTCGAAGCTGATCTCATCTCACATTTAAGGTTTTTAATTGTCATATACAATAAATCCCAATTATTTCCCACAATCAAGCCACTGACGAGTTAAACTATAGGTACTATTAATTATAGAATTTCATTCATGATGGCATGTCATGACAATATACACCTTATGCCTCTTCAATAAGGTTAAAAGTAAAATGTATGATTTAAGTCTGACTACTCTACTTGCCTTTTAATAGTCAGTATCATTAGGGAGTCTACATAGAACGATTGTGTGTTACTGATTGTTTTAAATAATGATTTTATCCTGTTTGTGAATTAAAGTCGATGTATTTTATAATTGTTGGTTTCTAAAATAACCTGAATGTGAAACAGTGGTTTATGTGGTACAGATAATTTATTAATACGTTTGTTTTATGTTAGTTAAAAATGTGAGTAACTTTTTTTTGTATTATAACTAAGTCCAGATTTTTCATTATACTATTAATTTGTGTTTTAAGTATTACAAGTTATATTTGCTCGATCACACATTTTTTTTTAATTGATACGATAAGCCAAAAGAACACAATCAGCAGAGCTCGACGAGGATGGCGTATTACTAGGGTCGTATGGTTGTTTGCCACCGACGTAGTATTAAAAAAAACAGATTACTTTCGGTCGAATTATTACCAAGAACTAATCCTTATTGCCATCACTATACGATTATGGGTTGTATTATATATCCATCCATAATAAGCCTTCTGAAATGCACATTGCACACACAGTAGGAAAATGTTAATAAAACTCGGACGCTTACGATCATATCCTCGATAGCAACGTCACCTGAAGGCAATGAACTGCAATGACGTATATTAAGCAATATCAAATCTACAAACATAAGACTCAAACTACAATAGCGTGCAATAGCTACTAGATTGTCATATGAATTTATACATGAAACGTCACATTGGAATTTTGATGATGTAGTAAGTTATAAATGTTTAATTTGGATTTGATGAGTTACTTTATATTTAGTGGTATTTAACTCTCAACCATTATACTCTGAAATTTATTTATCTGTTGTGCATAGTTTATAACGTCTTTTTGTGATTTTATTTATATTTTTGATGTAGCCATAACATTAAATAAAATTCTCGTAAAATATATATATCACTTTTGACTATATTTATTTCGGTTTTAATTCACTTTTGACTAATTTTTTTTTACCATTACTACTTAATTTTTTGGTTACTACTTAAGGTTTTATTTGTATACCTACCTACTAGCTACTCTAGGCGAACCTACATTCTGTCCAATTTTTTTCGTCCTTATTTTCTCGTGGTGGTCTCAAAATAGTACACAAGACTAAAGATTATTAATCGGTGTGTTGTTCAACAGGCTAGACTCGTCTTGCGGGCTGTTAACCCTTCACATCGGCGACCGCATATTAGAGATCAACCCGCCTAAGCCCAAGGACGAGCCCGATAAAGTCCCGGACACAGTTATACAGGTAATGTAGTACTGTTACCATCAAATCAAATACATGTAACTCCGTATAGACGGATAAAGTCTAAGAAAAAAACGTACCTCAAAGCCCTAGAGAAAAAGGTACGGTGGCCTATATGGCGTTACACCTTTGGGGAACGCTCGGCTAGATGGCGTAGTAATAGTAATATTCGAATCACTACATTGTCCCACCTCGGACACTGGCGATCAAATATATGAAAGAGGCGCGTTCCTAGTACACAGTCTAGCTCATGTAGGTGAACGCGTACCATGCTTGTATGAGTGAAATATGACAGGTCGACTGTTCGCGTTTCTGACAGGCGGTAACTGTGAGGTAACCGAGAGGGGGTACGCGGCACTTTCAGCGGGGAGCGGGAGTGGCCATACTGTACGATAGTACTCTTTATTATACTGTGACATAGTATAACAAAGTCGCTTTCCGCTGTCTGCTCTTTTCTATGCTTAGATCTTTAAAAGTACACAACGGATTTTGATGTAGTTTTTTTTAAATAGAGTGATCCAAGAGAAAGGTTTAATACTACTACTAATAATAAAATTGCAAAATGAAAACTTTTGACATTGAAGGCCTTATAAATATTTTATTTTATTTTTGCAGCTAACCATAGAACCCCCCGAACCAATGTGCAACATACCCGACCCAGAACCGTCAGAGGGAGATGGAAAGAAGGAGCGTTTGTTCAAGAGGAAGGGAGACGGAGCTAATAAGAGAGTCATTAAGAGGAGGCAGCCGAGTTCACCTCTGCTGTGCGATAAGGAGAGGAGTAGCAGTATGTCCAAATTATTAGACGCGTAAGTATATTTGACGACCGGTCTTGCTCAGTCGGTAGTGAGTGACCCTGCCTGCTAAGCCGACGGTCGGCCATTGCGGATGCGGCGATGGCGGTAATAAGAGAGTCATTAAGAGGAGGCAGCCGAGTTCACCTCTGCTGTGCGATAAGGAGAGGAGTAGCAGTATGTCCAAATTATTAGACGCGTAAGTATATTTGACGACCGGTCTTGCTCAGTCGGTAGTGAGTGACCCTGCCTGCTAAGCCGACGGTCGGCCATTGCGGATGCGGCGATGGCGGTAATAAGAGAGTCATTAAGAGGAGACAGCCGAGTTCACCTCTGCTGTGCGATAAGGAGAGGAGTAGCAGTATGTCCAAATTATTAGACGCGTAAGTATATTTGACGACCGGTCTTGCTCAGTCGGTAGTGAGTGACCCTGCCTGCTAAGCCGACGGTCGGCCATTGCGGATGCGGCGATGGCGGTAATAAGAGAGTCATTAAGAGGAGACAGCCGAGTTCACCTCTGCTGTGCGATAAGGAGAGGAGTAGCAGTATGTCCAAATTATTAGACGCGTAAGTATATTTGACGACCGGTCTTGCTCAGTCGGTAGTGAGTGACCCTGCCTGCTAAGCCGACGGTCGAGTTCGAATCCCGGTAAGGGCATTTATTTGTGTGATGAGCACAGATATTTGTTCCTGCGTCATGGACATGGTCGCCCATAGTACAAGGTTTGGGTAGTTTGGGGCTAGGTTGATCTGTGTAAGGTGTCCCCCAATATTTATTTATTTATATGTCGGAGAATGACTAAAATGTGTTTTAAGATACATTTTATGACGCTATATTTGACAAATAGAGCAAACAAGGGTTTTACAACTTTGTACAACCTGGCTGGTATTCGACTGAGTTCTGCCAAAACGTGAGAGAGGACGCTACTGTCTAAAAGAACAGAATCGAGAAACAGATGATGAACAGATGATTGGAGGCTGTCAATCGATCTGCAAGGAAAATGGTTGAGGAGTGCTGGCGTTGTTGGAGATTCATCGGTCTAATCCGGCGGTTTGCTCGGAATAATAGGCGGAATGTGACTTAATGTGTAATCGGTTTTGTGCAGTAAATTCTATGATATGGACATGGTATTTCATTCAAAGCTCTCATAAACAACTACGGAAGGTCCTGACAACGGTTCTGGTATGATACGCCCACGATCCGACATATAGATATATGTACTTATTTATAATTGTTGTTATAGTGTTGAAGTCGATCCAGAACCCACAGGCGTGCTATGCGACCTCTCGCGGGCTCGGTCGTTCCGGGCGGAGCCGCGGGACGTCACGCAGCGAGTCTTTCGTGCCTGCGACTTGTTACAGGTTAGGATATTCCCTTTAGCCCTTTACTCACCTACTGAATACAATTTTATAAGTATTACTGCAAGATATTATGAGATTAGGCTAGTTTCCTTCTAGTGAAATCAGCTTCTTTTCAAGAACTGTCAAAACGAATTTGAACGATCTGCTAGGAATTAATATGAAATCGTGTCGAGCGACGTCACGTTCAACTCGGTTACTTTATATCTTTTTATTCGACTTATTAAATAGACATTGTGCTTAAAAATAAATAATGTCCATGTTTTTCTTACAAAATCTGATGTTTTCTTTCCTACATGGTTCTAAATATTTTAATTAGAGGCAAGTTCCCTTTTAGCGTAGAACAAAGTAATAGTTATGAAAGTAATATAAAATAAAACTTGTGTGAAATAGGCTAGTTTCCTATACTTAAAATAAAATATTTTATGCAGTGCACGAAATAAAGCACCACATAATTAGAAAAAAAATATGGACAGTAGTTATGTTTAAACATAATTTTTATTTAACAAGTCAAAGAGAAAGATATTAAGTAAAAGATGTTGACCGTGACGTCACTCCTCAGTATTTCATACATACATACAACATACATACAATCACGCCTGTATCCCATAAAGGGGTAGGCAGAGCACATGAAACTACTAAAGCTTCAGTGCCACTCTTGGCAAAAAAAGGGTCGAAAGGAAACGAAACTGTGACATTGCAGTGACAGGTTGCCAGCCTCTCGCCTACGCCACAATTGAACCCATATCCCATAGTATAGTATTTCATAGTAATTGCATATTAAGAAATCGTTTTGACAGTTCTTAAAAAGAACCTGATTTGACTAGCAGGAAACTAGCCTATTGCTGTATGTTTTAATTTTCCTAGCTTTCTACGCTAAACACTGATTGTGTTTAAAATATGAAGCTTTTCCGTGGGTTAGAAGTACGTTTAAATGTTGATGATTGTTTCAGGGCGAGCTACTAGGCTCCGGGTTTTTCGGCGAGGTGTACAAGGTGACTCACCGCGAAACCGGTGAGGTGATGGTGCTCAAACAACTGTACAGACTAGACGAGGGCGCGCAGAGGAATTTCCTCAAAGAGGTAACTACTCAAACAACTCGTGTAATAAGAGAGGATCTCTATCTCTAAGAACTGACGTTGAGGTGAGATGTACAAGGTTACCGCGAAACCGGTGAGGTGATGGTGCTCAAACAACTGTACAGATTAGACGAGGGCGCGCAGAGGAATTTCCTCAAAGAGGTAACTACTCAAATAACTCGTGTAATAAGAGAGGATCTCTATCTCTAAGAACTGACGTTGAGGTGAGGTGTACAAGGTTACCGCGAAACCGGTGAGGTGATGGTGCTCAAACAACTGTACAGATTAGACGAGGGCGCGCAGAGGAATTTCCTCAAAGAGGTAACTACTCAAATAACTCGTGTAATAAGAGGGGATCTCTATCTCTAAGAACTGACGTTATGACGTATGATGACTACGTATTTTCGATTACAAAATGTGTGTAATTTTTTATTCATTTTGGCCACCGAAAACGCTGTCAGCGATGTAGTGACGTTATCGAATTCGAACCTTACTGCATGTCAAAACAATAACTGACATAAACTCTATTCCTTTAAACTTAAAAGTCAGAAAATGTTGTTTCCGAATAGAATGACCTGATACCCAAATAATCTACAGAGTGGGGCCTGTAACAAAGGCGAAGAATTGAACTCTAGGCTATTCTCCTTATACTGATCAACATTTGTTCGGCGACTTTTAAAAATGACTTGTATTTTGATTTTTATCACCCTTGAAAGTTTTTTCTAAGAGGTAATGTATTGCGAATTCTGTTAAGTCTAAAGTGTGACAGACAACGTCAATGACAACAATAATGGCGTACATTGAAGCTAATATTTATTTTGTATGAAAAATTAAAAATTTAAAGACTTCATAATTTTTAAAAGTCACTGAACAAATGTTGATCAGTATAAGGACAATAGCCTACAGTTCAATTCTTCGCCTTTGTTACAGGCCCCACTCTGTATAGATTAACATGACTGTGTTGTTTTCGCCTGATTACGTATACTTTAAAAATATTTTTGTCTGGTTTTAAGTCATAATAAAATGTGGTAATATTTTATTTCGGTTAATTGGACAGTACTTTATCATATAACGAACTTAAAAAAAGGGTCAAGTGGCCTATAGTCATAAATTTCTGGTAACGCTTTACTTCAAAATATTTACATAATACCTATTAAATAAATGTCTTATAGGTGGCGGTGCTACGCTCTCTATCGCACCCGAACGTTCTGCGTTTCATCGGGGTGCTCTACCGCGATAAAAGACTGCACCTGGTGACTGAATACGTCGCTGGAGGGACTCTATACAATCTCATACAGGTGAGTAGTCAAATGTCTTAGGCGCTGGTTCCACCGCCAGCTGGTAAACTATGAGATATCGACTTATATAGACCGTGATTACCTTTTTGATTTTTGCCGAGCTCCCGATATTTCGACGCAGTTGCATGCATCATGATCACGGAAAACTGTCTATATCCCGGTCAATATAAGTCTAATGAAAATAACCGTGAATCATTCAAAACTCTTATGGGCTATAAAAACGAACAAAAAATAAAAAAGATACGCCTATGTTTATAGTTACTCGCCCAGCGGTAAACTATCAATATCACCGTGTCTCTTTTATTTACATGGAACCACGAGATTATCGTTTAGTTTGTTTTTATAACCGACTAGCTTTTGCCCGCGGCTTCGTTCAAGTTAGAAAGAGACAAAAAGTAGCCTATGTCACTCTCTATCCCTTCAACTATCTCCACTTAAAAAGTTACGGCAATTCCTCGCTCCGTTTTGCCGTGAAAGATGGTCAAACAAACAGACACACACACTTTACCATTTATAATATTAGTATAGATAGCTCATAGCTTACTAGCTCGCGGTGGGACCAGTGCCTTAACCAAGATTGTACTTTTGGTTTACGATTATTTTAATTTGAAATTAAAGGTAAAGATTTTTTAAACGAGCAGAATCTTTCACCGTGGCCATTAAGCTTAGAATAAATTTAAAAACGAATAAATTACTGCGTACCTCTCACTGGAGTGTCGATTCAGAGTACCCGAGTTCAGCACCCCTATCGCACTATTTGTAAGTGCGATAGGGACGGCCTGATATTTTATCGTCTATCGCGCGACCATGCTTCCCGTGCAGGTCTCATTCAAGGCAGTAATTTTTCCACTTTTAAATTTAATCAAAATGTAGAAATTACATTTGCAACGTAATTTCTTGATTTTGATTATTACGGATTTTCACAAAGTAACGCCTGATTCCGTCTATTACTTTTTAATTCATTAATTGGCTCTGTATTTCTATTCAAAATGTATATTGTATCATTCATAGCTGTTGGAATTCCTTGCATAAATAAATAAATTGAGGTGTGTACGTAGTTTATAGTATAGTATAGATATAGAGTTAAGTTTGCATGCCACATTGTATAGACAGTCTTAATACAGTCGTCTACGGAATCGTACATGTGTTTCATTTAATCGGCTCCACACCACATGGCGACCGTGACATCGTTTTACGCGAGCGCCGCCGCGACGAGGGCGCCTGACATCAGCATTTTTAGTCGTGTGAATATGTAATTAACAGTGAGACGCGAGCAAATGCACAAGTGATTGCACGAGGGACATAATTAAATTACCAAGTGAAATACACTAAATAAAAATTTAATAAATAACATGGGTAACAGCTACAGCAAACAGGAGGAGAAAGAGGTCGTTATAACCCAAAATGCGGTTGGATCAAACGACGCAACAGGCACAAACGAGCATACTAGAATAAATAACATTCTTATAACCGTGTTGTTCGTGGTTTTGGCTCTCATCGTTTGCTGCGGACTGTACAAGTTCTTAAAGAAAGCACATGAAAAATATGTGTAGAAAGCAGTGAGGCGAGAAGTATGGACACGTCTGCAGACCAGGCTGTCAATGAAGAGGTCGACGCCAACCACAGACGAGGCGGAGGAAGGTGTTTAAGCAGAGCACGGGAGACGGAAGGACAGAGGATGAACTTTAACGTGATTACGCGCGTGTGAAGTGAAAAGTGTGAAAGTTTCTGTACGTCAAAGTGATGTCAAGGGTATGGATTTAGATTTAAAAAATATATACGATAAGTTAGAAAAAATAAGAGTTGATCTACGAAAATTAGGTGAGGTTAAACGGCAACAAAAGCTAGGTTTAGAAAAAATCAATGATGCGCAATTAATATATGAGGACTATAAACAGTTAATTGCATCTCTTCATGTCGATGACCTGTCAAAAGAATGCGTAAGTTCGGAATTATTGTGCGAGAAAATAGACGAAGTTTATAATAAAATTTTACAGTATAAAGCTATAGAAAGTGTATCCGTAAAACCAACTACAATGGCGAAACAATTTGAAATACGAGAAGCTAATAGCATAATCCCAATTTTAGATGATAAAGAGGAAACTGTCGAAAGAATGATAGCAGGAATAGAAATGTTAGATGACATGTTAACAGATAGTAGCGAAAAGAAATTGCTGATTTCTTTTGTTCTAAGAACACGACTCAACAAAATTGCACAGTTAAAACTTAAGTCTAAATATGACACCGCTACCCAACTAGTAGCCGATATAAAAAAATATTTGCTACCCAAGAAATCCGCAAACTCTCTTTTGCTACAATTAAATAATATATCACAAAAGGATATGTCTATTGTCCAATACGGTGATAAAATAGAGGAGTTGTTCATTGGTCTAACGATAGCGCAAGCCGACGGGAAATCGGCCGCTTGTGATATTTTAAGACCAATCAACGAGTCCCTGGCCATAAAAAAATTTACAGATGGGTTGAGAAACCGCCGTCTCAGTACCATTCTAGCTGCAAGAGAATACACTGAGCTGAAGGAGGCCGTCAGAGCGGCCCAGGATGAAGAGCTGGCACGACCCCAGCACGAGCCCGTAATCATGAATGTGAACCGCGGCTACACGCGAGGTACACAGCAGCCCCAGCGCTACGCCTGGCGCGGGCGCGGGACAAGCTACCAGTATAATCGAGCTCGAGCCTACCAAAACACATGGACCCGCTACTCCACAAATAGAGGTACTGTCCCTAGCAATAATTTCCATAGGGGTCGCGGACAACGTGCGATTTTTAGGGGACATAGCGGAACTCGAGCGAGCCGTGGACGCCGAGGGAACGTGTATACATGTACACACGAACCGCAGACCTCCCACGATACAACAAGAGACGAGACAGACAGAATACAGTTTTTTCGATCATAAAGTTTTAACCATATGTGACGGATTAGACTACATAAATTTCACCGCCGGTAGCAAAAATCTTGTTCTCATGATTGACAATGGCGCACGTATATCAATTCTACAACAAAGTAAAGTTCCCATAGAATCACGGATATATGAGAAGAGTACTATAATATCAGGCGTTGGTGGTAGTATCATAAGTACACATGTTGCTGACGTGACTTTAAACTACGGTAATACAATATCATTTGTACATAGATTTCATATATTGCAGGATCATGATATGCCATGTCATGCGAACGGTGTTCTCGGACTTGACTTTATGAGAACTTATAGTGCAATTATAGACCTTACGACTGACGAACTCACTTTACACCGTGGGAACGAAAGGTGTGTGTTACAAATACAAAGAGGCAGCGATAACGAAACTTATTTGTCATTACCGGCTAGAAGTGAATCATCACATTTAATTAAAATAAAATCATTCGATTTAGGAAAAGTTTATGTCGTAAACTCAAAGAAATTAGCCGAAAATATATTTTTAGCGGGGAGTATAAGTAAAGTTAAGCAGGGTAGAATACCGGTACGAATTTTAAACACAGGGAACGAAGATATAAAGTTACCTATTTTCGAACCCGTTTTGGAAAGTTTGGATAATTATAATATTTGCAATTTTAAAAAATCAGAAAATGGGCTAGAAAGAGTGAAAAGGTTACTGTCGTTAATAAAGTTCAATCATTTAAATGACACAGATCGTAAACTAATAGAGTCAATATGTGCAAAATACGCCGACGTTTTTTACTTGGACGGTGACAAGTTAGGAACTACCAATATATTGAGCCAAAGCATCATTTTGAAACCAAACACTAAACCCATTTATACAAAACCTTATAGGATACCAGCGTCAATGAAGTCAGAAATTAATAAACAGGTCGAAAAAATGATCAAAGATGATATAATAGAGGAATCGAATAGCGACTGGAATAGTCCCATACTTTTAGTACCTAAAAAATCTGAAGACAATAACAAAAAATGGAGATTAGTCATAGACTACCGAAAAGTAAATAATGTTATTCAAGACGATAAATTCCCCCTCCCAAATATTTTAGATATTTTAGATTCCCTATCCGGTGCAATATATTTTAGTCATCTTGATTTACAACAGTCTTACTACCAAACATCCTTGAATGACGATAGCAGAAATATCACTTCATTTTCAACAAGCCAAGGTCAATTCCGCATGAAAAGACTCCCCATGGGCCTAAAACTGAGTGCAAGTGCATTTTCACGTGTAATGTCAATAGCAATGTCAGGCCTTTCTTACGAAAAGTGCTTTGTATATATGGACGACTTAATTGTTTTCGGTAGAAATATGGACCAGCATAATAGAAACTTAACTGATGTATTGGAGAGATTACGGAAAGTTAACCTTAAAATTAACCCACAAAAATGCGAATTCCTGAAAAAACAGTTACTATATTTAGGACACATAGTTTCAGCAGAAGGTGTGTTACCCGATCCACAGAAAACAAAAGTTTTAGAAAATTACCCTACACCATCCAACAGTGACGAGGTTAGACGCTTCGTAGCGTTTTGCAATTACTACCGAAGATTTATCCCAAATTTCGCAGAGATAACACTACCATTAAACAAATTATGTAGGAAAAATGTAGAATTTAAATGGACAGACGAATGCCAAAATGCCTTTAGCAAATTAAAAACAAAACTCATAACACCGCCAATTTTACAATACCCAGATTTTTCCCCAGATAATGAATATATTTTACAAACTGACGCATCTGCAAGGTCAATCGGTTCTGTACTTTGTAACAAAGATATGAGACCTATAGCTTACGCTAGCAGGCCCTTGAATAAGGCCGAGTTAAATTACCCAGTCATTCAGAAAGAGCTTTTAGCAATTACTTGGAGTATTCGCTATTTTAGACCTTATTTGTTCGGAAAACAGTTTACAATCATGACGGATCACAAGCCACTTCTGTATCTTTATAGCATGAAAGACCCATCAAGCAGGTTGATAAAGCTTATAATTCAATTGGAGGAATATAATTATAAAATAGTATACATAAAGGGAAAAACAAACGTTGCAGCGGATGCATTAAGTCGAATTACAATTACATCGGACGAGTTAAAAAGTATGAGCGAGCAAGTTACTGTTATGACGAGAGCACAGAGTAGAAAGTTAATACAAAGTAATACACCAAGTGATGACATACGTGGTAATCTTAGTACATCCGAGAATTCAAGGCCCGATCAACCAAGAATTGCGGAAATATTAAGAAAACCTAATAACTGCATAGAAATGTTGTTTGAATCTGAAGAAGAGTTAAGAAAGTTAAGAAAAAAAGAATTAATTATAAGAGAAAAAGATTGTTTTGCGTACGCCGAGAGTAAATTACGTCTTTACATAAACCTTAACTATATGTCACACTTCACGCGAGCCGTATTTGTGAATATGTTAAGTGATTTTTGTAAACAAATAAAAGTAGACGAGTTATGTATAGTAAAAGATATTAAAAACGCGTTATTCATAAAAACTTTGTTAAATGAAATAAAGTCGATTAAAAATTGGTCCGGACCAAGAATAAAAATACTAGGAAATATAATAAGAATAGATGACAAGGATGAGAGACGAGTTATCATTAACGACTATCATTTACTACCAACGAGCGGACATGCCGGCGTTCGCCGAATGGTAAGTAACATACAATCTAAATATTATTGGCCGAGTTTAGAGAGTGATGTTAGAAACTTCGTGAAAAAATGCAGTAAATGCCAAGTAACGAAACACTCTAAAAACATACGACAACCAATGGCTATCACAACTACAGCAGCGTCAGCATTCGAGAAATTATACCTCGATATCCTAGGACCGCTGGACACGGACACTGAAGGTAACAAGTACATCCTAACGCTGCAATGTGAGTTAAGCAAATATATTGAAGCTTACCCATTGCAACGTAAGGATGCAGTTAGTGTAGCAAGAGCCTTAGTGAATAACTTTATATTAAGATACGGGATTCCCGACGCGATGTCGACAGACCGCGGGGCGGAGTTCATGTCAGCTACTATGGATGAAGTGTGTAAGTTGTTAGGAATAAATAAGTTTAATTCGACCGCGTATCACCACCAATCCATAGGTGCGTTGGAAAACATGCACAAACACCTAGCTGCGTTTATGCGAGCTCAGTGCGATGGACATCCCGATACGTGGAGCCACTGGTTACCGTTCTGGTGTTTCGCTTTTAATACAACAATAAATTCAGCCACAAATTATTCCCCATTTGAGTTGGTTTTCGGAAAAAAGTGTAAAACTCCTAGTAATCTGATTAAAGCTGTTGAACCTATATATAACCCTGATAATTATGCATTGGAACTGAAATATAGACTACAGTTAGCTCATAAAGACGCTAAGGAAAATTTGTTAAGAACTAAAGAGTTGCGAAAATGTTACTATGATAAGTTAGTAAATTCGGTTACTTATAAAAAGGGTGATCTGGTTTTAGTTAAATCTGAAACCGGCAAAAAATTCGATAACCTTTTTAAAGGACCTTATAAAGTAATCGAGGATACTGGAATAAATGTTAAGTTAGAATTAGATGACAAGGTTGATCTTGTTCATAAAAATAGGACTAAGCCTTTCAATATGTGACAATAGGTCATACATTATTGCTTATACGAATTTTTTTTTTTACATTGTATTGTTAAATACCTAATGATGTAACAACTAGAATTGTAGTAGCTTACAGTATAATTACATTGATTTAATATTAAGGAAAAGTATTTCCACTCGTAATACGAGTAATACATAATGAAGCTCATGTCCTTTTATTGTGTGTTTAAAAAAAATTGAAATGTATACATTCAATTTATTTTTTTCAACCACCCCCCAGATGAGGTGTGTACGTAGTTTATAGTATAGTATAGATATAGAGTTAAGTTTGCATGCCACATTGTATAGACAGTCTTAATACAGTCGTCTACGGAATCGTACATGTGTTTCATTTAATCGGCTCCACACCACAAAATAAATTTATTGTAAGTTTAAAGGTAAAATGTTAATGATTGCCTACAGGACACCAGTATAGAGTTATCATGGACAGAGCGAGTGCGCCTAGCACGAGATGTGGCGGGCGGGGTGGGGTACCTACACCGCATGAACGTCATACATCGGGATCTCAACTCACACAACTGTCTTGTGCGCGAGGTAAATTTACTTGTATCTTTTTATTTCTGTTTGTAATTTTAATCCATAATTACTGTAAAGTTCTATCGTAGGCTATGCCTTCGCCTGACTAGTCTGTGGCCGATGGTTCACCCATTTATAATAAACTAGCTTTTGCCCACAGCTTCGCTCGTGTTAGAAAGAGACAAAAAGTTGACTATGTCACTTTCCATCCCTTCAACTATCTCCACTTAAAAAATCACGACAATTCGTCGCTCCGTTTTGTCGTGAAAGACGGACAAACAAACAGACACACACTTTCCCATTTATAACATTAGTATGGATAACATGAATTAATATACCCTGACTCGATTTTTAAGCCTTTTTTTAACCGACATTACCTTTTAACTGGGCTTTGAAGGTCATATCGTATACAGATTAGAGCTCCTGGTCGTGACCGTGTTTCGTGTACCCGTAGCCGAATCTCCGTTGCCGTGTTACTCGGCAACGGAGATCCGCTCCGTTTGCTCCGTGTGATTCGGCTACGTGTAATTAAGATACGTAGCTACGTGTACACGGAGATACGTATCTTATTTATACGTAGATCGGATCCAGTCGTGACCGTGACGTTTAAATAGTGTAGATTTTATGCGTGTCACTAAGACCCCCGAATGTAATGCAAGGGGCGAGTTTTTAATTTCAGTTTCCATATTTTTGCATTTTAAATAAAGTTTTAAGAGTGATCAAAAATAATAAGATGCAAATATCATCATCATCATCATCATCATATCAGCCGAAAGACGTCCACTGCTGGACATAGGCCTCCCCCCAAAGATTGCCACAATGACCTGTCCTGCGCCACCCGCATCCAGCGGACTCCTGCGACCTTCACCAGGTCATCAGTCCACCTTGTTGGGGGCCTACCAACGCTTCGCCTTCCGGTACGCGGTCGCCACTCGAGAACCTTTCCGCCCCAACGGCCATCGGTTCTACGTGCAAATATTATTTTGGAGGCAAAAATAATAGACCAGTACAAATTGTAAAAGATGTGTATGAAAAGAATTCGCGTATAATCAACGTATAAAAAAATAGGTAAAATTCTAATTTTCATTCACATGACACAGACTATAATTAATCAACTTTTTTTAAATAATCTAACATGTACAGTCAGCGTCTTATAGTTGGTAGTATCCGAAGTAGTCAAATAGTTTGTTATTTTTGCTTTCACTTAACTTCACAAACAATAGGAACACATGGTACTTAACAGGTAAATCCCAAAGCCTTGAAGGTATTTATTATCAATGGCCCGCAAACTATTGTTTGTTATCTTTATCTGCACGTGCAACTATTTCTTAGTATTTTCACCGACGAAAGACGGTTGTCCAGCCAGTAATAATATTTATGAACAACGGTGTATATTATTATTTCACTTAAAATACTTTTAAATTGTTGAATTGGTCTACCTGTAGCATTTTTTACTAGGGAGTAAATATTAATTAGAGATATTAATATATTTATTTGGATGGACTTTCATATTCATCGACATCCCCAAGTAGGTACCTAGTACCTACCTGAGGTGCGATTTTTGATTCTCATCGGGTGGCTTATTTCGTACTAAATAGTCATCGGCTGCATACAA
Source organism: Leguminivora glycinivorella (assembly GCF_023078275.1). Taxonomy (NCBI): domain Eukaryota; kingdom Metazoa; phylum Arthropoda; class Insecta; order Lepidoptera; family Tortricidae; genus Leguminivora; species Leguminivora glycinivorella. Next base: position 16,740,771 of record NC_062989.1, on the reverse strand, counting down.
AACAAGGCACCGGTGAGATTCAAAAATCCCACCAATACCACCTCTGGTTTTTTTTGTACAAACTCATAATGTCTGGTTATCAGAGAACAGAATAATACCAATATGTAATTACTTGAAAAACATCTGGAATCAAATCAATGCAAAGACCACGAGTATAACACATAATGCGAAGGGTCCGTTCGACACTTACAAGCTCTCTTTCAACAACCGAGCGGAGCGGAGCCGAAGCCGAGATTCGCGGGAACGTAGCCGAATCCAGAAACGGATACGTATCTTTGACGTGACCGTGTAGTACGGGATCTTAGCACCGCCGGTGCTAAGGCTACGTAGCTACGGTTCCGCGTGTAACACGTATATCACAAGCCCTAATACAGATGCAGTGCTAAATGCTTTTCCTTCGTATTTTTACGGAAACATACGAACGTGTCATGCTATTCCAGTCAGTCTCAGTACGATGCACTGACGCTGGCTGAACTAGCATGACAAATACGAATATTTCCGGAAAAATACGAAGAAAAATCTTTTCGTACTACATCTGTAGCAAGTTAGCAACGTTAGTTAAGATTTTATCGCATATCTTATCGTACTCCCAACCCAACTATTGCTGACCATATATGAATTTTAACTATATTTGCTTCGTTTTATAAAAGCACAAGTTACACTAAGGGCCGGTTGCATCAAACCGTCTGTCACCCCAAAGAGGATCGAGTATCATAGAGAGTTACTGTCAAAGTAAAATGTGTAATCACAGTGCATAGACTGCCATCTCTTGGCACAAGCTTAAAACTTTTGAACCTCAGTTTTGATATGTAATATTGTCTTCGGTTACCGCTATAGTTAGTCATGAAATATAACTATGGAAACGGATTAAATCGCGTATAATGAATTTACTATTCATCCCGAACGCTGTAAAGTGTTCGAAACGTCGGGATGAATTGTAAATGCATTATACGCGATTTAATCCGGTTCCATAGTTTTATTTCATGAGCTTGATATGTGTTAAAATGTCAAATAATATTAGCGCTATCTAGCCGAGCTTTCCGTAAAGGTATAACGCCATCTAGGCCATCGGACCTTTTTCTCTAGGGCTTTGAGGTGCGTTTTTTTCTTAGACTTTATCCGTCTATACGAAGTTACATATGTATTTGATCACCCTTCTTCCTCTTTAGTTGTTCCCTCAATGCTGAGGATCGTGACATCATGTCATTCTGTTGAAGACTAGGCCCCTCCATAGGCGTCTGTTCCTCGCCGAGCGCATGGCCTCGTGCAGTTTTAACCGCATGAGTGCAGGGGGGGTTACCATGACGTACTAAAGACGTTCAGTTTAGGTTGAGAGAAAGGGACACAGCTATAGCAGTTACATAGCTCCGTCCCTCTCTCTCAACCTAAACTGAACGGCTTTAGCACGTCATGGTAACCCCCCAATAATTTGAGCACACCTTCTAGTAGGGGGAGGTGCCTGAGGTCTCGTGCCTTCAACTTTGCCCGTCATAATTATTCTCTCCAGGCTATCTGGCGGACGACGTGAAATGTGACCGAAATAACTAAGAGTATGGTCCTGGCATATTGTCTGACAGTCGGCGCTTTATGCCTTACCCTTAAAGCGTTACTTAAATTTTATTGTATGGGAAGTTCTATAGACGTCTGCTGCTGATGTGTCTGTCAAATGTGGTTGATGCAACTGGCCCTAAATTGCAGGACAAGACAGTGATTGTAGCGGACTTCGGGCTGGCTCGGATCGTGCAGCGCACCGCCAGCAGCTCGCTCGAGCGGCACTCCACGCTGCGGAGGAAGCGGTATACGGTATGTCTGAACTCCTGCCGGCGTATCACGCTTCCAATTTTATCACTTATCCACGTGGATAAAGCATCCGTCACGCTTTGGCAAGTATGTCAGTGTGAGAGTGACAGTTGTCTTATCCACGTTGATAAGTGATAAAATTAGAAGCATGATACGCCGCCTGCCTTCTAATTTTTTCTAGTTTTTCGTGTCTATACTGAATTTGATGGACAATAGCAATCTGGGTATGTTGGTTTAAGGCTGAGATTTCTGGCAGTCCCGTCGGCTGACATTAAGACAAAATAAATGTGTGTAGTATATAAGAAATGTTTGTTTAATTTTGAGATAGTTCCTAAAAATCGTAAACCGATTTAAAATTTCAGGTTGCCATTTAGGAACAGCAAAAAAAATTGTTTACATACATACATATAATCACGCCTGTATCCCATAAAGGGTAGGCAGAGCACATGAACTACTAAGTTTTAGTGCCACTCTTAGCAAAAAGGGGTTGAAAGAAATCCAAATTGTGACATTACAGTGACAGGTTGCCAGCCTCTCGCCTACGCCACAATTTAACCCATATCCCACAATCGACTTCTACGACACCCACGGGAAGAAAGGGGGTCGTGAAATTCTTAACCCGTCACCACACGGGGGCAAATTTGTTTAATATTGAAAATTATGAACATTTTTCCATGTCGAAAATGTCACGTTGGCGTGTGTGTGTAGTATATTCATTTAATTGCAGGTGGTGGGCAACCCGTACTGGATGGCGCCAGAGATGATGAACGGGAACGTTTATGATGAGAAAGTTGACGTTTTCTCCTTTGGCATCATACTCTGTGAGGTAATAACACCATTTCATTACGCTCAGTATTATCACCCTTTTGTAATAATTATGTAAAACAATAGGGAACTTCAACTGTACTTAAAATAATAATATTTTCAGTTTTCAGTTTTTTCGATACTGCGCGCATGCGCGGAAAGCCGGCGGACGCTGGCTTTGGGGAATAGACTTTTATGTAGGGTTTTAAAGATCTATGCACGACCCTGTAAATGACGAATTACAGTTCGGGAGTAGAAAAAATATTTAATACCATGCACGAAATAAAGCATCAGATAAATATAAGGAAAACATAGATAGAAGTTATTTTTAAATACAATTTCTATTTAATAAGTCAGGTAGAAATATATAAAGTAACTGAGTTGACCGTGACGTCATTCAATTCGTTTTCATATTAATTCCATATTAGCAAAACGTTAAAATTCGTTTTTACAGTTCTTAAAAAAAAGCTGATCGGACTAGGAGGCAAGTAGCCTATTGTTATTCGAGGTAACTCAAAGGACTATAAACCTTTTCAAAAGAGCTTATTTATTTATGGAAACCATACAAAAATTGCCTTTAAGACGCTCCTCAATTGCAACATCTGTAATGACCTAATGTTTATTTATAAACTTTTTTTTAATCTGAAATGTCTGTCCGTGTAATTTATTTTAATAAAAGGTAAATGATTAAATAAGTATATTTCCTTCAGATAATCGGACGGGTATCAGCCGATCCAGACTTCCTACCACGGCGACCGGACTTTGGTCTGAACGAGCCTTTATTCTTAGAGAAGTTCTGCCACGACTGCCCGCCGCCGCTGTCTCGCGTGGCGCTGCTAGCTGCCCATTTACGACCCGGACACAGGTAGGTATCATTAAAATTACAGATATTCATTAAACTTACATTATGTTTTGCGTTACTGCATTGAAATCATGGTGAAGTCCTCGAGTTTTACATTTTGGCATACGATTTTGTTAGACGCTTCGACCAGTCGGCTTACGCAAATTCTATATTTTTAACGTCAAATTAACTGCTTTAAAATTGATAAAAGTAGGTGAATCTAGTAATAAAGATGATTTACCACCTGTGGAACTACTGGAAGCAGTGATAAACGCATTTTTTGCGTTGTAGTTTCCTCGCTATAGTGAGGGGAAAAGTTTTGTGTTACACTCGGGTGCAAATGTATTTTACTTCTCGTGTGTTAAAAAACTCGCAAGTTCAGGATTCTATTCTAGAACCACTCGCTTCGCTCGTGGTTCAACTATAGAATCCTTTCCAACTATAGAAGATGCCATAAAACGATTAAAGCATAAGGCTGTGGGTCCTGATGGCGTGTCAGCGGCTATGTTACAGCATATGGGCAGCGAAGGTACAAAGATCATGTATCAAATCTGCAACAAGATATGGAGAAGTGGTCAATGGCCAAAGGACTGGACACAGTCAGCAATAGTACCACTGCACAAAAAGGGATCCACAAGGAAATGCGAAAACTACCGAACATTGTCACTAATGTCGCATGCTAGCAAAGTTCTCCTACGCATTATAAACGTTAGACTCTCGTCCTACGTGGATCGCCAGATACCGAGTGAACAGGCGGGCTTTGTGGCTGGTAAGGGTACTCGCGAACAAATTCTGAACGTCCGTATTCTTATCGAAAAGTGTCGTGAGTACAAGAAGCCGATAGTCCTATGCTTCATTGACTACGCTAAAGCGTTTGACTGTGTTCAGTGGAAGGTCATGTTTGATGTGCTGGTGGAGATGGGTGTACCTGAACACCTTGCTTACCTAATACAGAATCTGTACCTTGAGGGTTCATGCTTCGTGAAGCTGGAGAATCAGAAATCAAATGATTTCCATACAGAACGGGGCGTCCGTCAAGGCTGCATTCTGTCACCCAAGCTTTTTAACCTGTACGGCGAACAGATCATGAGGAAGGCACTTGACGGCTGTCGGCTGGGAAGGAGGTGTTTCAGTTGGAGGTCGATTGATCAGTAACCTGAGGTACGCAGACGATACGACAGTAGTTGCGTCGAGTGAAGTAGAGATGGCGGATCTTCTGAACAGAATTGAAGATGAAAGCGTTAAGCTCGGACTTAAGATAAACCATTCCAAAACTAAAATAATGGTAGTTGACAGGGCAAATATACTTCCAGTTACCGACGCACTTCGCCAGTACGAAAAAGTTAGCGAGTTTATGTATCTTGGGTCGTTGATAACCTGCAACGGTGGCAGCACTGACGAAATACGCCGTAGAGCCGGTATGGCGAAGAGTGCTATGGCTAACCTCGATAAAATTTGGAAGAGCAGAGGAATCCGACGTCAAACTAAAGTGCGATTGGTTCCAGCACTTGTCTTCTCGATATTTATGTATGGTGCCGAGACTTGGACCCTAAAAAGCTGTGACGTGGCTAAGATTGACGCTTTTGAGATGTGGTGCTGGCGAAGACTGCTACGTATACCTTGGACAGCTAGAAGAACTAACATCTCTGTTTTGGAAGAACTTAATATCACCACACGCCTCTCCAAAATATGCCAGGAGCGAACCCTTAGATTTTTCGGTCACATCATGAGATCACCAATGCATAATATGGAGAAGTGTATCATCTTGGGGCGAATGAATGGTAAACGCGCTTGGGGTGGGGCTCGTAAGAGATGGTTTGACTGTGTGAAGAAGTCGACTGGCGGCAGCCTATACCGTGCAGTCCACATGGCTTATGACCGCGTTCAATGGAGACACGCTACTTGTGGTCGCGATCCTCAGCATTGAGGGAACGAGGAAGAAGATAGAATCCTTTCACTTGCTGGTTTTTCAATTCCACACTCGGCGTTAAAATACAACTTTGCCCCCTTGTATAACAAATAACTATTATCGGCTTGATAACTTTAGAGTAACAACGCTGCTGTTTCACTTAGGACCGCTTGGAAACTTGGTCGACTTTAGAGTACGTTTATGAATAAGGGGGTTAAAATTTGTTTTCCCAAACCTATCGACGCGGAATCGGCTCTAGCCGACTTAAAATCGTTCGTTAGCATGAAAACGCTTACGCTTCGTCGTCGCTGAACGCATACGTACGCAATACGCATGCTTATACTAACGAGCGATTTTTGATCGGCGGAAGACGGTTCGGCGTCGATAGGTTTGGGGAGACGGGAGACCCTAAGCACACCTCGGACACTGGCGATCAAATATATGAAAGAGGCGCATTCCTAGCACACATTCTAAGCTCGTGTAGGTGAACGCGTACTATGCGTGTATGCGTGAAATATGACAGGTCAACTGTTCGCGTTTTTGACAGGCGGTAACTGTGAGGTAACCGAGAGGGGGTGGGCGGCACTTTCAGCGGGGAGCGGGAGTGGCCATGCTATACGATAGTACTCTCTGTTATACTGTTCCCTAAGGAATTAATAAAATATGCTGGGGCTAGTTAAATTAAGTTTAAACCTAGTTTTGTTATGTCTGAGTTCCTTGTTCACAGGCCGACGTTCGAAGTGATCGAGATCTGGCTGGAAACACTCCTCATGCACACGGACAGTGCGGCGGCGCAGGCGCGCCTGCTCGCCGACATCGCGCAGTACGCGGCCGGCGGCGCGCCCAGCCCGCAGCTGCAGGTGCTCAAGGTGAGCCCTACACCTCCTAACGCGTTACCATGACAACGTGTGTGCCAGCCCATTACGGATTTCTGCTTGTTACTAATAGGCGAGACGACAAAAAAAAAGTAATTAGTCCGTCAGTTAGATCATAAAAGAATTTTAGACACGTATTTTTTCTTTTTTCTCGTAAACGAAAAATGGCGACGGTACAGTGCGTTGAAGTTTCGCGTGACGTGACGCCTAGGTACAATTTTTACTTAGAAGTGACGTCACAAGCCCCCACTCCGGAACTTTGATGCTCTATATCTTTGTATTTTTTCATTAATTAGAAAAAGCGAAAAATATGTGTTCAGTATTTTTGGACGACCTAACTGACGGACTAAACAGAATGCCATTTTTAGGGTTCCGTACCAAAACGGTACAACAGGAACCCTTATGGTGCGACTCTGTCCGTCTGTCACATTCCTAAATATCTCGAGAACTACTAATGCTATCAACTTGAAATTTGGAATAGTTGTGAACATTGTGAACCTCTACAAATAGAAGGTATAATTTTTTTAAATTTATTAATTTTAATTGTAGAAAATGGCCAAAATGAATGGGGGGCAAACTGTAAATTTCAAGTGGGGTATCGTTAGAAAGAGCTCAAATTGAACATAAATAAACTATTTTTTATAATTTGTTTGTTGTGGAAAAAAAAAAGAATTTTTGAAGGAAAATGTAAAAAAAAATACCCCCCCTTTATCTCCGAAGTTTACCAACGAAAAATTATGAAAATTTTAGGAAACATTGATTTTATGCTAAATATTACAGGAAAAATATAATCGTGTTTGTATCTTGAAAACTTTTTTTTTAATTCACAAAAAACTTTTCAGATTTTTACTTTTAATTTACCCACCTTTGCAGATGTATATAGTACTTCAAGTTAATACGAGATGTTACGTAAATCATCTTCTTTCCAATAAAGTAAAAATTGTTTAAATCGGTTAACATTATAAAGAATAATCCCTGAAAAACCAACATACTATGGTCGCGCAAATTAGTCAGCGAATTCACCGAGAGATGGCGCTATACACAATAATGCTCATTAGTACCTATACTTTTTTCTTCTAGTCAAGTCGTTAGAGTTATGTGAAAACATGAGATTATTTTAACTGGGGAGTTTGAAAGTTTGTACGGAACCCTCGGTGGGCGAGTCCGACTCGCACTTGACCGGTTTTTTTTTTATGTAGTCGTCATCCCTATTAACACATTCTACCGATACTCGCACCATTTTGTTTTCTACTTTTAAGTTTACATATAATTCTAAGCTTTATTTGGGTTTTTAAAATGATAAGTAAAGTAAATAAGTGGCCTTCATTTTTAATATTTATTTTATATCTTCTGGGCGAGCTCACTCCATCATAGGCCACGTCTTTGCCTCTGGCTAGTCTTTGGTGAAGAGTAAGCCCATTCATAATAAAAAAAAACTCATTTTCAAGAAACCGGTACAAATAATTATAAAAATACAACATGTAAAATCTCTTTCGATATTATTAAATCTGGAAAAAATATTAGGTACTAATATAGATATTTTTTTCAGTCTCCATCTACAGTGACCATAACGGCAACTCCATCAGTCCCCGGTCGTGCGCTGGGCAAATGCGTCTCCGCGTCTCACATCGGCGCCCCACCACGAGTCGTCACCGTCACCAACCTGAGCCGGAGTCATAATACACTGCACACTCCGGGGTACATATTGAGGCAGAGGCCTGGCAACATTGACATTACAAAGGTACGTTATATTAACAGTGATCATAACATCTACGCCTTTAAACCCAGGGAATGTGCTAGGTAGGGTTGCCAACCGTACTATATAATATAGTACTGTACTATATTTTGGCCCAGCGTACTATATATTTTGTAACCAATATATAGTACGCAAAAGTACTATATTTTGAGGTCCTTGCAATGGGTCAGATTTAGGATTTTTTTTTCGATATAATATGCAATAACATTTCTCAAAGAGAACATCAGACTAAACGATCTCTACGCTTCGGTCGTATTTATATAGTGGTGCGTGTTTCTGAACGTAAATCTAAATGTCAATGTCACTTTTATGTCAGCTTATACCTGTCACTGTCAGTACAAGTCATATCAAGTGTCAGTTTGACTCGTGTGTCAAATGGTTTTTAACGAATTTGTATTTGTACGACGAACTACTAACTACGAACAATGATAACAGACGATTCTGATAACAGTGATGACAATAACAAAACCCCACCGCCTAAAAAGCGAAAGGAGACGAAAAGAAATCAAAAATATAGAAGTGGGTGGGAAAAAACATATACCTGGTTAAAACAAGATGCCAAAAATGTGCACAATGCACATTGTGTAATTTGCGATCATACTTTTTCCATCGCAAAAAGTGGAGTCGGTCAGGTGAGTAGAAAGTACTTATCTTCATTAATTAATGCATGCGCGGATTGTTCGGTAATCGGTAGGAACTTGGAAATTTTGCAATTGGAATGTAATGGACAGTTGTCAAAATGGACAATACGAGTATTACGAATCGTACTAATTTTTTTTTTGTGTTGATTTCGTGTATGGTATGGGTCTAACTTTATTTGTAAGAGTTTAACAAAACGTGCGATATGTCCTACTTCGTCGCTTCCCATAAAGCTGCTTTGTCAGTTTATTCATATAAAGATAGAAGTTAATGTCGTCCTTATAGTAAGCACAAAGAGGCATGTTTTCCTAAAAATTAACACATTTCCTATTTTACATTTGATATTATTGATATAAAAATATATAACACAAAATATTATAAAAACCTAACCTAGAGAGCAGACATAACTTTACTAATTTTTTTGTTATGGTTATGGTCATGTCATGGGTTGTTTGTGTGATCTTATATGGTATTTCAGGTAAAACAGCATGGTGATACTAATATCCATATTCAAAAAGTAAAGCATACAAAAAAAACCAGCACGTTTGAACATTTTTTTGGTGGTGCGGTAGCAGGTCCTTCCTCTGCTTCTCCAGATTTTCTTGATGATAGGGCCAAGATAACAGCTGGTGAACTGTCATTAACATACCATACTGTCAAACATAACCTGTCCTATAACAGCATGGACTGTAATGTAAAGCTAAACAAAGTGATATATGTAGATTCCAAAACAGCATTGAAAATTAAATTAGGCCGGACTAAACAGGAAGCGCTTGTAAATGAAGTGTTGGCACCATATGCCTTAGAATCAGTTCTAGAAAGTCTTAGATCACCAGATATATTTTATTGTGTACAAACAGACGCAAGCAATAAAAAAAATATTAAATTGTTTCCCTTAGTGGTACAGTATTTTGACTCAGAAAATGGAGTACAAAACAAACTCATAGATTTTTATGAAAATGCCAATGAGTCAGCAGACGGTATGTTTCAGGCCATTAATAACTCACTAACTGACCACAATCTTACATTTGATAGAGTGTCCGGCTTAAGTGGAGATAACATCAATGCTAATTTTGGAATCCACCATTCTCTTTTCACAAACATCAAAAATTTGTCTCCTCATTTACTGAAAGGCAATTGTCATGCTCACATAATTCATAACACTGTTAAGCATGCTATGGGCATCTTAAATTGTGATGTGGAGAATATTGTGCTAAAAATTTACAGCCATTTCTCATCGTCAGCTTGCAGGAGAGAGGAGCTTAAAGCTTTTGTTGCAGTTCTTGATGGTGAATGGCATGAGTTGATAAGGCATGTTGGAACTAGATGGCTTTCCTTGTTACCCTGTGTTGACAACATTCTTAAGAACTTGGATCCCTTATTTGACTATTTTAAAAATCTGGAAGAAGACTGTCCTGTGCACATAGAAAATATTTTACTACTAAATCAACCACATGGGGATATTAAAATAAAAGTGTATTTAAATTTTGCAAGCCACTCATTAAACAATTTTAACAAAGCAATAAAGCAATTAGAGGGCAACAATACAACTATATTAGATGTGTATGATATTCTGAACACCCTTAAAATTTCATTAGAACAGAGACAAAAAGATATGTTTTTTGGTTATCAAACAAAAAAGTTTATGGAAGAACTTGAAATTAAAAATTTGCCAGAGAGTGAAAAAATAAAAAAGAACTTATTGTTTTTTATAGAAAAGTCTCTCAACTATTTGAACAAATGGTTTGACTTTGAAGAGAGCAACTGGCTTTGTCAAATTCAAAAATTGAATTTAAAACATTGCCTAAACTTTGATGAATGTGACCAAATTGTGAAAATATTGCATTTAGAGCAAAGACTGAACCTTGACATGGACGAAATGTATGATGAAATAGGCACTATTAATACCATATTAGAAAATATTCAAAGTAATTCTGACTTTACAATTTTACGAACTGACCAAAAGTGGGTCAAAATTTTGAAGGGAAATGGTCAAGGCTTGCCTAATTTAAAAAAAATAGTTGGATTTCTGCTTTCTGTTCCCGCCACTTCAGCATTTACAGAGAGAATATTCTCTATAATGAAATTAAAGTGGCGGGAAGAGAGAAACAGGGCAAACCTTGTTCTAATCAAAAATGAGTTGCTCATCTACACAAATTTAGAATTGTCTTGCGAGGACTCATATCAACATTTCCTCAAAGATAGCAAACTAATTAGAAAAGCTCAGAGCCAGAGTAAATATACTTTTAAGGTGGTAGATAAATAATGTAATAACTAGGTCCACAACGACTGCAAATTATCGGTTACTAATTACATAATTAATGAATAAATCAAATAATACATGAAAAATAATAGTTTTCTTTGTACTTCCCATTCCATCCCATGCACAGACTGTCTTGTCACACCATTGTCTGCCTATGATGAGTCGATGAAAAATGATATATGGAGTTAGAGATGTTACAGTTGCAGTGAAGGATGAAGTTTTTAACGATAAAGTAATAGTTAAGCTCCAAGAATAAAGTTGAGCTAAGATTACACGTATTATAATCATTTATCTGTACCGTACTATATTTTTTTATGGTGTACTATATTTTTTAGAAGGAATTTTCCAAAATACTATATTTTACGAAAAAAAAGTTGGCAACCCTAGTGCTAGGCAAGTATGTTCGTGTCACGCATCGGGACACCGCCACAAGTGACTGTTACCAATTTGAGTCGGAGTCATAATACACTACATACTTCGGGCATAATACACTACATACTTGAGGCAGAGACTTGGCAACATTGACATTACGAAAGTAAATTATGAAAATGGAAAACTATCACATTATATTTAAATAAAACTCACGTTATTGTATCGTGACTGTTTCAAATGTTTTGAGTCATATGGAGACCCATAATCGAGCACTCGTTCTCGCGGCGGCTACACTCCGTGCACTGCGCTCGCCGCACGACCCGTTGCGCGCGCGCTGACAGAGTACATCCGTTTTTTAAAATTTTTGAATATGTTTCACGAAAGTTTAACATCTATAATATCACGTTATGTTATGACAACGCGCTTATAGTCATATTTGCGCACCGTAAAAACACGTTAGAGGTTAATATTACCGCCTTCGATCATAAAGTTTTATTTTGTTCAGGTGGATGACATCTCCGAGTGGCTGGACCCGCGGCCCAGCGACTCGGCCAGCATGCCCGCCTTCCTGCGCAACCAGTCCGTGGAGGGGCTCGAGACCCGCGCCAGGTCCGACCCGCCGCTACCCTTCTGCCGCCACCACAGTATACCAGATCAATGTCAAGATGATAGACCGTTGAATGATGATGACTCGGATTCTTCCGATGATGATCTTGAAGATATTACGGATTGGCACAGGTAACTAACTCGGTCTGAAAACCAGCGCCGGGCATCCTGTCCCGGCACACGCTGAGGCCGAAACCCTTTGCCCGATACAAAAAAAATATCCCGTTACTCACTATCGTAATAGGTATAACTCATCGGTAATAGTTTTTAATAATTGCATGTATTTTGTTGTAACTGTATGTATATGGCAATTAACTTTTCTTATTCTTATTCTTCAACTATAAAGGGAATTTCAATTATTTTTTTGAATACGATTCTACTAGTTATTACATTACTAAAAATAAATGTAACACATCCAAATTATAAGCTAGAAATAATAGTACATTGTGCAACAAGGGGAGGAAGTTGAATATTACTAACGAGAGTAAGTTAAATCGCGACGGCTTGCCGGAGCGATTTAAAGACTCGAGTTAGTAATATTCATACTCCCCGAGTTACACACAATGTTTTTCATCACACTCACAATGTAAAAAATATGTAAATAGATGTAAAACAGTTAAGTACGGTACAAGAAATTTCATTATTCCCTTGGGAGAACGATTTTTCTATAACTCACGCTCCGCCTGCGCGCAATGGCACATTTAAAGTGCGGGTGTGATGAAAATAAAATAAAACTACTATCATTGACAGGCAATTTAAACGCGGCCATTTTGGGGCGCTCAATAGAGTGAAATGTGACGTAACACGTCTGGCTGTACACACGAGTGGGAGCGGGAAAAGAATAACTCTTTCTCACTCCCACTTACAGACATCAAGTGTATCATGACGGGCTGCGTGTTAAATTGTGAAATACTTACATATCTATTGTATTGTTATTTCAATTACTTACATTATATCTTTATTATTTAAATTACTTTTCTTTACAGGAACGTCTCAACCGTCGGCACCTCTTTCAAAAAACCCGAAAAAATGGAAGTTGACGCACCCAAGAACATTATCTCTGGCATCGTCAAGAAAGGCGAAAACCTTCTCAAGAAGAACAGCTACGATGTCACCAGTGTCACTCTCAGGAACCCGGACGAAAGGAAAGTTCCCGAAGTCGACTGTAGGAGGTTTAACATAGACTATCTAAATAAAAGTCCAGTTATGGCGGTCGCGGTGAAAAATATTCAAAAAGAAAAACCTGTGGAAAAACTGGGTTTTTCACGAAGAAATTGCTCTCGCCTAAGTTTAGTAGGCTTTTCAAACCGAATACGGCGGAGGTGGTGAGAAATAAGACAGAGATGGAGGATAAGGAGGAAAAGAGTCGGAGCAAGTTCTTTATACAGCGGCCCGCGTCGCCCAGCAACTTGTACCGGGGCCACCGGGTGCGGCCTGCTGACGACACCAAGGTAAAGCATTCTGTTTTTACGTCCTCGCTGACCCTTCTAATATGTATCTAATATATTCGAGTTTATTATTACATAGGCAAAAGCTGTTTTTTAGGGTTCCGTAATCAACTAGGAACCCTTATAGTTTCGCCATGTCTGTCTGTCCGTCCGTCCGTCCGTCCGTCTGCGGATAATCTCAGTAACTGTTAGCACTAGAAAGCTGAAATTTGATATATTGTGATAATTGTGAGATAGGTATTTAAAAATGAATAAGGATTTAATAAAATCGTTTTTTTGATAATATTAATATTTTCGGAAATAATCACACCTAAAGGAAAAAAAGTTCCCCCCCCCCTCTAACTTTTGAACTATATGTTTCAAAAATAGGGAAAAAACACAGAACTAAATCAAGATAGAAGGAAAAAGTGTATCTACTTCGCGTGCGGAAAAGTTAAATAGCGAGCAACATTGTTCGCCGCGCAAGTCAGTCTGCTCTGCTCCCGACCGCTGCCCGCGAGTGACATACAGTGAAAAATACAAAATGGGTCGGTATTCGATAATTAACTGTTCAAACACCACCAATAAAAGCAAGAGTGTTAAACAAAGTGTTTCCTATCATCGGTAAGTACCATTTGTCCTGAAATATTTTTTATTAAATAAAAAACACGATTTTCCTATTTTTATCATCAAAACATTAGCTGACGTACGACCGCCAAACTAGTTTTCCATTGCGGCTTTAATTTGACGAGTCCGACTTGGCGTGCGTTTAAAACAAGCGATATAAAAATAGGCTATTCAAACTGTCGAGACAAAGTGAAGGTAGATTTGTTATTTTGTCCGTCGAACTCACGTCGAACTTAAGAATAGTGGTGCACCACGGAACTATATCGTCATGTATGCTGCGATTTCCTTATTCGATTTAAATCGATTTTGCGAAGCAGTGGAAATTATAATTATGTTTTTATATTGTTATGAAACTATACATATAAAGTACGAGTGAAAAGTAAATTTAACTTTAAAATAGGTTACAGTTACGGTATTAACGTTGAATTTGTGGTCGGCAGAAAAACAAATACAAACATAATACGCTCTATATTTATTATGAATAAAAATAACTCTAAAAATGTGTTAATGGTTAATTATATTTATATATTACTAAAAGTTGTAACAAATAACATTAGGATAATGAAGTGAGTACATGGTCGATTTTCTTAAAAATATTACGAAATATTAACTAGTATTAATACCTACCTACTAAAATCTTTGTTCCTGGCCTTAGGCAAATTATATACCTACTAGTGAATTGTTTGTCATCACACGAATACAGGTATATAGTTACTTCATTCCACAACGAAGATGAACATCCGATATTTTTAACTTCGGCGGGCATCCCGCACGCAACCTCCACAATCGATCGAATGGGTTACGCGGCGACAACGTTCCCATCACTAAAGTACACTCGTGACGTCATAGGCTCGACACAAAACGTTACACGCTCGGTTTCGCTGTTAATCGCTGAGCATTTTCCTTCTATCTTGATTTAGTTCTGTGGAAAAAAATCACGAAAGTAGAACTTTATAAAGACCTTTTAGGAAAATTGTTTTGAACTTGATAAGTTCAGTAGTTTTTGAGAAAAATACGGAAAACTACGGAACCCTACACTGAGCGTGGCCCGACACGCTCTTGGCCGGTTTTTTTTTTAACTGGTAGAGAATTAATATGTTCATTGTTTTTAACGAGATCAGAATTTTGTTGTTTGGTAATATTTATCCAGTTGCTCTAACATGAAGCACCGATAGCACGGTCGCGCGATAAACGATAAAACGTCAGGCCGTCCTATTCGCACTTGCAAATAGTGCGAAAAAGACTTCGTGACGTTTTATAGTTTATCGCTCGCTTAAATTGTCGTCTATAGGCTACTTGACCCTTTTTCAAAGTATGTCTTATATTATTATTATTAATTACTGTCTAAATAATTAAACGAAAAAAAACAGTACCATATTTTATTAGCCGCAAAAAAATAATTTAAAGTTTATTTTTACGTGATCAGGCAAAAACAACATCAGCCATATTAATCTATAGACTATCTATGACATGACGTAAGTCGATTTAGAAAAAATATTTGACATTGTCACAGCCGAGCAACGACTAATATGAATTTTAATACAATAGAGGTTGCTTCTATGGAGATTAGATTAGTATAATTTCTGTAGGGGCACGGCGGTGACGCATGCATTAGAGTCAGCAAATATGAACTTATTACTTTGGAGCTTTAGCTAACAGTCAGTCAGTCACTGAGCGCGGGGCATACAGCGCGCACACAAACTAGTAGTCGTACCGCGGCACCGCCTGGCCCTCACATAGTTTTGTGTACTTATAATTGTAACCTTCTGATCATATAAAGTCGGATTAAATACAGAGTTATATCGGACATTTAAAGTTTAATTTACCTCCAGTAAAGGTTACCCATAGACTCTTTAAAGTTCGCCACAGTGAATCATTATAGTAACTATTTAACGTTTGGCAATAAACGTTAAAGTGGTGACCCCGACGTGATCTAATTGGTACCCGACGTGAACTTTAAACCGGTGTGGTGAACATCATTTAAGTCAGAGGAGCCAGGCGGGCTGCGAAGTTGTGAGGACTTTAGTGAATGAAAGTGACATTCCGTGCAGTGACAAGTGCGTAAATGAGCGATCAAGGATCCAGACCAGTGGGCGTGCCAGTTCTAGCGGGCGTGCCAGTGCCAGTGACCGTGCAAGGACAGATACCGCCAGAGCGTCCAGTATCCAGCGCCGAGAGGTTGGAACAGCAGCCTACAGAGACAACTGAACAGAAAACAGCGACCATGGAGAGTGAACTAGCCGCGATTACAGTGTCAGCTAGGATATATCCTTTCTGGAAAGATATGCCTAAGCAATGGTTCAACCAGTTCGAAGCGATCGTGGGTCCCCAGAAGATGTCCAAAGAGGCAAAGTTCGACCTGGTAGTGGGCAAATTAGGCCGAGAAGAGCTGACCACGATAGGAGACATATTAGATAATACGGAAAGGAATTACGACACCCTGAAAGCTAGGCTCATCAAGGCGTTTCAGGAAAGCGCCGACCGGCAGTTTAACAAGCTAGTGAAAGAAATGGACTTAGGGGAACAGAAGCCGTCGCAGCTTTACAGAAGAATGGCTGAAGCGGCCAGAGACGCTAACGTCGCAGAAGAGACTGTCCGGAGGTTATGGTTGCAGAGACTCCCGACAGCATCGAGGGCGCTCCTCGCAATGGTACCAGAGAGCGCAAAGTTGGAGGAGCTGGCAGCGATGGCCGACAAGGTGCAGGAGTCCATGGGCTCGGGGGTGATAGCAGCTGTAGCAACCCCGGAGAGCCAGTTGACCACGGCGATAAATGCTGACCTGATAAGTGGGTTCCGAGATATGGCTTTGGAAATAAGGCAACTTAGGACTGAAGTGAACGAACTCAGGTCAAGGCCTCCGACGAGAGATTTCCGTCGGAACAGGAACCGGTCGCGTTCAAGGTCGCGCGGCACAAACAGGAATCCGAATTGGTTGTGTAGATACCACTTCAAGTTCCGAGAAAATGCACGGAGCTGTACCCAGCCGTGTGCCTGGGGCAGGCAGCAGCCGTCGGCAGGCGTAGCGCCGCCGACAGCATATACCTGGCAGCAGCAGTCGGCAGGCGCGGAGCCGCCGACCGCGTTCAGCTGGCAGCCACCGCAGGGAAACTAGACGCGGTGCACCCTGGAGCGGCTGGGGGGTGCGTGGAGCCGAGATCGGAAAGCCACCGCTTGTGTGTTTTAGACTTCAATAGTGGTATTAATTTTTTAGTAGACACCGGAGCAGACGTATCCATCGTACCAGCTAGTAGATTCAGTGCCACAGTGCGTCGCGAGTGTGGTTTAAAATTGTACGCAGCTAATAACACGGAAATTAAAACTTTCGGTACAGTGTCGCTAGAGCTCAATTTAGGACTGCGGAGAGCGTTTCGGTGGACATTTATATTGTGTGACGTGACTCGAGCCATCATCGGTGCAGATTTCTTAAGGACTCATAAGTTAATGGTAGATTTGGACAGTAGAATATTAGTTGATAAAGTGACAAACTTTAGATGCGTAGGGTCTATTGAGCATTGTGAACATGAGTCCATAAAATGTATTCGGGATGATAACCCATACCGTGACATCTTGATGCGTTACATGGACGTAGCAAACCCCGTATCGTTTAAAGAACCTGCTAAACACAGTGTAAAGCACTACATAGAGACATCAGGTCCTCCGGTATATGCGCGAGCTAGGCCGTTACCGCGAGATAGATATGAGCAGGCAAAGCAGGAATTTCGTAACATGCAAGCTTTAGGTATTTGCAGGCCGAGTAAGAGTCCTTGGGCCAGCCCTCTACACATAGTTCCGAAGAAGGACGGGCAGATCAGACCGTGCGGAGACTATAGGAGGCTGAACGCTGTCACGAAGCCGGACAGGTACCCGATTCCCAGGTTACAAGACTTCACGTACGGATTATCGGGTAAGTCATTATTTTCCACTTTAGATATCAATCGAGCATATCATGCCATAGAAGTCGCACCTGAGGACATCGAGAAAACGGCAATAATTACGCCTTTCGGATTATTTGAGTTCCCAAGGTTATGTTTTGGATTACGTAACGCAGCACAAACGTTTCAGCGTTTCATGAACGCTGAATTACAGGACATCGAGGCGATCACTGATAACCTAGGCGCAAAGTCTTCATTATTTTGTTACATAGATGATATAATAGTAGCTTCAGAGAACGATAGTGTGCATAGGGAACATCTTGCAAAAATTTTTGAGCGTTTCGAAAAAGTCGGTTTAACGATTAATTTGAGTAAATGTCAGTTTGGATTATCGCAGGTAGATTTTTTAGGTTATACAGTTTCAGAAAACGGATTACGACCACGCGACGACAAAGTAAAGGCTATTATTAACTATCCGAGACCCGAGACCGTTGAGCAACTTAGGCGTTTCTTAGGAATGGTTAACTTTTATAGAGCACATCTAGGTAAAGCCGCGGAGATACAGAATCATTTAAATAAGTTTTTGCACAACTCGAAGAAAAAGATCAGACGAAAATTGAGTGGGACGCCGAGGCAGAGACCGCGTTCGAGCAGTGTAAGGAAAGCCTTAAAAGCGCCGTTACATTGTCATTTCCGGTACCGGACGTTCCACTAGCTCTTATGACCGACGCGTCTGGAACTTGTGCAGGTAGCGTGCTACAGCAACGCACGAATAACGTTTGGAGACCCCTTGGGTATTTCTCAAAAGCATTTTCAGAGGCTCAGAAAAAGTACAGTACATATGATAGGGAATTGACTGCAATATACATGGCTATAGTACATTTTAGAAACATGGTAGAAGGCCGGAGGTTGATAGTGTATACGGACCATAAGCCCCTCACGGTAGCGTTAACAAAAGTAGGCTCAGCGAAAGAAACACCTAGGCGAGCGAGACAGCTAATGTTTATAAGCGAATTTACGAGCGAAATAGAACACATTAGCGGCTCTCAGAATATAGTTGCTGACGCGCTATCACGTGTAGAAACAATAGCGTGCCCTGTAGCAAGCGATTTCGAAGAAATTGCGCAAGCACAGGAAGCAGATAAGCAGTTCGCGGACCTGTTTACAACAGATAGAACAAAGTATAAATTGTTAGGCATGCCAAATTCAAACGTAAGGTTATATTGTGAAATATCAGGTGACGTGGCTCGACCGTATTTACCAGAACAATTCAGGAAGATAGCGTTCGAGTCAGTACATAATGTTAGTCATCCTGGGATTAGGACCACGCGTAAGATGGTAGCCCAAAGATATTTTTGGCCAGGCATGAATAAAGATGTAGGCACATGGGCAAGGGCGTGCGTACAGTGCCAAAGGGCAAAGGTAAATAGGCACACGATATCGAAGTTAGGTAAATTTCAGGACGCGGAAAGGTTTAAGCATATTCATGTGGACATCGTGGGACCTTTACCCACGACAGCTCAAGGTTTTAGGTACATCGTTACTATGATAGATCGTCGCACTAGATGGCCGGAAGCCATACCAATTGTTGACATGACAGCGGAAACAGTATCTAAAGTTATTTATGAAAATTGGATTTGTAGATTCGGTTGTCCAAGTTTAATTACAACGGATCAAGGTAGACAATTTGAAAGCGATCTATTTAGGGGTTTGATGAAATTTCTAGGCGTTCAGAAGGTACGTACAACGCCTTATCACCCTCAGAGCAACGGGATCGTCGAACGTTGGCATCGGGTAGCTAAAAGTGCTCTAACAGCCAGGTTAGCAGACAACGCATCCTGGACGGACGAGCTTCCAACGGTTCTACTAGGACTCCGAGCAGCGTGCAGGTCAGACAATGAGGTAAGTGCAGCTGAGATGCTATACGGTCATGTATTGAGATTACCGGGTGATTTTTACGTTCAATCACAAAAAAGTTCCGACGACCCATTTTCATATGTAGAAAGACTTAGATCGGTAGTCGAGAGTCTACGTCCCGCGTCACGAGCGAATAGCGATTCAAGAAAATTATTTGTGCATAAAGAGTTAGAGTCATGTTCTCATGTTTTTGTAAGGAATGATATGGTACGTAAACCGCTTACTCCTAATTATGACGGACCATATTTAGTTTTGAATAGAAGGCCTAAGACTTATAAAATTCAGTTACCTAACAGACAAGTAGAGATATCCATAGATAGGTTAAAACCAGCATTTTTGTTAAATGAACAGCCAGAAGTAGAAAGTTCCTCTGAAAAGACAGGTAATAGTAATACAGGTTTGAGCACAAATGAGCCTAAACAGCCTTTAGTGCAACAAACGCCGACACCTGTGACTCGTACCACGCGGAGCGGGCGAGTTATAAATAGGCCAGTTAGATTTTTGCTTGATGAATAGTTGTCACATACAAGTAGTACCACAGTCAATATATGGGAGTACAATGACTTTAAGAATATCTATGTCGAGAGCTAAGGAGTAAAGTTACTTGCGCGGAGGGTTTCCCGCAAGTGATCATTTCTTAATTCAGGTTTTCCTAAGTGCAGGAAACCCGGGTCCACTACATTTGTCTTTTAACTTAGTATCTCCTGGATGGAGACTGGACCCTGGGGATGGAAATCCCCTAAAGTAGGACGTTAGTCACTCCACCGGGTGGATGGCTACATTCAAACATAATTACTTATTGCTAAAGTTTTTCAGTTTCAAGTCGGGCTCTATAAAAGAGTTCCGCAACTTAGTTTAGAGTTAATGTACGGCAGGTCGCGTAGGTACTGTGACGATGTTTAATTGCTAAGTATGCGTATCAAGGTGGTACGTGATATGTCATAAGTAGTAATATACTGATTCATGATTGTTGTAGCATATTTAAACAGATGTTTTTTTAAATACATGTATTAAATTCAAATTCATCTCGAAACGTATTAGACGTTAGAGTATCACATAGTGTCAGAACATCTTGATTGTGTAACAATGGGATTAAGTTCTCAGAACTAGATGTATGTTATTATAAATGAAACAGTGTTTGTGTAATGTAATGTAATGTAACTAGAGCGGATATGATTTCGCAACTCTTGTTTACCATATGAACGTTAGCTTGGTAAGCGTTCCTTGAACCTTTAGCACTGTAAGGTTTGTGTTACATTGTTAGCAAATACTTGGCTATTATTAGCTTTGATTATTTTTGTATGATGTTGTATTAATTTGGACCTTTTCTTTTCTTTTTGAAAAAAAGAAAAGGGGGGGAATGATGTAGGGGCACGGCGGTGACGCATGCATTAGAGTCAGCAAATATGAACTTATTACTTTGGAGCTTTAGCTAACAGTCAGTCAGTCACTGAGCGCGGGGCATACAGCGCGCACACAAACTAGTAGTCGTACCGCGGCACCGCCTGGCCCTCACATAGTTTTGTGTACTTATAATTGTAACCTTCTGATCATATAAAGTCGGATTAAATACAGAGTTATATCGGACATTTAAAGTTTAATTTACCTCCAGTAAAGGTTACCCATAGACTCTTTAAAGTTCGCCACAGTGAATCATTATAGTAACTATTTAACGTTTGGCAATAAACGTTAAATTTCCATAGTTGATTTGAATTATGTGACGTCACTCCATTGGCCAACACCGTTTTCGGAGTCCATAATTTAAAAAAAATTATACACACATCTTTAATTAAAAATACGCAGTCATCACGCACTTTTAATCCCCGCAAGCTATAAATATTGATTTCTTAAGTAAAATACTACAGGAAACAATAACTTGATGTGCTAAATTCGATACGAGTCTAGTAGCCTATTCCCCATGGATGTCTTGCTGTGAAACCATTCGTATGTCGTTCATTGCGTTCACATAATAAACGTGACTATATTTTTCTAGGACAAGAAAGAGAACCACATACTCAAAAGTGACCTGAAATTAGCAAGCTTGGGCAAACCGATGACGCCGATATTCCGGCGGCACGTGGTCACGGAACGGCCGGACTTCGTCGACGGCAGGTTTAGCTACCGAGAGCGCAAGCCCAGCCACGATAAATTTATTGGTAAGTTATATACACCGTGTTTTTTGTTTTCCGTTAAATTCGACACGTTAGGCGAGAGGCTGGCAACCTGTCACTGCAATGCCACAGTTTCGTTCTTTCAACCCCTTATTTGCCAAGAGTGGCACTGAAGCTTTAGTAGTTTCATGTGTTCTGCCTATCCCTTTATGGGATACAGGCGTGATTGTATGTATGTAATGTATGTATGTTAGGTTCATTATCAGGAACCACTCTGTATATCACTTTCAGTTAAATTCGCAAGAATTTTTTTTTATCGTTTTCATACATAATAAATAAATTAGTTAGTGTGAAAGACCCTTAAGAATAATATTCAAGTTTGTGTCAGGTGATTGACGGCACGTGTCATAACAAATAACATTGGGAAGTGGTAAAGGCTGTCACACACATGATCAGTTCGCGATTCAATAAAAATAATTAATTTTTATTTTTTTAATAACTTGACAACCGTAATAGTTAAGACACTAGTTTCTTAGAGAAATTAATTGTATATGATCTAAAGAACCATCCCTTAAAGTTAACGGAATTCAATAAAAACAGGTTGTATAAGTTTAAAGACAATATAACTCCGTAAGGCCCACTTGCACCAACCACTTAACCACAGTATAATAAACAGTACTATCATACAGTAGGGCCACTCCCACTACCCGCTGAAAGTGCCACCCACCCCCTCTCAGTTACCGCATAGTTACCGCCTGTCAGAAACGCGAACAGTCGACCTGTCATATTTCACTCATACAAGCATTGTACGCGTTCACCTACACCAGCTTAGAATGGTTTTTTTTTTAGTATGGATAGGTAGACGTTTAACCACGATCACAACTGATGGTAAGCGCGTTTTCACATTATCTGATCCGATATCGGATGTCGGACCGATATCAGGCATATATCGGTTCGACAGGCAGGCGACATTACAGGCGCCATCTTGGATTTTTTCTATTGATATCCTTCCGACATCCGATATCGGATAATGTGAAAACGGTCTAAGTGATGATGCGGTCTACGGTGGAGCACGCTTACCTATGAGATACCTATGTACTCTTGCTTTAAAGAGTCCTGGATTGTACTCGTGCGTGTGCTAGGAACGCGCCTCTTTAATATATTTCATCGTCACTGTCTGAGGTGTTGTGATTGTGACTTAACTGAGGCTTAGTGGGCTGTCAACTGTCAAATTCCATATAAAATGGTTAATGGTGGGTTAACCCTCCATTTTCGTTGGGGCAAGTGGCCCTAAAAGACTGATAGATGGCGCCGACCATATTAACTAATATCACGTAAAGGATATTGGTCAAATCGTAAAATTTAAGGTTCTAA
This sequence comes from Leguminivora glycinivorella, assembly GCF_023078275.1. NCBI lineage: Eukaryota > Metazoa > Arthropoda > Insecta > Lepidoptera > Tortricidae > Leguminivora > Leguminivora glycinivorella. The sequence goes on along the minus strand of NC_062989.1, from coordinate 16,717,578 downwards.
ATGTTTTAACCCTGTGTCGAGAGATGGCAGTCAATGCATCTTAACTACAAAAGTTTGACGTGTATGTCTGTCTGTCTGTGTGTTTTTTTGTTTGAAAGCTGATTAAGTCGGGAGTGTTCTTAGTCATATTTCATGAAAATCGGTCATTTTCAAAATTTTAATTTTGTGGTTATATGTATTTTCGCTAAATGTAAATTGTAAATAAATGTAAACTGTCCTGCAGTTTAGCAGAAGAATTAATGTTGTCAAAAAAGGGTTTATTTTGAGAATAAACGATTTTTTTGTCATAGAACTGGGCAGAAACAGGATCAAAGCCCCCGCGAAGCCGCTGACTCGCTGCTCGCCCACCAACAACGTCCCTCTAGAAGTAGAAAAGCCCGAGAAGAGAAGAGAAGGTATCTCCAGAAGCAACTACGTCAGCCTTGCCAACCTCAAGATTAACTCCAAGAAGGACTTCGAGAAAAAGAGAGAAGATAGTTCACCTGTTGAACGAGTTATTTAGGGTACAGTAGATATTTTATAACGTTCACACAGTTATGATAAAATCATAAATTAAATATGTATAAGAAGATCATACCTTCCCATACATTAAAATGCGACCGCCTTAGAACGCGCATACACTACACCACATATAGATGGCGCTACAAAAAAAATGTCTTGTAGCTTTCGATTATACTTGTAGATGGCGTTAAGTGTCACTTTTGACTTAGATTTATGGCTCGAAAGTGACACTTAACGCCAATCTACAAATATGTCGCTTAACTTAAACTTGGGTAAATCCATTCTGCTATAAGGTTGATATCTTTCAGATCACTATTATATTCTTTATATATTCAACCTTAAAGCAGAACAGATTTACCCAAGTTTGAAGTTAAGCGACACAAATAATCGATGGCAAAAATTATATTTTATGTGTATACCTAAATTGTATGATCCCAGTTGGTCGAAATAAAATGATTTAATAATTTTTATTTATTTATTATTTATTTATTTTAGGTAATTACAAACATAAATCTCTAATTAATTTACATAGTATCGTTAAACCAATAAGGTTTGTCTCGATACCTATTCCATTCCGCGGTAGATGTTATACAATGCAACAATCATATAATTATGTAGGTATTATTATAACCAAAACAAGAAACCGCCAACATTGCACTGAGCGCAAATAGCATTTAAGTAATAGCACATAATTATTGTCACTTATTTTCCTTGTTGTTGGCAGCCGCCCGCTTTGGCCGGACCGGTTTGCGCTCGGCCAAATACAGAATGCTCCAATTATGTACTCCAAGTATTTTTTAATAATAATTTAATTTTTAATAATAATAATTTTTAATAGTAATTTTTAATTTAATTTAACAAGGCATTTTTTTGTGACGCCATCTATGTGTGGTGTAGTATATGCGCGTTCTTAGGCGGTCACATCTGAATGTATGGGATGGTATGATCTTCTTATATTTAATCTATGATAAAATCGATATTAGTATTCTTGAGAAAATGAGGAATCTCGGGAGAAACTACATCAGTTTTGCCAATTTTAAAAGTTCGGCCACATCGTGTTTTGAGAGCGCAGCGTTAGCGGAGCGCAATGATGGCGGTGCGCCGGACGGAGCAGATCGCGAGCGTTTGCAAAGCGGTTCTGCACATGGTAACTTGTAAGCCTATATTTTGCAACTGTAAACTTCTAATAAGTATTGAATGACACATAAGAAATCAAAACAACATTAAAAAACAATTAGGTAAATGGTTAACATTTAATCCATATTAGACAAGTCCATGTGTGACCGCGCGAGCGTAGCTCGTATTCTGCTCCGCTGACGCTACGCTATCAAAAGTGTGGCCGAACCTTAAGATAGCTAGCCTGTTGAACGGGTTCTATAAACAGGGTATATAGCAATATTGAAAATCTTTTTGGCAGACACACACTCAATCTAAAAATACAGATTACAGCAATCGATGAAGATATACCTACGGTGTTTACATTCAAAAGCTACCACATTTTTTCTTGTCGTCAAATCCATGTCACCATAAAAAAAAACTGTGCGCGGAGTCCCTTCGCGCGGAAGAAGTGAAACTTCCTAACATAACCTGAAAATACATTTTGTCAAGTGACCATCACGTTTTTACGTTTAGTTACGTCCTTATTTTTACTGTTTTAAATATTTTACATTGCTATTGCCTCAAATTATTGAAAGACAAACATAAACTCACTTTGCACTCGTTCTAAATATAAAACACACATTCCAACCAACCATTCCACACTTCTGGGCATTCTGTTCTGTCACTGACTGAGGGAATAAGCGAATGAATGGAATGAGTGAGTCGCGTTGAGACAGAATGTTACGCGCTGAGTGAGCGGCATTCCACGCAAAGTAACAATGACTGAGTGTAACGCGCTGTCAGTTGTAAGTCGCATTAGAAGTTTCACTTCAAAAACCCTACAATTTGAAAGTATTTCGGACCATTTCCAGTATACTTGCCAATTTGCGGCGTATTTTATAAAATACAATATATAATTGTGGTTTGTGCTTCTGCGTAACCGAGATAGGAATGTTTGTTATAAAGCTTGTGCGTATATCAGGGTGTTTCTGCAATATTCGTGACTAATATCGAGCATGTAATGCAATGAGCGTCAACCTTAGTAAAGCTCCTGACCAGAAATATGATGAATATGACTATTCTCAAGAGGGCGCTGTTATTCGATGTATGACAGTTCAGTATAGTATAAAAAAATAGTTGTAATGAAATTCCGCAACATGGCGCATAGACATATATTTTGGTCAGGCTTTACGAAGACATGGTCTAAGACTTTGACAATCTTAGGTATACTATTTGTCAATAAAGTAATACTGTAATGATATCAATATGATATGTTTTATAGTTGTAGAAGCACCTATTATAAATATATTACACGTTTATTATGAAATTTAGGAAAATATACTTTAGACTACAGCACATGTAAAGCATTTGTGACGTCCCAAGGATAAAGGTAGGCTGGTGCTTACGCTATTATTTATGATGCTCCAGGTTCGACCGACTGCTCGTAGTTCAGGGCCGACCCGCATAAGGTACCTTTTCCCATGGAACGACACATTTGTCCTATAACAAACCCTTTGAAGCGTGGCGCGTCATCGTGACCGTTGTCGGAAGGCACTGCGGCTGATATTGGACTGTTGACATCTCTGGCAGTTAAAGGGTTAAACGCAAAAAGGACAATTGTCGTTTAACTTCAAACTCTGTAAATCCATTCTGCTTTATATTAAGGTTGATTATGTATAAAAATATATATAATTTGAAAAATAATCAACCTTGTAACAGAACGGTTTAACCCAAGTTTGAAGTTACGCGGCACAGTTTGCTGGATGTCTTTTTAACTGCGGCTAAGCCGATTTTTCTAGAATTTACATGTCAGATTTTGATGCTGTTTATTCATATGATATGTATGTTATCGTTAGATGTTTGACACTACGTAAAAATGCGGAAAATTGTTTGTACGCTTGGATAATATGCGAGTAAGCGTTCGGTTTGGTACTTGTGCGATAATGTGAAGTGTTTCTGTCACACTTGAACAGAAAGACATTTCGAGTGGCGAGTTGAGAAGTGCTTCGTAGTTAGTTTGTTGTGAGCGGTGCCTTGTTACAAGACTTCTAGCGGGGATTTATTTTATAAAGTTACTTGTTACAAGTTTACTAGACATAGCTGTGAGCGATCATTAGTACGTTTACTACAAGTTGAAGCCTTAAGAAAATTATTTTAGGTATGTTTTGACCAGTATTATGTACGACATCGTCATACAAGGCCTAAAAGTTACAAGCGGCAGTTTTCTTTTCAGTTTGTCGTATTGGAAATCGCCCTCCATTTGTAACTTGTTGCTTCATGAAGCTATCAGAAGAACTTCACATGACATGTTCTTCTCTTTCATTTCAGATAGATTTTTTGTCGGGAATAACTTTATTTGACTATTTAATATATGTAGACATTCAGATTATGATTTTCTGTGTACGGAGTCCCTAAATAAGGTAAACTGCGAAGTTGTACATTTTTTAAGGTTGTAACTCATTTGTAACTTTATAAAATAGGTTCCAAATGAAGGCATTTTATAGTTCGCTTTTACACATTTTACACGAGTTAGGTTTTATACCAATGTTCTGTAAAGTATTGTAGCATAGTGTTAAAAGATGTTGTTCGCAATATTATTGTAACTATTCGACTATTATGCAATGTAAGATGACAACCAAAATTCAATAATTACTTTTACAATTCAAGGGTTTTCTAACTCTTAGTAATTTATACATTAAGAGATATGTCTTGAACTGAGTATTAGTTGCCATCGGACTATTTTTTAATGTCAATCGTTAAATTGGTGAAGTAGGTTCTTAATCTACGACATTTGACGACTGTACTTATGTATACTAATATTTATAGATTCTCATTATCACTATTTTAAAAATATACATTACACATGTATTTCTCTATCTTATGGGTCTCCAAATATTTGATCTGAATTCGCAGGCCGGATTGTACAAGTAGAAATTGTCATTTTTCTCGGCCAAATTGGCAGGCTTCAGGGCTAAGCCCTATATGTATCTAATCTATAGTATTTTATATATCTTCTGTCCAGTATTTATTATTATTTTATAGCAATACTGCATGGTTGGCCTTACTAGCTTTTTATACTAGATATGCAATTATATAATTAGGTGCAAACTTGCAATATATATGTTTTTTATAGCTTGACAAATATTTATTATAGATTAATATTATTGAATTTATCTGACACATTAATTGAATCTCATTACCATTATCTGTAATTGATATTTAATGTATTTATAATCTTGCAAGTGGAATCTCAAAAATGTCTTTTCAATCAATTAAAATGGTTTATACACTAAAATTGGTATCTACTGTACCATGGTACAATCGCCATCGGAGCTGCCAAAGCTCTCACGAATATCGGAACATGCACTCTAACGTCTTGACAATAGAGGCGAGTTCCAATATTTGTAAAAAGGGTATTTTCACGAGAACAATCACCAAAAATATTTTTTTCTAAGGTAGGTAAATTTTATGTTAAATTTCCTACTCAGAACCACGAGCCCTTTTGATCTAGGACAAAAAATTGTCCCCAAAAGGCAAAATTTTCTTTTATTTTGCATACTTTCCACTTTGTAACCGCTGTAGAAAGTATTTGAAAAATTGTAACGAAGTGGAAAAATTCTGAGTAGGAAAAACATTAAATTTACCTATTTTGGAAAAAAAAGGTTTTGAATCTTTTTTGCCAAAATACCCAAGAGCTTTAGCAACGCCGATATATTTGATGGCCACTGTACCTAAAAAAATTGACATTGTACCAGTATCTGACACTGTTAACTGATTATAGACCTTACTTAAAAGGCATAAAGTCCAGAAATGTCGGTTTCCCATCAAAAAGTCTCACTTAGTTACTCAAAATGTCATAGGGACGCTTTCGGCTGGTTATTACTATACTAATACAAGCAAATCTCGACCTTATCGTAAGCGAGACAGTGGGACCTTCTACTAAATGTCGGTTAAGAGTGTCTGTACCGTATTAGACCTAGTATTAGAATATGACAATACATTAACTATATTAATTTATTAACATGTTTAGCCTAAGTTTTAATGTTTGAAGTCTGAAGTTTATTTTGAAACAGGGTGCCATTTTTTGTATTTCTCCTAATAATGCTTTGATCGAAATTTGAAACTTCAAAAAATATCGCATTATAAATGAATGAATGAAAGAATGAAAAAAACATTTATTCAGTACAGCACACATACACAGGGCAAAATGGAAAAAAAAAACAGATAAATGCCGGCAAGGCCTTTTCTTACCCCTCTGGCGATGCATGTATCCAAGGTTATTGCTTACCAGAAGAAGCGAAGCTGAATCGATTCGTGTACTCGTTTGCCTCCATAATAATATGTGAGTGTGCACAGGAAAACGTCCCACTTTGTGGATTGCTATAAAGCCGCTTTGTCAGTTTATTTATATGTAAATCCTTGACTGGGACGTTTTACAATAATTTGTATTTTAAGGTTATTTTTTAATGCCTTTTTGTATTTAAGGTTATTTTGAATGCCTTTTCTAAATAATTTCGATGAAAGCATTGTTTCTGTGTATTAGTGTAGAGTGCTCACGTATATTTTATCTGTGATACATTTTGTTTGTAAAATGTTGCAATAACGAGTATTATAGGTGTGTAGTTTATGGCCATAGTTACGTTAAGGTTACGTTGGCGCTAGCTTTCATACCAACCGTAGACAACCGTAAACTATTAGTGCAAAATATTTATTATTATTATTTATTTAAGGAGTACCAACAGCTGTTTACACAGATAATACAACAAACATAAAAAACAAGGAGCCAATTACAGGAACTCACAGGTAGTGATAGAACAAAAATAAAAAGATGTACACACATTCGTGCCACCGCACTCGCGAACATTAAAAGAGAAAATGGGAAAAAGAAGTTATACATTAAAATAAGTTTGCAGCATGTTTGTTAAGCATGAGAAATTAAATTTCACGACTTCGACAACCGAAAAAATTGTAGAATTTATTCGGAAAAACGAGTGGAACGTACATACATATGTGTGTATATACATACATTTTACCTACAGTCGAGTTCATAAATATGTGTACATTTTGACACCCTATTGCATAGAGTTAAGGTGAAGAAATGTACACATATTTATGAACTCGACTGTACCTTAGCAATCAAACCTGCAGCTCAAATATTTTGCACTAAATTACGCGACTTAGGTTTTTACTTATTTTGAATCAATACTGGTAAATTTCCAAAAAATCTGGTTCCGTGTAACGAATAGGACCAGCCGGCCTAGTCGAAGTGACGCTACGGCGATCGGAACGCAGTTTGGCTCTGTCGAGCTTTACGAAGCCATAGATTACATATAAAAAGATCATACCATCCCATACATTAAAATGCGACCGCCTAAGAACGCGCATAGCGCATACACTACACCACACATAGATGGCGCTACAAAAAAATGTCTTGTAGCTTTCGATTATACTTGTAGATGGCGTTAAGTGTCACTTTTGACATAGATTTATGGCTCGAAAGTGACACTTAACGCCAATTTACAAATAATCGATGGCATTACGGCATTTTTTTGTGGTGCCACCTATGTGTGGTGTAGTGTATGCGCGTCCTTAGGCGGTCGGCCGGTCGCATTATAATGTATGGGATAGTATGATCTGAAATACTTAATCTATGACGAAGCGCAAGCGATTGTGACGTTGGATAGGTACAGTCAACCGTAGAACCTTTTCACAGTAAACGTCAATGTGACTACATATGGAAATAGAACACGGTTTAAATGAGACAGGGTTCTAGAGTGGCCTAGGATTCAAATTGGTTGACTGTACCCAGATATTAGACTTTTGTGTTTGTATGAAAGCTAGGTACACTAATTCCTTCCTACGAATATTTTAACACATTAACAGTGTAACAACGAGTATTTCCGTCTCCTGCATTCCAGATTTTATTGTCTTATCGTTTAAGTACAAATCAATAAAGGATTATATACGACGTTGTCTTTTTCTTTTCTACAACCACCTTACTCCATTGTGTTCCATTCTGTGGCCGTTAGGTTGGCAAACCTGTCACTGCAATATTTCATACATTTCGGCTCCTTCCTACCCCTGCCAAGAGTGGCACTGAACCGCGTTTGGAAATATAGGAGTGAGTTTATTTTGCCATGTCAGTAGGCCATAGCAATGATACAAGGCGTAAAATATATCTTTATTCAAAGTACAATCGTCGCCGCGAGATAGATGACACGTCTCTTCGTCTAACTGTATTAATGACATAAGGACGGTAGTCTCTCTCGCGGCGACATACTCACGCGGCAATCATGTGCTAACCCTGCTGTTATATCTTACTATTTGGGTATAAGGGGTAATTTAGACGGTACGAAATCTCATGCGGGTCTCATTACAATATGGCATTTGATCGGCCGACTGAATTGGCTGTAACCTCATGTATCTAAAATCGCATGAGTTCGCGCGCCGTCTAAACAAGCCATAAATAAATACAAGAAAAAACCGTAAAATATATCTTTATTCAAAACAAATACAATCGGGTCAACCGAGAGGGCACGACTCAACAATTCGTCTAAATTACCTATAAACTAAACTAGAAACACGGTGTAACACAATCATTGAAGTATTTCGATACAAATCTATGCTTAAATAGGATACAGAGTGCATATTGTCTTCTTTGGACATCGAGATTCGAATACTAGGGCTCTATAGACGACCAAACTTATTGTACTCTTCAATGATGGTAAATAACTCTGAGAGTCGGAGCATGGCACCCACCGCAAGCTAGTAAGCTATGAGCTATCGGCTATAAAAACGAACAAAAGATAAGCACTCCCGTGCAAATAAAAGAGACACGCCGATATTGATAGCTCATCGCTGGGCGAGTAACTATAAACTTCGCCGTGTCTCTTAATTTATTTCCACGGGAGTGATTATATTTGTTCGTTTTTATAGCCGGTAGCCCATAGCTTACTAGCTCGCGGTGGGACCAGTGCCCATATAATACTAGAGAGCGGACAGACGGACGTCTCGCAGTTATTAGCTCAATTAGCATACAGTTGTCGTTGTGTGCGTGCCTGATGAAACGACTCGCTGGTTCAGACATGGAAATTATGCGCGTGTAGTGCGCTATAGCCCCATAGAAGCGTCCATCTATAAGTGTGTGAGGATTACTTGGATGCTACTTCACACTGCCCTCTCAATTTATACTAAAAATCTCACGCTTGGTAGCATAATTCTTGTACAGGAGCATTCCACGAGAAAGTCGCTTACGACATGCTTTTGCCTTGTATGGCAGCTATATCAATCAAATCCGTAAAGCTCGAGAATACTGCCAATTGGTTAAGCAAGTCATGAAAGGTTGTCCGACATAATTTTGCTTTCTTAGCGTCTTCAGAAGTATTAGAAGAATTGCATGTCGTTAAGCGACATTCTCGTGGAATACCCCTACAATAAAATTGACCGTCTAAGGAGAACCTCGACTTAAATCAACATTTCAACAATACAAGTATAAAGGCTCTAATATAAATGGAGTAGATGAATGTAAAAATGACTCAGAAATAAATATAGTTTTGTTCAGTTTTGTAAAACTACTTTAAGCATTCTAAAAATAACATTGCAATCAAAAACTAAATATAGTTCATTCTACTGGTCTGTGTATAGTAAAATGAAAATAATAATAATTTATTGTAAATATAAGCCTGTCTATATAATATACATATAGATCAAGAAGATACAAAAGTGCTGGACGTGCTGATATTAAAAGTTATTTTATATAATGACAAAAATATTGATGTATTATGTACTAACAATTTTGAAAATAAGTATACGGTCATTAGTCATACCATGTCGTAATCAATTCATTTTTATTGATGTCTCTTTTTTCTGTGATGAAGTGATAGTTTGATAAAGTTTACCTTATTTCTACTCAGAATTACTAGTTTTTTTTTTCAATCCTAATAGGTAATAGTACATTACGATACAAGAGCGTAAAAAAGGAAGTTCGAAACGAGTGGCGATAAATTAAAACACGACCGAAGGGAGTGTTTTAAATCGACACGAGTTACGAATTCCCTTTTCGCACGTGTATCGAACGACGTTTTTCAGTACAGATGGACCTCCGAAGTTTCGACTTGACATATAATGAACCACTTCTCGCACTAGTGCGTAAAAAAAACAACATCTGTATTGAAAAAAATATTTAGTAATGTGACAGACAGACGGACTTATTATTAGAGTTATAGAGTTCTTATTATTTTATATCTTCTACTTTAAATTAGTACATAATAAATCAATGAGAAATATTTCCGAACAACGATCGTATTTTGAAAATATTCGAATGATTTAAGTAGTGAATTGTGTGTTAATAAGCGTAATACATGTACTACGGACAATGTCCTCTAACTACCTACATACTATTATAATATTCGGCGTTTATAGTTTAAAGCCTAAACGTCCTTTATGTTTGTATTATAGACTTTTTAAACTTCGAGAGCATTCCATCGAATAGTCTACCGTTGTCCCGTATGAACGCATCAAATTATCGATATCGAATGAACGCATAATATAATATTGGCTGGTGTAAGAGGATCTTTATCTACGGCATCGCGCAGAATTATTATGTACAGAAAAATGAATGCCTTGCTTTAAGCCCCCCATTCACGGTACGATTATTTATTTATGTAATTATTACAATCAAAGGTAACAATATACAGATACATAGTATGTATACAGTGCTCCACAAAATGTATGTTAGTTTGTCCGTCTTTCACGCCAAAACGGAGCGACGAATTGACGTGATTTTTTTTTAGTGGAGATAATTGAAGGGATCGAAAGTGACGTAGGCTACTTTTTGTCTCTTTCTTACCCCCCACTCTCCTAAACCAGGGGGTGGAAGTTTGTATGGAGCATTTCGTAATTTTCGAATTGAACGCGAGCGAAGCCGCGTGCAAAAGCTAGTTATCTATAATACAAACATATGTGATGTAGTAATAATATAGGTACCGTTTGTAACTTGTAAAACACATCAAAAATCATATAGGAGCTACTTGTATCTAGTCTAGGCTACGGCGATTAGATTAGACCTTACCTTACATAGTATCAGACATGTAGTTCCCTTATTCACTAGTGGATTTAGACATAGTACTTTAAGCAGTGTATTGTTTGTGAAATAACTTGGTTGGGACCTTAGAGCATATACTACTAGAGAGCGGAAACACCGTCGGCACATAATAAATATAATAAAGATTACTATCGTACAGTATGGCCACTCCCGCTCCCCGCTGAAAGTGCCGCCCGCATCCTCTCGGTTACCTTACAGTTACCGCCTGTCAAAAACACGATCAGTCGACCTGTCATATTTCACCCATACAGGCATAGTACGCGTTCACCTACACGAGCTGAGACTGTGTGCTAGGAACGCGCCTCTTTCATATATTTGATCGCCAGTGTCCGAGGTGTGCCGCCGGCATTGAGTAATTATTACTTCGTATAGAGGAGCTACAGCAAACAACGAACGTGTCACAGCCTGTAAGCTGAAGGCGGGGCGAGGGGGCGAGGTGTGAACCAATGGCCTGCTTCCGTAACGTCGCAAGCGCTACGATTTTACTCGGCGCTTACGACCTTTCGGTCGCGATGATGAGCCCTGCATAGAGTGCATAGATTAGAAGTCGTAGTATAGAAGTGACATGGGTTTACATGGGCATTTTTTAATTTATGACTTTCAATTAGCGTGAGTTGTTAACAAAAAACATAAATCGCTGTTAGTTTTGTAATGATAATCAAGCTTGAAATCTGTATTTAAAACTAAACTTTTTTCACGTTCTGAATTTAGATTATAGCTTAGTATAATTCACGATGTTTTTATTGAAATTCCATGCTTAATTATCGTTGCAAAACCGACAGCGATTTAACTTTTTTTTAACAACTCTGTGAGTTCCAATTTTTAGGGTTCCGTAGCCAAAATGGCAAAAACGGAACCCTTATAGTTTCGTCATGTCCGTCTGTCCGTCTGTCCGTCTGTCCGTCTGTCCGTCTGTCACAGCCGATTTACTCGGAAACTATAAGTACTACAGTGATGAAATTTGATGGGAATATGTGTTGTATGAACCGCTACAAAATTATGACACTAAATAGTAAAAAAAAGAATTGGGGGTGGGGCCCCCCATACATGTAACTGAGGGATGAAAATTTTTTTTTCGATGTACATACCCGTGTGGGGTATCAATGGAAAGGTCTTTTAAAATGATATAAAGTTTTCTAAAAAACATTTTTCTTAAAGTGAACGGTTTTTGAGATATCAGCTCTCAAAGTCGTAAAAAGTATGTCCCCCCCCTCTATTTTTATAACTACGGGGTATAAAATTCTAAAAAAAATAGAGGTGATGCATGCTAATTAACTCTTTCAACGATTTTTGGTTTGATCAAAGTATCTCTTATAGTTTTTGAGATAGGTTGATTTAACTGTAATTTTGGTTAAGTTATTGGTTTATTATATTTGCTGCTACGGAACCCTTTGTGCGCGAGCCCGACTCGCACTTGGCCGGTTTTTTCAAATGCCCACATTTTTTAAAGCTGTATACGGACTGAGCGTACATGTGTACACGTAGCCGCAACTGGATATTAGTTATTTATGTGACATTTGCATAATGGTAGGCATTAAAAGATGAGTGTTGTTTTTGTTGTGTTAATAAGATAACATGAGTGTTTTAATGCCTAATTATACACATATAACTTTATCTACATCCATGTATGTATGGGCGCGGGTTTATCGTCCCATAGAAAATTTGAATTTCGCGCGTTTTTATACTCTCATAATTTGCTTGACCGTCTACCTATCCAAATTCATTCAGGCAGGTTAGGTACTGCACTTACATTTACATACTCACATGAAATTCGACACGCGTATTGAGAATCTGTTATAGACCGACATGTCGGAAAACTGTGCAATTCTGACAATAATAATTAAATAACCTTTTTTGCGTCGATAAATATATATAATTTAATGTATGATAGGAAACTTGAACTAACTTGCGATATTGTCACGTCTGCTTTTGTTGCATTTTTTACTCTTTGGTTTCAACGAAACATGGCCGCCGCAACATGGCGCTTCGGCATGAGTTTATATTGATACATTTTTTAAAAAGTAAGCGTGTTTAAACAAAAATGCAGTAAACCTACGTATGAAAAGTCACTCCTTAGCTTTTGTTAGATTTTCCTGAGCAGTTTGTGCAGTACCTCACTACACATAACGGCATTATTTAGACGAAATATTTTTCATTGCGATACGTCAATCTACCACAGCCGTTCGGCACAGACTAAGCGCGTTTGTGCTGATCAGCTCTAAGTGTTGTTACACAAAATCAAGTTGAGGTGCCCTCTCTAGTTAACATAATTACTCAAAGGCCGCCGGCGAACATGTCGCAGTTAATTGTTACGTGCGTGATTTCATTACTGGAAACGATAAACTGCTTAAAGATAATTTATTGCAATTTAGATATCGAACAGGCAAATTTTAAAGCGGCTTGTAATATCGCATAAAAATACTTATATTAAAACCAAAACGTTAATAAAGAAAACCAAATATATCTTTGTATCTAATCTTACAAACAATAATAAAACGCGAATAGTAAGAATATTCAAAATTGTTATTATAAAGGAGACAAACGGTCTCCTTATGGTGAGCTATTACCACCGCCCATGAACACCTGTAAGTTGCAGGCTGCAACAGCAGAGGAGTTGAAAATGCGTCGCCGGCTTCAAGATGGGAGTAAATTTCCTTAGGTTTTATTTGCCTTATTCGATATCAATTAAAAACGTGTAATAATATAACCATGCGGTGCGTGATATGTGCATTAAGATAAATGAGACAAAATTATTGCTATCTTTGATTATTTACTACATTTATTTATCTACAAATAATAAATGCTAGTAAATGCAACGTTTTTGGTAACGTCATAAACAGAACATAAGCTATAACATACATATACACAATATAAGTTAAGGTGGGGTAAGATAAACTATGGCACCAGCTGCATAGAAAAGAAGACCCCCCCCTTTTCTCTGCAGCTGCCTGTACAAGACAAAACATTTAGAAGGTCTCATTTCATCCTTATACTTTTAGTCTTACCCCGCCTTATATAAACTAAAAGCATGCAAAAACTGTATTTAATAATGAGTAGAATATTTGCGCGATAATGCACGCGCTTTGAGTCTATCACAAATTTCAAAGAAATCAGTAGATCACATATATTATATTAAATGTTGCTTACAAATTGTAAATATAATAAATGTGCTTAAGTGAGAATAGCCAGATTTTTCTACATTATTTACCTAACACAGTTATTAATAGAGCGGATCTCAGATAGCGATTTTTAATATGGATATGACTAGTGCAATTTTTTATTTAAATACATGTCATGTGGTTTATAATGAGGTCTTACAATCTATTATTATTACATCGCATGATCGCACACCGCAAACTTCGCTGAATAATTAGATTAAATTAATGTTCATTTTCCTATTCTTGAGTCGTAATAGAAGTGTGCAATGAGCAGACGAAACGTTAAAGAAGAACTTTACTAAATAATCTATTTAAAAAAATTAACAAATATTGTTTTTTATTATTATCAATATTATCATCATAATCTTTTTCCAATATTGACAAAAGCATCAAAAAGGGTTTTATTTTTATGTTCCGATACATTTTTTTTGTGTGTAGAAAAAATAATAAATTATGCGAGTCATATCCATATTAATATTTAAATCGCTACCAGAAATCCGCTCTCTAGTTATTAATTGTGAACAAACAAAGCAACATTCCCTAGGTTTAATATTAAGTTACTCAGTTTCGTCTCATCGACACAGAATGTTCAAAAGCCAATTTAAACAATTCATGTCTATGCACAGTGAAAGCGATGAACGAAAGGCATATTTTCGCTCCCATTTAGTGTTATTTTTTTTTATTGACTTTTAGAAATTCCCCATCGACTGTGAGAAGACCCTTAATGTTACAAAATATGGTGTTTACATTTATCTAATTAGCATCCATACTTTGTGTTGTATTTTTGTCTGACATTCCAATTTTATCATGATCAGTTTTTATACATTTTACAAATAATTAGAAACATCATCCATCGTTTTATCCTATAGCACGCTATGTTAAATTCGATCCAACGCATTCACAAATTGACTACAGTCAGAGGAGACCTTTTTTCATTGTATACGGGTGAAAAAACTATCTTTAGGTACTTCGTGTTGTTTCAATCTGTGTTGTCTTTATCTAACTTATTATCTCTCTCTCTCTCTCTCTGCTACTGACTTTCACACTAATTCACAGCAATAAGTTATTTAAATTTCATTTTTACAACGATTTTGTCGACTGTATAAACAGACTGAATAAAATACAATACATTCAAATGTTAGGCTTGCGCTTGCAACACGTTAATTATAATAAGAAACTTAAGACCACTGGGGCAATCCCGTAAAGGGTGTAATCTCGACTAAACTAAGCACTTTATACTCCAGCAAAATGATACCGTAAAGAAAGCGTCTTGTTTCAGATATATTTACGATTTTCAAAATTATCCCAGTGTCGAAGTTAACCCCTGTACGGGACACATACATACAACAGTTTCATTGTATTTCATTATCATTACAACAGAATACACTTAAATACATTTTCAAACAATATTTGGATACATCTTTTCAAAATATACGTAATCTGGGTATGAATATTATTTGGTTTGACATACAAAAAAGCTACTGCACATCACACATCATAGCCCAATTAAATTTGAGCAAATATTAATCATTATCATAACTTTCTCTCTTCGATCAAGTAACGCTTTTCATAAAAACTTTTTTTGTCACGGGCGAAATGCGACGTTCCGTGCCCTAAAAGGACCTTATTCTCCAAGTGAACAAAGGTCCTTTCTAGAGTCATAGCCACATTTATTTACTTGAAAAATATTGTGCTTCAACGGGCGTAGCAACCGCTATCAAGTTAGGTTCTTTTCATTATACGAGTATGTTGTCAAACGTTTTTAATATCTGTCGCATTACAATATATGTGACGTTATCCTTGTGTAAAGGAACCTTATTGTCGGTGGCGCTTACGTCCCGCGGCGTCGTATTTGTATACGAACATCGTTCATAACGCCGTAAGCGCCATCGACAATAAGGTCCCTTTACCCAGGTAACGTCACATATAATGTAATGGGACAGATAGTAACGTTTGACAAAAACGCACGTTTTTTTACCTTTAATATTTTGATCAAAAAAGGAAAGTTTCGCATTGACTCCCTACATTATTTAAACATAATAAACATCAGTCATTTCACTCACTCGTCTGAGATCACCTAATTACTCTAAACTCATACCTACACTCAGGTCTACGATGTGAGCTCTAAGTCTTATCACGTAAGGTACAGTTTCGATTGGGGCAGTTAAGCATAAGGTGCAAATCGCCTAGGATCAGTCCAAGATAAATTAGCAGTGATTAAAGGCTGATGGCGTCCACTAGGCCAGGAGCCGAATCGAGTCGAATGAGCCTCCTATACATTTACTATGAACGGTGAATTCGATTCGACGCGTCGACAATAGACGCAGTTTCATAATAAATGCAGAAGGCGTATTAATGAGATCCGACTCGGCGACTTCGGCGAGCCTAGTGGACGCTAGACTTTAGACAGCTTCGCCGGTGCAAATGTTATTTAAAACGTCAAACTTCAATGAAATTAGTATGTTTACTTAACCCTTGCAGGGGCTATCAAAATCGTTGCAAACTTATCTTAGCCTGACTTTATGTGCGATATTTTTAAGTACAGGTGTAGTGCAAAATGTTTTTCAGTCGCATTTGCAAGGAAACGCAAGAAAAATGTCATACTATTTCAGCCAGTCTCAGTAGAAGAAGTATTGACGTCGACTGAAGTAGCATACCAGACTTGTGCAAAAAAGTAATAGACTAACGATTAAAATTAGACGATTAATTCGTTTTAATCGTTTGAAAATGACGATTAATTAGTTTTAATCGAAGAGCTTTGATTACCGTTATTCGCAATTTAATTAATCGTCGACTTATTAGCGCACTTATTAAGCGATTAATTTCTTCAATCGATTGATTATTCGAATACTTTTTTCTAAACTAATTTTAGGAACAAATAACACATGATCTTTTTGTTGATGTATTTGTATGCTAAGCATATAAATACGAAAATTCCCGAGAGAATAAGATAGAAAACTATTATGCACTACATCTGTACCATGTGAGTTCTAATTATTATCATGTAAAGGTACCGTTTAGATCGGGGCCATTCAGACTACGATACTAAAGTGCAGATGGCCCATGTGTGTTTTTAATTTTAATTATCATGTAACATAGTATTCATAATTTGCTATTATAAGTGTGTTTTACACAATTGTGTATTTGAAAATGGTTGCTAAATTACGTTCACTAAAGTTATCAAGCCGATAAAGTTTGCCACTTTCCGACGTATTGGTGTGATAGAAAGGAACAAACGAACTTTATCGGCTTGATAACCGTAGACTTGAACTTTATTAATAAGGAGGTTAAAGTTTACTTAAACTTTAGGCCTGAGATACATTGACCAACAGTTATATAACATTACACAGGTAGATCCATGAATACTTTTTAATTATTGTACCTCAGGTTTAATATAATTCTACAACCGTGCTTGATCTAAAACTAAGTTATTGGCACATAGTTCGATTACAGTAAAGTTACATTATTGTTCTTAGTTAAAATCTGTGATGATTTGACTAGTAATAACTTCATAAGTGTAAACGGGCCTAGTGGCCCTAGTGTGAGTACAGAAGATGTAGTGCGAAAAGATTTGCCTTCGTATTGTTACGGAAACGTACGAACGTGTCATGCTATTTCAGTCAGTCTCAGTACAAGATTTACTGACATTTACTGAGCTAGCATGACAAATACGAACGTTTCCGGAAAAATACGAACGTTTCCGGAAAAATACGAACGTTTCCGGAAAAATACATAGGAAACTCTTTTCGCACTACATCTGTAGTATAGATGATACTGATACTCACCAGTATAATAGCCGTAAGTCTGAGAAGGGAGTATGTTGGATGCTAGCAGTGCAGGGGCACTATTTTGGCACTTCTTGAGTGGCAATGTGTATGGTAAAATATCTATAAGCTTAGTATTACGAGTACTTAGTATACATTCTGCTTAGTAGATCCTTCAGGCCAGTAGTTTTAAAGTTAGCTGTATTATTATCCTGTATCGGATATATGCCTACATATACTGACCAACATACAGTTAGTGTCTTCTGTAGCAAACGTTTCATGTACCAGCCTGTTTGTCTCGCAAGTAATAAACTATGTCAGCTTGTCAGCTACCAAACTATTAGTACTAGCTTGGGCGTCGATCGCTGGTGAGCCTGCATATGCTGGTAGGCACGGCCAGTGGTACTTCTACCAGTTCCATGTAGCCACAGAAGTGGAGATAGGAAACAGGATATATGCTGTGTTGTTTATAATTTGTACTGTCTACCGCTGGTGTGCCTGCATATGCTGGTCAGCCACGGCCAGCCTCTGCCGCAGTTTAGCGAACTTCCCATGCACCAGTCTCAGCTGAGCCCTCAGCCGAGCCGACAACTCTCGTTGTAGTTGTTGGACCTCCACCAGTTCACGGCGGAGAGCAGTGTAGTCAGACCGCACCTAAGAGGACTCGCTGTGAGCTCGAGCGATAATGAGGGGTAGATGCTTTTATGTGCTGTTCAAAATAACTCTCTGATACAAGGGTTATACAATGTTTACTTGTAATTCTATAAAAATGTGATGAGAAAAGGAGAATATCACCAACCTTACTAATGCTCTTTTTAGAATGTTTTTAAGGATTTTGTTTGACAAAGAGTAACGTTTATCTACGACACTGATGGAATGCTTTTAAATAAATATTTTTGAAGATTTCCGAAAATAAATCTTCTAATTCAAGTGATTTAAAACTTGCCAACACTTGTCACTGAATTATTTTTAAAACAGTTTTAGAGCAGTGAGTCATTGCATATTTTTATGTAGCAATTTTCTACATAAAAATATCGCCATAGCCTTGTGATGCCAAAATGCTAGGCCACATAAACTGGAATAGTCGGTATCAGTAATAAAATGCTACAACTGCACAAGGTTTGGCCCAAACAAGCCACCGCTCTAAACAAAAGCATCTCCCCTCGGGTCCGACTGAGATAAAACATGACACGGATGGCGTGGCGCCCTCACTGAAGTATCGTGGGCATGAGAACCAAATACATAAAGCTGTTGTAGCTGCGTTTTACATATGGAAAATAAGTTTTACAGAACAAAAATTAAATATTGAGGCAATATTTGGTAGTGGCAGAGGAAAGTTGGCTGTGTTCCAGATGATACACATACCAATTTGTGAAGCGTATACCGTATATGAGCCTAAGTTACCTCCTTTCGATTTGAAGTTTTATAATTATTTTTCAGCTGACTTATTTTCCATTTTTGTTCATTCAAAAGTCAGGTGTATTTTCTTACGATATTTGTTATCGTTAACACTAACTCTAACATGGATTATAAATAAATAAAATAATAAATACATACATAGATTGACTAAGTCCCACGGTAAGCTCATGAAGGCTTGTTTTGTGTTATATCTCTAATTATTACATTTCA
Source organism: Leguminivora glycinivorella (assembly GCF_023078275.1). Lineage (NCBI taxonomy): Eukaryota > Metazoa > Arthropoda > Insecta > Lepidoptera > Tortricidae > Leguminivora > Leguminivora glycinivorella. Next base: position 16,698,325 of record NC_062989.1, on the reverse strand, counting down.
TGAAAAGATAGTTATTACCTCTGATCATTCTACACTGACTTTTGAACTTTAGCGTTTGAACGATGACATTATGCTAAAGTGAAAACTGCATAACGCCATCGGTTACTCAAGTCAAGTTAACAGCTCTAGAGGCTCAGACGTCTGCCAAGTGTGTACTGCGTATTCGATGAACACAGCTTTGTGTAATCAACTGTAATGAATGTTTACCCATGCATCCACATTGCAATGTAAACCAGACAGGCAAGTAGTACGAGTGTAGATCTTTACTCTCAATTCTCAGGGCTCCAGCTTTCTCATTACATGAACTAAGTAGAAGAACACGTGTAGAACTTGTAAAAAATAGACAGCGCAGCCGGAAACGTCGTTTCTTATGAACGCATAGCTACTACTAGTTTTATTTCTGTTCCTATCTTTGTGTCTATATTTGTTGAAGTCCCACATTTTATTCAAACTTTTTACACATGTAAATTTTATAGTTGTAGTAGTATTATTGAGCAAAAGCAGTCTTCTGCTCGCATGGATGCGCTCGATCGAATATGCACTACACCTTGACAAGCAATACAGTACACTGTCTATAGTTATTGTACGCAGGTAACTGTTTAGTTGAAATAGTTATTTTATTAACCCAGTAAAGTAAATAAATTCAGATATCAGGTTTCATAAAAAAATTCTTTACAAATACTCGTAAACTTCACCTAGAAACATGTCATTTTGTACTTTTTAACCTACTTCCCGTCTACCATAAACAGTGCACTGTACCTACCGCCCTGGACAGACATCTTAGCCGCAATAACAAAACGTGTGTGCCGACCGAGGTCGGTGGTCATGAGGGCCCGTCCGCGGGCTTTGCGGCGACCGTACGGCAGCCGGGGCTAATACCGATAAGCATGATACTTGCGGCTTGGGAGATCCAGTTACCATTGTATTGCAAATTATAGGATAGATGTTCCAAGATAAATAGTTAGAATTTAAAGTGTATTTCTCTATATAAACAAAAATAGTGAACTTAATGCCCAGTTCTATTATTTGAGCTGTATTCAATCTATCTATCTATCAATGATCGGTCTGTAGGTACCCCAAAAGTAAAGTTTTGGTTGAAGAAATGTCGCTGTTACACTGACAAATTAACGAATCATCGAATGACTATAATTCGAATCGAGTCGTTAATGGCGCAGTCGGTAGGATTGGCAACACTAATTTAGAAAATTTTGTGAAAAAATCTGTATTACAATAAAAGACATGATGTAATAAAACTAAAACAAGTCCAAACCCAACGCTGGGATAGCCAAGCGTTGGGTTCGAACATGTTTTACTTACAAAGTTAGTTGTGTTTAGTTATTTTAGTTTTATTACAGTAGTTAGTTTTATTAAGGATAGCCTTTTGCTGGTGGGAACTAAAAAGTCTCTATACTGACAGTTAACATTTAGGAAGACCTTCAGCCAAAAGTGGAAGGTAAAACTTACAATAAAAGACATGATGTAATAAAACTAAAACAAGTCCAAACCCAACGCTGGGATAGCCAAGCGTTGGGTTCAGACTTGTTTTACTTACAAAGTTAGTTGTGTTTAGTTATTTTAGTTTTATTACAGTAGTTAGTTTTATTAAGGATAGCCTTTTGCTGGTGGGAACTAAAAAGTCTCTATACTGACAATTAACATTTAGGAAGACCTTCAGCCAAAAGTGGAAGGTAAAACTTTTAATACTTTATAATGGTAACAGAGATCCCAAGCCGCAGCAGAGACAGAACGCTAGTATTCTCCTGACCTTCTGTCAGCGTATATGCAACTGGCTGAAAACAAATGGTAGCTTAGTTGTGTTAGTAGGCCTTACTACAAGTACACTCTGTGAATATACACTTAACTTATTGTTGAATATAAATTCTAGATATTTATATGGGATTAATCAAAGTTTTTTAGGTAACTGACAAATTGTAAAATATTTTATACAAATTATAATTTTTTACTATTTATAATTTTTCCAGATAATATGTTTATTTATTAGTATAGTGATGTTGTGCCATTAAAACAAGAGATGTATAAAAAAATATGTACGACTGGCTCAATAGCCAAGCAATGAGTCATGTTTTCATACAAGAACTGCATAAAAATTAGACATTAATTTGTTTGCTGTAATTTAATATTTTTATATAATAATTTTCCATAATTTAAATTTTATATATCCATCAAGCAAAAGTTTATAATTTCTAAGAGTCTGTTAGTCCATTACAGTCATTTATTATAAGACAAGAGCCACCAACCTCGGAGACGGACTTGAGCAGTGTCATGACGCACATGTCCTGGCTGCTGACAGGCACGGCCAGGTCCTTCTCCCCGTCCATCTTCCACGCCAGCAGGTCCAGCTGCTCCTCAGTTTGCTGCGCCTGTAGTCACCATAAAGACATCACACTTATTAATAAGCATTTACTAAAGTTGAGCCACTTATAATTGTTTCTCCTTTTCCAATGTATTGGTACAGTCGAGTTAACAACCTGTTACAAACCAACATACCAAATATATGTATACACAACCTTATTGTCAATTGTCATAGAGACGTGTAAATATATTTTTGGCATGTTGGTTTTTAAAGATGTTTGTGTACTCAACCATATTAAAATGACATAAATTGCCACCGGTGTCCATATCTGGATGGCACACACCAATTTTTACAATAGATTTGATATAGTATAGAGGAATGCTTGAACATAAGTACTAAAATTTAATTAATATATGTATAAACCAGGGTAAGAAATGTAGAATACAATGGCACCCTCTTATTTAGAATACTCATGAGAGCTTTCTCAAATAATTGTGCTAGTATGGCCCTCGCATAGCATAGTTAGCACTATGCAAATATTTGGCACTGTTTCATGAATCATGAGCAATGGTCGTGTTTACTATCACTCTTGAATGAGTCACACATTCAATATGTGCAACTTAGATTGTGATATACGCAAATAGAATCGAACACGCAAATTAAATTTAATAAAACAATTTCACACTCATTCATCATACAGTACATAAAGAGGAAATGTAACGAAAATATTATCATGTCGGAAGTAAAGAAACAATAGGATTATCCGCCTTTCTTGAAATAAAACTTATACACGACCTTTAAAACTACTATTTGTCTATTGAAAAAAAGCACATAGAAATAACCAATATCCTAGTACCAGTAGCCTTTGCCCTTTCGGCATCCTAGCATCATTTATAGGCATATACCGCGGCACTGACCCACTTCCATAATACCGCTACAAACAAACGAAACCAACTAGAATAAGGCAAACTACTCACCGTTTCCTCTAGATCTTCCATCGTAATTTCTTTGTCAGTCATATTTAAGCCGTAATTGCGAAATTTTCAGTCAATTCATTAGAAAAAAAACATTAGCCAGAAAAAGCGAGGCGACCATTTTCAGGAAACTGACGTTTATTATGGATGGGCTAATTTCCCGATACAAATGCAAAACGTGTTTAACTGTGACGAAAATAACGTACTAACTTTTGCTGATTGCTTCTTTAATACTTACAATATAAGGTCTAATTAAGCTTATTACAAGTTCAGGATTGTTGATAATTAGTAAAATTGACCCAACGTAAATGCATCATGAAATTGAAACGTCAAATCAAATAATGCGTTTAGTTATTGCAATAAATAACTATACGCACGTATACCAAGACGTGAGTATTATATTCTTTGACGTATACTGTGTTAGCGTGAATAAAAAATGGTCATAAAAGTGTAAAGTTTTCTTTCTAAAGTTTGATTGCACTACTAAACATACATTTAAAGTCTGTCCCGCAACTTCTGTGTCCAAAAAATGGGACAAATAAAAAAAAAATGTAAGCGTCAGTGCTAGGTGTTAATGTTTATCATACCACAGAAAAAAAGGGTTCCTTATGTATCTTACTTAGTATATGGAACCTTAAAAATAAAAATTTGAAGAATATGTAGAACAAAATATTTGCATTAATTAAACGCTTTGCGCGGGAATTAAAAATAAAACCAACTTTAGTTGGTTGTGCGTTATTTGATAAAAGATGGATAAAATACATATGAATAGTTCCTTTTTTTTGTTGAGTTTTTAACTAATAGTGGACCGAAGGACTTCAGGTCTCTTGAGATGGAATCCATTTGATATATCTCGCCTGTTTGTGTTTTTATTCCGAGTAGTGATGAGTTGTCGTCCCAAAGACATATACTCGATCCTCTTTGGTCGTCCTCACCACCTCGCTTGTTATTTTTATACTCCAGTTCCAGCACTTTTGGGGCAAGTACTGCATTTTTACATAGAAGTACCTAGTTATTTTGTGTATATTATTACTATAAATAAAAAGCAAGAAAGTATTTATATACATTTATTTGTCTTTATTCATGAAGACAGAGACTTAAAGTGCCATGACTTGAGTAGTATAGGCGCAGGGCGCAGAGTAGGGAAAAATACAGATACCTACACAAATTACAAAGTTTTCTCATGGTCCTCATTCCTACATCTGTATTAGTCCCTACTCTGTGAGCGGATTATTTTACATTTTCCTGTATTACCCGCAATCAATGCGAGACTAACCTCGTGAGAAAACCGTAATGAATTCAACAATTATTTCAACTAATAGATATAGTGTGCTGCAGATTGATATAGCAGTAATTTACATATATATGGCAAGAGAATTAAAATCGTGAGTAAACTCGAATTTCACTAAAAAATATTCAATCAAATTAGGATTTGAAAAGGCTAGAGTCAGACCAAACTCAGGCGAGATTTTTAACCCTCGACGCAAAAACGACTGGGTGTTATAAGTTTGACGTGTATATCTGTCTGTCGCATTATAGCTCCCAAACGGATGAACAGATTTAGATTTAGTTTCTTGTTTGAAAGCTTATTTAGTCGGGTGTGTTGTTAGCCATGTTTCATAAAAACCAGTACACTATGTGGGTCACTATCAAGTTTACCTTATCGCTAAACGACTATTTCGGCTAGATGTCAGAAAATTTAAATATACAGTCAGTATAAAGTCAATTCAGCTGGGATGACATGAAAGTAGAATACTCAATCAGCAAAAAGTAAATTTAACTGGATGGCTGAGACTTAGAATGAATGAGTAGCCAAACGTCTGGAAATATACATAGTCCGTATGATTAGCATATCTAAAAAGCCAAAAGTGTAGTTAGTTAATTGACGTCAACACAGAACTATTCAGTAGCAAAACGTCCGGAAATATAATGTGTCATCGCCATGGTTTATAAATATGTAACAGAACAGTTCTTATTAACAGTGCGAGAAGGTTTGAATTCTCAAGACACTTAAGCATTTTAAAACCAGACGTTTTGCTAACGGGTCGTTTGGCGTTTATTCTATTTAGCAATAAAAACATTAAACAATCCAGATTTTTTGCTCCTTGACCGTTTAGCGTTCATGTCTGTTTTGTAATACAGACATTCGAAGATGAAGATGTTTTGCAGTTAGATCATTTTAAATTGTTACGTTTTAAGATCCAGACGTTTTGCTAAAGACACATTTAGCATTCATGTCTACGTAGCCACAAAGACATAACACATTCCAGACGTGTCAGCTATATAGTCTTTTAGCGATAAGGTAAATTTGATAGTGACCCCACTATGTCGGGGATTTTTTCAAAATTTTAATTTGAACAGATTTAGATTTAGTTTCTTGTTTGAAAGCTTATTTAGTCGGGTGTGTTGTTAGCCATGTTTCATGAAAATCAGTACACTATGTGGGTCACTATCAAGTTTACCTTATCGCTAAACGACTATTTCGGCTAGATGTCAGAAAATTTAAATATACAGTCAGTATAAAGTCAATTCAGCTGGGATGACATGAAAGTAGAATACTCAATCAGCAAAAAGTAAATTTAACTGGATGGCTGAGACTTAGAATGAATGAGTAGCTAAACGTCTGGAAATATACATAGTCCGTATGATTAGCATATCTAAAAAGCCAAAAGTGTAGTTAGTTAATTGACGTCAACACAGAACTATTCAGTAGCAAAACGTCCGGAAATATAATGTGTCATCGCCATGGTTTATAAATATGTAACAGAACAGTTCTTATTAACAGTGCGAGAAGGTTTGAATTCTCAAGACACTTAAGCATTTTAAAACCAGACGTTTTGCTAACGGGTCGTTTGGCGTTTATTCTATTTAGCAATAAAAACATTAAACAATCCAGATTTTTTGCTCCTTGACCGTTTAGCGTTCATGTCTGTTTTGTAATACAGACATTCGAAGATGAAGATGTTTTGCAGTTAGATCATTTTAAATTGTTACGTTTTAAGATCCAGACGTTTTGCTAAAGACACATTTAGCATTCATGTCTACGTAGCCACAAAGACATAACACATTCCAGACGTGTCAGCTATATAGTCTTTTAGCGATAAGGTAAATTTGATAGTGACCCCACTATGTCGGGGATTTTTTCAAAATTTTAATTTTGTGGTTAGATTATAACAGAGACTGTGTATAGTCACCATCAGATATATCTGAGCAGCCGGGGCGCGCAAAAATATCTAAACACGCCTTATCACCAGAGGGCGGAATTGCTCATGGCAAAAATCAAACGTCAATAGAGTTGGAATGTTAAATTTTATCGACATTTTCAGCTATCGATAAATTCAGTCTCCTTTTACATTTCTGACTTTAAACCTCTTTGATTAGCTATTCGACCATTTGATTTTGACCTCTTTGATTAGATTAAAAGTAAATTGTATGACATATAATTACAATTACCATTTCTGTCACTAGTCCTTTTGAAACTAATTCACGTTCGAAAAAAATGGTTAATCCAAAACGAAAAACAGTCAACAAATGGATAAAGAAGTATCCTTGTCGTACTTACGTCGAAAACAACTCAACAACATACTGATAATTTCAGTGTAATCGATAGTCGATAGAATTTAACGTTCCAACTCTATTGACGTTTGATTTTTGCCATGAGCAATTCCGCCCTCTGCTTATCACCTTGAAAATAGAGAAGTGCTCATATATTTGCGAGCACCATGACCTCCATTTTATTTGATGGCGACTGTACGTGTTAAGTCAACGTCATAAAGCCGATAGTCCACTATCATATGTTTATCATAGAAATATGATCCTAGGCAACATGCCGTCCTTTTTCTTCACGTTGGAAAAAAAGGGAGGCATACAGACCTATGAATCCTATGATCATATTTCAATGATAAACATATGATAGTGTACTTTCGGCCTTAAACACTGGCACAGACTGTTGTTTCAAAATAGCTTGGTCAGTCTCTAATTTCATGTGTGATTTAATATCATATCGTACGTATTTTTATCATAAAAAAACCTTTTTTACAATACATTTACTATTGAAATCCGCAGCACACCTAGTGATATCAGATATTTCGCATTATTACAGACAGCTAACAACAATATTTTACCATTAGTCGGTGGCGTTAGGGCCAGTTCTATAAAAACACTTAGCCTTACCTAGCGTGTGCTTCTCTTACTAATATTTGGTTGATTCGATTCGATATCACTATCGTTACTATATTCGAAATACACGAGATTTTAATCAGAATTAAAACCAACTGAGCTTAAAAACGTGGCTTTCCTTCGAAGAACAGTCCTTATGCTTCATAAGGACTTTAGCATCCGAATTTCTGAATGAAAACGACCATTATGCAACTTATGACCTTGAAGCAAGTGATCCCTATTGTGAAAATGAAAATTAATTTATTGGTTATGTCATTACCAGCCATATTTTCATTGAAAATGACATTACAACACTTTCTTTTATTAGAAACGCTAGAGGGGACATAAAATCTTACAATTTCGTGTATTTCGAATATATACTTTATATAATTGGCCCTAAGCCAACTTATGTCACTAATCTAAATACAAAATATACTTCTCATTAAGTCCACGCCGATGGGATACCTTATCACCGCTCAGTAGAGTTCAGTTTCGTATTGCACGCGCTATAATGCATTCCATTTCACGTTAGGGTCTCCCCAAACATATCGACGCGGAATCGACTTTTGCAGACCAAAAATCGCTCGGTAGTATCATAGTATATAATAAAGAGTACTATCGTACAGTATGGCCACTCCCGCTCCCCGCCGAAAGTACCGCCCACCCCCTTTAGGTTACCACACAGTTACCGCCTGTCAAAAACGCGAATAGTCGACCTGTCATATTTCACTCACACAAGCATAGTACGCGTTCACATACACGAGGTTAGACTTGTGTGACTTGTGTGCTAGGAACGCGCTTCTTTCATATATTTGATCGCCAGTGTCCGAGGTGTGGTAGTATGAACATGCGTACGATGCATTTAGCGATGACGACACATAAGCGTCTTCATACTAACGAGCGATTGTCGGTCGGCTACAGCCGATTCCGAGTCGACAGGTTTGGGTAGACCCTTATAGGCTATACGCCGCGTCCAAATAAAATTAAACAATTAATTGTAAATACTAGGAGCTTATTCCTTTTAGGCTACGTTAAATAGACTTTAAATTATTATAAATAAGGTCTAAGATACCAAAACGGAAATAAGCACTATAGTATCTTTTCGGAAGTATTCTAATAATCAATTTAAATAGACTAGATTTAACCAGCATTAGCCAAAGCTAGAACTAGATATCCTATCACCCCAGAGTAGCTTTATATTCTAAAATAGTTCAAAATTAGATTTGATTTTGTCCCTTTAAAAGGACATTGGGATTGAGGAGGATATCTCGTTCAATCAACGTATATTGGTAGAATATGATGAAAATGAGAATTCGTTAAGAAAAATAGCTTTGATTGCATCTTGATTACCAGAATACTTTTATAATAAGATTAAAAATATAATTAAAACAATAACTTGCTACATTTTGTACAAATTAAACATTGATTTCAGTTCATACAGACGCCGATTCGAACTCCAGAACGCGTCACAATTTGTTAGGTCCTATATAAAATTGTCAAAAAAACCTACACATCAAATTGATGTCTATTTGGTGCCTTCATATCGGCGTAGTAAAACACAATAATTATTTCACACAAATATGAATTAAAATTTGGCAACTAAAGTAAGGACGCTACACATTAAAAATATCGTACATTGAGCCGCTTATTCACTATCTCTATCGCACAAGAGTACTTATATTGCGGTCCCTCTCGCACGGCATTTACTGACACCAGCGACGCAATGACTGTAAGCGTGCAAGAGAAATAGAAACAGTCGGGTCAATGAACGATATTATGTGTTCAGTTACCTCACTTTACGTAGTTTTTCTACGCCGACACGGACACCCCATTAAATCTATAAATAATTAAAATTATATAAAACTAATAATCGATGCATACGCATGACATACACTAAAATTAATTATAGTATAGGGAACTGAATGCCAGTTACCGCGCTATACCCTGCCCACCGTGGCCGTTGGGAAACGGACCTTAGCACTAGGGGATAAGGTGCAATGAACAGGGTGTAGTTTATATTTATAACTATAGGTACTAACGCCAGGCGGCGGCTACATAAATAATATCATGTTTCTATATCAAATCTGAAATTAATTAATCGAAATTGGGGTTTATTGGGGGGATCGGTAGCAATGTTTTAATTTCATGGCAACCTTTGAGTAAAATTCAGTTAAAACCTTTTATATCCAACCCAAAGGTTGTCTGGAAGAGATCACTCTTTGGCGATAAGACTGTCTACACTGTATCTTTTGCTGAGGTGTGCCAATAAAGAGTATTTATCTATCTATATATTATCAGCTTTTATTACCCAACTGCTTAAATAAAATACTGTACTTTACTATACTCGACTATGCTGCTATGAAATCAAATCGTTGTTACCGAACCCTTTTTTAGCCTAAGAATAAAGCTTTTGCCACGTACTGACTCGAAGATATGTAAAATATTGACAAATTAACACATCTATCGTGCGATACGTTTGTCTCTTTTCCACACAGATATTTTAATGAGAGTCAGAGAGACCAATGTAACAGCTTTATTAATAGGTATAATCTGTCTAATAAAGCTCTCGAGATAATCGAAGAGCGAATTTGGCTTTTTAACCTTTTCTGGGGAACACTTGAATATACTTGCCAATTCCCTTGTTAAAGTCACCCTGTATAAAAAGTTATACAAATCTAACATCATCCGAAGCAGGGTAAACGCACACAATTATTGACATGTGTTATTACATCTTTGGAATATAATTGCAATATAACACTTTAAGTTCTCGCGCTTTGTACACATATTTAAAGTCACACACAGGTCGAACGCGATTAATTAACATTATTTTTACCTTTTTTCCAACGTTTCGGCCAGGTTGCACTGGCCGTGGTCGCGGAAGACTGACGTCCCAGCAAAGTGTCACCGGAGATGTAAACAACACAAAACTACCCGATATTAATTTATATAAATGTTCGGGGTAGACAAATAAAAATAATCTACCCGCTTTTAGTTATTGTTTATTTCCCACCGCACGACACACAGCACTCACAACATCCGCGCACTGGTCCGAAGATAGATCTTTTGGTTTGAACATTTGAATCACTGGTCCCCATGTTGGCGATAATCTATACCCGTCTTCGGATAATAGTGTCGCTCGGTGGAAAGAACTTTGGGTTTGTGTAGCTCAATCCAGTGATTCGTTTCCGCAGTAAGCAAGTGCTCGGCGATTGCAGATTTGTGTATATGGCGATTTTTAACTGCCGCTATGTGTTCCTTCACCCTCTCTTGAACGCTGCGCTTTGTTTGGCCAATATACGCACTTCCACAACTGCAATCTATCTTGTAGACACCCGGACTTTGGTACGGAATGACATCCTTAGGACTGCGTAAGAGACTCGCTACTTTAGATAACGGTGTGTATACAGTCTTAATGGAGACTTTTCTTAGTACTGATCCAACTTTATCCGTTATCCCTTTCACATACGGCAAAAAGGCTGGTTGCCTGTCAACCTGCGGATGTCTCTCCCCCTTCTTAGTCTTGCGCGGGATTGTCTGCAAATACCCATTTTTCCTCAGCACCTTCTAAAAAAGATCTATCTTCGGACCAGTGCGCGGATGTTGTGAGTGCTGTGTGTCGAACATTTATATAAATTAATATCTTTTGTTGTTTACATCTCCGGTGATTGCTACTGGCACTCTTTCTAAATTATTTTTATTTGCAGAATTATAATGAAATTCGCAAAAACCATTGCTACTTTATACATCTCTAAAGTAATAACCGATCTAAAACTTTAAGCTAAAAGGAGTAAAAGGTACCAGATTGTCGGTAACCTTAAGGGCGACATTTACTAGTATTTTTATACTAATCATCTATTAAATCATCCTTAAAGTAAGCGATAATGTGGTACTTTTGGTTTAAAAACGTCACATAATTTTTTTTTACAATTATGGTCAATATTAGGAGCATTTACCCTACCAAGGCCCTAATTACCCTATCTCTCGACTTTGACAAGCCTTGGCATGTATAGGCAAGCAATAATTTGAACACAACGGGAGGCTGAATGAAACCATCCAAAGAATCACTAATTGACTACCAGAGCCGAAGCAGAGGCCTATCACATCTAGCCATGGCGCATAAGGCCATGGACGCGAACCTAGCGAGGTCTGCCAAATGTCACTGTCATAAAATATATTGTGAAACTTCACAGTTACACTACAGTTATTAGGAAACCTTATTGTAATCAAATAAGGTCCGTCCATCAAATATTAGTCAAGTTGTTGCAAGGGAGATACGTAATTCCCAAAAAGTTTGTCCATTCTCTCGTTTTCGATATTGATAAAAATTGGTAGGCTGTAGGTAAACAATTCCCAATTAATATTTGAATATTCTGGGAACTAATACCGTCAAACATACAGAATTAGGAATATATAATTAAATAGTTATTTTAGCGTTACATTAACTATTAGTCATAGTTCTGTCGCATGTGTCACTTTTGCAATTACATACTTGTTAAAACGTGTCAGACAGCCGTCCATCTAAGCTCTGCTGAGTGCAGTCTCGCATATGGTAAGTTTAATAGTGAATGGTACAAGTTGTAGATATTTTGTAGAGGAAGGAATACGATCAGGTTTCACCAGACAGGCCTCGCTGAGCCGAGGTCCGCTCACTTCAGGTCGCCCTGCTCGAACGACTGCTCGGAAACGTTCACGCGTCTGAAGAAAGCGTCTCTTTCAGCGGGTCTACGCAGTTCTTTGGGATCATCGTGCCTGGAAACAAATGTACAGTTAATATAAAGCTATAATTTAGTGTACTATCATTAATTAAATATAAGAAGACTAGCTTTTGCCCACGGCTTCGCTCGCGTTAGAAAGAGACAAAAAGTAGCCTATGTCACTCTCCATCCCTTCAACTATCTCCACCTAAAAAATCACATCAATTCTTTGCTCCGTTTTGCCGTGACAGACGGACAATCAAACAGACACACACACTTTCCCATTTATAATATTAGTATGGATTATTCCATGCCATACATTAAAAAAATGCGACCGTCTAAAGACGTGCAAAAACTAGATAGCGCCATTAAAAACAATGTCTTGTTCGATCAATTCCTTGTAGACGGACTTTAAGTGTTACTTTCGACATAGATTTATGGCTCGAAAGTGACACTTAAAGCCAATCTACAAGTAATCGACGGCAACAAGGCAGTTTTAGTGGTGCCATCTAGTTTTTGCATGTCTTTAGGCGGCCGCATTTTAATGTATGGGATGGTATAATCTTCTAATTAATTTAATCTATGGTTTCTATCAATAAGGTTGTATTCATATTCATATTCGTTTATTGATAATAATTCCTATCGCAAAATACAGTCTCACTATTAGCAGCATCACGAACCAAATGCTTGGATGTTACAAAAAAAATACTTATTTTTAGGTTGAATTGTTTTGAACAGAAAATTATGTTTAATTTTGTATTAGTGAAGCAAAAGGGCATGAAATTAATGTAAACAATGTTAAGCTATGGTTGCAGAATCCAGAGTTCGGAACGAGTGGATTGTTTATAATTCTGATTTAAACTTTCACGATTAATACACATAATTATTTTTAAAATCGGGACTTAATTGTTGTTTATAATTGTTATAGGTATTAACGTAGAGGTGTTTATTTCCCCTGCAGTACACCGCTCACCGACTATCTTGAGTCCCTGGTCGGTCTTGATGCGCACGACCTGCATCTTGTTGAGCTGCGAGCGCTGCGCGAGCACCGCCTCCACGCGAGCCCACACGGCTAGCACCGACCCGGAGAGCACGTGGTATGTACGCCGCCTTAAGCCAACCTGTGAAAAGTTTACTTTGTAAACCTTTTTATTATACACTGACTGTCTGTGTGGATGCGAACGAGCAGCGAATCGTGTCATCACGCACGCACACTGCGACAACTGAAATAAGCTGACGTCCTCGGCGGCCACTCGCTTGTATTTCAGGTGAGACTACATTGACCACAGATATATAAAGGAAGGAGATCAGGCAGGCAAGTATGGTCGCTCAGATAAACGATAAAACATCTGGCCGTCCCTATCGCACTATTTGTAAGTGCGATAGGGACGGCCAGATGTTTTATCGTTTATCGCGCGACCATACTTGCCGACTGATTTGTCGATCTAATACACCTGTCGCAAGTCCTTGAACCCACACACTTGTGGAAGCACGCTCCTATTCTACACTTCCATGTCTGTGTACACGAGAACGAGCAGCGAGTCGTGTCATCACGCACGCACACTACGACAACTGTCTGCTCAATGGCGGAGGCGCGTCCACTCTAGTATTATATGTTCTTTGGGTGAGACAGTCTGTAAGGTAAGCACCACACTGACCTCACAGCTGGCCGCGTTCCTGCAGGAGGCGCGCCAGTAGGCGTGGCTGCAGACGCGCAGCGAGGCGGCGTGCTGCGCCTTCCACGACATCTCGGCGTCCTCGGCGGCCACGCGCTTGTATTTCTTCTCGATCTCCGCGAGCGATTCTAGGCGGAGCTGGAGACCGGTGTTAGGCCTGCGGGAGAACAGTTTTATTTACAAAATACGAGTATAAGAGAGGAAACTATGTTTTTCGAGCCCAATGGGTGCGCTTCAGGTGGCAGAAAAACCGAAGGCGGACTCCGGCGAAGGGGCAAAGCCTAGAAAGACCGGAATCTCCACCTAAAGATCCTAATCGTGCGAAAGTAAAATGATAGTAGAAGAAGCTTATCTGTACATCTGCTCCTAGCCGAGTTTGATCTGTATCCGGGCGTGATGTCCAATCAAATCACATGGCGACCGCGTCAGAGTTTCTACTCCACTACTGAGATAATTTTACAGATTTTCAAGATGTTTACACAAACCTTCTCTTTGTTTTCTCAAGCTTACTTGTATATCTGGTACACCTGTTGCTTCTTGCTCAGTTTGGACTGTGTTCGTGAGTGTTGCTGAATCACATCGCATGGCGACCGCGCCAAAATTTCTACTCCACTACTGAGAGAATTGTACAGGTTTTCAAGACGTTTATACGACTTTATCTCCATTTTTAAAATTTCACTAACCTGTATATCTGGTACATCTGTTCCTTCTTGCTGAGCTTGGTCTGCGTCCTAGCATGCTGGTTGCCAACAGCGATGCACAGAACCGCGGTGTATTTGCCGTTCCGTTGCGCGACTGATAGGTAGAAGCCTTCTTTGGGCCCGTCGTGTTGCGAGTGCTTTTCGAGCGCCTCCGTCCAGTCCATGCCACGCTGAAAGATAAATATTTAGTTATATCGAGACTCTTACTTAAGTAACCGTAATTGTGAAAAACAACTTCACGGCTTATTAAGTGATTAATTACATCATAACTCAGTGCATTTGGTAGCCTTTTGCATTAATAAAAAAGTTGTTTTCTTCAAACTACGGCACTAAGTAAGGTTATGTTTTACTCGATTGAATCGTTGAATTACGACGAACATATCATATCAGTATTCAGTAGGGAATTTGTCAATGGCTAAGGCAAATCTAACATGAAACTTTATGAACATCCGCTGCCATTCCGTTGGTGAATATAAAAGGAAGGAAAAAGCTTTCAAAGTCATGGAAACTTCTTATTATTAGTATAGTATACCTCAGAATGCACGGTATGTAGTTCAACAGGCGCAGTTCCAGTCGCGTGTCGACGCAGGAAACGCACGCAGCGCACGCGACGCACGCATTCACCCGCGCTACCCAAATCTAGGATACCGAGGTCGAACCGCCCGCTGCGCTTGGCTGCAAACACATATCACTGTAAACACTGCTACTACACGCATAGCTTCAAACCAAAGGCAAGACGCAAAACAGAGGTAAGACAGACATCTGTGTGGCTTTCCATCATAAAAAGATCCTGAATCATCAAACGAAATGAGGACGAATTTTAGATGAAAACGTTTACACTTGAAGCATAAACCTGTAAATCCTGTAATGGAGGGAGAGTTACACATACTATTTCCCCCATACGACACTTCAATCATGATATTGTTTTTTCAATTGCAGACGGAACTTAAGTACATTTCAGTTGCGATCACCGTGGCATTGTCCAATCAAAAAATAAACATGAAATGAAAATGACGGACCATGAACTAAAGTTATGCGAATAATTATTTGGTTATAGATACCTTGCTCCATGACAGCGTTGAGCGTGTCCGTGAAGTACTTGAAGAGCCTGTTCTGCAGCTCTACTGGCATGCCCAATATCCTGTTTAGGAACTTAGACATGTTGTTGTAGTCCTGAAAGAAATAAGTTTTTTAATGCGACAAATTTCACAAAGAGAACAAAAATATACCTGGCAACAGAAAGTTACTTGTCTAATGAGAGTAATGAGTTATCATGTAAATGTGACACGTTTACATGGCGACCCCGCCAAAATGAAAATAATCCAGTACATACCTTGTCGAGCGTGAGCACTCCTGGTGCCGATTCGCTGTTGGTTATTAGTCCTACTCCGACTAGTGCGCTGGCGATATCCTGTCAAACAAACATAAATGTTATATTAATTCATTATTATCCCTTCAGCTGTAAAGCTGTCTTGTGTGACTCAACCCCGTATAGTTATGTTCCGGCTTAACTACCACACAAACTCGTAATTATACTAGTTTTAGAATTCAGTTGCGTTCCACAATTCTCGATATGTTTTAAATAAATCTGGGTTGAAATCCCAAACAAATTAATTTGTGTGATTTATGAGCACAGATATTTGTTCCTGAGTCATGGATGTTTTCCATGTATTTGTATATGTATATTATATATATTGTTGTCTGGAGCCTTCTGGAGATTACCGTGGGACTCTGTAAATAATCTGTGTAAGAATGTCCTATAATATTTATTTATTTATTTATTTATATGCCAAAATTAAATGAGCCTGTCGGCCTTTTCCACAAATGAGAGTGGACCATTTTAAGGTTAATGTGTATAACATTTTTAGATTTACCTGGAAGAAATCTCCATTGTAATCCCTCGGCGGGGGAACTAGTGGCGTTTCGTATTTCATTATTGCTTTCATCACAGCTTCGAGCGCCGTCCGACCTGTCCAATAAATCAAGGTTATATTACTTAGAATAGTGAACTGTCTGTCCATTTCGCTATCTGTGTTTATGAAATATATCTTAACATTTTTTTTAAATCTACCCTCGTTCATGAAAAGTTAGTCCTTCACATACACGGCCAAACATGCGATATATTAGGTATATCACTAGATAATGACCTTTTCCGTTCATTACCTGCTACAAAAGTACACAACTAGTGTATATCATACACATATACATAGTGCGAACCATGTTATGCGAAGTGTGTTTCTGACCAAAATTATTCTGCCAGACGAGGGTAACCCGTATTGCAGAAATCGACGACAACAACGTATAGGGTACAACCTGCAATTATTTTTTTCAGAAAATTGCACCTTACCCACCAACGTACAAGGTGCTATCTGCTACAAAAAAAATCGCAGATTTCATCTTGTACGTTGTTGTCGTCGAAATGTTGCATTGGGACTATTTATGATCAGATTTTTACTGGTATTGTGGCCCTATCTCTGTGAGTTAAGGCGTCGAGGGTGCACTCACCGTATTTGTTATCTATGTTGAACTGGCTGAGGTCTCTGGTCTCCGTAGCCCTCCTGTCGCCGTGCGTGAGCGCGCCGAGCGACTCGAGCCGCTTGGCGACGGTGGAGGCGAAGCGCCGCTCGCCCGCCAGGTCCGAGATCAGGAAGATGTACTCCGGCGCGTTCACTTGGTTAGACCGATGTGTGCGACCTGGATGCACAATGAATTAATGTTAATATCATATTAGCTGTTGGACGTTATGACAACGCAGAAAAAAACTTTTGATTTTATATTTTTTATTTTTATTATGGACTATGCGGCGATTGACCATAGTCACACCTGATGGGAAGTGAAGACGGAGGATTTCAAATAGCCACTATTTGGTTTCTAAATTCTAACATTACCTTAGGTAGCTTATTAACTAAGATTTAGAAAGCAAGCGACCACCACGTCGTGATATTGTAAAAAATGTACTAAAATGTGCATTCAATTTTAAAAAGAAAAGAGAACCAGATATCAGTGGCGACGCGTAAAAATTTTTGTAGGTAAGGCCAGATATGGACTTCTACATACACCCGTTGGGAATCTTGTATCTGCCACTGCCAATAAAATACATCTATAGTTTTAAGTTTGCCATTTACAAGTAAAACAATGTAGGTAATTCTCTCTCTGTAATTCAAATGTTAAATCTTACCAAATTGCTGTATAGCTCTGTCGGCCGACCAGGGCAGTTCCAGTGTAATGTGTACTCGCCGCCTTTGGTTTCGCGCTCTGGACACACAATACGAATTCATTGATTAAAAATCAGACTCATACCAGATTTCTCTTTTTAGTAGTTCCTTAGAAAGCTACTAAAATAGTATTATCCAATGGAATACAACTTCATTAGTTATTTACTTTGTTTATTCGGCAATGCAACCGTTATTCTGAATACGAACATTCAATATGAATACCGGAAAGGACCTCTCTATAGGACATCTAAACAAATAATAAATAAAGACTTAACCGAGAGATGAGAATTTATAGCGAGGGTTTACTGTTGCAGCCCGATAAGTTGAGCAAACTGGTTTTAGAAAATCGAACTATGTGCTATTTCCACAATGTTGTTATTTAAAGGACAAATTATCTCGATTTAATTTACACCAGTAAACCCTCGATAGGTTTATTGATTTTAAACTTCAACTCAACCGACTTATTACAATATTATTAGGTTATGAAACAGGCTATGAAAATTCTGACTTTGACTTCTCACCTCCTGTCACTTTGTAGAGAGATACCGCTGGACGCAGCTTCAGAAATGATGGCAACATCTTTCTCGCCGTCCATGAACCGTTGCTTTTCCGTTAAGTTGAGTGTTTCTAAAGGTACGTCGGCTTCGGATCTGCTTTCGTAGAGAATCTGACCGTCCTCCGTTTGTACTACGCGCCCTTTGCGCCCTGTCATCTGTGGACAAAGCAAGAATCTATTAAAATTGACTACTCTAGTTGTTTTACTTATGCGTACTCGTATCAATGCTTCTAGATGGCGAATTCTTGGCTTACCTAACTATACCACAAACTAAAATTACACACGTCCGCAGCAAATATAGCTTTACATAGAGAAGGATCCTTGCGTCTCATGTGAAATACGGACCTTTTAAACATAATTCCTGTTGAAATGTCAGATGCCAGTGATCCTTCTGTGTTGGTCGGTAGTCACTTGGCAAGCTATTCTGTATCAGCCTATTGGCTGATTATTTTTACTTACTGTATAGGTGAAGGTGAAGGTGCAGTATTTCATAGCGGAGCAAAGTGGTAAAATGTTGTTCCTACCATGTCTTAGCTAAATGCAGTAAGCCTTAGGAAAGTCTCACCTCAGCCACGTTCTCTGTACCTCTCAGTTCGTCCACCAGTTGGTCGAGTGTGTTGGGTGGTAGCCGCTTGGCGATTCATTCTATAGCAGCCGTCATTTTGTCCAGTTGCAAGCTTGTTCCATATCCGAGCGGAGTGGTGGAAGGTTGTTCCTACAAGATCTAGCTAAGTAAAGGCAGTAAGTCTCACCTCGGCTACGTTCTCAGTGCCTCCTAGTTCGTCGACCAGCTGATCGAGTGTGTTAGGTGGTAGTCGCTTGGCGAGTCGTTCTATGGCAGCCAATAGTTCTTCTTTCATGCTGCAAGCGCGTTCTATGGCTGACCGGGGTGGCGGCTGGTTATTGCGTGCTGGACCTATTAACAAAAAATAATTATTGTACATCATCATTATCATAATCCTCCTTGCGTTATCTCGCTATTTGCCACGGCTCATGGGAGCCTGGGGACCGCTGTAACAACTAATCCTCCGGATCGAAAGTCGTACCTCTAATACCGCTAAGCCACCTAATTATTGCACATATTTTGTAATATTTATAAGGATTTTTGATATAAAGAAGAAAACACACTGGGTGCTTAGGGTTGCAAATAGAAAAAAAGCCAAACGTTTATTTTTCAGAATCATGAAAAAAAAAAACCATGAAAAAAAACCGAGCACCATTGTTTTTTTCTAAATATGTTTTTTTTTTTAATGAACATATAATTCGACAATAACGGTTTTTCGTGAGTTGTAACACTTGTAACGTGTTTCAATAACAATAACGTACATTTTAATTCGATTAACATTCAGTATACACACGTTTATTGGGGAATCCCCGATGCGGCGTGGAGGTGGTGGTGTTGCCAACAGTAAATAGTGATAACTACCAACTACAGATTTTGTAAATGTTACTTTTATAAGACCAGAAATTAAAGTAATTTTATTAAATTCGTTTAATAGTTAACATTAAGTCTAAAAAACCGTATAAAAGTATTAAAAATAAATCAATTTAACGTAAATTTTGAGATTTCGTACTTTAGAAAAAAAAACATACTCCAGAAAAAACTGTTTTTTTCACGGCTTTTTCAAGCCAGAAAAAAAAACGTTTTTTTGCAACCCTATCGGCCTAGCCACGACAATGGTCTAAGCGCGACAGCGGTGAGCGGCGGCCATACATTGAAGCGAGACACAGCGATGGGACTTTTCATTCGCACGTATGGCTGCCGCTCACCGCTGCCGCGCTTAGACCAATGTCGTGGCTGGGCCGTAAGGGTGCTATGTATTGTCTCCACAACTTCTGGAGTGACAACATCAACATTTTAATATAGTCTTGTCTTACCTAGATATAACCCGTTGGTTCCTACAGGCGTGCCAGTCAGCATGCCTCCGGGCGCCGCGACGGTGACCGTTGGTGTGGTGGTGTTGGTCTTTCTGGAGAACATGTTCTCGATTTTGTCTTGTGTCGTGGAAGGCTTCTTTTTAGGGGATGCGGCTTTCTTTTTCTTGAGGGGTTTCTTCTTTCTCATCCAGGGTTCTGTGGAAATCATTATCAGATTAAAACAGTGTACCGACTATGTATTTGTGTAGATAAGATAACAATTGACCAAAAGAATAGTTACTTATTCAATACATTTCTGCATTGCCCCAGTAAGAGACAGCAGTGGTTAAACTGGAAAGGAGATTTACTGATACTTCATCCCATGATGAATATCACTACATAGTATAAAACAAAGTCGCTTTCTCTGTCCCTATGTCCCTATGTATGCTTAAATCTTTAAAACTACGCAACGGATTTTGATGCGGTTTTTTTTAATAGATAGAGTGATTCTAGAGGAAGGCTTATATGTAGGTAAAGTACCCGTGCGAAGCCGGGGCGGGTCGCTAGTCTGTAAATAAAGATGTAATAGCTAGTCTAACACGCACCGGTGTCGTCAGTTCCGGATCCGGCGCGTAACGTATTAGTCACTTTCAGAGTCGGACCGTCTCCATTTGTCAGCCTTTGGATTCTCGGATAAATTCATCCGAAGACAAACCACAAGCTCCTTCACCTATACAGTAAGTAAATAGTTGTACTCACCGGTGTCAGAATCAGTTCCGGATCCGGCGCGGAACGGATTGGAGTCACTCTCCGAGTCGGACCGTCTCCGTTCGTTGTCCGACTCGGCGTCCCCTTCGTCATCGGACCCTCGGATAAATTCGTCCGAGGACGAACCGCCGCGGGCGCGCTTCGCCGCTATGTTGGCTTGCTGTCGTGATGTTACTGGAAAGACAACAACTATAAAAAATAAATATGTATATAAACAGACACGTAAGATGGAGATGTATAAACAGATCTAGTAACCTTCCTAATGCACAGCCATATAAATGAGAAATTCAATATTTTTTTACTGAAATTGTTAGCTACTGTTAAGCCATAGTTCAGACATAGACTATTTTATTTCGTTTGAAAATTTACAAAAATAATGCAACTATGTTTTAATGAAATAGAAATAATCCAATGGCGTGAATCTGACATCACAGAGAAAACAAGGTTAAAAAGTTTACTCGAGGCCTAAAGACTGGTGGATTAATAATTTTTGCATTTACACTTCTTCTTCCTACTAGATTCCCCAGATACTGCTGTGACAATAGGGGTCCTGCCGTTGGGAGTAGGCACCGGAGGGCCTTCTTAGGCCCCTCGAGGCCTAAAAGGCAGTTAATAAAGGTACTCTAATACTTACATTTCCTCTTACTGGACTCCCTAGATACCGCTGTGACAGTAGGGGTCCTGCCGCTGGGAGAGCCTTCTTAGGCCCCTTGAGGCCTATCAGCCAACTAACACATATGCATTTAAACTTACATTTCACAGATGCATAATATTTACATTTCTCTACTGACTCCCCAGACTCCCCTGCCATTGGATACTGCTGTGACGGGAAGGGGACCGTCCAGCCAACTAACACATTGGGCTCCCCGGATACTGCTGTGACGGGAGGGGTCCTGCCGTTGGGCGTGGGCGCCGGGAGGGCCTTCTTAGGCCCCTCGAGGCCTAGGAGCCGGTTGATCCGCTCGCGGTCCGGGGCGGGGAAATGCTTCTCGACCAGAGATTGGAACACGCCCCTGAGGAAAAAAAACGAAATTATGATGATGATTATATCAGGGGCATAGGGCTCTTAGGAAGGATTTCCACTGTTCCCGGTCCGATGCGGCCTCCTCCAGGCGCGCCCAGCCGAGGAACACCGAGCCAGCCTCCTTTTAATTTTTTTTAATAATTTGGCAATATGTATAAGCCTGTTTGAAATAAAGAAAATAGGCACGAAGGAATGTACTCCCACATTTTTTTTTCTATTAACAAAATGAGTGTACCGGAGACGCCTTTAAAGTAAATCTTTATTACTAGGTATATTAAAGGACAAAATTATTTCGCTATAAGTTGAAAAAAAAGGGCAAATAACACTAATTGTAACTTTACTATAACTATTTTTTTTTCCCTTTAACAGGGATTGTCTTTAGTATGACCCCCCCCTTACATGACGTAATATATGGATAACAAGTATTAAAACACATTCTGTTTTTCATTGAAAAATGATTCTGCAATTTTTATTTAATTAAAAAGTTAGCTAAGAGCATATTATTATGTTATATGTTAATAAAATCACGCGACATTCTTCCTATTTATAACCGCTATACTATAACTTTTTTAATTTAAAAAGTTAAATAAGAAGGTTTGAATTTTCGCGCCAACGCCGGCAGCGCGCTACCAAATCTCTCGCTACAAACCGTACCGTTTCGCAGCGCGCGTCGTTCAACTTGACCTTGATTTGCGCGGAACGGAACGCATCGATCGCGTCGCTGACGTCGACTAGGGTTTGTAGCGTGTAATGTTATGAGAGTTTGGTATTACGCGTTATTTACATTTTTACGAAAACATTAGTGTTTTATTTTTAGTCTAGTTTTGCATATATTGGGAATATAAGTATGAAAGACAATAAAAACGATGTCAAGATATCGCAAACGTGTGAATGGAAATGTTTTCTTCTTAAAGGAGTAAGAAGTTGAATAATTATTACATTGACATGTATCTTGTGTGTGTAAATAATTGAATAAATAGTTATTACAAAGGTAAGTTTAACTAAAATGTCAAAACATTTTGTCGTATTTGTAGTTTTTTAGTATGAAATGACACATAAACATAACCTCAAAATAGTATAATTATTAGTAAACAAAAAGTAATTGAATTGATGCTTTTTCAAATCGGATACACGTGAAATAAGAATACTCAAATAAATACAATATTTAAGGTGTCATTCATCATATTTTATTATAATAAATTAATGATTATTGACAAAAAATATTAAAATTACGAGAAATCCACTGCTTCGACTAACAACTTGATTTTCATATTTTTCAGAAAGAAAATGTCTACAAAAAAGGTACTACAGTTATTTTTAGAGAAAATTTCAAGTGATGCCAAATTTGGCAGATTCAACTACACTTCCCCAGACATGTTCACCGTCCACTTAAAATGTAAGGTTGGAGAGGGCGACACACAGCACTATAACAACTATACCAAAGAATGGATAGCAAAGTTCTCTGCTTTCACCAACACCACATGGATTGTACACAGTTACTTCCCAAATATGAAACGGTTTCATTACAGAAAATCATTCTGGTGCCATCGGTCCAATCAAAATAAATCTACAACTTCCGAACGATCAAAGAATCTTAACTGCAAAGCGAAAGTGGACTTCAAGGTAAAGTTTATGAATAAAAATACAATTAAAAATGATTTAGATCTGAGAATGGGTCTAAATATGGTTATTAAGATTGATTTTAATCATTGTCACCCATTACATGACCCGGAGAATCTGGGTCAGTTAAGAACTTCTAATCACATTGATTCTGCTTTCTATGAATATTTTAATGATGGCTACACGCCTTCCATCGCTAAATGTTACCATGAACTGCTTTTGGTAGAGCAAAATGGACCAGACAGTGAAGCCATTGAGAATGCAAGTGTAAACCCTACTCTGCGGCATATTATATATCTATTTCAAAAGAGAAGGCCTCTCAGAAATGTAGATATTAATGATGCTATTAATAGAAAGGTTGAGACTTTACAAAAAACTGGACATGTGATTAAATACTACATGAGCAATCAGTTTGTGGTTATTATTACATCACTGATGGGGCGAGTTGTAACAGAGTTCAGTATTGAGAATGTTTTAATAGATGTAACGCCAATAAATTCCGGGCCTTTTGTGATGATGGTTTACGTGCCCACGCCATTCGGGTCACTGCCTATTGCTTGCGCTGTATTCAATGAGAGAAACCTGGGCATATATGAACGGATATTTTTGGCTATATCAACGGCTATAGAGACTGGCTTTGAGAAGAGTTTTGAGCCCAAATTAATTTCATTTGTAAGTACATTTATAAAGGAAGCTTTATCCTTGATGTTTCCAAGTATAGTAGTCAAACCGGACAGGTTTGAAATTTGCAGAGAATTTTGGGAGTTTATTTGCAATGATGACAATAAAATAGACAAAAGCAAGCGACATGAAATTATGCAACTCTTCAAGTCTTTAATCTATGCTGACAATATAGAAGAAGCTATTCAAATCCATTATAGTTTACTAACCAATGATATAATGCAACCCTTTTTGCAAAAGATCGAGTATGTCTGGCAAGACTGGGAGAAATGGATGGGGATCAAAGACTTTAACGGAAAGCATATCGAGGCACCTATAATATTTATAAAAGAATTCCTTATACAAAATGTAAGTCGTTTGAATTATTTGTCATGATAGACGTTGTTACTAAAATTCTAGAGAGTCATTTTCAGAAAATGATAATTGCATATACAAATAATGATGTTGTAAGTTTGCATACGAAGTTCCTACCGAAAATTGACCTTGCTTCAGAATCTATAGAAAAAATCGGGGCCAATGATTATATGGTTTCTGTCGATGGAGAGACTTATCGTTTGAATACAGATTCCCTTTGCTGTGATTGTAAAATAGGTATAAAAGGGCGAATATGTGAACATTTAACGAGCGTTCTAAACACTATTGACTACAAATACAATTACAACAGCGATTCATTAGATACTGACGTCGCTTATAAAATCGCTGGTGAGATTAGACATGTGAAAATTGAAAATGATGACAAAGAAGAAACGGACGACAGTGATATGGACGAGACCAATGATAGGCCTATGTCGGCTGCATCGAACGAAAGTTCTGTTTCCATGGAAATAAAGCAAGAAGTAGACCCATTAGAGGAAAGTTACAATCAAAATGTTGCAAATTTAGATTCAAAAGCACAGTATGAAGCAATGATGAAGAAATTGAATGACGAGTTCAGAAGGCTGAATAGATTGTTTAGAGATAACCCGAACAAAGCTAATATGGAGACGATGGAGCGGTTAGCTACAGAATTGGCTAAAATACGGCCGGTGGAAGAGCCAGATTTTTCCAATATGTTTGTACAAAGGAACTCCTGATTATGTTAACAAAATTTGTTGTTATCCAATTATATTGGAGCGAAATAAAAGATAATAATGACGGCTTATGTTGTACTTTATTTTTAATGCTAAAATGAATGATACACTTCAACAATTATGGACTTTATGTCAATGCAATATGGTTTCTGAATGCTTAATTAGTAATTACAGTCTGACCAAAAAGAATAGAAATTAAAAAGTGGCAACAAGTTAGTGTCGTCCCGTTTTCTCACACGTATCGATTTGAAAGAGATGACACTACAATGTTGCCACTTTTTAGGGTTCCGTAGTCAACTAGGAACCCTTATAGTTTCGCCATGTCTGTCTGTCCGTCCGTCCGTCCGTCCGTCCGTCCGCGGATAATCTCAGTAACTGTTAGCACTAGAAAGCTGAAATTTGGTACCAATATGTATATCAATCACGCCAACAAAGTGCAAAAACAAAAAATGGAAAAAAATGTTTTATTAGGGTACCCCCCCCCCCTACATGTAAAGTGGTGGCTGATATTTTTTTTCATTCCAACCCCAACGTGTGATATATTGTTGGATAGGTATGAAAAAATGAATAAGGGTTTACTAAGATAATTTTTTTGATAATATTAATATTTTCGGAAATAATCGCTCCTAAAGGAAAAAAAGTGCGCCCCCCCCTCTATCTTTTGAACCATATGTTTAAAAAAATATGCAAAAAAATCACAAAAGTAGAACTTTATAAATACTTTCTAGGAAAATTGTTTTGAACTTGATAGGTACAGTAGTTTTTGAGAAAAATACGGAAAACTACGAAACCCTACACTGAGCGTGGCCCGACACGCTCTTGGCCGGTTTTTAATTATAATATGATAATAACGATAGACGGTTTCAGTAGTAAGGCTGGTTGTAGTATCATGCGGAGCGTACTATGTAGACGTGCCTCAGCAGAGGCATGCGCGCGTTTTGCTCGGCCGAGCAACCTGCCTCCGCCGAGGCGTCTACATTGGACGTTTGCCGCATGACCAGTTCCAATAAATGATATTCGTCGAAGTTTGTCAATATCAGAACAATTCACAAAGCTAATAGTATATCGGAATCGGACTCTAAGTGCGTTTTCACATTATCCGATCCGATATCGGATGTCGGACCGATATCCCATACATTACAGGCACCATCTTGGATTTTTTCTATGGAAATCTTTCCGACATCCGATATCGGATCGTATAATGTGAAAACGGCGTTAGCCGTGATCCACACACAGGCGCCACATGTCCTAAGACGCAGAACGGACGTCAGCGCCGCGCCGCCCGCATGTGTGTGGATAGTCCCTTAGACGCACGGCCGGTTTCCATTCTTAATTGGTAGATATTCCGTGAATTCGCACGAACCGCTTTGCTTCTTTCCTTATACGCACTGCCAAGGAGTGGAATTCCTTGCCGGCGGCTATATTTCCGAGCTCATATAACCCGGCAACCTTCAAAATCAAAAGTGAACAGGCATCTGGGCGAGCTCAATCTATCGTAGGCCATGTCTTTGCCTTTGGCTAGTCTGTGGCCAAGAGTAAGCCTATTTATAATTACAAAAAAAAAATATTACTTACTTGGCGGTGGAGACGAAGTCGCTGAGCTCCCCGTCGTCTCTCTCCAGCTGGTCCAGGGTTCGAGCCTCGCCCGTGCTCTGCAGACCGATAACTACGCATTTGCCGCACTTGACTGCCTTCCCGCGCTGTCACTACCGCGTGATGGACCTAGGGAAGATTTCATATACATAATTAGTAAAGTACGAAGGCTACTAAATAACAGTTAAATGTATGCAGTACAGTACAATAATAGCAAAAAATATGGTGCTGTTTCTTTCGGCCATAGCGCTACGCGGTAACATTTCTATCTTTACCACTAAGATGGTTGACAATCCTCAACTATGTGTTTCTTTAGAAACTTACTGCCTCGCACAGCTAAACTGTAAAATGAATTGTCATTTGCAATATTTCCAGACCGATACAACCTCCACTGTTCGAAAAAGAGCGTACTAAGATGTAAAAGACAAAAACCGTCTGCCGGCAATAATGGCGTTTTGACGACCGGTCTGGCTCAGTCGGTAGTGGCCCTGCCTGCTAAGCCGCGGTCCTGGGTTCGAATCCCGGTAAGGGCATTTATTTGTGTGATGAGCACAGATATTTGTTCCTGAGTCATGGATGTTTTCTATGTATGATCAATCAATCAATCAATCAAAATATTCTTTATTCAAATAGGCTTACAATAAGCACTTTTAAATTGTCAACAGTGTACAATATTCATCTTATTCTAAATATCAGAGCAATTTATTGGTGCAATAAACAATATTGTTTTAAAACTACATTGATTTAATAAAATGATATCAATCTAAATTGTATAAAAAAATACTAGTATAAAAACTTCTAGAATAAATTCTAAATGTCAAAAAAATTGTGTAAAAATACATTGAATTATCAATATCATCATTAATAAGCTATATAATTAATGGTTTTCAGCAATACTTGTATCCCACAGTGTTTCATCATTCATGTAGTCTTGTGTGCTATAGTAGGCTTTAGAGATCAGTATACGCTTTACATAATGTTTAAATCGATTAAAAGACAGTTCAGTGATGGCATTAGGAAGTTTGTTATAAAATCTTACACAATTACCCATGAATGATTTTTTAATTTTATGGAGCCGAGTGAAGGGCACTGCAAGCTTATGCTTATTTCTAGTGTTTATATTATGTACATCACAGTTTTTCTTAAATTTACAAATGTTTTTATGTACATACATAATATTCTCATAAATATATTGACAATGCACTGTCATTATATTAATGTCCTTAAACTTATCTCTATCTATATGTAAGTATGTATTTATCTATTTAAGTACGTATATCGTCGCTTAGCACCCATAGTATAAGCTTTGCTTAGTTTGGGTCTAAGTTGATCTGTGTAAGGTGTCCCCAATATTTATTTATTTATTACTAATCAGGCCTGCCGCTTGGCTTCTTATCTCATAAAAAATACCCCTATAGGATTTCAAGATTTTAATGATTTTTTCCCAGTTACTTTTCCAAACATTATGAATATCAAATACAAGAAGATGAATTACCTTGGCGGCGATACACAGGTACTTGAAGAACCTCTGATGCGCCGACCAAAACTGTCCCCACATGGTTTTCTTCATCCTAGCTTCCGCGTCGATTAGCTCTGCCGCCTCTGTAAACCGCTGCATAGCTTCCACCCACTAGAACAACAATGTTATTTCTTGTGAGTTTCATTAAAACAAGTGCACTGAACATGTAAAAGTTACTTTTCCCCTCACTAGCTCGGAAACACGTGTTTTGTCCTTTAATACCAGCGGGTAAAAACGCATTTTATCCACTAGTGGGTAAAGTAATTTGACCTTGAATAAAGTCAAATTAACTGCTTTAAAATTGATAAAAGTAGGTGAATCTAGTAATAAAGATGATTTACCACCCGTGGAACTACTGGAAGCAGTGATGAACGCATTTTTTGCGTTGTAGTTTCCTCGCTACAGTGAGGGGAAAAGTTTTGTGTTACACTCGGGTGCAAATGTATTTTACTTCTCGTGTGTTAAAAAACTCGCATGTTCAGGATTCTATTCTCGAACCACTCGCTTCGCTCGTGGTTCAACTATAGAATCCTATCACTTGCTCGTTTTTCAATTCCACACTCGGCGTTAAAATACAACTTTGCCCCCTTGTATAACAAATAACTATTATACGGCCAAGGATACATTCCTGGCGGGCAAGCATGGTTGCGTGATAAATGATAAAATATCAGGCAGTCCCTATCGCACTTACAAATAGTGCATTAGGGACGGCCTGATGTTTAATCATGGTTAAGGTTAAAAATATCTCTTAGTAATCTCTGCTTAAAGCGCCTCACAGATAACCTTTTGATTCACCATCTTTGATGATATACTGGCCCACGAAAACAATCATCATTTGAGAGATTTTTAATACGGATGTACCGACTATTGATTTGGCCGACTAGGCCGACTACCGACTAGTCGGCGCTTGAGTGGCCGATTAGTCGACCGACTAGTCGGCCCAAACATAATTTTCGACTAAATTTACATTTTGAATGTCATTTTTGGTTCTTCGTTCGCGCTTTTTATGATTTTTTACAGGTTCTTAGGTTCATGCCAATATTTATATACATTTTCCATTAACAAGCGGCTTGGCTTAGTGGGTAGTGATCCTGCCTATGAAATCTATAATCCTAGGTAGGAAATTTATTTCTGTAATGATTACAGATTTTTTTTGTTTTGACAAAGAAAGGAATTACGAATAGGTACATAATGCAACCATAATTTTCAGCTGATAATTTAGTTTTGTACTGTTTTTCTATCAGTAATGAAGTGCCGACTAATCGGCCTTTTTCGCCGACTAATCGCCGATTAGAAATGTGGCCGGATAGTAGGCTTTCCCGACTAGTCGGTACATCCCTAGTTTATAACCGATTTCCAAATTTCAAAAGGAGGTGATCAATAATTTTCAAGGGTTTGTTAAATGGGTATATGGATCCGGCCTGAACTCGTTACTGTATCTGATGTTCGGTTACAGTTCGCTAGTGAGTACCCGCTTTACTCTCTTTTTTTGTTTGAAGTTCTAAAAGGTCTTGCAATTTTTATAAATATCAACTTACCAGCGCCACCGATTTGTCGTAAGTGTCTCGGAAGGCATCAGATAGTGGTACCTCTTCGATCTTGAACGACACGCCGTGGAAAGACAGCTGTCGAGCTATGTACATTCCTCGGAGCTTCATGTCCATTGCTACTATTTCCATAGCGCCGACTCCTCTGCGAAAACGAACAGTTTTTTTTAAATTTAGAAGAGAATATTTCATGGGCTGATACTCAAATAACTAAGTAATAACTACTCAGAACAATGCAATAGGCGACACGACTAAAAAAAGACTAATTAGTCTGTCAGTTAGATTATCAAAGAATTTTAGACACGTATTTTTTCTTTTTTCTCGTAAACGAGAAATGACGACGGTACAGTGCGTTGAAGTTTCGCGTGACGTCACGTCTAGGTACAATTTTTACTTAGAAGTGACGTCACAAGCCCTCAATCCGGAACTTTGATGCTCTATATCTTTGTATTTTTTCTCAAACATGCAATGAAATATTGTCTTTACGTTCCTTAAAATGGGCTGGGAAGTATCGCTTTTTGGGCGCAACAACTCGAGAGGACTGTAAAGGGAAAACGGATTCCCGGCCTCGTATCCCTATCCGGTATATACCCGCTTGGCCGGAAATCCTCATTTTCCCGGCCTCAGATGTAATGTACTATTTCATTAATTAGAAAAAGCGAAAATAGATGTGTTCATTATTATTGGACGATCTAACTGACGGACTAAACAGAATGCCATTTTTTTAATGTAGTCGTCATCCCTATTATGATAAAATATTTAAGTATATAGACCCGTTTACTCACATTTTGATACTTAATTTCTGGATATAGTTAACCTTCTCAGTACCTAATGTTTTAACGTTAGTTTCTGTACTTTATAAGCTGACCACTCTTCATTCCGTTACGGACAAAAGCTGTCAGTCAAAAGAAGCATCAAATTGAGAATAGATCTTTTTGGCATGAACGCCTAATGTTGACATTTGTATAGTGAACCATTTTTATAAGACTTACCTCTTTTCCACGGCATTAATAAAGTCCATAAACGTAGGGAAGGGTGTGCCTTCCCCCCAAATCCCAAGCCGCACCATATACGCCATGTTCCTTAAAAATAACAATAATTTATTGAGCAAACCTTATTTATTATCTTACATTTTAAGATGATATCTGTCAGAAAAAGAATCAGACTAAACAAAGCTTTAAAGATAAGATTTTAATAGAACAGTCTAAAATGCTTGAGTAACCATCGTGATATGATACAAGTTTGACATTTAAAATTTTCTCTGAAAGATAAGATTTTAATAGAACAGTTTCACCGCGCTGCAAGAGTAACCATCGTGATATGATACAAGTTTGAATTCGAAATTATAATCGTTTGTTAATGAAGGTAATAATTTAGAATGGCGGCCTTCAAAG
This sequence comes from Leguminivora glycinivorella, assembly GCF_023078275.1. Lineage (NCBI taxonomy): Eukaryota > Metazoa > Arthropoda > Insecta > Lepidoptera > Tortricidae > Leguminivora > Leguminivora glycinivorella. The sequence continues at coordinate 16,666,964 of NC_062989.1, read as the reverse complement.
GATGAGCCTTCTGTACTTGTAAATTATATTTTGCCTATACAGTGCATAAAATATTTTATGCAGTGCATAAATAAATCACCACATAATTAGAAGTAAAATATGGACAGTAGTTATGTTTAAACATAATTTCTATTTAATAAGTCAAAGAGAAAGATATAAAGTAAATGAATTGACCGTGACGTCACTCCTCAGTATTTCATAGTAATTCCATATTAGCAAATCGTTTTGATAGTTCTTAAAAAGAAGCTGATTTGACTAGTAGGAAACTAGCCTATTATTTTAATCATCATTATATGTAGGTTTACTTATTGTATTTGTGTATGTTTATTTTATAATAGTAGGTATCGACTTGTATTTAATCGTTAAAATCTCATACTGGCTTTATAATCTTCTGCACCAAACTAACTATCTCTGTTTTGCCCAATGGTTGACTGGTAGAGAATGCCTTAAGGCGTTAAGTCCGCCATTTGTACTTTTTATTGATAATTTGTGCAATAAAGTTTAAATAAATAAATAAATTAGGCACTGGTCCCACCAAAAGCGAGCAGGCGATGAGCTACAGAAAAACAAAAGATAGTCGCCCCCCGTGTAAATAAAAGAGACGCTATGATAGCACGAGCGAGTTACGGCCCGGCCACGACATTTGTCTAAGCGCGGCAGCGGCGAGCGGCAGCCATACGTGCGAATGAAAAGTCCCATCGCTGTGTCTCGCTTCAATGTATGACCGCCGCTCGCCGCTGTCGCGCTTAGACCAATGTCGTGGCTGAGCCGTTATAGTTCTTCGTCGAGCGATGATAACTCGCTCGCTTTCTCTTTTATTTACACGGGATCTTTTGTTCGTTTCTATTGCCGATAGCTCATCGCTTACTCGCTTTAGGCCCTGGTCCCACCGCGAGCTAGTAAGCTATGAGCTATCGGCTATAAAAACGAACAAAAGATAAGCATCCCCGTGCAAATAAAAGAGACACGGCGACATTGATAGCTCACCGCTGGGCGAGTAACTATAAACATCGCCGTGTCTCTTTTATTTACACGGGAGTGATTATCTTTTGTTCGTTTTTACAGCCGATAGCTCATAGCTTACTAGCTCGCGGTGGGACCAGTGCCTTTGGCGCGACCAATGCCTAATGATCAGTGATCGGGGATTTGGATGCCACACGGGGTGAATGATCTCAAACGTAATGCTAGTATGGATATGCCGCGGGATTCCAAGCTTGTGGTTAGTAAAAGGACAGTTTTTTTATCGTAATTTATTTACCTGACTTTATATTATTATCAATTAACGTTGATATTATTACCTCGGTTCAGAAGCTCCTGTGGCCGAAGCGTATACTACGCGGGCTTTGGGCAGTTTGTTTTGCAGCTCTAGGGCGGTAAGGCCGGTCTTTGTGGCCTTGCCAGAACCCACGGGGCAGAGGTTCTTCGCTTTGTGGCATTCGTCGAATACGATCTAGTTAGGGATGTAAGGAGATTTTTATGAAAACAATGACGTGAACTCAAAAACTATCCCCATTTTTGACATTTTATAAAGCACTAGCGTGTCACGAATACGAATTATGCTTAAATTTAACTCGATAATTCTGAAATACATTTCCTATAAAGGCTTAAAGGCAAAGTCACACCGTTAAGACTATAATGTTCATTTTTCGTTGGTAGTCTGCTATCTAGCAAGCGGAGCCTTAGTATTTACTCGTAATTTAATGTAAACTGTCACCAAAAGGCTACCTAAAACTGAAACAGCATAAGTTGGTATGATTGCAGTATGACTACTAATGTCAATGGTGGACTGTACGTGTAGAATATCAACGCAGTCTCAAATGCGATGTAGAATAGACATTCCATAAGCGGATAGTTTGCGTCTACAAACTTTTACGAAATATTTTTTCGAGTTCTTTGCAAAATAGATTTTCAGGGTTCCGTAGTCAACTAGGAACCCTTATAGTTTCGCCATGTCTGTCTGTCTGTCTGTCTGTCCGTCCGTCCGTCCGTCCGCGGATAATCTCAGTAACCGTTAGCACTAGAAAGCTGAAATTTGGTACCAATATGTATGTCAATCACGCCGACAGTGGTAAAATAAAAAGTGAAAAAAAAAAATGTTTTGTTAGGGTACCCCCCCCTAAATGTAAAGTGGGGACTGATTTTTTTTTCATTCCAACCCCAACGTGTTATATATTGTTGGATAGGTATTTAAAAATGAATAAGAGTTTCCTGAAATCGTTTTTTGATAATATTAATACTTTCTGAAATAATCGCTCCTAAAGGAAAAAAAAGTGCGCCCCCCTCTCTAACTTTTGAACCATATGTTTAAAAAATATGAAAAAAATCACAAAAGTAGAACTTTATAAACACTTTCTAGGAAAATTGTTTTGAACTTGATAGGTTCAGTAGTTTTCGAGAAAAATACGGAAAACTACGGAACCCTACACTGAGCGTGGCCCGACACGCTCTTGGCCGGTTTTTTTTGAAAGGATACGCATCCGTCGAAGTCCTCCCCACACCACTGCAGAAGCTGCTTGAGCCTCGTGCGGTACTTGGTGCTGTTGGACTGCGTCTCGCCGATCAGCGCCGAGTATGTACAGAATACCACGCCTTTCTTCACGTTCCCGTTCACCGCCGATGAAATCTTTGCGTATTTGAACTGAGGATCAATTGACATGCATGTTAATATTATAAATGGGAAAGTGTGTGTAACTGCTTGTTTGTCCGTCTTTCACGACAAAACGGAGCGACAAATTGACATGATTTTTTTAAGGGGAGATAGTTGAAGCCACGGAGAGTGATATAGGCTGCTTTTTGTCTCTTCCTAATGAGAGCGAAGGCGCGGGCAAGAGCTAGTATAGTATAAAGTTACAGTTGAACCCCCTTTTAATTCATAAACGTTCACTAAAGTTTGTCCCTTTCCGACTTTATCGGCTTGATAACTTTAGTGCTGTCCCGACAGAGACTAGACTAGAGACTACTAAACTACGATGTTGCCTTAGTGCTTAGTAACAAAAGTTATAGCCTCTGTAAATTGTAGATGACCCGAACGCTTGTAGGTACATACCTAGAGAAGATCCGTATGGAGTAACATTTTTTCCTGAAACTGAAACGGAGGTTCTTGTCAAAAAATCTTAGTTACCTTATTCAGAGGGTGTACTTCAATTTTCCCGGCACCAATGTCCCTCAGATCTCTCTCAGCGTCGTATTTCAAGTCGTTGGAGACGGACACCCAGATGGCTCGCTTGCGGCCCTTCAAGTAGTTCTCGAAGATTATACCGGCGATCGTACGGCCTTTACCCACACCAGCGCCGTCACCTGAGAACGTTTATTTATTTTTATTATACACATTTTAAATAAGTGATACATACAGTCAACCAATTGGAACCCTAGGCCACTCTACAACCATGTCAAAATGACAAGCAGTAAGAGATTTCTTACAATCTGATTTATAGCGTCACTATGACATAGTTCTACAGTGGCCTACGGTTCCAATTGGTTGACTGTACATACGCATACATAAACACACGCATGTATTCCCAAACGGGGTAGGGAGAGCACATGAAATTGATCAAGTTTTAGTGCCACTCTTGGCAATGAATTGCTAAAAAATAGTGTGGAGGATAGAATCCAAGTAACGCCTTTATGGTTTAAATGAACTATTAATATAATTAAAGTATTATATCACTTAGAAGCCACAAATAGGTGTAAAAATTGTATAAGCCATTGGTAATTTTTCTCGCCACGCCAAGTATTGAAAGGGCCAGCATAATCCACCGCAGTAGGCCTAGCACATGACTGCCGCGAGAGTATGTCGCCGCGAGATAGATCACACGTCTTCTTCTAACTGTATTAATGACTTAAGGACGGGTAGTCTATCTCGCGGCGACATACTCTCGTGGCAATCATGTGCTAACCCTGCTGGTGTTGAAATCGTGCACAATTTACTTAAACCACTTATCATCAAGCGGTCCATTATTGCAACTGTGGTGGGTACATCGAATGGCAGAAAGTCAACTACAAGTTCTTACCTATAAGGAAGCCGGCCCTCGTGCCGTCGGGTAGCGTGTGTTCGTGCGCCTGTGCCGCGTACACGACGGCTTCCAACTGCAGAGCGGATAGCAGTCCGTTCCTGATAAGGGTGATGTATCGTATCGATTAATTGGTTATTGGAATGGTCTGCAATAGGAATTACATTTAAGTATAACGACTTCGATGGCACCAGAGGGCGCTTTTGCCTCTGCTACTTGTCAAGTTGTCACCATCGTCACACCTCGGAGTGGCGGCTGGCGAGAGCATGCACAGAGCCGTGACAAGTGGCGGAAAACAGGGGAGGCCTTTGCCCAGCAGTGGGACACATTATAGGCTATATAAAAAAAATACCGTATCGTCTCGTCGGGTAAGCTGAGGCTGTAGTGCACGTCGATTGGCTCCACAGAGGACAGGGAGGCCGTCTCCACGACCGGGTCCGGGTGTTTGCGGCCCAGTTTCACTGCAGATAAACATTGTTTAAGTAAACTTGTGTAAAGCAAATATAATACCGATTTACGTGAATAAGAAACATTTTGAGAAATTGTTTTTTTTTTTTTTGCGGAACTCCGCTGAACCTATAATAATTTCCGCGCGCCTACGCCGCGCCAATAGGGATGACGACTACATTAAAAAAATCTGTTTAGTCCGTCAGTTAGATCGTCCAAAAATACTGAACACATATTTTTCGCTTTTTTAATTAATGAAAAAATACAAAGATATAGGTAGAGCATCAAAGTTCCGGAGTGGGGGCTTCTGACGTCACTTCTAAGTAAAAATTGTACCCAGGCGTGACGTCACGCGAAACTTCAACGCACTGTACCGTCTTAATTTTTCGTTTACGAGAATAAAGAAAAAAATACGTGTCTAAAATTATTTGATAATCTAACTGACGGAGGAATTAGTTTTTTTTTAGTCGTCTCGCCTATTCCAACTTTGCAATGAATTGGCAAAATATTCTTTATTCAAATAGGATTACAATAGATAATGTAAGTTCATGGCATATCAGATTTGGCACATGGCGTAAGTATATACAAACACTAGTTTTTTAAAGGTGCGCGGGGCCCGAGGGCCCCGCGGTGTTCTTTTTTGTTTTTGTGCTTTGCTTTTTGTGCTTTGCTTATGCTTTTGCTTTTTGTTTTTGTGCTTTGCTTGTTTGATTTATTGCTTTGCTTGTTTGCTTTTTTGCTTTAGCCTTTGCGTGCTTGGGAGCACTCTCTGCCCGCAGCTCGGCCTGCGGCCTCGCGTGCTTGGGAGCCTGTCAGACACGCTCCGGGCCTTCGGCCCTCCGCGTAGTTACTGTGGGGGTTGTAGGGAAGTTGGAGCTTAAACACGACCCAATAGTAAAAGTGTCTTGAGAAGCTCACGACGGGCCTGCGGCCTGCGGCCTCCGGCCCGTCGTTTCGCTTCTCTAAGACACTTTTACTATTGGGTCGTGTTTAAGCTCCAACTTCCCGGTCCGCCGGCGAGCCGATCAGGGACGCTCCGGGCCTTCGGCCCTACGCGGAGCTCGGCCTTCGGCCTTCGCTGGGTTTCGAAGCTCCGCGTCGGGCCTTCGGCCCGCCGCTTCGCTTGTTAAGATACTTTTTGTTATTGTTTTGCTTGGGAGCACAGTCTGTACGCAGCTCGGCCTGCGGCCTTCGCGTGCTTGGGAGCACTCTGCCCGCAGCTCGGCCTGCGGCCTTCGCGTGCTTGGGAGCCTCTCAGACACGCTCCGGGCCTTCGGCCCTCCGCGTAGTTTCTGTGGGGGTTGGAGGGAAGTTGGAGCTTAAACACGACCCAATAGTAAAAGTGTCTTGAGAAGCTCACGACGGGCCTACGGCCTGCGGCCTCCGGCCCGTCGTTTCGCTTCTCTAAGACACTTTTACTATTGTGTCGTGTTTAAGCTCCAACTTCCCGGTCCGCCGGCGAGCCGATCAGGGACGCTCCGGGCCTTCGGCCCTACGCGGAGCTCGGCCTTCGCTCGGCTCCAAAGCTCCGCGTCGGGCCTTCGGCCCGCCGCTACGCTTATTAAGACACTTGGGGTGAGCAGTTTGACCGCGTGGGTTCGCCCCGCGGGCCTTGCGGCCCGCCGGGCTCACGTGCCGGCCCCTCTCAGGGACGCTCCGGGCCTTCGGCCCTACGCGGAGCTCGGCCTTCGGCCTTCGCTGGGTTTCGAAGCTCCGCGTCGGGCCTTCGGCCCGCCGCTTCGCTTATTTAGATACTTTTTGTTATTGTTTTGCTTGGAAGCACAGTCTGCACGCAGCTCGGCCTGCGGCCTTCGCGTGCTTGGGAGCACTCTGCCCGCAGCTCGGCCTGCGGCCTTCGCGTACTTGGGAGCCTGTCAGACACGCTCCGGCCTTCGGCCCTCCGCGTAGTTACTGTGGGGATTGTAGGATTTGTAGGGAAGTTGGACCTCCGGCCCGTCGCGTCGCTTTTTAGACACTTTTACTTATATTTTCTTGCTTGGGAGCACTGTCTGTACGCAGCTCGGAACTTGGACCGGAGCAATGACCGTCGGGCTGTAGAACGCTCCCTCAGGCTGGTAGGGAAATTTGACTTTGTCCCCTCTCGCCGCCGTTTTTGACTTTTCCAAAAAATTTTTTTTCTCATTTCTATTTTTGGCCCCCGCTCTTACCACGTGCCAAATTTGAACGCGCTCGGACTGAAAAAAAAAAAAAAATTCAAAGTCGGCCATTTTGAAATTTTGTAAATGCCATTCGATGGACCTCAGATAACTGTACAACATTAGTTTAAGCACTATTAACCTTTTTCCTACCGTTACGGAGCTATGGGGATTTAAAAAAAAAACCTCCATACAAACTGGTAGGGAAATTTGACTTTGTCCCCTCTCGCCACCGTTTTTGACTTTTCCAAATTTTTTTTTCTCATTTCTATTTTTGGCCCCCGTTCTTACCACGTGCCAAATTTGAACGCGCTCGGACCGAAAATAAAAAAAAAAAATTTCAAAGTCGGCCATTTTGAAATTTTGTAAATGCCATTCGATGGACCTCAAATAACTGTACAACATTAGTTCAAGCACTATTAACCTTTTCCCTACCGTTACGGAGCTATGGGGATTTAAAAAAAGGACCTCCATACAAATTTCAATTGGCCTTCAAAGGGCGCCATTTTGAATTTTTCAAAATTTTCTTTTTGTATACTAATCTTGGGGTGGCTGTCTACCCGTGTGCAAAATTTCAGCGCGCTCGGACCATTTTGAAATTTTTCAAAAAAAAAGTCGGCCATTTTGATTTTTTTTTAATGCCATTCGATGGACCTCGGGTGACTGTATAACATTTGTTTGAGCACTTTTCACTTCTTTGTACCGTTACGGAGCTATGGTAATTAAAAGAAAAACCTCCACTCAAATTTCAATTAGCCCTCAAAGGCCGCCATTTTGAATTTTTCAAAATTTTCTTTTTGAATATAAATCTTGGGGCCACCTTCCACCCGTGTGCCAAATCTCAGCGCGCTAGGACCATTTTGAAAATTTTCAAAAAAAAAAGTCGGCCATTTTGAATTTTTTTTAATACAACTTTTTTCTACTCGGATACTTGTATGACATTTGGTCGAGCACCCCCCGGCTATCTCTTACGGTTTAAAAGTTGCCATACAAAATAAAAGTGGCCAGTTTTCCCACATTTATAGCATTTTTCAATTTTTTTCTATTTCATTCGAATCAAGGCCGCTTGGAGATTCTATGACCAAAATTTGAGATCTCTACGACAAACTTGAAAAATCGTCAAAAAAAAAAGTCGGCCATTTTGAAAAAAAAATGGCGGCGTCAAAAACTGCCCAGGGTCCTCTATGACATTTGGTCGAACACTCCCCGGCTACCTCCAGCCGTTTGGCCAGGTCGTCCAACATTTTTTTACCCGGAACCGGTAGACCGACGGTCTGATCTATCCGGGGTCGCAGGACCAACCTCTATACGGCAACACCAAACACTGCCACCTTCAAATCCCCCTTCTGGCTATTTTTGGAAAAATGTCAGTCGGGTTGTAGCTTTATATTATATAGACTAGTTTTTAAAGGTGCGCGGGGCCCGAGGGCCCCGCGGTGTTCTTTTTTTGTTTTGCTTTTGTGCTTTGCTTATGCTTTTGCTTTTTGTTTTTGAGCTATGCTTTTTTGTTTTTGTGCTTTGCTTATGCTTTTGCTTTTTGTTTTTGTGCTTTGCTTGTTTGATTTATTGCTTTGCTTGTTTGCTTTTTTGCTTTAGCCTTTGCGTGCTTGAGAGCACTCTCTGCCCGCAGCTCGGCCTGCGGCCTCGCGTGCTTGGGAGCCTGTCAGACACGCTCCGGGCCTTCGGCCCTCCGCGTAGTTACTGTGAGGGTTGTAGGGAAGTTGGAGCTTAAACACGACCCAATAGTAAAAGTGTCTTGAGAAGCTCACGACGGGCCTGCGGCCTGCGGCCTCCGGCCCGTCGTTTCGCTTCTCTAAGACACTTTTACTATTGGGTCGTGTTTAAGCTCCAACTTCCCGGTCCGCCGGCGAGCCGATCAGGGACGCTCCGGGCCTTCGGCCCTACGCGGAGCTCGGCCTTCGGCCTTCGCTGGGTTTCGAAGCTCCGCGTCGGGCCTTCGGCCCGCCGCTTCGCTTGTTAAGATACTTTTTGTTATTGTTTTGCTTGGGAGCACAGTCTGTACGCAGCTCGGCCTGCGGCCTTCGCGTGCTTGGGAGCACTCTGCCCGCAGCTCGGCCTGCGGCCTTCGCGTGCTTGGGAGCCTCTCCGTCACGCTCCGGGCCTTCGGCCCTCCGCGTAGTTACTGTGGGGGTTGTAGGGAAGTTGGAGCTTAAACACGACCCAATAGTAAAAGTGTCTTGAGAAGCTCACGACGGGCCTGCGGCCTGCGGCCTCCGGCCCGTCGTTTCGCTTCTCTAAGACACTTTTACTATTGGGTCGTGTTTAAGCTCCAACTTCCCGGTCCGCCGGCGAGCCTTCCGGCCTCCGGGCCTTCGGCCCTTCGCTTGGTTTCGAAGCTGCGCGTCGGGCCTTCGGCCCGCCGCTTCGCTTGTTAAGATACTTTTTGTTATGGTTTTGCTTGGGAGCACAGTCTGTACGCAGCTCGGCCTGCGGCCTTCGCGTGCTTGGGAGCACTCTGCCCGCAGCTCGGCCTGCGGCCTTCGCGTGCTTGGGAGCCTCTCAGACACGCTCCGGGCCTTCGGCCCTCCGCGTAGTTACTGTGGGGGTTGTAGGAAAGTTGGAGCTTAAACACGACCCAATAGTAAAAGTGTCTTAGAGAAGCGAAACGACGGGCCGGAGGCCGCAGGCCGCAGGCCCGTCGTGAGTCCCGGTCCGCCGGCGAGCCGATCGGGGACGCTCCGGGCCTTCGGCCCTACGCGGAGCTCGGCCTTCGGCCTTCGCTGGGTTTCGAAGCTCCGCGTCGGGCCTTTGGCCCGCCGCTTCGCTTATTTAGATACTTTTTGTTATTGTTTTCTTGGGAGCACAGTCTGCACGCAGCTCGGCCTGCGGCCTTCGCGTGCTTGGGAGCACTCTGCCCGCAGCTCGGCCTGCGGCCTTCGCGTACTTGGGAGCCTGTCAGACACGCTCCGGGCCTTCGGCCCTCCGCGTAGTTACTGTGGGGATTGTAGGATTTGTAGGGAAGTTGGACCTCCGGCCCGCCGCGTCGCTTTTTAGACACTTTTACTTATATTTTCTTGCTTGGGAGCACTGTCTGTACGCAGCTCGGAACTTGGACCGGAGCAATGACCGTCGGGCTGTAGAACGCTCCCTCAGGCTGGTAGGGAAATTTGACTTTGTCCCCTCTCGCCGCCGTTTTTGACTTTTCCAAAAATTTTTTTTTCTCATTTCTATTTTTGGCCCCCGCTCTTACCACGTGCCAAATTTGAACGCGCTCGGACCAAAAAAAAAAAAAAAAAGAATTTCAAAGAAGGCCATTTTGAAATTTTGTAAATGCCATTCGATGGACCTTAGATAACTGTACAACATTAGTTTAAGCACTATTAACCTTTTTCCTACCGTTACGGAGCTATGGGGATTTAAAAAAAAACCTCCATTCAATACAAACTGGTAGGGAAATTTGACTTTGTCCCCTCTCGCCACCGTTTTTGACTTTTCCAAATTTTTTTTTTTCTCATTTCTATTTTTGGCCCCCGTTCTTACCACGTGCCAAATTTGAACGCGTTCGGACCAACAAAAAAAAAAAAAGAATTTCAAAGAAGGCCATTTTGAAATTTTGTAAATGCCATTCGATGGACCTTAGATAACTGTACAACATTAGTTTAAGCACTATTAACCTTTTTCCTACCGTTACGGAGCTATGGGGATTTAAAAAAAAACCTCCATACAAACTGGTAGGGAAATTTGACTTTGTCCCCTCTCGCCACCGTTTTTGACTTTTCCAAATTTTTTTTTTCTCATTTCTATTTTTGGCCCCCGTTCTTACCACGTGCCAAATTTGAACGCGCTCGGACCGAAAATAAAAAAAAAAAATTTCAAAGTCGGCCATTTTGAAATTTTGTAAATGCCATTCGATGGACCTCAGATAACTGTACAACATTAGTTCAAGCACTATTAACCTTTTCCCTACCGTTACGGAGCTATGGGGATTTAAATAAAGGACCTCCATACAAATTTCAATTGGCCTTCAAAGGGCGCCATTTTGAATTTTTCAAAATTTTCTTTTTGTATACTAATCTAGGGGTAGCTGTCTACCCGTGTGCAAAATTTCAGCGCGCTCGGACCATTTTGAAATTTTTCAAAAAAAAAAGTCGGCCATTTTGATTTTTTTTTAATGCCATTCGATGGACCTCGGGTGACTGTATAACATTTGTTTGAGCACTTTTCACTTCTTTGTACCGTTACGGAGCTATGGTAATTAAAAGAAAAACCTCCATTCAAATTTCAATTGGCCCTCAAAGGCCGCCATTTTGAATTTTTCAAAATTTTCTTTTTGAATACTAATCTTAGCACGACCGTCCACCCGTGTGCCAAATCTCAGCGCGCTAGGACCATTTTGAAAATTTTCAAAAAAAAAGTCGGCCATTTTGATTTTTTTTTAATGCAACTTTTTTCTACTCGGATACCTGTATGACATTTGGTCGAGCACCCCCCGGCTATCTCTTACGGTTTAAAAGTTGCCATACAAAATAAAAGTGGCCAGTTTTCCCACATTTGTAGCACTTTTCAATTTTTTTTTATTTCATTCGAATCGAGGCCGCTTGGAGATTCTATGACCAAAATTTGAGCTCTCTACGACAAACTTGAAAAATCGTCAAAAAAAAAAGTCGGCCATTTTGAAAAAAAAATGGCGGCGTCAAAAACTGCCCAGGGTCCTCTATGACATTTGGTCGAACACTCCCCGGCTAACTCCAGCCGTTTGGCCAGGCCGTCCGACATTTTTTTACCCGGAACCGGTAGACCGACGGTCTGATCTATCCGGGGTCGCAGGACCAAACTCTATACGACCACACCAAACACTGCCACCTTCAAATCCCCCTTCTGCCTATTTTTGGAAAAATGTCAGTCGGGTTGTAGCTTTATATTATATAGATAATGCAAAATGAACTGAATCACTTACGTTTAGTAGGCATGTAATCGGCGTAGGTCTCTGCCACGCCCATCTCTTCATCATCCACTTCTTCCTCATCACCGGGCATCTGAAAAAAATAAAACACATGGGGTTTATTTATTTAGTCGTATGGCAAAAAACAAAAACATTCATAAGTAGGTACAAATTAAGTTCAATCAACCCTTTCATGGCCTCGTCGCTAAGTGCGTTTTCACATTATCCTATCCGATATCGGATGCCGGTTACCCATTCATTACAGGCGCCATCTTGGATTTTTTTCCATTGATTTGAATTGTTCCGACATCCAGTATCGGATCAGATAATGTGAAAATGGACTAAGGGTGAACAGGTCTTAAGGATTGATGTGATACAAACTATGAGAAAGGGCAAATGTAAAAGCAACATTATAGATCCTGGTCACGGCACCAAATTGTAACGCCCAATCTATACCATAATATTTAGAATATGTTGTTGAACTACTAAAACAGATGAGAAAAGCTCATAAATGAATATTACACATAGCAACTGACCTTATCTTGAGGATAGAGGCCTGCTTTTGGACCCCAATTCGGCGTGGTGAGCTGTGCAAACTGTCCTAGCATGCCTGCCAAAGGCCCACCCATGCCCGACGCTAATATCTGATTCAGGTTCTGAAGCAAGTACGAGTTCATGCCAGGAATGCCTGCCATGTCCACTGCAAGTGAAGTTATAGTTAATTACATGAATGGATAAGAGGTTAGGATTTTACATGGACCAAAGAGTGATATTGTACCATCTTTGATTTGTAACGCTCAACTCATTAAGCTGTAAGAACAGGTCACAAAAAGTGATGGCTTTTCTTTGTAATATTACTACTATTCAAATGATCTACTGCTTCATCTTAAAAATTTGTGAATATATTCTTAACTTTAATATCCAGCCAAGTATCCTTGTGAATACAAGGAAAATATTCACTCGAAAGCAGTTGACTGTATGGCGTACGCAAACATATTTGGTCCATGTAATAGTAACAAGCATACCACAACGCAAAAAGAAGATAACTACTACATGTTACTTCTAAAAAAACTAATATCAAACTACGAAATAATAATCGAAGAACACATCTACAAAGAAGATACGAAACAAAAGTATTAAAGTAATATTCATTAACATTTAACATCACATTCAAATGCAACAAAATATTGAAAATATGCCAAATCAAAATAAAAAATCTGCAAAAAACATTGTTTTCCAGTTGATATTTTTTTTAAAAGTTCAGTTCTTCCAAATTTTAATAAATTGGGATAGCAAAAAATGCCGACAGGAAAATAAAAACGTTTTAATTAGAACACTTAAATAACTAACTAGCTACTCCAAACAATCACATTCGATAGTAAAGGTTCAAGTAGAGTAGAAGAATCCATGCTTTGATTTACGTCTCCCGAATTAAATAAACTTTTATAGCCAAGGCGTTAAAAATATTTGTAACGCCTTGATAGTGGAGGTTTTGTTTAGATATCTGTAAACTACTTTGTCACTCGCATCTTATAAAACTGCACCGATAGCATGGTCGCGCGATAAACGATAAAACATCAGGCCGTCCCTATCGCACTTAAAAAATAGTGCGAAAGGGACGGCCTTGATGTTATATCATTTATGAAATGACCATGATTGCCTGCCTCGACAATACGGACGATATATGTAGGTATTGTCAAAATTAACGAGTGTATGGATATCGTTTCATTCATAACATAAGACGTGTGCTTTGCTTCGTGAAGTCTATTAAATGTGATAGCTTAACTTCAAACTTGAGTAAATCCATTCTGCTTTAAGGTTGATATATAAAAAACAACGATACCCCACTTGACCTAGTTACTTGAAATGTTCAGTTTGCCCCCCTTTCATTTTGGCCATTTTCTATCATTTATAATAATTAATTAAAAAAAAAAATACTTTTAACTTGTAGAGGTTCACAATGTTTATAACTATTCAAAATTTCATATCGATAGCATAAGTAGTTCTCGAGATATTTAACAATGTGACAGACGGACAGACAGACGGACAGAGTCGCACCATAAGGGTTCCTGTTGTACCTTTTTGGTACGGAACCCTAAAAATGATCTGAAAGAAAGCCAAATGGATTTACCCAAGTTTGAAGTTAAGTGACACAAATATTAGTGTAGGGCCTGAGTGCACTGCACGGTCATATTGGGCGTAGCGGGGCGGGGCGGGGCGGGGCGGGGCGGGGCGTGCGGCGTGCATGTCAACCAATAATTGAAGCTCATGCAAGTGTCCTGAGTCGAACCTAATGTATGACCGCCGCTCACCGCTGTCGCGCTTAGACCAATGTCGTGGCTGTGCTGTTAGACTTGACAAATCAGCGTTTATCGTGAATCACATAATGAGTATTATCAATTAGGAATTGAAGGTTTCATTCAAAGCTTCGATGCATTGTTTACAGATAAACAATTTTTAAACTCTATCGTTTACACTTTCATATTTATTATACATACAATTTCTCAATTCTTTTTCGTAGACGTCCGTAAAATCCACTACGACATATTTATCACACTCATGTTCGGATCATGCCACAAATACATGCGATCATCGTACATTCTTATATTTAACTACAAAATACAAATATTATCTAACAAAAAACTACTTAATAGTCCGCCACAAGATTTCCACGAAGATATTACTATCTTATGTTTGAAGTTGATTCTTCAAGTTCAATCTTTGTGGTAACCCTCCATTAGTATGAAGGCAATAACTAAGGGCTAATTAGAAAAGTAATTCAAAGATTTTACTACTTTTAGTTAATACTTACATATCCGGGGATCGAATCCGGATAAGTCTTTGTAAAATGGTAGAAACCAAGGTTATTACAGCAATATAAACAATGTAACACTGTTGTCAATAAGTTTCATTTCTAGATGATTATTTATAGCAATCTTGCCTAATTGACTACCGAAAATTAGTACGCGGGTTAAGAAAGTTACTTCTACTTCCACCTTCATATAGAAAGTTAGAAACCCAGTTTTTTTACAACGTAAAATAATACCTCGGTATAAGGTACCACGAAGGTATAAGAAATTGTGGAAATCTTATGGTGGTAGCCTATGCCATAAACATCTGCACATTGAAAATTAACTAGACTAACATTTATTTATTGGTTAATATATTTTTACTATATTTAGGGCCAGTTGCATCAACCACATTTGACAGACACATCATCGTCACGCAGCCGACGTCTATGGAACTTCCCATACAGTAAAATTTTACGAACGCTTTAACGGTGACAGACGGTATGGTGCAACCGACCCTTAGAGTAATTTTAGTCAGGACTCAGTAGTTCTAAATGGATTTCTATGGCTATGGACTGGACGCACGCAACGTACGATGCAATCGCGCCGCGTCCAGTCCGTCGAAATCTGATGCAAGCGCGTTATGAGTTCATAAGAATCGTGAAGTTCTAGTACACAGCCATATTGTTATGTGCAGCACGCATTGCATTGCGCGGAATGCAGAATTGCAGATGTTTCATTTGTCAATCTGACTGGAAGTTGTATAGAAAAAAAAAATAACATCACGAAGCCTCACAGTCGAGCCACAACGACCAAATCGCATGTCGTGCTATATCGCGGCGGCTTGTTACCCGCAGTGTACGTGTTTGAAAATGTTCGGGAGTGGTCGTACTCGCGGCGGGTACACGGCGGGTGAGAACGACCACTCTCGAACATCTGCGAACACACCATAAAGACGCACGGACAGCCAAACGTTGCTCGTGACGTTAAAACGACGTATTGGTACGATGGAAAGGGACAAACGATTTTTATCAGCCTGTCTTTAGTAAACATTTCTGAATGAGGGGGTAAGAGGAATGCAGGATATGTGCAGATGTATGACATAGACAGTACTAGTGATGCCGATACTCACTCTGCGCGAGCAGCGAGGCGGCGCTGTAAGCGGCCGAGGAGCCCGCCGCGAAGGGCGACGGCGCGGCAGCTATCCACAACCAATCGTTTTAGTGTAAGGGATAAAATACGCAGAAGGGACGTAAGTCGTAAGACGCGGAACGGACACCCGCCCGAGTGTAATTTAAATAAAAAACGTCACAACATTCAAGCGACGCGGCGCCACGACCGCACTTATGTTTGCGTCTTTCCGATACAAAATGTAATGAGGAGATTTTTTTTAAATAACACTCGGGCGGCGCGGCGCGGGCGTCTGTTCCACGTCTTACGACTTGCGCCCCTTCTGTTTATTTTACCCCTAAAGCCTGTGCACGCTTATATTGGGCGTCCAGCGGGACGGGGCGAGCGGCGTGCATGTCAAACAAATGAAGCTCATGAGTGTCCTGAGCCGACGCTGCATAGATTGTATGCGAGCTCGCCTGCCCCGCCGAACGCTCCGAAGCGTACGCTCAGGCTTTACACTTAGGATCAAGGATAAATCCATGGGAAAAATTCTCACGACAAAAGCGTCTCCTTCACGTAAAGGTTTCCTAAAACTCTCGACGCGGAATTCAAAAATCGCTCGATAGTATGAAGACGCTTGCGCGTCGTCGTCGCTGAACGCATGCGTACGCATGTTCATACTAACGAGCGATTTTTGGTCGCGAAAGCCGATTCCGCGTCGATTTTCCGTACCTTGGAAATAATCTTGGAAAAGTCATGAAAAAATATACATAATCTTGGAGAGGCACTGTCATGAAAAAATATAAAGGGTGTTTTTTTTAGAGGTATAGAACTTTAATTTGGCAACACTTTTAATTGGCGGTAATTTTGTAAACTATAAAGTGATTTGTGTTTAGTTTGGTTTGGCATTTCAAGATTGAATAAATAGGCGCTTGGACAACGCTTCCAGATTGTGAAAATTTATTTTGAAAATCAAGGATCTGTTCCAAAGACTTCGTCGATTTTCATAAGCGATGAAGCTCACTTTTGCTTGAATGGATACGTCAAAAAACAAAACTGCCACATTTCGTGTGATGATAATCCTCAAGCCTATGTTGAGACACCGTTACATCCAGAAAAACTGACCGTTTGGTATGCTTTATGGCCTGGGGCCTATTGCATAACAATTTACAACTCATATTACAAGCGGTAGTCCCCCTCCAATTCATTTTATATGAAAGAGAGTTCCACTTGTAATACAAGTTGTAAATTGTTATGCAACAGGCCCCTGGTGGGATAATTGGTCCGTACTTCTTTAAAAACGATGCTGGCCAGAACGTTACAGTCAATGGTGACCGCTATAGGGCCATGATTACTGATTTTTTCGTTCAACCATTGAACGATCATGATGTGCAGGAACTGTGGTTTCAACAAGACGGGGCAACATGCCACACAGCTCGTGCCACAGTTAACTTATTGAAGGAAACGTTTGGTGATCGCATAATTTCACGTTTCGGGCGTTTCGGCCCCATGAATTGGCGTCCAAGATCGTGCGATTTAACGCCACTCGACTATATTCTGTAGGGATATGTGAAGTCTCTAGTCTACGACGATAAACCCGAAACCGCGTTGACCACTTGAAGGACAACATTCACCGCGTTCTTGCCGATATACGGCCACAAATGTTGGAAAAAGTAATCGAAAACTGGACCTCCAGATTAGACTACGTCCGAGCCAGCCGTGGCGGTAATATGCCAGAAGTTATATTCAAATTATAATGCCAGAAAATTGTCTATCGAATAAAGTTAATTTCATGTCAATTGAAAAATATCATCTTTGTTTTATTCCATTTCAAAGTTCTATACCTCTAAAAAAAACAGCCTTTAGTATTTCATGCTCTTATCAATTATTTATTTCTAAAATTAACATAATTTCATTTCTTATTTTGTCCTATTTTGGTTCCGAGTAACCAGTGAAAGAAGTTTCTCCTAACACTTCCTAGACTAAGACTATAGACAATATTTTTTTCAATGGCCAATCAATTTATTTACTACTCCATAAACGCCATAACCTACAAATAATTATATCGAGGTTACAGCGAAATTATATAATATTGGAAACCCCAAGGCTCAAAATGGCCCAAAAGTACACAGTAAAAACAACCATGATTCTAAATATTTAAAGTAAATTATCCTTCAATTTGGACGTTTTTGTTGACTCGTTCGGTTGAACATATCACCGGAAATGCCGTGGAAATATACCAATGAAAGAGATAAGGTGACGTCAGGATTATTTCGGACTAAGGATGACTTGACCTACGCGGTTATAAATAGAAATAGTAATTTTTTTAGTTTATTTTGGTTGGTAGTTCAAACTTAAGCCAGTTTTGATTTTACATAACATAAAATGTCTATGCCATGAACATTTTGGATTAGATCATTTTTTTTTTTTAACAAATAAACATTATAGGCATCCATTTTTATGTGTACCGTCACCGGCAATAACATCGTACAAGGCTGCAAACCCTGGCTCGAAAAATAAGATTTTGCCAGATGCAGGCGTACATAGGTTACGGTGACCGCTTTCCAGCAGGCGGACCGTATACCTGTTTGCCACTGATGTGGTATAAAAACATATTTTAGAGGTCTTCTTTTTGCGCGATGTTTATTTATTTAAACTTTATTGCACATTATCAATAAAAAAGTTACTTGTTATTGCCGGTGACTGTACCCCTACCATATCAGTATCGCGTTTTTATTTTAAACTTTAATGCGGTCTAATTTGTGCGGTCTAATCGTAATCTAGGATAATGAAAAAAACCTATATTTTCAACTATGGCACATAAATACAACTTGTTTGTCGCAATCGCTGAACTTGAATCATGTTCAACTTCAGTTAAGCTAGGAACATACTACGCGGACGTCCGTCGTCGATCGACCGCGGACGGGGATCTATACAATGAATATACACTTAACCGTGCAAACTATCGGTCGACGGACGTGGACGTGGCCTTGAGCGCATGGACGTCCGATCGAAATCTGGCTCTCTGGATGTTTTGGTCCATGCATGCACACTGATTGGTCGCGGTCGATTTACGACGGACGTCCGCGTAGTATGTTCCTAGCTTTAAGGTACAACGGGGAAAATCTCGACCGGGGGGCAATTATAACTAATTAATTTTTTCCATTATTACACTATGATTTTGAGTCATAAATGTATTTACTGAACACGCCTACTATATATAACCGGTGGACACTCTATTTAATAATGCAAAAATAGTAAAACATGGAAAAAATGGACCAGTTACATTTGTCAACCATTTGCCCCGCTGTACCTTACTTGATGTAATCTTTTCAACAGGAGGGAACAACTTACCACCGCCGCGGGGTAGCGCGCCCAGGTTGATAGGCTTCGACAAGGAGCTGGCGGATATCTTGATCGGCTTCACCTGGTTGGCTACCTGACCGAAGGCTACTCCTGATGGAGCTGTAGACAAATAAATGTACATATTATGTTTTGCCTTGATTTAAGTTTTTTAAACAAGATACACTGTGCTGAAATGAAAATGCTGAGATGGGCAGGCGGCGTTACGAGACTTGATCATGTGCGGAACAGACGTAAGAGGCAGTTTCAGAGTGGTACGGTTGACTACAAAGAGATGTATCCATTTTTTCACCTTATTACAATGCAATAAGGTGAAAAAGTGTATACATCTCTTTGTAGTCAACTGTACCTATCCAAGAGAAACTTGTAGAAGGCCAATTAAGGTGGTAGGGTCATGTGATGCGGCGACCACCAAAACACATGACCAAAGGAGTCCTGGAGTTAGCTGCACCTCGTGGATCAGGTAGACCTCCAACAACCTGGATGGCAGTTGTCAGATAATATATGAAGAATGGAAACTTAAGACCAGAGACGACCCAGGACCGACCGGCCTGGCGACGCATGATTAGAAGGGCCGACGCCAAGTAAATGGGAAGGAGCCAAGCAGAAGAAGATTGATTTAAGTTTTTTAACAATTTCTTTGGCCCACAATTTAATTGAAAGAGATGAAAACTACCTGTTGTTAACTTAAATATGTTTCGTTCTATATCAACATAATGTATGTCGTAAGTCAATAAACAAGAATCAATATTAAACCACAAAAGTTTCATGTGCTAAGAAAATCCCAACCCATACATAGATATACTACGAAGACATAAGACATATCAAAAGTCAATTAAGAGTTGCTGTTGGCACTGAAACATAAGATATTCCATTGCAGCAGCAAATCTGTTTAAAAAGATCGGCAGACCCCGTAGCCGGATGGCATTTCTGCGACGCGAGACGAAATCGAAACGCCGCGAAAGTCCGACAGCAACGTAGTCTGGCTCTGTCACGCCAATAGGCAAGAGCGATAGAGATAAATAGCCACGAAAGATATCGTGAGCGTTTCGTCAGCGTTTGTGCATTCGGCTACGCACACATGTATAATTTACTTCCCGAGACTCATATGTCAAAAATCAGCATGAAATTTTGAATTATGGGCATTTTAAGAATTTGGGACCCAAATTAGCTTAAGTTGTTAACAAAAATTAACTCTCTGTCAGTTTTGTGACGATCATTAAGCATGAAATTGCTTTAAAAATATTGTCTTTGTGTTAATTTCATAAACATTAAGCGTAATCTACATTCTGAATGTGAAGAAAGTTAATTTTTAGACAAACTTTATGCTTAAGTGTCGTCACAAAACTGACTGTGAGTTAATTTTTGTAAACAACTTATGCTAATTTTGGGTCCCAGATTCTGGAAATGCCCTTATGTCAAAATGTTATTGTCATTTAAATTTTGAAGTTGGCCCCAAGGGCACTGGCGGGGCTTGAAAGGTGGACAGAATATTTCATGATAATGTAACTCACCAGCTAACGGATTTGTAGTAGCTCTGACTGTGACGGGCATTTGTGTTGCTGTGACCTTGGGTTTGTTGCCCAGCTGTGCCGCCGCTGCCAGTGTCTTGCCACCGCCTGCAAAATAGGATTATGTATTTGCTTGGATGGTGATGATATCCTGTTATCCCTCATCAGGGACATAGGGCTCTCAGAATGGATTTCCAATAAGTATTAACTCAATAGAAAAAAAAAATGATTTACTGAAAATAATAAATGATTGACTTTTCATGTTGCTCCACTTTAAATAAATTATAAAAGGTGGAAAGTGTGGCAGAGTTATATTTTTTAAAGCATACATAGTTACAGTGTATAATCAAAGTGCTTTATTTAGTCATGAACATAAAAATACATTATTATTATATTATCATTATCACTAAAACTAATGACTAAACTCAATAAAAAGCTAATTCTAAAATAGGCCAATTAGGCATTTTTGAAAGTCAAGTTCCAATTAGAATTTTTAATAATAATAATTGACCACATAGACTGCAATATAATTTATTTTTTAATATGAAATATATCTTACCTGGGACTTCCAAGTTATCTGGATCTTCATCATCATCAAAGTCCGAGTCATCAGACGGTGTCGGAGGATTGTCCTCATCATCCCCATATGCTGCCCGTTTAGACTAAAACAAAAACAACAGCATAATTTTCATTTTTAATAGTATTCCCAACATTGTGCAATAACACCATGATCCTTACTAAAAAGTATAAAAAAAGAAAAATTCACTGGCCATGGGATTGACAGGTCTTGACAAAGGAACTTAAACACTCATTTTTCTATTTCTGGCTGCATATAATACTGTAGTTCGGTTGCATAACCGATAAGAATTGTTTACTCTGCAATTTTATAGGTTTTATGCGTTTTCATCACAATTTTACGTTGTAAATTTGACATTAATCTCTTACATGCTTTTTGGTGACTTTGCAAGAAAACATGTTTCTTTAAATTCACATGCACAGTATTATGGAAGTCTTCTGCACTTAATAAGCAAAAATATCTGGTGTTTGTTAATAATTAATGAGCTACTGAGCACCAAACATCGATCCCGCACGCTCTAACCGCATTGTTCGACTCTCCTCTGCACAGGCTAAGTGCAGCTAACAAGACCTATTCTAACGCTATACCTAGAACCTTCCAAGAAAATCAATACAGCCACACCCAAGCTTGCATAATTAAGATCCCAAATCTCCCAAGACATCCCAGGACTTGGTCAAAAACATCCGAGAACAAGAAACATGTGATATGGTCTTCACCTGATGACAGTTTTTTTTGGTTAGAATGTTGAAAACAAAGAAAAAAAAGGCAAAAAATACGCTTTTTGTGCGAGTTTAATAAAAAATTGCCATTAAAGTATCTGTATTAATCATTAAAACTGGCAAAATATGCATGATAATGTCTGTAAACACATTTTTCAAGAGACTCAACTTCGTAAAAAAGTATCAAAACAAAAAACTATCATTACCATTTTTATAGAAGAACCAGCTTTTCCAGCGCACTTTTAAAATAATTGTTTGTTGAAAAATAACACACAAGATTCGAATGTTCACTTTTGTATCACATATACGCGAAATTATTACAATAAAGCGATTCGTAACTGAATAATGAAAAAATCAGACGTCCCGTCGGCGGTCAATGCTTCCGCCATATTAAATAAAAGAAAAAAAAAGTGAGCAGAAAAAATTGTGTTCGGATACTACTATCAAAGAAACTTAGGAGTTAAGAATTACGAAATGATTCAAAAATGTTTTGTTTTAGTTCAACTCAATACTGTGGTATACAATCACTAAGCAAAATCGTTAAAAGGCAAACCAAATTGAATAAAGTTACCATTTCATAAGTAACGAAATGATAAACCAGACGGTATATTAATGTAGCACTAGTATCCGATCATAAGTTACGTTCTACGCAGCAAAAAAAACATACAGCGCATGCGTATGCGTACATATTTGATCCATGGACTTTCAATAGGGACTGAGCTCACACTTTTTTTGCCATACTAAATTAAACTTTATCACCGGCGCAGAAAGGCGTTCTTATCAGACTAGTAAAAGTGTGTCCACATGAGAGGGTCAAAGTTGGGGCTGGTGTCCCTCTCGCACGTGTGACCAGTGTTAAAGAGATTACTATAGTAGTAGTATTTTTACTTGTATGATAACTAAGTTTATAAACTTCTTAAATTATTTTTGTATGTCCCTACTCATAGTGTTGTGTTCCTGCCGGTGAGTAAGGCTGCCAGAGCTCAACGAGGGTGCGGTGTGCTGATGACGGGAGGACTTACGGAACTAACTTGTTCCGTCTATTGTCCTTTGAGTCGTCGGCAACCCGAACCCTCCTTGGAACTTGTACACTCCTTTTTGCTGTGTACTTAACACAGCAAAAGGGAGTGTACAAGTTTCTAATGGGGTGGCAACGCGCATGTGACACTGTTTGAGTTGCAGGCGTCCATAGGTTACGGTGACCGCTTTACATCAGGCGGACCGTATACTTGTTTGCCACCGACGTAGTATAAAAAAAAAATATTATATCGAGGCAAGGATATTAATACCTTGTAACGAATTAGTAAGTAATAAATGTAAGTAATATGAAGCCATAAAACCAAAGGTTTGCGCAATTAAAAAAAAACCTTTAATTCGGTATTAGTAGATTTGGTAGTAACTTTGAATATTGACTGGTATCCCCAAATAATGACAGTGATGACGTCATTCAAATAATTTTGACAGCGGCAATAAGTGCGAGAGGGACACCAGCCCCAACTTTACCAACTTTACTCATGTGGACACACTTTTTGGCCTAACAACTCAATCTAGCTTAATAATATATAATGATTCAATTCTACAAAATCTGTAGTCCTACCAAGGTTCTTGATACATTGCGTTATTTGATCGATTTATTATATTTGTAATTCGTTAGTAGTGAGCAATTCATCAAAAACCAAAAGTTTCGTTATGAGTGTTATGACTATGGAATGTTAAATATTTCTAAACTCCATAGTTATGACCATTATGAAGATGAACAGCCAAAATGTTTTCCCCGGGATGTCCCTCCGGGACATCCCGGCGTCATTTCTTGTGGATATGATAGAGGATTCCTCTAAACTCCCATCACTCACCTCAAAAAAAAAAAAAAAAGCCAAAATGTGGCTACGATTTCATCTACATTGCGGCTTTAGTTTGATGATTGAATTCAATACACCTACAAAAGTCAGCAATGTGCCAAATTTCCACAAATTTCGCGTCGTTTGTTACAAGATCTGTGGAGCCCTATATGTAAGCCATTGGTCGTACAATTCTTGGCTGTTCATTAATACCTAAAAGCGCCGCTGTCCGCCATATTGCCCATATTGAACAAAAAATTTTTTCGCTAGTGCGTTTGTTATATGATATTATAGTCTGAATAATCTATTCTGGGAGTTTCTTCAAGTTATCTTAGGAGCCATGGATTCTCTGGTAGGATACGGAAGTGACGATGAGCACGAAAACGATCGCTATGCTGGTCATCACTCATCGGTAAGTTTCTTGCTTTATATTTTGCATTTTTATTAGCGTAATACCTTACCAATGTGTCCCTCTTGATTCAATTGAATATAATCATAGACGGTGCAAAATTTCGCATAAGTATTATAAATTTGACAGCAGCTGCTGTAAGCTGTAACTTCTATAAACCTTAAAGCACCATATCTAATTAGTAAAATCTAGTTGTTGACATTATGGCCTTGGTAATACATCCATATATTTTCACAATTTGGGTTTCTCTTATAAGTTCTTAAGAAGTAATCAGGTAAATGAGTACTTATTTCAATTGGCCGCATTCGTTTTTATGCCACCATAGCAAAAGCACTTGAAAAAACTATGTGCTTTATTTTCAATGTTACTAAAAGTCCTTGCTAACTGCTTTATTTCAATGTAAGTAAAAGCATTATTTGAAGACTCATAGATTATTTTAAACTAATTGCCATCATCACATATGTTACCATATTTAGTGAAAATTGAGATATAGTTATTAATCTGCCTTCTCTTGACGATAGAATGACTTTGTAGGGCGCGGGGCGGCGGCGCGAGGACGACACAAACTACGAGGAAGTGAACATGGACATGAGCGAGGTAATTACCATCACATTACCCTTCTATTTACTCCCTCATCTTAGTAAAACCTAGTTGCATTATCCGCTCAGCTCTGCGTCTGCTGTGTTTCCATTTGTATGATTGTTTACAAACATCTTTTGGTACAAACCAACATTATAGAAATATTTTTACATGCTATAGATCAATGTAGGCTCAAGGGGCATCAGGAAGTTACTTACAAAGCTCAAGACTAAAGATAGCTTTTAGGCCTAGAGCTTTATTGTACCTCATTTGAGCCTTAGCTGAGTTGGTAACGTCAAATGGGGTGAATAAGGATGCCGAGGTGAATAGGGATGAGGCTTAAAATGTGATTTGCCCTCCAATTTCTTTAAAAAATGCTACAGAAATTGTATCATTTAATTCTTATGGTACACTTTGTGTAAATAAATATTTAGTAATGCCCAGTAAATCACATTAAGTCTCATCCCTATTAACCCCGGCATCCCTATTGACCCCATTTGACTGTAAGTATTTTAGGAACATGGGTATTTAGAGTCTGGGTATTAGAGTCATACAATGTATGGATTTCCTTACATTCTCAACTCTCTTTTTACTCTTTTCTTTTACTCAAAATGTTTGTAAACTATATCTAGTTTACAAACTGGAACTATCGTTCCAGATATCTAATGCAATCTGCGATGCGATCTGAGGCTCTGTGATGCAACTAGGAAAGAACTAAGATGAGGAGATAGCACTTCTAGTTATGCTGTGTGTTGTCAAGAGTGTCTCAGGTTGAGACATAATTTACACTAATATTTTCTCAAGTACCAGTGGTAATTGAGTACAGATGTAGTGCGGAAAGATTTACCTTCGTATTGTTACGGAAACTACGAACGTGTCATACGATTTCAGTCAGTCTTAGTACAAGATGTACTGACATTGACTGAACTAGCATGACAAATACGAACGTTTCCGGAAAATTTCGAAGGAAACCCTTTTCAAACTACATCTGTAATCAATTGTTCCATAGCATACAACAATATTTATTATTGTGCTAAAAAAACTTAGATATTTCTTCTTAAATTCTCATGGCTGATCAAAATGATTCTAAAACTGTAAAACTAAAAATATAGAAACAAGCTAATTAAAACAGATGTTTTTAAAATGAATGAAAAGTTACAATTATCTTCGAAGTTATAAACTTGAGTATGAATATGTGTTCAGAACTCAACCAGAGACCTCATCCATGCCCAGCCATAAAGAATAGACTAAGCTAGCCTCTCACAAGTATTTCACTATAGTATTATATATCAGATGTTTTCAAAGATGATATTAACACTTTTATTTTATATGGTTACCCATTTGTAAATTGACAAAAACCAAAGTCAAATCCCGCTGAGGCTTCGCACGGACTGAGGGCTCCTCGCTGCTTCGGTTCACGTAAGTACTTAGAATAGACATTCTGAGACAAACATTACGTTAACATGACAAACTCTTAACTAAAAGTTGGTATTTTATACAGTTAATGGCATATGTGAGTATGAATTTAAAATTTGCAGTTTTTATGATTAGGTTAGGTTATACCATGTTTTGGATTATTTTTAGAGCAGAACTTGTTACTTAAGATATAAGAAATTATTTTAATTATATGCTAATAATATGGAATGGAATTTTTCTCAAAAACTACTGAACCTATCAAGTTCAAAACAATCTTCATAATCAAAAACACGTAGGGGTTGGACTGAAAAAAAATATCTGCCCCCACTTTACATGTAGGGGGGTACCACAGTTTATTGATATGTCTATTATTTGGTTACTAAATCCGCGGACTAATAAAAACTGAAGAATATCATTAATATTATATTATTTTATTTATATATATTGGTTATAAACATATTACTATTATATATTTATTTTTTTATATACTATAATACAAGGTGACGGTTCATAATCAGGTAAAAACTATATAAGATCATTTCCAGGTTCATTCAAAAGTCTTTAACTCAAAACAGTAAAAAAAACTATATTAGCGGTGTATTTTCTTTCGCAAGTATAACTTGAAAGGAAAAGTAAATAGAAACGAGTGGTTTATTGGCGGCGTCTAGCGATAAATAAAACATGGCCAGTCTTATCGCGTTGCTCACAATTTATTGCGAATATACTCCGTATTGCCCGTATACAGGCGTAGCACGCTATATGATATGGGTGCGGTATGACAGATTTACGTGAGTTGCATGTTTTATGCTAGGTTTTTGATAGGTATTTATATTCTATTTGACAAGGCGATATTTTATGCACACAGGCGTACGTAAATATGAAATGAAAGTAAATTAAAACCTTATTTCGAAAACTGTAAAACCACTATATTTTTTTAAGCTAGTAGACAGAGTAGACGCATAATGGTTGGTCGGCCAGCCATGGAGATAGGGAGCAAGGTTGACCCTTTATGGACGGAGTTTTGGACTCAATATTTATTCATAATCATATGAACGATGAGGCGTGTTGTACATATAAGTTGAAGGCTTGAGTGGCCGCTCGGAGCGGAGCGGTCGGCGGAGCGGTCGGCGGGGCGGGCGAGCGTGCGTACATTCTATGCAGCGTCGACTCAGGCCCCTTGCATGAGCTTCTATTGTTTGACATGCACGCCGCACGCCCCGCCCATATGACAGTGCACTCAGGTCTCAGGTCTTATGGCCGCTGTACAGTTGTACACATGGAGCCAACGGTTGGGCCCACCCTTGGAGTACCACCTTGGCCAAGATAAGAGTCGCTGTTTACACATTGGTGAACCAATCACTTGGCAATGGCCCTTCATAAAAGATGGACGTAGAATGGAAAAGGCTAGATAGTTCTAGGTCATTCACGTTGTCAGCAAAATTTAATTAATAAAAAATAACCCCGTGATAAAATTAAATTATCTGAAATATTAAGAATTTTTTGTATATTCTGATAAGCACATTTATCTTTTTTAGGCAATACATTAAACATTTGCAAGGTTATTGTATTTCCTAAAATAAACACTGTTATTAGTATAGATAAACTTATTATTTTCGTAAATTTTTCACTACTGTCCTCTCTGACGGCTGACGACACACTGAATGAGGCGCCAACGTGTGAAACTGTGAACGCAGTTGGCCATTGACGCCAAGATCCTTTGATGTGTGAACAAAAAACCGACACCAGTCGGTTGGCCAGCCAGCGCTGGCGCCAACTGCCAAACGTACGGCCAAGTAGCCCTCTACACGCTTGGCCAAGGGGTTGGTCGAAGGGTTGGTCCAACCGTTGGCCCCATGTGTACAGCGGCATTTACACTAAAGGCGTCGTCAAATAGGTGATAATCCCCATGTGTCCGTGACAGAAGCTGGATGTAGCGTCGTGTTTGTTGTCGCAGGACTCGCAGCAGGAGTCGGAGCCCGAGCTGCCGCAGGCGGAGCGCCCCGGCGACCGCGGCTCCGGTAAGGGTAATACTATTTATACTAGCTTTTTCCCTCGGCTTCGCTCGCGTTAGAAAGAAACAAAAAGTAGCCTATGTCACTCTCCATCCCTTCAACTATCTTTAGAAAAATCACGTCAATTCGTTGCTCCGTTTTGCCGTGAAAGACGGACAAACAAACAGACACACACTTTCCCATTTATAATATTAGTATGGATATTTACAGTCCCTTCAGAGTGGCCACGGAACTCACAAATATCTCAATACGCCAAGTTATTGTGACATTTACGGCTTGTTACGAATAATGCTTTCTCTTTCTTTCACCTGCAAGAAGAAAAAGAGTGCGTTATTTTTATCTCAGGCCCTTAGTGTAGCTTAGGTTCTACTAAGTTCAAATGGAAGAAAAATATGAACTCACTGCGTAATAAGCAAGGTTTGAGCTTACGACAATTTGGGACATTTTTGGAACGCTGTGAACAGATTATATTGCTTTTACATAGCTCAAAGATTTTCCATCACCATCACTTATTTAGTAAAAAAAGTATCTTAAAAATAAACCAGAGATCGGATAACTGGGCGTCATTCTAACAACATAAGGTTAATTATTCCGTAAACGTCATACAAATGACGCCCAACTGTTCGATCTCTGGACATAATTATTGTGAGTCGACAGTCATAATCAGACACATTAAATAAATAAATAATAATAAATATTTGGCACAACCTTACACAGACCAACTTAGCCCCAAACTAAGCAAAGCTTACAATGGGTGCTAAGCGACGATATACATACTTAAATAGATAAATACATACTTATATACATAGAAAACATCCATGACTCAAGTACAAATATCTGTGCTCATCACACAAATAGATGGTGTGTGTGTGGATTGAGTGAGCACCTTCCGAAAATAAAAAAAAATATGCTGATCATTTAGTAAAAGTTCTAAAACAATTGTAAAACGAATCTCTGAATTTGTAAAAAGATAAATCAAAAGATACAGCCATTAACATGTGCTCACTCAGTTCTCACAAACTACCAACGAAAACAGTGAATATATTCATTTAACATATAATATTTATATACTAACATTTAGTAAAAAATAGGCCAACCTACCTCTATAAATATTAGATCACCTAGTGACGTATAAAATTTTTTACAAATAGTTTCTTATGCTCACTCAATCCACACACTTTTGAAAAGCCGAATTTTGATGAAAAACATAAGATTTAGACCGCTATTATATGTGTATAGTTTAGTAAAAGTGAAATGGGAATTTGTAAAATACAAAACGAACCACTAACGTGTCAGGTTTTTTTATAATAAATTTTTGTAAGTGCTCACTCAGTCCACACGTTTTGAGAAAGTTAAAAATGTAAATATCTTACGATTTGTAGCACCTAAGACACTCGAAAGTACTTCAACATTTAGTAAAAATTTTTACTAAATATCCACCATCTAATATTTTATATTCGTTGTCTGGTTTTAAAGATATTCCGACATAACTTTTCTCATACAAATGTATCAAGTAGGGTGACCACACTATGTCGGCTCCTGATTTTCCCCACCTTCCCATTGTCATATTGAGATTGGGGAGTTTCGTTCAATTTTGATAATAGTTTACCGGATTTGTAAGTGGGAGCGAGAAAAGAATAACTATTTCTCGCTCCCACTTACAAATCCGGTACGCTCATCTGTTAGCGCGATTAGATTACCAGGTTCTGGTTTCTTACTAGTGAAGTATTATATTCTTTGTTTCTTACCAATTATCATTCATGTCCTTTTTAATGCATGCATGTCGATATGGTTATTATCCTGACGTCGATAAAAAA
This sequence comes from Leguminivora glycinivorella, assembly GCF_023078275.1. Classification (NCBI taxonomy): domain Eukaryota; kingdom Metazoa; phylum Arthropoda; class Insecta; order Lepidoptera; family Tortricidae; genus Leguminivora; species Leguminivora glycinivorella. The sequence continues at coordinate 16,637,305 of NC_062989.1, read as the reverse complement.
TACACAATACACATCATCACTAGGCCAAGAACATAACCTAAAAACAGTTTGCAGATGGATAATTATTAATTAATATGGTATTAGTTTAATATTATCAAAATTGAACGAACGAAACTCCCCAATCTCAATATGACAATGGGAAGGTGGGGAAAATCAGGAGCCGACATAGTGTAGTCACCCTACTTGATACATTTGTATGAGAAAAGTTATGTCTGAATATCTTTAAAACCAGACAACGAATATAAAATATTAAATGGTGGATATTTAGTAAAAATTTTTACTAAATGTTGAAGTACTTTCGAGTGTCTTAGGTGCTACAAATCGTAAGATATTTACATTTTTAACTTTCTCAAAACGTGTGGACTGAGTGAGCACTTACAAAAAATTATTATAAAAAAACCTGACACGTTAGTGGTTCGTTTTGTATTTTACAAATTCCCATTTCACTTTTACTAAACTATACACATATAATAGCGGTCTAAATCTTATGTTTTTCATCAAAATTCGGCTTTTCAAAAGTGTGTGGATTGAGTGAGCATAAGAAACTATTTGTAAAAAATTTAATACGTCACTAGGTGATCTAATATTTATAGAGGTAGGTTGGCCTATTTTTTACTAAATGTTAGTATATAAATATTATATGTTAAATGAATATATTCACTGTTTTCGTTGGTAGTTTGTGAGAACTGAGTGAGCACATGTTAATGGCTGTATCTTTTGATTTATCTTTTTACAAATTCAGAGATTCGTTTTACAATTGTTTTAGAACTTTTACTAAATGATCAGCATATTTTTTTTTATTTTCGGAAGGTGCTCACTCAATCCACACACACACAATAGATGCCCTTATCGGGATTCGAACCCAGGACCGCGGCTCAGCAGGCAGGGTCACTAACCGACTGAGCCAGACTGGTCGTGCAAGTATTTCACGATTCTAAAATGGGTTTTTCATTTTTCAGCCGACAGCCGTGATCGAGAAAGATCCCGCGATCGCCGAGACCGCCGTCGCGAGTCGCCAAGGCGTGACCGTGATCGTCGGTCACCCCGGCGCGATGACAGATCTAACAGGTACTTATACATACATACATACAATCACGCCTGTATCCCATGAAGGGGTAGGCAGAGCACATGAAACTACTCAAGTTTCAGTGCCACTCTTGGCAAATATGGGGTTGACAGAAAACGAAATTGTGACAATGCAGTGACAGGTTGCCAGCCTCTCGCCTACGCCACAATTTCACCCATATCCCACAGTCACCTTCTACGACACCCACGGGAAGAAAGGGGGTGGTGAAATTCTTAACCCGTCATCACACGGGAGGTACTTATAACTTGACGCAATCAGCACTCTAGGCTGTGGACTGGACGAGGGAGGTCTATGGCCATCAAAAACATGAAGTCTACCGCGAACTGCAGTCTGACCAAAAAGAGTAGAAATTAAAAAGTAGCAAGACTGTAGTGTCATCCCTTTCAAATCAATACGTGTGAGAAAACGGGACGACACTACGATATTGCCACTTTTTAATTTCAACGTTGCCTCTCTGCCGGTAACACAGTTGTGGAGAAAAAAGTGAATCTGTTGGCGTTCTCAACATCTTTGTATTGGGGCAAGTCTACTGCTTGACAAGGCACAAAGGAAAAGCCTTAGAGCTATAATTTATGGTAAGAATAAAAAAAATCGTAGTTTAACACTAATAGAACACAAGTGGCATACTAGAAGAGAGGCCTATGCCACAGTATAATAAAGAGTACTATCGTACAGTATGGTCACTTCCACTCCCCGCTGAAAGCGCCGCCCACCCCCTCTCGGTTACCTCACAGTTACCGTCTGTCAAAAACGCGAACAGTCCACCTGTCATATCTCACTCATACAAGCATGGTACGCGTTCACCTACACGAGCTTAGAATGTGTGCTAGGAACGCGCCTCTTTCATATATTTGATCGCCAGTGTCCGAGATGTGCCTATGCTCAGCATCATCAGTGGTCGATAAAGGGCTGATATGATGATGATGAATAGAACACTGAACCAGAATTACTTGTGCATTAGATAGATTTAAAATTTTTAAAGTATAAACTTAATAACCTTGATATGCGGAATACGACCAATAAGAATTGCTAATTTTCGAAGTGTACCTACAAAACAAACTATAGAAGTTACAAACTTGTTCCAGATCGGACAGGCCGGATCGTAACCGCGGCTTTGAAGGCTCTCGCCGCGGACTGCTGGGCGACAGACCCGATGACAGGCCTGACAAGGTATACTCAACAATAGGCTTTGTTTCTATACTTAAAATAAAATATTTTATGCAGTGCACGAAATAAAGCACCACATAATTACAAGAAAAATATGGACAGTAGTTATTTTTAAACATAATTTCTATTTCATAAGTCAAAGAAAAAGATAATAAGCAATTTTTTTTTTATGAATACTTTTGCTTATTAAATTGTATCTTGTTTTTTTAATGCATGTTAATTATAAGATGTAATGTTTTGAAAAGAAGTGGCCCGCCGAGTTTCTTGCCGGTCCCATAGTGGATACCCTCCTCCAACTGAGGGGGGACTGAAATCTTCTCGAGGCTGAGTAGGGCTAACCCTACTCAGCCTCGAGAAGATTTCAATCCGGCTTTAAAGCCGGCGTAGTTTTATTTGACGTTCATAAGCGCATTGTAATATGCCTACTTGGAAAATAAATATTTCATTTCATTTCATTTCAATGAATTGACCGTGACGTCACTCCTCAGTATTTCATAATAATTCCATATTAGCAAATCGTTTTGACAGTTCTTAAGGTGGCTCGCCTAGGTTACCCGAAGCTCAGGCTGCGTTAGATGGCGTTAATCTGCAAATTACCAGTCTTATTTTTTTTGTGGAGTCGTACAGGCATTTATATACTTTCAATTATGCTTCGCGAACATTTAATATTAAAATTGACGTATTACAACAAACATTCAACTTCTCATTGTAACGTTAATCCCCTTAATGTAAATAAATTTACTATTTTACACTATTTTTAAGTACCACTCACACATACAAACAGTGTTTTTGTATTCCTTCTAGTCGATAATTTCACGCGGCGACAGCTTGTTTAAATAGCCTTGCGGTAAATACGTGCCATCGCATGATTTGCATGGAAGTACTGGGTTCGAATCCAGGACTTTTTCTCTTTTTTTAATACTACGTCGGTGGCAAACAAGCATACGGTCCGCCTGATGGAAAGCGGTCACCGTAACCTATGGACGCCTGCAACTCGAAGAGTGTCGCTTGCGCGTTGCCGCCCCATTAGAAACTTGTACACTCCCCTTTGCTGCGTATGCACAGCAAAAAGGAGTGTACAAGTTCAAAGGAGGGTTTGGGTTGCCGACGACTCAAAGGACAATAGACGGAACAAATTAGTTCCGTAAGTCCTCCCGTCGTCAGCACCCCGCACCCTCGTTGAGCTCTGGCAGCCTTACTCACCGGCAGGAACACAACACTATGTGACACTATTTTTTGTTCGTCGAACTCAGAATTTCTAACATAATTATCCAAATCTGATATTTAAAAAAAAATCCAAAAAGTATAGATAAATTTTAGTTTCTAAACTACGATCCGAATGATTTTTTTTTCTAATTGTTTATTTTTGATGGAGCAAGGGTATTCAAATCGCTTTTGAAATCTTAAATTAGTAAATGAAAATGCAATAGTTAACTGAGTAACGTAATGCTTTAAAAACTCAAGTGGACTTTTTTTATCTAAGGAGTGATTTCGATAAAATATTATATTTAGCGAGGGTATTAAAAGTTGTGTTTTATATCTCAACTTAATAAATAGAAAATCAAAATGACAATAAAAAAATCAATATGTTCTCTAAGACAAAATTGATACCTTCGGCTCTCCATTCTTGCTCAGTCAATAAAAAAAACGAAATTTATATCCAAAAAATACAAAAAGTTTATATAATCCTGGGAATCGAACGCACCTTCACGGCGTGACAGACGATTGTTCCCCAACGACGCCATTACATAACACGCTGTTACCGACGAAATTGGGCTATACATATATAATTATTTAAATATAAATAATAATGTCAAATCCATACTAATATTACAAATGGGAAAGGGTGTGTGTCTGTTTGTTTGTCCGTCTTTCACGGCAAAACCGGAGCGACGAATTGACGTGATTATTTAAGGGGATTTAGTTGAAGGGATGGAGAGTGACATAGGCTACTTTTTGTCTCTTTCTTACGCGAGCGAAGCCGCGGTCAAAAGCTGGTTTATTATAAATGGGAAAAGCTGGTTACTCTATAATCTGAAGTGGAAGAATTCGTTGTTTCACCAAAGATAATTTGTGATTGTTTGTCCGTCTTTCACGGCCAAACGGAGCGACGGATTGACATGTTTTTTAAGTGGAGATAGTTGAAGGGATGGAGAGTGACATATGCTACTTTTGTCTCTTTCTAACGCAAGCGAAGCCGCGGGCTAAAGCTAGTACAGCATGGGAAGCATGGTCGCGCGATAGACGATAAAATATCAGGCCGTCCCTGTCGCACTATTAGTAAGTGCGGTTATAGGGACGGCCAGATGTTTTATCATTTATCGCGCGACCATAATTGCCTGCCTGGACCAGATTATATTGATGATAATTATTATTTGTAACCATTTAGTTAATATTGTCTTCAGTTACCGCGATAGTTACTCATGAAATAAAAACTATGAAAACGGATTAAATCGTGTTTAATGAATTTACAATTTATCCCGACGTTTCGAACACTACAGCGTTCGTGGTCTCTGAGCTCAGCGGGTGACTGAGGAAAAATTACAATGTGCAAAAGCTACCCACATACCTACATACATATTCATATATATAACTATTTAGTTGTTGAAGAAAAACATTCACACAACAATAACATAGGTCAACTAGCTCAGTAAATGTAAGGAAGTCAGCACATTACTAATACTAATACTATGCCACACTATGACCTATGTACCTGACCTGACGTGTAATATTTTATTTTATCAACAAAGGCATAATAAAGATTGTAATGTATTTTTGTATGAAAATAAAAAATAGGAAAGAAATATAGTAAGAGTCTTTTTTAATAGAATATTTATTCTATTAAAAAATAAAAATAAAACTTAATAAATCCAAAAAAAGTTCAAATTATTAAAAAAGAGCCCGGAATCGAACTCGAGATCTCCTGTTTCATAGTCAATGCATTTGACCGAGACGCCATTTCGATTTACACTAGCAGTGTCGAAATACACGATATGTATCTTTATTGACAAAATGCGTCATTATTTCTGAGTCTGCTTGAGTTAAATAAACCAATATCTTTAAATAATTACTTGTCAAGAGCCAAGTGTCACTGATGACAATGTCAACTAAAAATGCGCGAAATATGACGGCTCTGTGTCTGTACACAAAATTTGGCACACACATTTTCGTAAAATTAATAAAAAATTCACATGGATTTGTCCATGATTTCTGTATGAAACAATGTATTTCGTTCAATACTGCGACGATGGATAATGTATAGTAGATGTATGCGCATATTTTTATTTAGTTGTAGTGTGCGGTGACTAAATAAATGGTAGATGTTTTTTGTATGGAAAGCGAGCCACCTTAAAAAGAAGCTGATTTGACTAGTAGGAAACTAGCCTATTACGGATTTCCCAGTTCTATGCGTTTGTTTATAATTGTCGCCATTTTTACGTGGGTAACCTAGGAGGAGGAGGCATCACCATGACAACTTTGATAATAAGCACAGAAACAGTTGTATTATACTGTTGGTTCCATATAAGGTTCCCACTTTCCAAATTTCAAACTATTGTTATGTACGTCTGAATGAGATTAAGGCACTGGTCCTATCATAAGCGATTAGCTATCGGCGGTAGAAACGAACAAAAGATAGTTGCTCCCGTGTAAATAAAAGAGGCGCGATGTTAGGACGAGCGAGCGAGCGATAAACTATAACTCGCTCGATCTCTCTTTTATTTATACGGGTGCAACTCTCCTTTGTTCGTTACTATCACCGATAGCTAAGCGCTTACTAGCTTTTGATAGCCTTAAGTGAGCAAAAAAACAATGTCTATTTATAATTAACGTGATTAATGAATATAATGTTGTATGCAGCCGCCAGCCCTCATGGACCTGAAGTTCGGAGACGGGGCTCCGGGGGCGCCCCGGGGGGATGGCGCGCGCTCGCACGATGCCCGAGATGCCGTGTCGCCCAGGTAACTTACTCAAATAGTACTATACACTTTACTACGTTTTACGTTTCCTACGTGGCGTTCCACAGAGAAAGGTTTGTTCTTCATCTGCAATAAGAACGAATTTCTGTTGGTAATTCATACGAAAAAATTTTAAACGTCCTTACCGCATATGCTACACATATTTTTTTGCGTTATTAAATAGAGTGTCCACTAATCATAATAATATATGGCACGCGTTTTAGTGGATACATATGGAGCTCAAGTTAATAGTGTAAAACATGGAAAAAATTTGATCAGTTCAAAATTGCTCTCCAGTCATAATTGCCCCGCTGTATCTTAAACATATGGTGGTGTTTCATGCCTAAAGGGGTCTTCTTCTTAATTTGGTACAAGGATTTAATTTTATCGGAATTTCAGAAGAAAGCAATCTTATTGTATGTATTTGAAGTATAATAGTTCTAGGTATTTTCTGTGTTATTAGGTCACATGTGATGGAAACTTTTATTATCTTATTTTTTTATAGATTTGTCGATCGTGATCGTCGCGACAGAGACAGAGGATCGCGGGAGCGCGAGCGTGACCGAGACAACAGAGAAGGCCGCTATAGAGACCGTCGCGATGACGACAGAAGGTATGTTTTGTTATTTTTTTATAGTCTTGTTATTTATGCGTTTATACTTTTGTTGTGCTTGTATTTGATAAATTTGTTTTTGAAGACTCTCTGATATACCAGTTTGAACACAGTCATGAACCATTGAACATATACAGTTTCCTATATGGTGGATATATTAGTCGAGTGGACGGTCGATTTGGTAGGTCAGATGGAAGAACATTAGGTTCGTAATCCAGTGGTTGGGGATGCAAATTTAACCCATTCATTGCCGGCGCCTCATATTTTTAATCATCACGCAGTGCCGCCGCCTTCTACGCGACGACGCGAATTCGCGTCCACGGCATCACGTTAACATTTCAATGGACGCGAATTCGCGTCCGCGGCATTAGGTTATATATCACACTTGAAGGACGCGAATTCGCGTCTGCGGCATTGTTTGCGTCCTCGGCATCACGTTTACGCATATACAGGACGCGAATTCGCGTCTTCGGCATCCGAGATAAGAATTATGAAAATTACAAATGCACTGAATCCAGAAACCAGCGACGGTATAATATTATCTTTCATAAATAAAATAACATTTTCGTATCAGCTTTTAAGTATAGTTGATTTCTAGCCTCGTGGACGCGAATTTGCGTCCTCGGCATCACGTTTACGCATACACAGGACGCGATTCGCGTCTTCGGCATTGAATGGGTTAAGAGTTGCCTCTGAAAAATCAAAAAGGTAAAAATTTTGTAGTCTCTATTTTGGATGTTTAAAGTGAGGCATCGGTCCCACCGCGAGTTAGTAAGCTATGAGCTATCGGCTATAAAAACGAACAAAAGATGAGCACTGCCGTGCAAATAAAAGAGACACGGCGATATTGATAGTCGATCGCCGGGCAAGTAACTCTCGCGCTCGCGGTGGGACCAGTGCCCAAAGTCGGCCCGCAACTAGCTCCTTCTGATCCGCAACTATTACTATTAGGCCTGATTTAGACGGTGTACGAACTCGTATGCGATTTCAGTTACATTGCGGGCTGTTGAGGGTATGTACAATTTTGCACAGCCATCGAATACCGCAATGTAAAAATCGTATGCGAGTTCTCGTACCGTCTAAATGGGCCGTTACTGTGTAGTCGGCACCTGTATTGAAGGAATGGTATATTGTTAGGTCCCGCGAGCCTCGAGACAGTCGCGAGTCGCGGGGCTCCCGCGAGCGCCCCGACGAGCGCCCGCCCCGCGCGCGCCCCGGCGCCGCCTTCCCGCCGCCGTCGCACGTCGCCGGGTAAATACCTACGATCCGATATCTCATATCGGATGTACCACCTATCCATACTAATATTATAAAAAATCAAATCAATCATCTGGGCTCACAACTTTAAATTCCGTCATAACTTTTTGCTGGTATGGCAAAAAAATTTGAAAAAAATATATTTACAGGTACCAAATAGGTATTAAATATTGACTAAGATATCAATTAGTAATGTGAAAATCTAGAACTATTTAAATATCGAAATAGATCCAGACATCCTGACGTCAGAATGTCTGGCCACTTTATTCGCTCGATTTTCGATATCAGTGGAGGTACCAAATATATGTACTCTGGTACCAAATAGTATCAAATAGGTTTGACTAAATTTTAGTATGTACTAAACATCAAATATCTGTAGTGGTCACAAAAGCCTGACGCTCACACACACACTGGGTTCGAATCCCGGTAAGGGCATCTATTTGTGTAAATAACACCCCCCTGAGTCGTGGATGTTTTCTATGTATGTTTATGTATAATGTTATCCGAGTGCCCACAACACAAGGCTTCTTGAACTCGAGAACGCTGTCAACCTGTGTAAAAATAGCCTATAATATTTATAACTACATATTTATGCTCGCTCCTTATTTTCCAAAAGTGGCACTGAAACTTGAGCAGTTTCAAGTGCTCTGTTTACCCCTTATGGGATACAGGAGTGATTGTATGTATGTTATGTACAGAAGCAGCTCCGGCTACAGCGAGCGTCGCGGCGATGGCGACTACAAACCTTCCTCATTCAAGGTCAACAGAAAGCTGGAAGTCATGGAGAAAATGGGTAAGCTTACTCAACAATCTATAGCTCAATCTGTATGGCTACCATGAGTTCTTAATATTAATAATTGCCGAAAGCAGGCAGACTGTCGATCACTTGTGTTGTGTTCATTCCGCCCAGTTCCCTGGAGTTGGAGCTGCAGGTTACTGTTCCGGCAGCACTCCCACACTTATATTCACTTCAGAACAAGTGTCAGAAACATGATGAACAAAATTCACTAATAAATGGCTGTTCAGGGAATTTGGCGAAGTGATCATTTTAACGATGGTCATTCGGGGAATCAGACAAATGAAGTATTCTCACAGTGGATCATCCGTGGACAAAGAAACAGATGAACTAAGAAATGGACAATAAAAGGAATTTGGAAGGTGTTTGTTCAGGGAAATGGGCGTAGATGACCGGCTCCATAGAATATTTCAAGAACTGAAGAAGGGATCCTGCTCGAGGTGGTTGCGCGGACCGTCCTGTACCCAGATCGTACCGGGACTCGTCCTGGTGACTAGTCGCTCTGTGTACAGGCCGGTCCGCGGGGCCGCTGACCACTCGACGACACTACGTTTAAAAATTGTTAATGTCACTATGGTGGAATAGCCCACACCCACAGGTGTCGGTAAACAAACATTGATCCCATGACCATGGTTACTATAGCCAGGCCTGCCGTTTTTCGTTGTGTTCGATTATAAATTTTAGGATTAAAAACCGGCCAAGAGCGTGTCGGGCCACGCTCAGTGTAGGGTTCCGTATTTTTCTCAAAAACTACTGAACCTATCAAGTTCAAAACAATTTTCCTAGAAAGTCTTTATAAAGTTCTACTTTTGTGATTTTTTTCATATTTTTTAAACATATGATTCAAAAGTTAGAGGGGGGGGGAACTATAAGGGTTCCTAGTTGACTAACGGAACCCTAAAAATGTGTATTTCCATATGTTTATATGTATTTCAGACTCAAAAGATCTTTGTCATAAATTATTATGATATGTGCAGTTTCCTAGCAAAACTTACCATTTTGACACTTGATATAAGAACGCATGACGATGACGGGTAATTCGTATAAAGATACAAATAAATTTCGTGCTTATGGAAAGCGAGTAAAGTGTACGAAAAGTGGGACCTTTGACTAGATTTCACACAAAATCCTGTAACACCCTAATAAAAATAAAAATTTTGAAAAAACCCCCGGCCGCGTCATAGTAGACCGATTTTCATGAAACATGGCTAAGAACACTCCCGACTTACTCAGCTTTCAGACAAAAAAAACTAAATCCAAATCGGTTCATCCGTTCGGGAGCTACGATGCCACAGACAGACATACACACACAGACAGACAGACAGACACGTCAAACTTATAACACCCCGTCGTTTTTGCGTCGGGGGTTAAAAAATAAAATAAATTCACATTCTTACACAGATCGACTGAGTTACACGGTAAGCTCAAAAAGGCTTGTGTTGTAGCCGTTGTGGGTACTCAGACAACAATAATATTATACAATAAATGTAATCTTCTCCTCAGGCCTGCAAATCAAAACCCCTGACGGTTCCATGGCAACAGCGCAGCAGTTGCGAGCGGCGGCTCACGAGCCTGGACAACCTGCGCCGTTACCTTCTTACTACAACCCGCAGGCGCCTTCTAACAAGATCCTCGATCAGGTAAGAGTTTCATGTCATGGTTAGAGTTCAAGTCACAGTGAATAATTGCTTTGCTTGCTAAAAAGTTAGGAGATTGGAGACCCTTGATCTTTTTTTCAGTGGATAAATGCATTATGCATTCCTCCCAGTCTGGGAAGCCATTGGGTAGGGTTCTAAAATGACCCCTTCCAGCGGACCTAGACTCTTGACCTGACCTAAGCAGTGGGTAAAGGCATCCTAGACTTCCAATGACCTCGATATACCATTTATAGTGTATCATAATCAGAGGTCGGTTAACTGAGCGTCATTCTAACAACATAAGGTTAATTATTCCGTAAACGTCATGCAAATGACGCCCAAATGTCCGATCTCTGATCATACTGGAACCATGTCAGGACCTTCAGTCGTTGTTGATGAGAGCTTTCAATGCAATAACATATTCATATCACACGAGTTTATTGGCCAAATCTGATTACATGGGGCCGATTTTTGAGTCTCACTGTCACTAAAATACCGCTTGAAAACGGTGAATTGCCTATTATTTTCAGTGACAATTTTCTGAATTCGAACGCCGCGAGACTCAAAAATCGGCCCCCATATCACAGAATACATTCCGCCTGTTATTTCAAACAATTGCCCGATTAAATCCAGTAACCAACCCCATATCTCCTTGCACCATTTCTCCTGTATTGTGGATTCCATCCAGTTAAGAAATGCGTCCATATCGACCTGCCTTCCTCTCCTGAGTCAACCTGTAAATAAACTAAAAATATTTCTTCTCAGGTGGCGAAACGCAAGCTGCTATGGGCTCATAAGAAGGAAGAAAAGTCTGAAGCAGAAAAAGCGGCGCCCTGGACCGGTACACGCTTCGCTTCAGATCAGGACGGCAAGCAGGCATCGAAGTTCATGCGGCTCATGGGCATAAGAGACCCTGGTAAGTGCTCCTAACTCTCACCTATTCAAAGTGCCGACGAGACTCGTCACAAAATACAAACGTTTATTCAGCAAGAAAGCCACAAGGGCTCTTTTACACGTCATTACTCATTAGGCACAATACATGGTATATACATTAGGGTGGAGCGAAAAAACACTTTTCTGGAATTAGCAAACCTAATAGTTATCAATCAATGCCCTAGTCTATGAAGCCTTTATGCAAATTTTCAGCTTTTTAAATCAACATCTTCTGCCTCCGCATTAAGTTTGAAATTTTGAAAATCTCATACAAACCTGAAAATTCAACTTTTAGATAAAAAATGTTTTTCGGCAGTATTATGTTCAGTATACATTATTGATACATATTATTACAAGAAACTACCAAAAATTGCGAAAATAGCGTTAAAAATCGCCAATTTTCAGTATTTTAGCGGCTATTTTGGCGAATGTACTGAAACTAGCTGGAAGTTTAGCAAGCTTAGCAAGCAAGGTTAGCTGGAAGAGATCCCTTATAGGGATAAGCTCGCCTTTGTATCTCTATTCCTACAAATTGTATATAAACTGTTGTACACAATAAAGTGATTACTACTACTACTACTAGACAAACTTTGGCGATTCTTGACGCCATTTTCGCAACTTTTTGTAGTTTCTCATAATGATATGTATCAATAACATATACTAAACATAATACTGCCGAATTTTTTTTTATCTGAAAGTTGAATTTTTAGGTTTGTATGAGATTTTCAAAATTTCAACCCTAATGCGGAGGCAGAAGATGTTGATTTAAAAAGCCGAAAATTTGTACAAAGGCTTCATAGACTAAGGGGCATTGATTGATAACTATTAGGTTTGCTAATTCCAGAAAAGTGTTTTTTCGCTCCACCTTAATATACATACGTTTAAACATTCAGATATAAAAATACAACATTACATGAAAAACATTTACATTACATAACATGAAAATCATTCAGATATTCATAACTGGATGAGACTAGTTCAGGACACACACACACACACACACACACACGCACACACGCACACACGCACACACGCACACACGCACACGCGCACACGCGCACACGCGCACACGCGCACACGCGCACGCGCACGCGCACACGCGCACACACACACACACACACACACACACACACACACACACACACACAGCGCACACACACACAGACACACACACAGACACACACAGACACACACAGACACACACAGACACACACAGACACACACAGACACACACACACACACACACACACACACACACACACACACACACACACACACACACACACACACACACACACACACACACACACACACACACACACACACACACACACACACACACACACACACACACACACACAGACACACACACAGACACACACACAGACGCACACACAGACGCACACACAGACGCACACACAGACGCACACACAGACGCACACACAGACGCACACACAGACGCACACACAGACGCACACACAGACGCACACACAGACGCACACACAGACGCACACACAGACGCACACACAGACGCACACACAGACGCACACACAGACGCACACACAGACGCACACACAGACGCACACACAGACGCACACACAGACGCACACACAGACGCACACACAGACGCACACACAGACGCACACACAGACGCACACACAGACGCACACACAGACGCACACACAGACGCACACACAGACGCACACACAGACGCACACACAGACGCACACACAGACGCACACACAGACGCACACACAGACGCACACACAGACGCACACACAGACGCACACACAGACGCACACACAGACGCACACACAGACGCACACACAGACGCACACACAGACGCACACACAGACGCACACACAGACGCACACACAGACGCACACACAGACGCACACACAGACGCACACACAGACGCACACACAGACGCACACACAGACGCACACACAGACGCACACACAGACAGACACACAGACAGACACACAGACAGACACACAGACAGACACAGACACACACACAGACGCACACACAGACGCACACACAGACGCACACACAGACGCACACACAGACGCACACACAGACGCACACACAGACGCACACACAGACGCACACACAGACGCACACACAGACGCACACACAGACGCACACACAGACGCACACACAGACGCACACACAGACGCACACACAGACGCACACACAGACAGACACACAGACAGACACACAGACAGACACACAGACAGACACACAGACAGACACACAGACAGACACACAGACAGACACACAGACAGACACACAGACAGACACACAGACAGACACACAGACAGACACACAGCCAGACACACAGACAGACACACAGACAGACACACAGACAGACACACAGACAGACACACAGACAGACACACAGACAGACACACAGACAGACACACACACAGACGCACACACAGACGCACACACAGACGCACACACAGACGCACACACAGACGCACACACAGACGCACACACAGACGCACACACAGACGCACACACAGACGCACACACAGACAGACACACAGACAGACACACAGACAGACACACAGACAGACACACAGACAGACACACACACAGACACACACACAGACGCACACACAGACGCACACACAGACGCACACACAGACGCACACACAGACGCACACACAGACGCACACACAGACGCACACACAGACGCACACACAGACGCACACACAGACAGACACACAGACAGACACACAGACAGACACACAGACAGACACACAGACAGACAGACACACAGACAGACACACACACAGACAGACACACACACAGACAGACACACACACAGACAGACACACACACAGACACACACAGACAGACACACACAGACAGACACACACACAGACAGACACACACACAGACAGACACACACACAGACAGACACACACACAGACAGACACACACACAGACAGACACACACACACACAGACACACACACACACAGACAGACACACACACAGACAGACACACACACAGACAGACACACACACAGACAGACACACACACAGACAGACACACACACAGACAGACACACACACAGACAGACACACACACAGACAGACACACACACAGACAGACACACACACAGACAGACACACACACAGACAGACACACACACAGACAGACACACACACAGACAGACACACACACAGACAGACACACACACAGACAGACACACACACAGACAGACACACACACAGACAGACACACACACAGACAGACACACACACAGACAGACACACACACAGACAGACACACACACAGACAGACACACACACAGACAGACACACACACAGACAGACAGACACAGACACACACAGACACACACAGACACACACAGACACACACAGACACACACACACACAGACAGACACACACACAGACAGACACACACACAGACAGACACACACACAGACAGACACAGACAGACAGACACACAGACAGACAGACACACAGACAGACACACAGACAGACACACAGACAGACACACAGACAGACACACAGACAGACACACAGACAGACACACAGACAGACACACAGACAGACACACAGACAGACACACAGACAGACACACAGACAGACACACAGACAGACACACAGACAGACACACAGACAGACACACAGACAGACACACAGACAGACACACACACACACACACACACACACACACACACACACACACACACACACACACACACACAGATTAAAATTGTTAATCAGCTGAAACGCGATTTTCAGGAGATAACTACGCCTTGAGATCGGCTCACATAATATTTCCTCAAAATAAATTCCATGTAGTCTACTAAAAAACACAACGTACGCATATCATTTATTGATCTAGTTTAAAAATCACAAGTATTTGCGCGCGGGCTCTCCGCCAAGTGTGCTATGACGATCGCTATGATTAAATGATGGGTGGAGACAGTTATAACATGCTACAGATTTGTGAAGATTTGTCGGCCTGTCTGTGTCTAACAGTTTATTATTTTGTCTCAATTTTACACATTTGATAGGTATTTTATTTTACATATATACTTACCTGGCTCAGTGACCCAAAATTAGACTTGTTCCTGCTCTGGCATAAAACAGGCGCTCGCGCTATTTCTCGTCAAAATAATAGAATGGTGAACAATTTTTGATCATCTATTTAGCATAAACGTAACTTTTAGGCGTATCAGTTTAAAGGCCGAGCAACACGATGCTTATGCGAATTCATGCACATCTACCCATAGTATGGGTCCCATACGCATCCGGTGTGGCTCGGCCTTAATTTTGTTAAATCTTTCTGGTATTGTTATTATAAAATGGATGAACATTGATTCTACACTCCATAATGATTTGAACAAAGCAGAATATAATACAGGAGGCTCTTTGATGTTCATATTGCCGCCTTTCATACTGTGAGTCTAGTGAAAAAGGGTATAACTCAAATTGACTTGGTGAAAAAGGTCACGTCCGAGGTGGGACTTGTGCCCACCGAGTCAATTTGAGTTATACCCTTTTTCACTAGACCCACATTATTTTATTCATTCTTACCTACATTAACAAACGGACCGCACTCGAACAGTCGACTTTGAGTTCTATTGCGCCGTGCGAATGTAGCTTCGTTTTATTCGGTAATATTGTTAATTTACCGTAAATTTCTTAAACCTAACCTAACTCCCACAGATGCAGTCAAACAAGAGGCGCCAGAGAAAACCGTAGACCCCATCAAGAAACAAGAAGAGCTATTCCAAGCCATGCAAGCGCAGTACGAAGTCGCGCGAGCCACCACACACACGATGCGGGGCGTAGGGCTCGGGTTCCAACGTGGACAATACTAGTGCTAGTGCCTCAGTGACAATCTAAAGTGATGAGCGTTTTAGGATCATACGCCTGTCAAGAAACTTAATCTACACTCCAATGCCTCAAACGAACACAAATGTTACTAGAAGCCATAGAAACAGCAAACACTATCAAAGAAGAGAAGAGTGCCTCGGTGACTGAATCTAACTGTTGTGGTATTATAGGTCTAATGTACATACATACATACATACATACAATCACGCCTGTATCCCATAAAGGGGTAGGCAGAACACATGAAACTACTAAAGCTTCAGTGCCACTCTTGGCAAATAAGGGGTTGAAAGAAAACGAAACTGTGACATTGCAGTGACAGGTTGCCAGCCTCTCGCCTACGCCACAATTTAACCCATATCCCATAGTCGCCTTCTACGACACCCAAAATGTCAAAATGTGAGGTCTAATGTGTTGCATAAAAAGTATAAAATCATAAAGCCAATAGAGAAGACAGCAATCATTAAAAAGCAAGCTGTTCTAAGCCATACAAGCGTGGTAATTCTGTGAAGGATAATCTTAATGCTTCATGAGTGTATGTCTGTTTTAGGATTGTGGACAAGAAATGTGTATGATATGTAAGAATATTGCATCCTGCACGGATAGCATGGTCGAGCGATAGACGATAAAACATCAGGCCGTCCCTATCGCACTATAATAAGTGCGATAGGGACGGCCTGATGTTTTATCATTTATCGCGCGACCATACTTGCCTGCCTGGCTTTTTATTGCCTCTGATTGTGGTGAGTGCGTGTATAAACATTTGAATGTTTTGACTGACTGATATTACAGACTAGAAATGCAAGCACTTTTTTGTATCTGATCTTAGATTTGATGATGATGCTGATGAAGGTGTCCATAGGCTATGGCTGTTTAGGCACGACTGTATGCTTGTTGGTCACCAACATAGTATAATTATCAAAATATATATGAGGAGAATAATAATCTAAAACCTAAATGTCTTCCCTCTAGTCCTATATTGAGAAGTGTAATATTATCTAAAAAGTGAATCTTACATAATAATTTCTACTTTTTTTACTCTCTGATAAGTTGGCAAGTAGATTTGAGCCATATAAAAATACACCATCACCATTTATGATATACATGTTGTATTTTGAATATTATGATATTGTAAAGATAACATTTTATAACAGATCAGATGAATACAAAATTAAAATATTGCTTATTCACTTGTTCTCGTATTCTGTAAACTGGTATTCTAAACTAGGCTTCAACAAGCCAAATGTCCTATTCCATTCTAAAATTTGTAAAAAAATTGTCTTATTGAGAAAGCTATTTTTAAGAAATAGATTTTTGTATATACTTCTAAAAATTGAAGCATTTTTTTTTGGTCAATGCACATTTGAGGCACCAATAATTTTTCGTTATAAATAAATGTGTGTATAATTAGTAGTGTAATTAACACTTTATTATAATTGAATAAGGTCTTATATTGATCAGTTACGTAGTGTTCGTACTGATTTTCAGAGGACTGTATGAAAGTTGTACATGTATGTAAAACTATTGTTTCAATACAATTTGTATGATGTGTAACTTATAAGTAAGAATAGACAATTGATTATGATTCTTTAATATACAAAATGTTCTGTATATTATGGTAAATAACGAATTCACGCATTATCTAGTCTATTATTAAAAGGACACTTATGTAACAGGTAAAATAAAAATGAAAATAAAACACATGACTTTAAAAATTATGTGAAAAACGATAATTTCAACTGATTTCAAGCACTGTTTATTCAACAAATGGTTTTCAATGAACCATAAACCATCATTGATAATGCATCATAGATTATGCTAGTGTAGATATTACAGCTTGAAAGTAGAAATTAAAGTGGCAATATCGTCATGCCATCCCGCGATGCGACGATGTTGCCACTTTTTAGCTTCACTTTTTTTAAAGGCTGTACCTGCTATTTGTGTGATAAATTGTATTCTAGTGAGAAATAATTATTGTGTGGTCACAGATCTTCCTCCTAACGCTGATAGTTTTGTAATTCCTAGTAGATATATGATACGGTAGTCTTACTCCATGCAATGATTATTATTTTTAATTTATATGTAAGGCAATAAATGTTATGATTAATTTACATTTTGTTTTATTTACTTTGAAGTATGCAGTTGAACTACTATTTTTACAATTATCTTCTCGTATGTCGGAACGCGGAACCGCATACGAGGAAACCATATGAAAAAAATAATCGCGGCATGCGAGAGGTTATGGCTAGCTCAGGCGAACAGCAGACAACGATAATGCACGTATAACGTTAAGCGTCTCGCACATCAAGACATGCAAAATACAAATTATCATTAGTGCGCGCCTGGCATCTCTCTTCATCTTGTTAAAAGGGGAATACCGGGTATTGTTTGTTTATCGGAAGCAGATAAAAAAGGTTTTGTGGAAAATAGGGCCGATTTTTTTCTTGGAGTAAATCGTAAGAATAGTCAGAATGACCAACATAACCAGAATATTGCGCAGATATATTTTGTTGTCTATGGACAATAACGAGTTATTTTTACCTGACAGTTGACAAGTAACCGTTATACCGTCGTTACCTCGGTCGTTATTGTCGTCACATCACTACTTTGACAACAACCATTTTCGTGGGATTCACCGAGAAACAAAATATAAAATAATTTCTATCGCTTTTTGTGATAAGAGGGTACATAAGTAACAGCAAGATTATTTGCCGACCTCATGTGTATTATTTGCGTTGCGAGAAGCGGCAGGAACCGCGTGATTTCTTATTTATTTCGTGGATTATAGGAACTTGATTAGTTTAAGTTTAAAGTTCGTTAGATAAAATACCTAGTAATTAAAAAGTTAAAAGTGTAAGATGGAAGAGGAGGATACGAAACAGTGTCCCAATTGGTAAGTACAACGCCATTCGGGCGTGTTGTGTAAATTGTCCTATTTATACTAACATGCGCTCTCACCGTTTATTTTTAGACGATGTAGAGCAATACAGCTGTTGTAACTGCTCGGGTTGTTTACCTTACTGAAAGAATCGCCGGAAAGAAATTGAAAACATTCTTGATCTAACTCGCAATGTAGACAGATTGTTTGCACACTTATGAATCAATGTTTTAATTTCATAATTTAACTTTCATTATTTTCTATACATTTAAGATATTCTATATAATTAACAGTTGAATTGTCTCACATTTTGGTAGTTAAGATTTAAAAAAAACCTTTTTACTTACAATGATCCGATCCTTTTTCCTGAATATCTTCTGCTTAAAATGATGATTGTTAAATTTATATTTATCAAATATAAAATTATTTATGAGTAGGTCCTTAATAATTTTTAAGAAAAAAAAAACCGCCGCCTTTGGGGTTCTGGTGAAAGCTACTTGCGAATGTTGGATTACGTATTTCGGTTCTGACCATCACCAACAGTTCCACTGCACCAAATGTCACTATTCTGGACGTAAGTGCATGCTGTTCTTATAAAAATACCAAAGTCACTATAAACGTGCCGTTCAGATTTGAGGAGTTCGGTTCTGACCATCATCAGCACTTCCACTGCACCAAATGTCGCTGTTCTGGACGTAAGTGCATGCTGTTCTTATAAAAATTTAAAAATACAGTTTAACTTACAGATATTTCAGACATTTCAATAAAAATTGTCATTGACATATCTTCTGTAAGCTTTCTTAGTTTATTATTAGGTAGCCTAACTTGCCATAAATTTGGTACTGCAATGCTTATAATCTAAATACTTAATGAATATATTTACATAAAAATATATTATGCAAGTAGCATCAGGCCCGGATCTATGGGGAGTGAGCCAAGGCCCTTGCCCCCGGCCACTAGCTCAAACTTCACCTAGTCGAAGGGGTGCCACATTTGTCATTTTTTTAGTTTTTTTCAATCCCCGAAAAAGTTTAGGTCCAGTACTGAGTAGCATATTCAAAATTAAACAAATTATCTACTGTTCCATCAAGTGGATGAAAACAAGTGTATGAAACTAGCACATTTATTATTGTATGAAATCCTAAGAAGAATCAGATTACATATAAATACTTTGGAATTACCCGTCCTATGAATTTGCTGCCATATCCAAATTGGTTTTAATTAATTCTTGTATATATACCAGTGCTCTAGGAAACGGATTTTGGAGGTGTAAAATCGATCTGGTTTAGGTTTAGGTCCTGGGAAACGCGAATTTTTGGATTTTCGAGCTGCAAGCAGAGCTTGGTCGCCCAGGTGCCTACTGTATGTATGTGGTGTTATAATGAGCCTATTGAACAATCAGTTTCAAAGATACTTTGTTGCAAATAGGAAGTAATGATTGTAATGAATAAATCCATTGTTGGTATTGTTTATTGAGAAACACTGAGAAGCTTGTGTTCAGCAATGTCTGTTTTATATTAAGTATATAAAACACTGAAACACTGTTGATTAACTGTACAAATACAAATATGAAAATAAGTTCTTAAGTTCTCATTTCTGAACAGTTTCTGTGTAAGGAGTTTAAGTGAAAAATACTATGTCTATTTGGCCTCATGATGGTGGTTTCATATGACTACATCATAATTCATATCATTTGACAACCATTATATCACATACAATCCATGGACCATGGAATGTGTGAAGCAAAATTAGTACTTCACAATGTCACGCTTATTATTACTTACTATTTACCATAGTCTGGTAAGCCATTTTCGTGTAACAATTTATAGGATCTGAATTCTACAACGATTTCATATTGCAGCAAGCGCGAGATACCCTCGATCAACTTCACGACGCACTCCGTGCACTGCGCGCGTAATTTACGCAACTGCCCCGTCTGCAAGGAGCCAGTGCCTCTTGCACAACTGCAGGAGCATCATGACGCTTTACACAAAGAAGGTACGGAATACAATGCCAAGTTCTAAGCAGGAGATCTCAATAGCCCCGTCCACACAGAGCGAGGCACGTCGTCGAGTGGCAAACGTGCTTTGTAGGAGGCAGCACATACGTTTGGCTCAGCTGATTAATCTGTCTCGGGCGAGGCACGTTTATAAATATTGGACGTTTGACGAGACGTTTTATAAATTACATTCGCGCGGCGCGGCGCTGGTGTCCGTTCCGCGTCTTACGACGTGCGTGTCCTATGTGTAGAATATAGTCCCTAAGAGCATCACTAGTATTACGGCATACACGACTACAAAAAAGCGAGTTCACGTTTGTTGTCTGCGTCAATCGACCAAGTTCTTTTGTTGAAGAAACCTTTGGAAAATGATTGACCCTGTCCTGTCTTACTATAATTTGCCTTAGTAATTGTTTTGTTTGACAGTACCTTGCAAGAAGTGTGGCGAGAGCGTTTGCGGGACAGACCTCGAGGACCACATCCGGGATTCCTGTGCGCAGACCATCAAGCCATGCAGGTCAGCCTTTTGATCCCCCTTCCTTCAATGAAATCTTTCCTTCACTCTTATTTCTTTCGTCCGTTTGACAACTTGGTGGCGCAGTCGGTAGTGACCCTGCCTGCTACGCCGCGTTCCTGGGTTCGAATCCCGGTAAGGGCATTTATTTGTGTGATGAGCACAGATATTTGTTCCTGAGTCATGGATGTTTTCTATATATATTATATATACCCACAACACAAGCCTTCTTGAGCTTACCGTGGGCCTCAGTCAATCTGTGTAAGGATGTCCTATAATTTTTTTTTTTTTCGTATTGCCAACATTCAGATTCCAACATGCCTTTCCCCAGATATTGCGAGCTAGAGCTCCCGCGCCACGCTCTGCCGAACCACGAGAACTACTGCGGCGCTCGAAGCGAGCAATGCGCAGAGTGCAAGGAGTACGTCATGATCAAATACCGGCAGCTACATCTGGACTCTAACCACGGATTTATACGCCTTTCTGACGGTAGGCCTTCAGGAGGTAGTTTAGTTCATTTGTGAAATTCACTAAAGTTTATGAAGTTGATGTTGTTTGCGCGGACCCGTCCGCTTTACTCTAAAACACTCCCTGAACTTAATGCAATATTACTTAGTGCGCGGTGCGGGTGCGGATCGGAGTCTAAAGATCCAGTAATCTAAAGGGTTGGCTAATAGATATTGCTGGATAACGTCGGCCACAACCCGAACGAAGCTCGTCTACGAGTTTGCTGAGTAACACATAAAGTACGATTGAACTCATCACTCTTTATATCATCATAGTTCAAGGAATCCATACTAATATTATAAAGGGTGTGTGTGTTTGTTTGTCCGTCTTTGATGGCAAAATGGAGCGACGAATTTACGTGATTTTTTAAGTGCAGATAGTTGAAAGGATGTAGAGTGACATAGGCTACGTTTTGTCTCTTTCTAACCCACTTCCCTAAATGGGGGTGGAAGTTTGTATGCACCATTTTGCAATTATTGTAATATCGTAATCTATACGTGTCAGAACTTAGTGATGGTCAGATTTATCAAATAAATACCGTATCCTATATTGGCTATATTTAATGTCTATTTTCTCCATTTCAGATCCCGTACCAATACCAATCAAAGCGAAACCGAATCCCATCACCAACGGTTACCCAGCGCCATCCACCAGTCGTCAAAACGGCACTAGACCTCGACCTCAAACAGATATACCTCAAAACGCTCCAAGATCTGACCTCGGACCCCAAACAGATATACAAAACGGTCTCACAAGATCTGATCTTGGAACCCGACCTCAAACTCAGATCAGACAGTTTCCAACTGACAATAGAGTCCAAGACAGGTTTTCAGGGTCAAGCAATGATAGGGGTATCAATGGAAGGATTGAAGCGACACCTAGCGGGTCTAGGGGTGAAAGAGGTAATGGGGGGGATAGAGAGAGAAATGGAAAAGTAACGGTGAAGAGAACGAATGATCAGCCGCAGATTAATACTAGCGTGGAGCCTAGGGAGAAGGTTCATAAGGATTTGTAAGTATCTTTCTTCTTTTTTTTTTTTAAATTAAAATAGATAACCTTCGCAAGTTCGATATAATTATTTTAGCACTCTCGTGTTTTTTCTATAAACGTAAACAGTTATGGCCTCCCTTAGACAGAATATAGCTTTGTTTATTCCGCAACTAAATGCTGGAATAACTTATCCCCGCCTCTGGTGCGCTGGAATTTTGTAGCTATTTTCAATCTTATATTTCGAATGCTGTTTAAATCCATTTCTGTAATATGCCACGTTGTCAAGTGCAATATTGTTTTTTTTTTGGCGAATTTTTAGTGTCTGTTTGTGTTTAATTGAATTCCAGTTCGTGTTATCCATTTATCATATATATACTATTTGACTTCGTTTCAAATAAGTTGAAAAATTTAAATTGAAGTAGATATCATACACGAAAGAAAAAACGGCAAGGCCCACTGGTGGCCGAGCTGGGAATCGAACCCGGGTCTTCAGTAGGGATGTTACGAATATTTGCATTCGCATTCGCATATGCGAATGATTCGCATTCTTTTAAACATTTGCATTGACATTCGCATTCGCTTCAAACGATGCGAATGTTTTGCGAATGCGAATGTGTGCAAGTCGCAGCTTGTTCCTCGCCCGCGCCGGCCGCTCCAATTGCTACTTGTCGACTGTCGACTCGCGCATGCGCAGATAGGTCAAATTCTTACGGCGTGAAGTTCGTACTACTTCGTACTCGGCATTTTGACCAATAGTAAGCATTTTAAATTTTTTTACCTAGCGGGTTGTTGGTGATTGCTTGGTTTTTATTTTGGTTTTTTATGAAATTCAGCACCTTACGCGGCTAACGTCTTTACCACTAGACCACACGCCCGCCACGCACGCTTGTATGATATCTATTTCAATTTATAATTTATATATATTAGTGTGACTACTTGAAAAAAGAACAAATCAAAAAATATTCAATAAATAATTTGATTTGTTCCCTAGTTGAAAAATTTAGTTTTAGATACATTTTTTGATTTTAAATCGTCCAGAACAGGCTACTTGCCTTCTAGTCAAATCAGCTTCTTTTTAAGAACTGTCAAAACGAATTTCAACGTTTTTCTAATATGGAATTAATATGAATTGAGTGACGTCACGGTCAACTCAGTTACTTTATATATTTCTACCTGACTTATTAAATATAAATTGGATTTAAAAATAACTTCTATCCATGTTTTCTTATAATTATCTGATGCTTTATTTTGTGCATGGTATAAAATATTGAATTTTAAGTACAGTACAGTCAAGTTACCTACTGTAACGATTGAGTAATTCTGGTATTTCATATAAATTCCATAGTGACAAATCGTGTCGACGGCTCAAAAAAAAAGTTGATCGGATCGGAAGTTACGGCCCGGCCACGACATCGGTCTAAGCGCGACAGCGGCGAGCGGCAGCCATACGCGCGAATGAAAAGTCCCATCGCCGTGTCTCGCTCTAATGTATAGCCGTCGCTCACCGATGTCGCGCTTAGACCAATGTCGTGGCTGAGCCGTTAAGTACCCTGTTCAAGTGTTTTCCAGACCGTCCCGCGGCGCCGTGAAGAAGCGGCCCGCGCCGCCGCCGCCGGCGGACCCTGTGCGCGACCTGCCGTACTGGAGTGCGCAGAGACGCGCTCAGGATGAAGAGCGGAAGAGACAGGAAGAGACCGCTTACAATCTTTCCGTTGGTAAGTTTCATCGAGCTTCGGAATTTTTTTAGCCGTAGTTCCTTAGAATGCTAAGGTTTTCTAAGGAACTATGGCTAAAAAATTGAAGCGCCGGTAGCCTAGCGGTAAGAGCGTGCGACTTAACCCCGGCTCGTACCTATGAGTTTTCGGAGCTTATGTGCGAAATGTCATTTGATATTTTCCAGTCGCTTTCAGTGAAGAAAAACATCGCGAGGAAACCGGACTGATTCCAATAAGGCCTAGTTACCCTTCGGGTTGAAAGGTCAGATGGCAGTCGCTTTTGTAAGAACTAGTGCCTACGCCACATCTTGGGATTAGTTGTCAAAGCGGACCCCAGGCTCCCATGAGCCGTGGCAAATGCCGGGATAACGCAAGGAAGAAGAAGTTCCTTAGAATGCTAAAGTACCGGCATAAGTACCTACTTATAGTATAGTACTATAAAAAGTGTGACCTCCCATACTACAAGACGAAGAGCGCGAGTAGCAAAAACTGATCGCTTACGATCTATCTATCTATCTGTTAGTAAGTTTTTCTAAAACGTGAAGTTTCATTGGAGTTATTCACGAGTCCGAGGTCATTTAATAAAAAAAATTAAACCCCAAACTGGAGCGCCGAGTTCTAATTCCTGACACTTATAAAATGCCTTGTAAATATTTGAGATTTTCTCAAATCGTTATTTAGAGATTATATAGAGCCTGGAAGCTAAAGTTGTGCCTGCTCGTTCACTGAAAAGATAGCCCAACTAGTACGATCTCCGAAGTGTACTAGTTCGTTCTTTTAGGACATTTAGTACAGTAGTACACCGAGAGAGCGAGAGACAAATTGTGCATATGGCGTACAGTAACGCTCGCTCGTACTAGCCGAGAGCTGATCGGCCGTTTCGCGCGCTCTCGGTCCGAGTCAGTCTGTTCTAGTTCGGTTGCGGTCGGATCACACGGATCGCTTTGCTGTCATTGTCACTTCTCGGCTCTTCGCTTCTTTCGGTCCCATTCTGTTGCGCGTGTGTGAATGTACTAAATGTACTAGAGAGCAGAATCATTTGGGAGTAGTTCGGTCTAGTACAGTGCAGGCGGGAATCGTGTCTTTTGTACTATTAGTACATGTACTACACAAGCGTACTGGAAGCTTTTGTTAGAATGTTGTTCTGTAGGTCCTTTGACCCATTTGTCTACACATATACATACATATAGTAGAACCCGGTTAAAACAATCACGTTTAATACGATTTCCCGCATATTACGTCATTTTACGCCGGTCCCTACAATTTGAGACTTGTTATCAGACATTTTTTCACGGTTAATACGATTCGCGTCCCCGTTTAATACACCATCTAAAACCACCCACCTTGCACTACTTTACAACTTTATTTATGCGGGTGACAACAATTGGAACTAATTGTACTGTACTAATTACGCGATTCTGGCGACACCGCCACCCGTAAAAATAAATTTCTAATTTGTCGTCCTAACTCAGCGGTTAGTGCGATAGTTCGTACCTACCTAGATACCTACACTTCGCTCATTATCACTGCTGCGGTGTTGAGTGTCGGTGTTGAGTTTCTGAATTCTTTGTCCCATCTTTGGATCAGTGATGTCAAAAATAAGAAGAAAAGCATTATCGCTCCAAGAAAAAGTAACCATATTAAAAGTTTACGATGAAACACAATTTTTTCACCTTTAATACGATTTCCCGTATAATACGCTTTTTTGGCTGGGTCCCTTCAGAATCGTTTTAAGCGGGTTCTACTGTATATATTTTCTTTCAGGACTCCCACCCGTCCTCTCCCCGGCGGCTAAACTCGACAAGCTTCGCAAAATGGACGCCCTCCACAACCGGGAAGTAGAAGAGACTATAGCCACAAGTTACGAGGAAGAGTGTGGCAACCAATAGAACCAGAGGACATGTATTAGGCGGGGAGCCAAACATACCGATCGATGATCTAAGTCACTTAAGGCCTATGACTGCACAACAGTTTATGAACAGGTATATAGAAAAATCAAAATATAAAATATGAGGGGTTTTCTCAAAAAACTGGAGAAATTCTCAATATAGAGGCTCTCTACAACTGAAAAGTAGAATATTATAAAATAAAACTATGGAAACGGATTAAATCGCGTATAATGAATTTACAATTCACCATCACCCACCCAGTCACCCGTTGACCACGAACGCTGTAAAGTGTTCGAAACGTCGGGATGAATTGTAAATTCATTATACGCGATTTAATCCGATTCCATAGTTTTATTTAATGAGTAACTATCGCGGTAACCGAAGACAATATTAGAAGACAATAGTCACAAGTTACGGCGCAAATTCGTACAATACATTTTCAAATTTAATACAATTTCAAATTTAATACAATTTCAAATTTAATACATTTCAAATTTAATACAATTTCAAATTTAATACAATTTCAAATTTAATACATTTTCAAATTTAATACATTTTCAAATTTAATACAATTTCAAATTTAATACATTTTCAAATTTAATACAATTTCAAATTTAATACAATTTCAAATTTATGCAATACATTTTTACTCTTACTCCTCTGGCGCGACGATTCAGTCTGTCTTGGCCTTTCCTTTTTCGGCTAACGACGCGCTATTTCAATATTCATGCAAAATGAGGTTTAATACAGCGTACATCCGATAACATTCTCTCTGCTATATTACTTTTAGGGTTCCGTACTTCAAAAGGAAAAAACGGAACCCTTATAGGATCACTTTGTTGTCCGTCTGTCCGTCCGTCCGTCCGTCTGTCAAGACCCTTTTTCTCAGGAACGCGTGGAGGTATGAAGCTGAAATTTATATCAATTACTCAGGTCTACTGTCCCTTGAAGCTGTGAAAAAATCAAACTTCTAAGCCAACGCAATCAAAAGATACAGCCGTTTATGCCGCAAATTTTCGACACTTGCAAGGGAATCAAAACCTACAGGGTGCTTCCCGTGAACTCAGAATCTTGAAATTTGGTACGAAGCAACGTCTTATAGCATAGATAAAGGAAAAATTACGAAAACCATAAATTTTTAGTTACATCACATAATATTTTTTTTTAATAATATTCGTTGTTTTCCTTCAGGTTCCAGGAACTGCAACTAGGCCAAGAGCGTCGTCGACCAACGAACGGGGCTACATCGCCAGGCAGCTCTGGGACTTCACCGGGGCGGTCGAACGCGAGTTCGGATCGCTTCAGTGAAATTAAGTCTTCATTACGCGAGTTGCGAAGAGGACTCAATGAGGTTTGCAATGTTTTATACACCGTGGGCCTGAATAACCTGAAAGTTTTTCGCCTCGCGTTTTTCATATAAAAATTAACAAAAAAATATGAAATGTAATTTTTAGACATTTTTTTTAACTATTTTTGAATGTATTTTCACGTAACAAGTAAATGTTATTCATAAAACTTGCACTGAAAATGAGTTGTAACGTTTTTTTTTCTAAAAACCTCATTTTTGAAAGGTTTTACTTCTCACTTTTTGATATCTATCAATGAGGATAGTGAGACTATTCTTCTTAATGGCACCAACGCCTTTAACTTATTCTAAACTTATTCTAATTTAATTAAGTAAATAAAAAGGCCAATAAGGATTTTTTTTCAATTGGTAATTCTGAAACTAGGAGATATCCAGAAAAGTTTATATGACATTATAGTCCCTAAACGTGGTCAGGAATAGACTGTTAAAATCTTTCGGATTGTACAAGTTTCTAATGGGTCTGCAACGCGCATTTTTTTTTTTTACAAAAACGGTACATGCCTCGGTATACATTTTTAAATTGTGACACCCCTTGAGTTTAAGGCGTCCATAGGTTACGGTGACCGCTTTCAATCAGTTTGCCACCGACGGTATAAAAAAAACATAAAAATTTACTCGCTTTTTCCAGGTTACAGCGCCATACAACTCAGCGTCCAATGCTACCAACACTAATATGTAAGTATAAATTGCATGCACAGATGTCATATATACCATAGATCAAGCAAACGTATCTACTTAGCGTGTCAAATGAACTCAGTGAAATCCACTGAGTTGTCCGTCTTTACTCGCAGCTTGCAGCTTTCGGGCGTCAATTTTTGTAAGTTGAAGTCAGCCAAAACATAAAAAATGCCTCGTTACGTGATATTCAATTGCAACAACACAAAAATTATGAACAATCAAGAGCCTGAGACATATTTAAAATTACAGGCAAGAATCAACTTCAGTACAAAATTTGACACGCTCGGCCCTTATACAAATATATGAATTTGTTTCTTCTATCTAAATTAAGTTCTGTGATTGCATGTATATATGTAAACACTTTATTGTACATAAGACAAGTTAGGACATAGAAATACAGTATAGTTATGGTGTACAAAGGCGAACTTATCCCTGTAAGGGATCTCTTCCAGTCAACCTTTGAGCGAATTGAGAGGAAAAACTAATTAAAACATGATAGACAAACAAACACTATGTACAGAAAAGAAAAATTTATAGTTCAATGATTACCCCAGTAATGTATACGTAGCTGACCGTCATGCGCGGATCCATGGGGTCATGAGCTCCCCTGGAGCCTAGGTTGGCCATACAAATTGACCTCGTGACCCCCTGGGTTGAGCACACACACCACGTGCCCCCAAGAATTTCAATACATAGGAAACATCCATGACTCAGGAACAAATATCTGTGGTCATCACACAAATAAATGCCCTTACCGGGATTCGAACCCGGGGCCCTACCCACTAGGCAAGACCGGTCGTCAATATAATGATAATAATGTGAAAACGCATTAACATTGAATATATTTTAACAGTACTTTCTTGTACGTAGTGACAGCAACCGCCTGTGTCCTCCGAGCCCGCCATCCGACGCCGATGACGCCGACACCGGTGAGCTGCGGCTGCCGTGCGAGTTCTGCGGCGTCCCTATACTAGCCGACGACTTAGTTTTGCACCAGGTAAGCTTTTGAGACACAACGATATAGAGTATAAGAGACGCGATTGTTTAACCCCCGACGCAAAAACGACGGGGTGTTAATGTTATAAGTTTGACGTATCTGTTTGCGTGTGTGTCTGTCTGTCTGTCTGTTTGTCTGTCTGTGGCATCGTAGCTCCCGAACGGATGAACCGATTTGGATTTAGTTTTTTTTTGTCTGAAAGCTGAGTGAGTCGGGAGTGTTCTTAGCCATGTTTCATGAAAATCGTTCCACTATGTCGCGGTCGGGAGTTTTTTCAAAATTTTAATTTTTGTATTTACACGGGAACACAGAACACCCCACTAGAAGCCAAATGCAAGCGATATTGTTCGAGACGCAAATCACCAATCCTTGCGGGGTGAGGCGGGCGCGCACGGTGCTGCCATTGGTCGTTTCAAATAATGGCGCGCCTTTATGATTAGCAGTAGGGATGGGAATGGGACATGTCTATTATAGACAATGGTACCGGTACCAGTACTGTGGTGAATTTGTTTTGCAACAAATTATAATATTATAATTAAATTATAATAAGGCCTAGTTACCCTTCGGGTTGGAAGGTCAGATGGCAGTCGCTTTCATAAAACTAGTGCCTACGCCAAATCTTGGTAGTAGTTTCCAAAGCGGACCCCAGGCTCCCATGAGCCGTGGCGAATGCCGATGCCGGGATAACGCAAGGAGGATGATAATTGTGATAGCATCTCAATAAAAATCATTCTAGTAACTAATAACTAAACTGTGCATTTTTACTTACGTTTACTAAGTTAAATAACCAACTAAATATTCTAAACTAATCAATGAACTAAATACCACTACAGACTCTACAGATTCTAGATAATTATTCACTATTACAAATCTGCTTTCTTTTATATTTCATAAAATGGTAGCACATGGTACGAACGGCAGTACGAAGTTCCCGCAACAGGCATAAACTAACATGGCCCCATGCCTAGTCGTTTACGTGAAAGGGATAGCATATCACATTGTTAACTCGGTAAAGAGGGATGGACGCGCCTCGGCGCCGCTCAGCACAACCATATTGACCAGTATAAATGAACTCCGCGGACAATAAACAATATTCAACAAAATAATTAATTTGACTTAACTGTGGAATGTTGTTCCATCTTTTTTACATGTAGAAGTGTTAGAAGACTTGCCACACCACTTTATGCTGTAAGAGACCATTGTTTGCAACCAAAATTGATTATTTAAGATTTTTTCCCGAGCGGACACGGACACTGTTAGCGGGTCGTATACTTGGGCGCTACTGATCGGTGTCGCACGCGTTCAAACTTTTATAAACCTGATTTGTCGTATGCTTGGTGACCGCGAGTCGCCCTGTAAGGGCCATCTTGTTGTATTGATCTGTGCACGGGAACGACTATCTTTTGTTTATTTCGATTGCCGATAGCTTATTAGAATAGAATATAATAGAATAGAATAATGTTTATTCAGGCAACACACATCATTGCATTACATAAGGACAAATAAAGTACAAAGAAACAATTATAAAATCTAGAAGAAGAAAACAATACAAACAAATGAAAAGAATATGTGAAGCTGAAATGGTCTCCACTCAGCAATGCAGTTGGCACGACTAGGCGTTGCCAACGGCGCTGGTATTCTGTGGAGCCAGCAAGGAGTGCGGGACGGCATATTGCGCGACTTAAGTAATACAATTAGGTGATACATACATACGTATATTACATACGTTATTAGCTTTTGGTGGGACCAAGCGTGCCCGAATTCAGTCAAAACGTCTAATAGGTACTACTCACAACTTTCGCGCGGCAATAGGCTACTTGCCTCCTAATCAAATCAGCTTATTTTTAAGAACTGTCAAAACGAATTTGAACAGCAAGTCAATATGGAATTAATATGAAATAGAATTGAGTGACGTCACGGTCAACTCAGTTACTTTATATATTTCTACCTGACTTGTTAAATAGAAATTGGATTTAAGAATAACTTCTGTCCATGTTTTTCTTATATTTATCTGATGCTTTATTTCGTGCATGGTATTTTAACTACAGTTAAGTTCCCTATTTTTGTAAATGGAAGCAACTACCACAGCCTTGATAAAAAAAAAAACTAGAAATGGATTTTTTTTGTTATAACGATACTTACTGTTGTCATACAAAAGTCACTCAATAGTGCCACATGCAAAACGGTTGACATAGACGGTGGCGCCCCCATTATCTTCTACTCTTTTTGCTAGGCTGAACTAGGTATAACCTAACCACAAACTTAAAATTTTGAAAAACCCCCGACCGCGGCATAGTGGACCGATTTTTATGAAACATGGCTAAGAACACTCACGACTAACTCTCAAACAAAAAAAACTAAATCGCAATCGGTTCATCCGTTCGGGAGCTACGATGCCACAGACAGACACACACACAGACAGACAGACAGACAGACACGTCAAACTTATAACACCCCGTCATTTTTGCGTTGGGGGTTAAAAACAATCAGTCATGTGCACCGTGTTTTAAGATAAAAAAAATTGGCAAGTAAAATGCAAGCGCTATTTTTTAGGAAACTCGAAAAGCGCTGGAAATATTTAGGATATTTTTTTAGCATGATTATTTGAACCCTCGTCGTTCGTTTATAAAAAAAAAACTTTCTACAGGATGTATTTTGATAGCGGGTCAGTGAGACAGCTCTGTAAACTGTAAAATTAATCAATCTTTAAAAGCCCTTCTTCATTAATTTCAAATCGAATAAATGTCCGTAAAAACGGTTTTCGCGTAGCTGCACTCACTGACCCGTTCTCTATCTAACTACAATATAAAAGATAATTCATTATTGTCCCGGAGCTGTAAGTTCACATTTTTGACACATGACAGCGTCCACAAAACGTAAACTGGCGCGACCTAATGAAATTTTGAATTAAATCCTGTAATAATATTTAAAAAAATCAAGTACTTAAAAACAATATATCGCGATCGCTTACTTTAAACATCATCTAATACATGTTACATTTTGCGGATCTTCGTTAATTACTATTTTACTTTATCAGTTTTAGATTAATTTATCACGCAGAATTTACTTATTATGTCATTTATCATTCATTTTTATTTTTAAGCTGTGGCAGAGTCTGTCATTTCGATTCAAATGACATTTCAGTAAGTTGATAGAAATCGTATATTCGATTCAACCAATTCGTAAATAATCGCTAGATTTGGCAAAGGATACGTCTTAGCCACATCGCAACATACTTCAAAATAAATGTGTCAAAAATGTGAATTTACAGCTCAGGCACAATAGTAGTTAGTCAGTATTAACGTTCACGTGAGCGTCAGGACCCCTGGACCACTACAGATATTTGATGTTTAGTACATACTAAAATTTAGTACCTATTTGATACTATTTGGTACCTGAGTACATATATTTGGTACCTCCACTGATATCGAAAAATCGAGCGAATAAAGTGGCCAGACATTCTGACGTCAGGATGTCTGGACCATTTTTGGTTTACATAGTTCTAGACAACACTACTAATTGATATCTTAGTCAATATTTACTACCTATTTGGTCAGGTACCAAATAGGTAGTAAATATTGATAAATTTTAGTATGTACTAAACATCAAATATCTGTAGTGGTCCAGGGGTCCTGACGCTCACACTTTCACATATTATACTGACTAGAGAAGAGATGGGCCGAATAAGAATATTCGGCTAAATACGAATATTAGTTAACTTACATTATTTATTTGATAAATATTCGGCAATGTAACCGAACTATCCGGCCGCTTACGAACTGAAAAAAAATCCGAATATTCCGAATATCTTTAATACTGACTAACCGTTCTAACCCTGAGATGAAATAATCACGAAACGTTGATATATGATACATCAAATGCAAAATATTTTATTGTTATCGCGTCTGTTTACACCATCAGTCAAAAGGCCAGTGTTACGCGGATAATAGGCCGGTTGAAAGGCAATATTTACGTAAACTCATATAAACAACTGAATCAAATACGCGAAAGAGTATAAATACTAGGTCGAAGGTTTCTAAGAGCACTGTCTTCAGCCGAGGTTACAGCAAGACGGTTATCTTCAATTTTAATGAAGTTGTGCAGTGACAGTATAAAAAAAAGCTTGTGTTCTAAGGCAGTGGCATCATCTTTGGACTTCTATGCTGCTGTGAGAGACGAGTAATAGTACTAAGTAAAGATATGTACTAGCGCTACGATAGGTACTCTATTTGAAACAGCGAACCAGCTGGAAACCCTGTGTTAAATTAAATCTAAAGCCTGGAAATCGTGATACATTGTGTAAATCGTTCAAAAGGACAATAATGTCCGTAAGTGTTCAGGTGTAAATAGTGAAACCATGAACGTCATCGCAACCAGCGTTTTGTGCTTGATATTCCTCAATCAATTCCAAGCAAAGAAAACGCATGATTATATGACAAAACGGGCAAAATTACTCAATGACGACTCCCAACACGCACTCGGGAGCAAACTCAGACTCTCAGACAAAGAGACTCTTGTCAACACCCAACTGATGTTCTTTAAAAATGTAGACATGGATAATGTGCCGCTCTCTGGACAATATTTCTCGTACAGGGATAAGATGAGGAACACGCGGCTGTACGATGTGATCCGCCACATGCCGAAGGGCGCCGCCCTGCATGTACACGGCTCGCTCATGCTCGACCCAGATGACCTTGTAAAGCTCACTTACGAAGAACACTTGTACATATGCCTCACGGACAACCATTTAAAATTCTACGCCTCCGATAACATCCCGAAGCAACCCTGCCCAGTCCCGTGGAAACTTTTAGAACACATCAGAACAAATCAATTCGAAGTACCAGGATTTGACGCGATGCTGAAACAGCGCCTAACTTTAGGCGCCGAGGACGGTTTGAACTCTGATTCTGACGAAAATGCCTCGTGGGAGCAATTCGTCAAAACTATGGGTCCGATCTTGTCCCTGATACAGTACCGGCCTCTGCGTGAGAAGTACATATACCAGTCACTGCAGAACTTCCTCGACGACAACGTTTTATACGTCGAGATTAGACTCAATCTGTACCCTCTGTATGAACTAAACGGCACCGTGCACGATAAGCTGTACATGGCCGCGCTGCATCACAACGTAGCGAAAAGGTTCAAGGAGACCAATCCCGACTTCGCCGGCTTGAAGATCATTCTTTCTCCCAGCAGAAAACTTAGTATGGAAGGTATACAATATGAGGTAGACCTGGCTGGCTTAGCGAAGCAGAAATATCCCGATCTCATCGCCGGTTTTGATCTCGTCGGCCAGGAGGATAAAGGGAAACCTTTAAAGGAGCTCCTGCCGGTTCTGCTGCGAGCGAAACGCGTTGTAGATTTCTATTTCCACGCAGGCGAGACCAGACAGTACGGTACGGCGGTGGACGAGAACTTGTTCGACGCCGTATTGTTGGGAGCGAAAAGAATAGGCCACGCGAACGCTCTAGTGAAACATCCGAGCTCATGAAAGCCGTGCAGAATAACGATATAGCTATAGAAGTGAGCGTGATATCGAACTCGGTGTTATCTGTGGTGAAGGATATGCGGAGCCACCCGCTAGCGATACTTTTATCTCAGGGACTCCCCGTGGTGTTATCGAGCGACGACCCCGGCGTGTGGGGGGCGAGACCTCTGACCGACGACTTCTACGTGGCGTTCGCGGGTGTAGCGAGCAGGCAAGCGGACTTAAGACTGCTGAAACAGTTGGCGATCAACTCTATAAGATACAGCTGCTTCGACGACAAGGGAAAGACGAGGCTGTTCAGGATCTTTGAGAAGAGGTGGGCGAGTTTGTAGGGACTTTTATTGAGGAATATGGAATGGGTAGCTAGTCTTAGTTTTAAACAATTATTGTTTTAAAACTGATTACATTGTTCTACTGATTGTGTGCACATATTACATATCTTCGTAATAAATTGCTGGATTGTAAGAACGATTTATTTTTACCCCCCACCGCAAACCAACGATCAAACTCGGACAGCTAAAAGACTTCACGGCTAGTTAGATATCACTTATATTATATCCTAATCTGAACTCAAAAATAACTACAAAAAATCCTATTTAGGTGCTAATAATATATCATAAGGTAAATTGAATCGCACGCCTTTGCCCTAGGCCTATCTTACGGCCCAGCTACGACATTGGTCTAAGCACGACAGCGCTGAGCGGCAGCCATACGTGCGAATGAAAAGTCCCATCGCTGTGTCTCGCTCCAATGTATGGCCGCCGCTCACCGCTGTCGCGCTTAGACCAATGTCGTGGCTGAGCCGTTACAGACAATATAAACTAGACGCCAGGGGCCCATTTCTCAAAACTGAAAGTTACAAGTTACAAGCGGAAGTCTCTTTCCAACTTGTCATATTAGACATTGACAACCACTTGTAAATTGTAACTTGTAGCTTCGAGAAATGGGCCCCTGGGGCCTATTTCTCGAAGCTATGAAGAAATGGGGCCCAGTGGCCCGTTTCTCGAAAGGTACAAGCCTTGTATTACAAGTGTGTTTCCATGACAACCCATACGATTTGACAGTTCGCGCACTTGTAATACAAGGCTTGTACTCGAAAACGCTATGTTTCTCAAAACGACAAGCCTTGTATTACAAGTGCGCGAACTGTCAAATCGTATGGGTTGTCATGGAAACACACTTGTAATACAAGGCTTGTACCTTTCGAGAAACGGGCCACTGGTAGTAGACAATCTACACATTCACAGATTTGCATACTGTTTGCACACGGCTAAAAAACGTGAACAAAACGACTGTTTACTTTTTTAAGATCTGCCTGTAAACCCTGCCCTTTTTCAAATAAATTATTGTTTGTTTGTACTTTTAGGTATTTTCTACTCCCGCGTTGTTATTCGTCATTTACAGTGACGTGCATAGATCGTTAAAACCCTACATAAAAGATGCCCGCCCCCGGCCGGCGCCCCGCGCACCCACGCATAGGATATAGCTCTTAAAGTATTGTTGGGTAGCCTTTAAGGGATATAGCGTGGGTGCGCGGGGCGCCGGGGGTTGCGGCGGCACGGGGGAGTGCGAGCGACAGGGTGAGGCTGGAACAGATGAGAGGCCGACAAGTCAAAATACAGGAAACAGTGTGAATTTCACGAAAGTTGTTCAAGAAAACTATTAAAAACTAAGTGCATGGTCGTAGAAAAAGTATTGTATGCAACGGTGTTTAACTGAGTCAAAAAAGACAGAAAATTTGTCGGTTAACCAAAACCAAGCGGATCTGTCACAGAGCGACCTGTCTTTAACCTTCTTGGTCGTGTAATATTTTCATTGGACATTTACCTTTAGGAGCCTTTTGAGGGTAGATTTTCTTCTTCTTTACATCCTGTTACCGTCTGCTGGGGTGTAGGGCTTGAATCATAGTTCTCCATTTACTCCGGTCTTGGGCAGTTTGAGTAACCTCCCACCCCAACCCTAACACCCTGAGCTCTTGCGGGTTGCTCTTGAGAGTAGATTTTGTTATTTTTTTTAAGAAGTACCTATAGGCTATATATACAGTACCGGTCAAAAATTTAAGTTCACTCCTTGTTTTCAGTACAATTGACTGCTTTAGAGAGATAGTTTTTTGTAGTTCAGACGTCAAAATTTGTTTCGCAAACAATTTATATTTTTTTAACATCTGTTTCCCTCAAATCTTATAGGCTAAATAATTATTTGGCCTATATTATCTGGCTAAAACTGTGTTTCGTGTAAAGATGTGTCTCAATTAGTGGCAAAGGCAAGGCCATAAATATAACTAGCATTTTGCCGTCATGTTTATTAGATTTTAGTGAAAGAAAGGTACGTGAATTGTGTCTAACTAGTAAAACAAATCTCCACAAAACAATAAATATAAGTTGAAAACATATTTCGACTACCAAACCGAAGATAATTATCGTACAAAAGTACTCATTTGTACCGAAATCAAAGGGTGAACTCAAACTTTTGACCGGTACTGTATGTACTTTTATTGCTGACTCTACCGACAATTTTTTTAATGATAAATGAGGTTGGTACGTCAAGTCATCAGCCAAAGTTAGTTATTAGATAACAAAGGCAGTTTTATTGACTGTATAGAAGTACATTCACGAGCTTTAATTTGGGACCCAAGGTTGAATATCGTGCAGAATAACTTTCGCTATTTAGAGCTAATATTGTAACGCTGTCAATGTCATAATGTTTACCATCGACAACTTAACTTTTTGTTCTTCACATTAAACTACTTGACTGACACTGACGCGAAATATCTCTTTGCATAGAGGTTATCACTTCAAGGGTCGATTAGATATGACATTTTATGTATTAACTTGACATTCAACATTATTGCACTAAAGTTTCGACCTTATTGCATTATGAATGTTCTAACAACATTTAACGGAAACGGGTCACAAATTAAAGCTCGTGACTGTACATATGATAGATAGATAGATAGATAAGTTATTTATTGGCAGACTGCAAACACACACAATACAATACACAATTTAAAACACACAAATTTGGCGCAACATAAAAAAAGACACAGAACAGTAAAATACAATTGATACAGTAAATAAAAACAAAAATAACAAAAAAGATAAAATAAAAAGAATATACAAACTGTGTGCGTTGCAGCAGGACAAAAGGGTCATATCTGAGTCCAATAGATCAGCTGCGCGCCGACCATTCGTCAATGGTCAGCGTGTCACTAAAGCCAGTCTTATATTGTATTTCAGACCGGCTGTCGCCCAGACCTAACCCAGTACCGACCGAACAAGTCCTCCCGCCCCCGCTCCCCGCGCCCGCGCCCCCCGCGCCCGCGCCTTGCGGCCGAGGTGGACGACCCCGTCATACCCTGCGAGTTCTGTACAGAGTCGCTACCGGTCTATCTTATTAGTGAACATCAGGTAAGCTGTCTATCTTATTAGTGAGTATCAGGTAAGTTGTCATCTTCATTATTGAACATCAGGTATGCTGTCGACCGTATTAATGAGCATCAGGTAAGCTGTCCACCTTATTAGTGAACATAAGGTAAGCTGTCTATCTTATCAGTGAACATCAGGTACCTAAGCTTTCTACGTTTTAGTGATCATCAGGATAGGTTAAATCGTCTACCCTATTAGTAGCCATCAGGTAAGATATCTGATAGAACAAAAATTTGGAAAAAATACACCCGTAAGCGATCTAAAGGGATGACTCATTACCATCAAAAACAATTAGGCGTATAATCTACTCCTGTAGACATAATACTAATAAATCAAATAATTTTTTACCTTGTAAAGTGAACTATTGTATTTAATTTCTTACTAAACTGACGCGATAACTCAAAAGTAGTTTTGGCCTCCAACACAAGAGCAGCACCACTTTGCTCAGTCTAGACTACAAAGAGATGTATCCATTTTTACAAGCTTTTATTTAACTTGCCTTGTTAGTATGTTAGTGTGCGTCAAAACGTAGAAGCTAAATTTGACCCACTTCCCGTTTTCCTATTTAGCTGATATTTCGCGTCTCGGAGAGCAGTAGATAACTGTTGAAAGAAAGGTACAGTCAGCGATAAAAGCTTGTGCCAAAAATGAAATTTTTGCAAGTAAACTTATTTTCACCTTATTACAATTAGAGATGGGCGGCGGGAAAATACCCGGGGTAGATATCGGGTATTTACCGGGTATTTACCCAATCTACCCGATATTTACCTTTTCTACCCTAATGGGTGGGTATAAATAAATATTGTAATAAAATGGGTCATAAATTGAATTTAATCGTGAAAAAATGTTTTCTTGGTATTGTATAATATATTTATATTTTATTAATATAGTTCTATAAACATATATCGAAGTATTTGTATTGAATAAGGAATTTGTTAAATATCATTGACATGCTTGTGTGTTAGTTACCTCCTCCTCCTAAACGGCTGAACCGATGGGGATGAAATTTTGTGTGCTTATTATAGTTCCTCTCAAGTAACAATTTCTGGTCCTATAGTGGTCGAGGACACCAAATTAAATCACACTAAATGGTCCTATAAATAGTCTATATTGGTACTGTAGAGCCGATTTGGCGCAATTATGCAGCCATTTAGTGATATAATAGGGCTATAGCAGTATCATCCGTGACGTTTAAGGTCTATAATGGTGATGTGATGATGACTATTGTGCTAATTTGTTGACATAGAGGACACAGTAACGCTATTATAGTATCAATTTATGCTATAGTAGCATTTGAGATTCCGTTATACAGGTTTTTTGTTCTGTAATAGCAGTTGCCGTCCCTTTTAATGCAAATGAATGAAATTTCTAAAATAATTTAATGTGTGTAATATTTAACAAAAACTGTTCTAAACGAGGAACTTTATGAAAAGCGGCGTGTGAACTTGTGAAGTTTAGTGTCAATTAACATAATTTGGATTTCGTATACTTCCATCATTAGAATCATCATCATCATCATCATTACTGCAAAAAGGTATGCGATGGAAATTTTACCGTTAAAAAGAATATTAGTTTAATGGAGTATTTTAAATGCGCCCTCGATGTATACATGTTTTGAATAAAATAAATAAATATAATTCAATACAATAAAATTATTGGCACCATAGTTTCTACTATGGATCCAAGAAGTAAAACATACGCTTTTATAGTTCGACTATATCACTTATCATACGCATTCACTGCCATAAGCCCGCCATCGTGGATTCAATTAGGGTTGCATGAGAATTTAACTATGATCCAGTTTAACTTATAAGTTCTTTATATAGAAAACAATACTTGATTTCAATGTTTTACTATAAGTAGAAAGATCTTTTAAACAGTGTTAATAAATGTTGTTTTCTTTTTAGTATGACAAATCTAAACTACAATTGGTCGCTATGTGTATTTTTAAAGTTAATTTCTAGAAAAACACTGTACGGAACCAGAAACCGTATCTTTGGCCTGATTTCATAATTACGATGTATAAACACCATAAAGCAGCCTTTTAAGGTCAAAATTGTCATTTAAAAGTAATCGTTTTCTACTCTTATATATCTGATTTGGTTTATAAAACATATAGTAAACTCAGCTATAACGCTATTGTGTTTTAAAAGAGATACCGAAACCATTATTCAACAGGTCTGTGATATCATAGACTAAATTAAATAAAGGAAGACGTGTAACTCAGTACATCGTTTTATATGTTTGACTCGTAAAACAATAGATGGCATTACTATACTCTCGCGACAAATGGTATTGTTCAATTCACGAAATAATTTCATTTAAATGACCTAAGTCGTATTATTTCAAAATTTGGAACATGATCGTACAACATTATCACTATATAACACCGAAATTAACAAAAACAATTAAGTCATTTTTTACCAATCGGGTACTTGAATCAGATTCAATTCATGGGAAGTGTTTTGTACGTTTGATGACTAATAGCAAACATTATAATCCGGTAGATGGCGCGTATGCAAGATGCACAACACTGCATGCTAAACAAAGTTGGCACATTGAAGATAAGTTTTAAATTTAATTTATTTATTGTTCGAATGTGAGTAGTTAAAATCGCTGTCAAATTGTCAATAGAAATTGCCAACAATGTAAACAAACCATTATACAAAATATCAATATTTTAGCACAATTTTATTATTTCAAAGGTTGGATTTAGCCAGTATCTGATGAGTTAGAATGAAAATTAAAGACATTTTGACAACGTACAAGGTTTGTTTACATTGTTCACAAATTCTATTGACGGCGACTTTATAAATGATGAATTGATGATAGGGTTAGTATTTTGTAACATCACAATCTGCCAGAATTTGGCGTACAATACTCTTGACTCTCAATATGCACATTCATTATCATTAGTATTTGTTTTTTTTTTGCACAAGTTTTAACGATTATTCTAAATTATCTTGGACGTACATCCCAGAATAGGCAAAATATGCTACGTAAAATATTACAACCCTAAGTGCGGATGTCAGGAAGGATTTCAAAGGCGAAAATCAAAAATGGCGGCTTAAATATATGGGATATCGGTCCTGCATCCGATATCGGATCGTATAATGTGAAAACACACTAAGACGGAAGTATTACTTTCAGATTATTTTATTTTTATTACTATAAAAATGTTTTACCACAAACAGCTACATATATCAGCACGACAGATTTTTTTAAATATATGAATGTGGAATAAAACAATATATTATAAGTCAATTTTATTAATTAAATTCTTTGAAAAGTTTCTTAATTATCATGCTAAGTGTTGAAATGCATTGAAATATTTATTTTCAGTACAGATGGTGTTTTTTTTTACGCACTAGTGCGAGAAGTGGTTCATTACGAGTATATGTCAGGTCTAAACTTCGGAGGGCCATCTGTACTGAAAAACGTCGTACGATACACGTGCGAAAAGGAAATTCGTAACTCGTGTCGATTTTTACGCACTTGTATCGTAATGCACTATTTCCAAGTAGGCATATTACAATGATATGAACGTCAAATAAAGCTACGCCGGCTTTAACCCTACGCCTCAGCCACTTTTTTTCAAAATACACATGCAAAAGTATTCATAAAGAAAATATTAACAGACTGCTCTATGGAAATTAATTTCAATAAATTATACAAAGTACAAAGCTACTATGCTTAATAAGAGATGTTAGAGATACTGTATAGAGTCTCTAAGTGTCAAGGTATATCTAAAAAAATAAAAAAAATATACATGATGAAGAAAAAAAAACGAACTGATACAAATAAAAAATAACGATTAGGGCTTGCATTCCGGAATTCCGGAATCTCGAAATTCCGGAATTTCGGACAATTTTTCCGATATTACAGTTCCGGAATTGAAACACATAATCTCGAAAATTCCGGAATTGAAAAAAGATATATTTTTGAACGAAAACGTGTAATATCAGCCTGGTTATTTTACAAAACTACTACCGCGTCTATAAAAGATATGTAAATTCATTAAGTTAGACACTCCTCGGATTCAGGTAGTGCCTATTTTATGACCAAAGGGTTGCATCCAGGGCTAGTTAGAGCGAGATAGTGTAGTTTTAACCCGCTAATATTATACCATTGTCACTTTCTAGTTTTGCTCTCAATTGTTTTAGCTAATAAGTGAAATATATAATCATTTTAAAGTAAATATTTGTTGTAGAAAGTTTTGTTTTGTGATAATTTAAAATTACTAGCCGGGAGTTGAGTGTTATGCTCGAATACTGAAGGATAATTAAACATAAATAACATTAGGTACATTATTAATATTATTATTTTATTGTCGTTATTTATGCTCAATTTATTAGATCGAACTTATATTTCAGTAATAATCTAAATTAAGGGTCCCCCCACATCTAGCGTCTCGCGAGCGTCGCGTCGGGCCAACTGTATGGAAAAAGACGTCGCGTCGACGCGACGTCGACGCGGCGTCATGCTTTGCCCATACAGTTGGCCCGACGCGACGCTCGCGAGACGCTAGATGTGGGGGGACCCTAAAGCGGCATAAACTCAAAAATTTACTTCTTTTCTCATAGCACTGAATATTTTAGGCATACAGTCTTAAGTTCAGAAGCAAATCGTAGTATTTAGTATTACATTCATTCACAAGCATAACGTCGTAGTTACTTTATACACTTTTCACAAAGACGTGTGCATATTTTACTAAACTCTATCTAAGTCTATTACCACTTACCACAAAATCAAAAGATTTGAGAAGCAAATGTATGGAAAATGATGTATATAAAAGAATGATTTATTTTTTTACAAAAAATTAAGGTGTAGGTACATGTAGGTACCTAGGAATAAATCATAAAATCTGTCTTTTTGGGCTAGCTTGGATATCTTTTGTCCCTACTCGAGTCTGATAAAGGTAATTCAATATTTATTTTATTATAGTTATGTGAACAAGACGTTATGCAATTCTTGTAAATTATTATTTTTATATTATTTCGATGCTCAATGGATAAAAAAATAACTTTAACGTTGACCACTATCAGAAAACTGGCACTAAAACCTCGTTTGTATCGTTAACTGTATTAGTTCGAAATACCTTGCAAGACCGATTTTGACGCAAAATGGGCTTTCCTGTAAAATTACTAAAATGAAAATTTCGGTGTTATACGCCTTTCAGGTACGGAGTTATTGTCTTAAACGTCGATTTATAACAAATTTCAGTTTAAAATTGTATTATTCATCAAAAATCCACCAGAAAACCAAACCAAAAAAATTGTTCAATTCCGGAACTAGTTCCGGAATTCCGGAATTGAAGTCCAATCTCGAAAACCAGTTCCGGAATTGAAAACCGTCCGATATTGCAAGCCCTAAATTCTAATTTGTGAAATTCATCGGAGCGATGGTTCAACTCCTGTGCTGTCAGGTCAAGTTGGTATTGACAGTTTAGAAGCTCATCGCTTAAGGCAGCTGTTACATTTTGATGTATTTTGAATTTGCTTAGCTTTAGATATTTTTTAATTTTATTTGACCCTTTCAACGTCACTCTGGGATCACTGCCGCCCTCTATGTGCACAGACTGTTTTAAATCTACAGGGTCTTTCATTGGGGAGCATGATGCACTGTCATGAACCACATCTAAATCAAATATATTATATTCAGCAAATATACTTAAATTGTTTTCAGCCAGAGCGGAGTTCCCGGAGCAATACTTGCAATACCATTTTGAATCCGACTCCTGCAGTTGCTGCTCGAGGTCCCGGATGCGTTGTAATGCCTGCTCATGTATCTCTTGGCA
This sequence comes from Leguminivora glycinivorella, assembly GCF_023078275.1. NCBI lineage: Eukaryota > Metazoa > Arthropoda > Insecta > Lepidoptera > Tortricidae > Leguminivora > Leguminivora glycinivorella. The sequence continues at coordinate 16,592,732 of NC_062989.1, read as the reverse complement.
TTGCTGGAACCGATCAATGACTGCCTAGAGGTCATCCCGTTGTCCTTGCAGGTCTTCATACTTGACATCTTGGTTGGCTGATTGCTGATTTTTGAGGCTTGTGTTTGTTTCATTCTAGCCACCATCACATCCCGGTGTGTTGTAACCTTGGTAGTTTGTTCTGTAACATTATTCATCATGTGAGATATTGAAGCCTAAATGTATTGTTAAAATATATTAATTAGGGCTTATAACAGGATATAATGTGATTAAGATACAAGAATATGGAACCACAGCCTTGATTTTGTTAACAAGATTTCATATAACAAACTTTGTAATTCACTTTGTTGCAAGTTACACGGGATAGCAGTGAGTAAGGTTTTATTATTTCGAGTTGATTTAACAAAGAAAATGTAAATATGGAAGTTAAAATACTATTATGTACTTCAAATGTTTACAAACAGAAAACACAAAAATAACCTATGACAGTTACTAGTTCTAGACAAATAATCTGAAAAACTACACTTAAATATTAAGTAAGCTATACTCATCTGTAAAAAACGCTAATTAATTATAATTGTAAATCTTGAACGCTATCCGTTGACGGTTGGCGTAGTTTTTTCGTCAATATTTGGCTTCTTAGGCTGCATGAAAACTTATGATAACACTTTCTCATTTTAATTAAAATACGATACATCACTGTAATTCCTTATATTTTACATTTTTAATATTTATAACACATTATTGAAATGATATACGCACGAAGCTTGAATTTGACGTTTTTTTTTTTTTTTTTTTTGAATTTTATGGCCTGGTTACGAGACCTTTAAGCCAAGTCTTTAATTTTATATAATAAGTCACTGGTTGACACTTCACTATTGTTATGATTAAGTTATTAAAGATTTATCACTGTATTTTTAATGAACTTATAAATTGGCTTATATGTTTGAACGTCTTTTAGTATTGAATTTGACGTTTAACCCGGTCGGTGTTGCCTGTCCAGGCGTTGGTATCTCCTGCGAATTGCAAAGTATGCGTTAGGGCCCGCACAGACGGGCGACTCAACTTTTTTGTCTGCGGAGATCGGTCTATGGGCTAGTATGAAAGTGCGCACACGTTGCAACGCAACCTTTTTGTCTGCGGGTTCGACGAGTGACGACAAGCCTGCGACGTAACTGTCTCATTCTCTATATGTTTCAATGCAAGTGCGCACACGGTGACAAAATAGTCGCCGGTCGGTTGTCATTTTGACAGTTATCACTCAACCGCCTGGGCAAACGTATGTTATTATTCGAAAAAAAATATAATTTTAAATGCCGATTGTTGAAGTCGACATTGATACCTGTCGTTTAATTTCAATTCTTCAGAAGTAGAGGTAAGACCGACTTTATATGACAAGAATTTAAAAGAATAGTCCTACAATATTGAGGAAAACGATGCCGGGTTGTAAAATTCTAACGAGTTCATCAAAACTTTTAAACACTTATTCTGAAGTACCAAAAATGTTTTTTGGATAGGCTCTTAATTTCATGAAAAAAGAAAAAGTTGCGTCCGTAGTATCTTCATAGTAGTCTGTGGTTGCATCGCTGTCTTTCCCGTGTGCGCACCTTTGAAATTGTCGCAAGGAGTTACGACAGAGACAAAAAAGTCGTCGAGTGACTTTGTCGCCCGTCTGCGCGGGCCCTTATAACAAATAGTTTAATGTTTTGTGAAGATTAAAGAAATATTGTTTGTTGATAACAATGATAACTATGACGGGAACTATTCCTCTCACTTCTTGTCACAGACAAAATTATCACTGGATTTAGTTTTACGCGCCTTGGCTAGCTATCAATAGTGAAACAAAAACGAAAAGAGATATAAGGCTTACGGCGAAATTGTGGTCAAAAAAGCTGCACTTTATGCAAAAAGCAAGCCACTTTGTACAGTGATACTAGGGACCAATATAAATGATTTCTTCCGAGGAAACACAAAAAACCATAAGATCTAGCTAGATGAAGACGTTGCTTTGATGATGCATAAAACATGAGCAACGCTACTAAATTAGAAACACGTGTTAAGTTTAGTTTCGGACGATACGCCTATAAGCAACCTACATAATTTGGTCGAGTTAATTTGAAATGTCAAAAACAGTGCTAAGTAATTTGATATTTCAATACTAGGTAAGTATAACCAAAGATATATGGAATAAAATAAAATACTATATACGTATTTCTAACAACGATTCTATTAAATGGGCAGGGAATCAAATTCCTTGACTGTATAGCTGTAGGTGCCTAAATAAAGATTTTTAATACTTATGGGTACCGATAAATTTATATAAATACAGTAAAGGGCGATAAAACTTGCACATCGGTCTTTGGAAAGAGACAACGTCACATAAGTGATTGGAGAGTAGAGTAGGTAGATAAGTACCTCCCTATGGGCCTATGGGTTTTATAAACACACAACAAGTAGGCGCGAACAATTCATACTTACTTTTCTATGATTCAAACACACAACAAGTAGGCGCGAACAATTCATACTTACTTTTGTATGATTCAACTTCACATCATACTTATTTTTCTAATATTCAACTAGAAAAATAAAAAAAGCGAAAAACAACAACATAATTCTTTTTAAACACATTAAAAAAAAAACCGGAGCTGGGTCTCGAACCTGAGATCTCAAAAATGCAAGTCAGATACTCTAACCCCTAAGCCAAAAAACGAGGTGCCGCCGGCTCAAAATATTGAATCATATTCAGATGTGGTTACTCGGCAATGTAATTAATTATTATCTCACTAGGTGGCACTTTTCAACATTGAAAACAGCGCCATCTGTAAATAACTCGAAAACTAAGAGGTACCAGCGACGATAACTCGCGTTAAGTAGGTCGCTACACGATGTACTGAGTTACCAATCTTTGTTTATTTAATTAATCTATGGTGATATTTAAAGAGTCATTGTGGCGTATACGGCGATGAGATATAAAAGGCATTAGAAAACGACTATAACCTTTTCAAAGCTATATAAACGTATCCTGAAAACTTCATTATACAGCAAAATAGCTCTATAATGGTATTCATATCACTACTATACAGTGTTAAATACTATAGCAGTGTTTTCCAAAGCCACTATATCCAAAAATAGTGGTATAGTTAGGTTTTAAATCTGTTAAAACACAACTACTAAAAATACTATAAGCGGCTTGTTGGTAACCTTAATAGCGCAAATTGATAGCATAACAGTGATTCCTAACACTATTATACAATAATATTGTTCTTATTTGATCCTGTTATAGACCAGGCCTATAGCGGCTCTATAAAATGGTGATATAAACGTTTACATCACTTCCTAATAACACCTTTTAGCTGTATAACACAACAACTATAGCGGCTTGTCGGGAACCTTAATAGCGCAAATTGATTGCATAACAGTGATTTCTAACACCATTTTATACAGTAATATTGTTCTATAATAGTCATATTTGATCCTGTTATAGACCAGGCCTATAGCGGCTCTATAAAATGGTGATATAAACGTTTACACCACTTCCTAATAACACCTTTTAGCTGTATAACGCAACAACCATAGCGGCTTGTCGGGAACCTTAATAGCGCAAATTGATTGCATAGCAGTGATTCCTAACACTATTATACAATAATATAGACCTATAGTAGTCATATTTGATCCTGTTATAGACCAACTTCCTAATGACACCTTTTAGCGGTACAAGCTTATAGAGCTAAAAGGTGTTACTGGAGGCTTTTATACGACAGGCGGTCACGCCGAAAACCTTTATACGACATCTATAGTAGCTTTTAGCGTCGAAAACCAAAATTATAGCACTAAAATGTTACTTGCTGTTTGTTTGGTAAAGCCTACTATCTAGCCGTCATCACATAGAAGGCATTATTACAGTCCGAATTCAAAGCAAGTGTTAATTAAAATCACACATGGACGTGGCGCTTGTTTAGCTAAGTACAAACTAAAGTATAAGTATCCCATAAATAAAAATAAAAAAAAGTAACTGACCGGTCAAGTGACTTATTGCACCCTTTCAATACGGATGCACCTACCTGGCGTTTTGCAAAGCTGTGACCTCATTGGCTAATGAATTTGAATTTGTCTGTCCACCGTGTTTTAAGTTAAGTAAGTTATTTGAATACTTAGTGGGCCTAAAACATCTGGGGAATACAACTTTTTAATTGAATGTGGTAAATTACACATGATATATGGAATATTTGGAATCTCTGTTAACATTTTAATATTAGTTAGAATAGTTAGTCAAATATATATATATTTATTTTAGTAGAAAAATATATTTCAGTCTGTAAATTAAGAATAATCTTTAATTTCATAGATTATTTTTTATACCCGCTCATTTGGGTAGATACGGGTAAATACGGGTAGATATGGGTATTTTCCCGGTATTTACCCGGATCTCTAATTACAATGCAATAAGGTGAAAAAGTTGATACATCTCTGATAGTTGACTGTACTATAAATTTAAATCAAATATACGAAGGAACCCATTATCTTTACCAGGAGCTTACTTTATCGGACTGCATATCTTTTCCTCAGAGAAGGAACCCATACTTTACGTGCATATCGGCCCTTTTCTGATTGAGATACCCTTAAGCATATGAAGGTCACTTCTGTGATGGAAAATGACTATTGCATGACAATTACTTATTTATAAATTATTCCACAACAGTGTTCTGGCTTAAATTATCAACTGAATACGGAGATGCATAAAATAGTGCATATTGATGACGCTGTAAAGTTCAACAAGTTTTTTGGTTAAAAAGCGCCTACGTGCTCTTTGGTTCAAACAACAAGTTAGATTTTGTTAAGTGTAACTAGTACATTGAACAAGTTAGTCGTCATTTTCAACAATATATTTGAATCAACAAGTCGATTTTATGAAAGCAACATGGCACATATTGTTTTAAACATATGTTTGGCTGATTCAATCAAATATGTTTTGAACAAGTTTGACCTTGCGGTTCGAACAAATTCGACTTGTATCATCAACATTGTGATTTATACCGTTTACTAAAATATTTTTGTTTCAAACGGATAAACCCGCAACAAGTCGAACTTGTTAAATTCACAATGCAAATTTCTCAGTGTAGCTAGCACGTTTAGATTTGGCGTTAGTGGAGGCACCTGATAAAAAGTATTTACCAAACAGCGAATAGCCGCCGAATTGTGACATTGATGATGATGAGATTGCTACACTTTGCCATATTGACTGCTGAGTTACGTTGGTCCGACTCTTAACATAATTAGTGATACAATATTTTTGCACTATTATATGCGTCTCAGTATTACTATTTTTATTGTGATTGTATCGTTTATTTATATGTTAAACTTATTGATTTTGTTACTCCATATGACACAAACGCGTTTCTGATAAAAAAAGCATGATTGGTAAATTGATACAGTTGATTATTCATTTCTAATCGAACTTCATAAACAATTACAATGCTCAATTATTGAGACTAAATAAAGTATACTCCAATTATTTACTTATTAACTGTAAAATTAAATTAAATAGCACAATATACCTACCAAAAAATTGTCGATCCTTCTCCAAGTTATAAATTTTTTGTTAAAAGTATACTTCTGTAACTAAAGCCGAGTCCGCTGCAACGTGTTTTTGTATTTTTCTAACACCTAAAATATGTTTTTCTAACATAAAAGGGGTGTGGCTAAAGCGTTTTTGTTAGCAAAAACACTCAAACATGTTTGCTGCAACAAATGGAAAACATGTTAGGTGTTAGAAAAGCACAAAAACACGTTGCAGCAGACCCGGCTTAAGGTACCGGGGGACAAATTTCAACTGATCGATTTTCTCCAATTAACTTGAGTTCCATATGTAACATGTATAAAAGAGGATCGAGTATTATAGAGAGTTACTGTCAAAGTAAAATGTGTAATCACAGTGCATAGACTGCCATCTCTTGACACAGACTTGAAACTTTTGAACCTCAGTTTTGACAATTTGGCCCATATTCTTAGCTTGATATGTGTTAAATGTCAAATATTAATATTAGCGCCATCTAGCAGAGCGTCCCCCAAAGGTGTAACGCCATCTAGGCCACCGTACCTTTTTCTGTATAGTTCTGAGGTACGTTTTTTTCTTACACACGGAGTATATGTCTTTGCATTGTATCCATCCACTCAACACGCGTGCCATATATGACCAGTAGGCCTAGCACATGATGGCCGCGAGAGTATGTCACCGCTAGATAGATGACACGTCTTCTTCTAACTGTATGAATGACATAAGGACGGGTAGTCTATCTCGCGGCGACATACTCCACAGAGAACCTCCTATAGCGGCCATCGAGTCACCAGTGTTTGGGGTGCGATGTTAGCCGTTTCAAGGACACATGCAGTGGACACTAAAACTTGTAAGAAAATCGATTAGTTTAAATTGTCCACCAGTCGAAATTGACTCCATGCACTAAAAGGTCACCAGCAGGATTGGACCTCATTTTATAAAGCTATAAATATGTTTTAGATCAGTTTCAATTTATAGCTTTATATAATGCGCCCCCGAATTCAAAATAAAAATACATACTATGTATATCTATACATGTTATCCTAAGTGCGTATTCACATTATCCGATCCGATATCGGATGTCGGAAGGAATTCAAAGGGAAAAATAAAAAAAGAAAGGAAGATGAAGGGATGGTGGAGAGAGGAGATGGGAGGGAAGGGGAAGATGGCGTCCATAATATATAGGATATCGGTCCTACATCCGATATCGGACCGGAGAATGTGAAAACGCACTAAATCTTCGTCTCAAATCTCAATTAATATGCCAATGTATACGTAAGTAAATACTTTTGCCTTCCTTAGTAACTATTATCTCTATTATATTTCAAACTGTGTCCTCATTTGAGCAGCTACAGAAATAGTTGTATGCATTTATTCATGTAGCTAACGAGACCGTCATTTAAACTCCTTTGTCTTTATAAAGCATTTTATAACAACGCATTTGCGACGATATCTTGAACCGCTCAAATAAAGACATAGTCTTAGAATAATTAAGAAAAAATAGACCAATCACATTCACAAGAGCTGGCACGAAGGAGTGAATGAAAATATGCATGTTTGTGACAGATTAAGGCACTGGTCCCACCAACAGCGAGTAAGCGATGAGCTATCGGCGGTAGAAATGAACAAAAGATAGTCGCTCCCGTGTGAATAAAAGAGACACGATGATAGCGCGAGCGAGTTATAGTTCGTCGCTAAGCGATGAACTATAACTCGCTCCCTCTATCGTCTCTATCGCCGATCTCATCGCTTCCTCGCTTCTGCCCTTCTAGCACAACTTGCCTTGTCGCGCGCGAGTCCATACTTGAAGTCGCGCATGACGTATGGACTCGCGCGCGACAAGGCAAGTTGTGCTAAAGGGTCTGGTGGGACCAGTGCCTAGCCAATAAAATGGTAGCTGTTGACAATTACTAACGTCTATATGTATAGCGATACAGGTGTCACTCATATATACTGTCAGTTTTGTTCATTTCATTCATGCTAGTTTTAGTGAAATGATTTGTAGTCTTTTGTGATTGGTCAAATGACTATATTTTTTACCTATGATTATTTAGTATTTAGAAAAAAAGTGCCAAGCGTAAAACGCATTTTAGGCTATGATTATAGGTTATTGGATTATATTTAGTCACAAAATAGACATGTAGAACTATTTTTCAAAAGATAAGTATTGACTGTTTTCTGTTAAATCTTCGTATTAAGTATAATCAGTGTTGCTATTCCTAATTTATAATTTCTAGTGTTGCTATTAAATTACAAAATAAAAAATAAAATTGTTATTTCATGTTTTATTTTTATAAATTAACATTATTTTAAAGCCTGTACATATTTTCTTGCTAACCCCAGTTATAGCTCAACCCTTTGACTGCCATCGTCGGTCATAGCACAGCCGATAAAATATTTATAAGTAGGTTGGGTTGTGTTATTCACAATTTTTCAAACATATAACAAACCAGAGCATGTATCTTCGTGTATGAAACTATAATAATAGGCTAGTTTCCTACTAGTCAAATCAGCTTCTTTTTATGAACTGTCAAAACGATTTGTTAATATGGAATTACTATGAAATACTGAGGAGTGACGTCACGATCAATTCATTTACTTTATATCTTTCTCTTTGATTCATTAAATAGAAATCATGTTTAAAAATAACTACTATCCATATTTTTCTTCTAATTATGTGGTGCTTTATTTCGTGCACTGCATAAAATATTTTATTTTAAGTATAGGAAACTAGCCTATAGTGCCGGTTAAAAGGGTTAATTTTTAAATGGACATTAATTTTGGTCGTTCTCGCTTACATAATAAGAATGAGTTTTAAATGATTCACGGTTAGTTTCATTATACTTATATTGTATATTGACCGGATAAAGACCGTGATTACCTTTTTGATTTTTATTGAGGTCCCGATATTGAGGTTTCCCGTGATCATGACGCATGCAACTGCGTCGAAATATCGGAACCTCAATAGAAATCAAAAAGGTAATCACAGTCTATATCCCGGTCAATATGTCTTATAAAAAAATCGGCCAAGAGCGTGTCGGGCCACGCTCAGTGTAGGGTTCCGTAGTTTTCCGTATTTTTCTCAAAAACTACTGAACCTATCAAGTTTAAAACAATTTTCCTAGAAAGTATTTATAAAGTTCTACTTTTGTGATTTTTTTCATATTTTTTAAACATATGGTTCAAAAGTTAGAGGGGGGGACGCACTTTTTTTCCTTTAGGAGCGATTATTTCCGAAAATATTAATATTATCAAAAAACGATCTTAGTAAACCCTTATTCATTTTTTAATACCTATCCAACAATATATCACACGTTGGGGTTGGAATGAAAAAAAATATCAGCCCCCACTTTACATGTAGGGGGGGTACCCTAATAAAACATTTATTTCCATTTTTTATTTTTGCACTTTGTTGGCGTGATTGATATACATATTGGTACCAAATTTCAGCTTTCTAGTGCTAACAGTTACTGAGATTATCCGCGGACGGACGGACGGACGGACGGACGGACGGACGGACGGACGGACGGACGGACGGACGGACAGACAGACATGGCGAAACTATAAGGGTTCCTAGTTGACTACGGAACCCTAATAAAAATGATATTTCAGCACTGTTAGTTTCATATATTTAAAGGAAGATATTTAATATCTTGTAGTTTTGTGGTAACAACTACATTCTGAACCTGTATTCGGTGGGGTTTTAAAAATATTCCTAGTTGCCAAATTATTTCGGAAGTTTATTTCAACATAAACCTTAGATTTACTTCAAGACTTTAAACTAAAATACTTAAAATTAATATATCTATACAATTAAATAAGTCTTTGATAACTTGCACCCATCACATTTTTTTTTTACCGCGAGATGGGATACCTAAACTAACTCGCAAAGAGTGAAAATCATACAGTCGATAAGATTTTTATGTTATTAGCTTGGTCAACGAGCTATTCTAGATGGAATGGCCGAAAGCAGAAAGTTTTACTACGGGATGTTGTTAGGGATAGTCAGGAGACATACATACTGTTTATCCTTCCACAAAAAAATCACCTCGCAACCTTTTATGTCAAAAGCGTCAGGTTAGCGGAAGATGTCGATGGTACACAACAGAAAATGCATACTGAATGTTTAAATAAAATTCGTACGGATTGATCCACTTCTCTCGGACACTTCATAGCATAACTATAAAATAATAAAATTATTAGGACATCTAAATGGCTAAACAATTAGTCTTTTAATGTACATAATGTTAGCCAATTGGTCACTCTTCAGCCATTTTAAACAAAATTGTAATAGACAGGTTCACAAGGTTGGAGGAACGGAGTTCTTCTGATTCGGACTATCTTATCGACATAAATAGGAACGAGATGTTTGCCCTATTTCCCCTTCCAAAAATATATGTCAATGTTGGAAGATCAGCGTTCTACATCCAATTTTAAACAAAATATAAACCTACTTAAGATATCTAACATTTTAAAAACAGCACAAGAAATATTCCTCCGGACATCTTGGCACAGTGATCTGCAGTTTCGGACAGTTAGAAATCTTTTCACATCGGCAGTTGGATCGGAACTTGCGCTTGGAAGACCGGTCTACTAGATTGGTGGGCGCGGAGTAGCTCGGCTTCTCGAAGTAGCTCAGTTTTGAATAGAACTTCGGTGGGGATTTCTTGAGCTGAAACTGAAGAAGAAACTTTTAAAAGAGAGGTCATTTATCAAAGACACAGCAGATGCTAAGATACTTGGTATAAATGCTAAGTAGATTGCTGAAACCCTATTCGCTTCTGAGGTGCCTTGATACAGTCAACATCTGGATAAGGTAAAGTGGGGGAAGTTTAAAGGAGTGGTAAGATTGTATTAGTGTTATGTGTAGCTACGGAAGATTTTTCATCTTACCCATTTTTAAAAACTTCAATTTCCCCCCTCCTATAAATAAATAAATCCTATAGATTACACCGACACCTATAAATTACACTCATAAAATACTTGTTATGTATTTGAATACTTGTGCTTCTTTCAACGTTTTTCACTGCCAAGTTACGAATGCTAAATACCCATTGGCATCTAATGATTAGTTGGTTACTAATAACCATCAATCGTGTATGTAGTTTGCGTGACTTTCTCACGTTTATGCCTATCTATGATATGCTACCGGGCATTTTATACTCGTAATAGTTGCAATTCTCTAGTGGAAAAGGCAGACAATATGCAGTAGCCATCAAAAGCAATATGACAACGGTATTGCATCCAGAACATTAGTGAAGTGAACACAGCTTAATTCTTGTTTAAGTAATTAATAGCTTTAATCTTCCTTAAGTAAGGGGTACCGGGGTTTCAAGTAATGAACATATTTGCCATGTTTTAAACTAGTTAAGAGTGCCAGATGTGTCCATTGACGAATGAGGAGGCACACTCAAAGGTTATGGCAGATGGCGCCACCCTATTAGTCCATTGCACAGATAAAGAATTTCATACGTAAGAGCGAGAAGATGACTTTTTTTCTTTCTGTCACATATGAATGACAGTGACATGCCTAGACACTTGGATAGGCGCCGCCTGGCGGAATAAAATGTAAGTGTGCCTCCTCATTGAAAACATGGCGATTATTTGAAATTGTCCCCTAATCAAAAATCGAAATAAGATGTCATATATTAAAGAAAAAATGACGAGGACCACCAGTGGTGAAGGCCGGATTCGAACCGGCGTCTTGGCGGCGTCGTCGGCGTGTGACTACTTAAAAAACACAAATCAAAATATTTGTTAAAAATAATTTGATTTGTTCCCATAGTTGCGAATTCAATCTCCTTGGGTATTTTTACTACCTTAGGCGTAGTTTTAGGCTGATATCTCTCTGTAACCGAAGTCACCGAAGTAGTAGCTTCATTGGTCTCCGTAGACTCTTCTAACGTGGAATCTTCAGTGGAATCTGTGGTCTGTTCGTCTGGACTGGAGTCAGCTGACTTGTTGAGGTACTCCTGTTTGCTGCTGTCTTCTTCAGTCCTGTAATCATCACAGATAAATGAGATAAGATCACAGAAAGACATGATGTAATGTATTTTTTTAACCCTCCAGTTTTTAAAGTACCTACTTTTATTTGAATCATCTTAATATCAGAAACATCTTTGCTGCTTAGGCCCGGTTGCATTAAACCGTCTGTCACCGTTAAAGTGTTCGTTAAATTTTATTGTATGGAAAGTTCCATAGTCGTCAGCTGCGTGACGATGACGTGTCTGTCAAATGTGGTTGATGCAACTGGCCCTTAGAGGAAGATTTTCAACGTGCTACGACAAAGGTCGCCAATTTCGAGAAGAGCCAATTAACTTCAGTAGAACTCATCAGGTTTTGTAAGCTCACAAAGCCGAAATAGTGGTTTTCGGTGGCGGAGAATTTATTATGGTCCCACACTGGCTGTTATAAATGTTATAGTATAGGTATAACATTGTGTCCCAGGGACATGGACAGTGTAAAGTCAATACCATCGCGCTGTCCCTGTCATCCAGTGTTCTATAACATTTATATTACAGCCATTGTGATGGGAGCTATTAGGCTTCAATTTGTGAGCTTAGCACTTACAGCCTGCTGTTGTTATTCCGCTTATATAAATGATGATTGACGAAATGACGACTAAGTTCTAATCTGTAATCCGAGGCATCTTGGCTTAGAGGTAAGTTCTCTATATTCGAGGACGCATAAGACGGCGCTGGGATCAGCTGTTTTGGTGCAAACAACGGTTCTTCGTACGGAGGCAGAGGCTATGTATCTTATGATGAAATACAAAACCAGTGAAAGTAGTTACCTGTAACCTGTAATCCGAAGTGTCTTGGCTGCTCAACGGTAAGTTCTCTATATCCGAGGAGGGGGCGCTGGGATAAGCCCTTCTGGTGGAGACAGTGACTCTTCGGACGGAGACAGTGGCTCTCCAGGTTCTATGTATCTTATCATGACTTGAGCACAGTATAATAAAGAGTACTATCGTACAGTATGGCCACTTCCGCTCGCCGCTGAAAGTGCCCCCCACCCGCTCTCGGTTACCTCACAGTTACCGCCAGTCGAAAACGCGAACTGTCGACCTGTCATATCTCACTTATACAAGCACGCGTTCACCTACACGAGCTTAGAATGTGTGCTAGGAACGCGCCTCTTTCATATGTTTGATCACCGAGTGTCCGAGGTGTGACTTGAGTCATAAAGACAGTGAAACTAGTTACCTGTAATCCGAAGCGTCTTGGCTGCTCAACGGTAAGTTCTCTATATGCGTGGAGACGTAGGACGGTGCTGGGAGCAGCACTTCGGGCAGAGACAGTGACTCTTCGGACGGAGACAGCGGTTCCCCAGCTGGAGGGAGGTTCTTTATGAAGGTGATGCTGTTGTCTTGCGGCGCGGCTGCCGCGGTGGCGATCAGGAGGATTAGTCTGAAATATAAAGTAGGTATAAACAGCGGTTTTCAAACTTATTTTCCCATGGAACCCTTTTGGAAAGAAAGGGTCGTTAAAATTAAAAAAAATGTTTATATCAATAGTTAATTTACTAAATATTAATCATAATAATAAAATCTAATCACTAGAATCTCTAATGTGAGGTATTTACATGGAACTGTTTTTATTTTTACAATTGGTGAATCTTTGGTTTTATGGAATAGAGTTGAAGTCGCATATCAGTCAACCAAAATTTACAAGGAGCCCCCCAGAGAGGTTTTGCGGAGCCCTAGGTCTCTGTGGAGCACATTTGAGTTTGGCTGATATAGAATATACCTACATCTTTTATAATTTCGCTTCATTCCGTATAATTTATTTTTAAACTAAAATCTTAACGTTTCGAGTTTATTTGTGATATAGACGGCAGCAAATCTTGTCCAGTTGTCACTATAAAAATCTGCAAAATTCAAAAGTTCTATGGGACCATAAATTTTCGCCCCTACTTTTTTCAATTTTGCCCCGTTTATTTAATGGCAAGTTTAGCTTGACCTATAGTTAAAAAAGTTATTTACTCTAATTAAAACTATCAGTATCTGCCTGTGTAATAAGTATAATATAATAACAAATAATCAGTTAGAAATTCGACAAATCTATTTTTAGTGTCCTTAATAGTGTAGTAAATTTCCTATCAAATTCCTAGTAACAATTTAAGACAGATCTTCTAGCTATTAAGCTATAGAACGTTGCTAATAAACTATTATTATTTAATGACTTTCCGTTACCATGTTATAGTTATTGTAAACAACCGGTTATATTAATTAATAATACTTATGGTTAATTAAAGTCGTCTGTGATAAAATGTGGTTTGGATACTTTGGATTCTGTGCGACGTTAGATGTACATCCTGTTTACCTTATATGGCATTGTAATTCAAATTGAACAGTACCTAATAATATAACTATAACAAAAAAATCCCGTACTATTTTTTTAAATAAATTATACTTTTCGTCTTTTTTATAGATATATAATTAGGTTATAAGAAATAATTGTAATTATAATAAGTACTAAATTATACTATGTCTATGCCCTTACAGGGTCTGTATTACCTGTTACATTTATATGTAATGTGTAGGATTTTGATTTCGCAAAGTAAGATAGTATTTTCTTGTCAATTATAGGAGAAACTTATAGGCCGTAACTCGTTTCGGTTAAAAATACTCCCTTTCGGTCGTTTCGAATTTATCGCCACTCGTTTCGAATTTCCTCTATTCCACACTTGTACTGTAATCAAGTAATATATTTCTATAATCAATTAATCATAAATGCGATAGGTACTCTGTTTTTAGAGTTCTCAACTCTAGCCTTCTCTAAAACACGATAGATTAATTGTTTTGGAAAACGCCAATATAGGCTCTTGCCTTGCTTGCTTGCTGTGGCGAACATTATTTAACAGTAACCTAATCTTAACAGTTATCTTTGTAAGACCTTAAGTTGTATCACAGTCTCACAGATTTCAAATCTAGCAATTCCAACTCAGTTCTTCTGCTGAAAAACATATTTTTCGTCTTATCTTTCTGATACAGTTGGTGTGTCTGAGCATAATCACCACGTACTTAAAAAATAGCGTGTGGCAATGACCTTATTAATGACGATTGCCGATCATTATATTCTTACGCCTAACCTTATGGTACACGCCCTCATATTCGTACGCTTTAGCGTGATTTTTTATTATGGCTCTATCACAAACAATACCACTTTTATCATAAAATTACAGCACAACTTCCATCGCCTAAGAAAAGTGGTATAAAGAAATAATTCCTTGAATTTTGCGCGTGGCCTGTGGCTACAATGGTAAATCTCAAACATGTTTATTTGGTACTAATTTCTAAATTATAGCTATAAATTAATATAGGTACTTAAGTATAAGGTAAATGCTATTAAAACTGTACCAGGAAAATAACAACCCGTGTTGTATTGATATTAAAGTAATAGTAATTACCAATAAGGAATGGAATATTCCCTATAGTGATAAAACTGTGCAGGTATTTCAGCTGTAAAAATACGGTCAAGCAATTTAACCTGAGCCCTAACTCTGTTATTTGACCCAAATCTAAGTAATCGAAACAAACTATGAATGAAAATTGTCATGTGACTTTTCTCAACACGATATACTTTTTCTTCATCTTCATCTGGATTTGGTCGATGTGCAATTGTCATCTGGGCAAGGCCACCAATTAAAATAAATAAATGTATTAAAAGAAATGACATAAACTTTGACAACTATATCCGTGGTCCCACACTAGGCGAGGCCTGTGTGGTGGTGACCGATCTACAGGAATTTCTACATTATTTTCTTCTTTTATATTTAGGGGGTATCTCATCCTTTACACAATTCTGTCAAATGTCGTACAACTACAATACTATCCACAACAACATATTAGTAGCTGGAGTGACTTCCCCATCATGCTGCACTAAGAGCGCAATGTAAAACTACCAATCTGCGTGTAGTTTTCGATGCATCAGTAAAAACTACCTTGGAAACTTAGGCAAAGTGGGTAAAGCAGGAAAATATGGGTATAATTCGTTTTTCCCCTCACTAGCTCGGAAACACGTGTTTTGTCCTTTAATACCAGCGGGTAAAAACGCATTTTATCCACTAGTGGGTAAAGTAATTTGACCTTGAATAAAATCAAATTAACTGCTTTAAAATTGATAAAAGTAGGTGAATCTAGTAATAAAGATGATTCTAGTAGTTCCACAGGTGGTAAATCATCTTCAAGCAGTGATAAACGCATTTTTGCGTTGTAGTTTCCTCGCTATAGTGAGTGTAACACAAAACTTTTTATTTTTGTGTTACACTCGGGTACAAATGTATTTTACTTCTCGTGTGTTAAAAAACTCGCAAGTTCAGGATTATATTCTCGAACCATTCGCTTCGCTCGTGGTTCAGTTCAACTATAGCATCCTTTCACTTGCTCGTTTTTCAATTCCACACTCGGCGTTAAAATACAACTTTGCCTCCTTGACAAATAACTATTGATCACCTCTTTTACTTAGCGTTTAAGAAACTTTACTGTGTGCAAGCTGTGTGTTAAGTATATGTGTACATAAAGGAAGCGATCCCATGGAAGGCGAATTTGGTCGCGAGAGGACTTTTAATTTTCTGTACGAAGGATACAGGTACCTAATTATAGGCGACGAAATATGCGAAGTCGTTATTTTATAATTTAAATAATATTAAAGTTCAATGACCGCTCGTCTATTGGTTTATCGAACATCACGGCTTAGTTATAATAATAATCTAGATTAATAAACGGTGACATTTATTACATAGGTGTGATTTTGAGGTTATTCACTTTGCCTATTAAAAACCAGCTCTATTATGTAGAGTCAGTATACTAAACTTTTGCAGTTCGATACCTAGCTTTTAATCTTGTTTTACGTGATAACAACCGAAACATCTATTATATTTAATGATTTTGATTCCATAGGTATTTAAAACGGCTAAGATCGATACGATTTCGATTCATCGTGTCGGTCGGTCGGTCTATGAGCTCGTATTTCACAGATATTTCATATACTTTTTTTTTATTAGCCTATATGGTGTCCCACTGCTGGGCAAAGGCCTCCCCTTCCTTTCTCCAGTCCTCACGGTTTTTTTTGAGAATTTAACTAAAAGTGATATACAGGGTGGTTCCTGATAATGAACCTAACGACGTGTCTAATATAACGTAAAACAAAAAAAACCGGCCAAGAGCGTGTCGGGCCACGCTCAGTGTAGGGTTCCGTAGTTTTCCGTATTTTTCTCAAAAACTACTAAAGCTATCAAGTTCAAAACAATTTTCCTAGAAAGTCTTTATAAAGTTCTACTTTTGTGATTTTTTTCATATTTTTTAAACATATGGTTCAAAAGTTAGAGGGGGGACGCACTTTTTTTCCTTTAGGAGCGATTATTTCCGAAAATATTAATATTATCAAAAAACGATCTTAGTAAACCCTTATTCATTTTTAAATACCTATCCAACAATATATCACACGTTGGGGTTGGAATGAAAAAAAATATCAGCCCCCATTTTACATGTAAGGGGGGTACCTAATAAAACATTTTTTTTTTCATTTTTTTTTTTGCACTTTGTTGGCGTTATTGATATACATATTGGTACCAAATTTCAGCTTTCTAATGCTAACGGTTTCTGAGATTATCCGCGGACGAACGGACGGACGGACGGACAGACAGACATGGCGAAACTATAAGGGTTCCTAGTTGACTACGGAACCCTAAAAACACGGTGTATATATTAATGTTTCTTTTTTATACTGACAGCAATATAGAATAAAATATTTCTATTGTATTGTATTGTAGACACTTGGACCTGTAGCAGATTCAAACAATTACGCAGTGTGGTAAAAATGTCAGTAAACATGGCAGACCCTGACCGTCTTACAATGTCCACACGTTTTGTTTGACTTATACAACACACACGAAATCGTACTAAGGAGTAATTACATAATACGCGGTACATAATATAGTACATATGAGATCACGACAGTTTGCATTCTCAAAATGTCAAAAGCTATGATATATCCTAGAGATAGATGGATTTGCCCAACAGTGGGACACGACAGGCGTCAAATAAAAAAAAAATATTGGTCTTATATTTACCAGGACCGTGATTACGTTTATCTTTCAAAGAGATAATCATAATTACGGTTTATATCCCGATCAATATAAGTCTAATGAAATAACAGTACTTAAATCATTGAAACATTTAAAAAAAGTTTTGTATTTGTCGGGATATGGGAGAATTGGGGGCCTATTCGCCTCGAAGAGATAAAATAACACAAGATGACTTAGCTAAGTGATCAGCGTGAATGGGTTCAGCTAAGGTTCAACTGTCACAACTCTTTAGAAATAAATATAATGGTTAACGTATTATAAATATATTTCCTGAGAACGTCCGTTGCAAGCACAGTAACACCGATAAGCTTGCTCATTAAAACTAACAAATCTTAACCATTAGTATTGTTTGATAGTCAGAGGGTCATATTATGTTTACATGAAACAACCTTGTGCCTCTGCAGAAAACTTCTATTCCAATGACATTGTATAATGTCAACAATCGTTTACAGTAGATTGAGACAACATCTTCAGAATAATGAAAGTGAAGAAAACAAACAAAACAAAGTATAATATTTGTGGGTGTCGTAGAAGTCGACTGTGGGATATGGGTTAAATTGTGGCGTAGGCGAGAGGCTGGCAACCTGTCACTGCAATGGCACAATTTTGATTTCTATCAACCCCTTTTTGCCAAGAGTGGCACTGAAACTTTAGTAGTTCATGTGCTCTGCCTACCCCTTTATGGGATGCAGGCGTGATTGTATGTGTTGTATAATATTTGTTGTTCACACCTTACGTCTTCTTCTTCTTCTTCAACCTAGCGTTTTCCCGGCCTAGCGCCAGGGTCCGCTTTCCTGCTCAGCCTTAAAAATTAAAAATAATCTGACCACTTTGATGGTTCGATTATGTCACCAGCGTGGTAGAAAAAAATAAAGAAGCAGAAATCAATACGTTGAGGTCTGTGATAATTATGTGTAAGTAACCACACGACTTAATAAATTCCAAGTAATAGAATCGGAGGGCCGATTCACATTTAACAATTTGACATGATTCTGAACGGGTTTTGACATGATGATGATGCCTTGTCTTGATGGTGACTGGCTCTAATTTTCCAATCAAATATCGCAAAAACCTTTCTCAAATTACGACCTAATAATAGAAATGTACTTTACTCTATCAATGAGGAGGCACACTCAAAGGTTTATGACAGATGGCGTCACCCTATTAGTCCATTGCACAGATAAAGAATTTCATACGTAAGAGCGAGATGATATTTGTTTTCTCTCTCTCTCACATATGAATGACAGCGATATGCCAAGACACTTGCACAGGCGCCGCCTGGCGGAATAAAATGTCAGTGTGCCTCCTCATTAGGAAAATGGAAAACAGGAAAAGTCGTCAATTTTAACAAAAAAACTTTCTTCGGAACCTGATCCACAGATAAGGTAATCCATAATGAATTACGTGTGATGGCCAAAAATGCATGTATAATAATAAAGCGCATATAATGCATTACACAAGCGTTGCATGTGCAGTGCACACGCACTTCCTCTGTCAGCTCATGCGCGAATATCAATGAATAAGTATTTGTTTATTACCTACACAAATAAAAAGATAAAAGAATATTTTATAACGGATCAGTAAGTCTTTTTGTGTATAATTTGAATTAGAATTTGCAAGTTAGCACAATTTTTTTTAATCGCAGATTTTTTGTCATAGATTTATAATGATATCACAATTTTCATTGACCATACAACGTAAACAGCAATTGATTAAAAATAAATGTTGGAAAAATAGGTAGGTAATCTAACTTCATTGCTAACTTCCTATTGTGTCGCTTAACTTCAAAACTGGGTAAATTCATTCTGCTATAAGGTTGATTATCTTTCAGATCATACTCGTATTATATTTTTTATATAAATATTCAACCTTAAATCAGAATGGATTTACCCAGATTTGAAGTTAAGCGACACCTATTTCGTATATGTATTTTTTTAATTTTCCCGATATCTTTAGTGTACAGTTTTTGTTAATATTATGAGAGACTACCTAATACCCCTAGTGACCCTAGTGAAGAGCCTTTAAATCTTACCCTCACGTCCGATGTGTGTCCTAAAGGAATTCTAAAGGATCGGCAACGCGCAAGTAAAACCTCTGAAATTGCAAGCGTCCAGACGGGCCGTATGCTTGTTTGCCATCAGGATATATACCTATCCTATATCACGGGAAAGTGATGCCGGAATTTAAAAAGATTTACCTCCAGATTAGCAAGAAACCTGCACAATACGGGGACGGTAGTCATTATACATTGCGTTGTCATGACGATGAGTGATAATTTTAATTGTTTACTACGACGGTTGCACATTGTCGACAAGGCGTTGAACTCGAGTTCTAACAACTGGGCCATAATCATAAACGGATGTATTAATTGTTTTAACAAATAAAAACACACATAGGTTTATGAATTTACTCAAGTAGTTCATAATTAACTGGGAACATAATAACTTTGATTATATGTAAGTAGAGGTTAGTGGGCGTTCAAGTGCAATTAGCATATTTTAATGAAAACCTTTGATGATCTACATTCTAAAACATTAAGTAGTGTATTTAAATTATTTTATATTTTATGCATGTACTGGCCAAATAGTTTAAAATATGTCCGTTGGAACTCAAGCGAAAGAATATTTAAGTAAATTAAGAATTAATAAATTAATGAATAATTAGCAGTTAACTTATGAGTCATTAGTGTCATCATTACCGTGTGAACTTGAGTCCGTATTCACATTATTCGATCCG
This sequence comes from Leguminivora glycinivorella, assembly GCF_023078275.1. Classification (NCBI taxonomy): domain Eukaryota; kingdom Metazoa; phylum Arthropoda; class Insecta; order Lepidoptera; family Tortricidae; genus Leguminivora; species Leguminivora glycinivorella. Next base: position 16,572,373 of record NC_062989.1, on the reverse strand, counting down.
ATATCGGATGTCGGAAGAATTTCAATGAAAAAAATCCAAGATGGCGCCTGTATCCTGTAACCGTATGGGATATCGGTCCGACATCCGATATCGGATCGAATAATGTAAAAACGCACTCGTATGTATAGCAGGCTAAAGAAGGATGTGTGGAGGAATATTTTCATATCATCATCATCATCATCAGCCCGCTGCAGTCCACTGCTGGACATAGGCCTCCCCCAAGGTACGCCACAGAGCCCGGTCTGCTGCTTTATGCATCCAGTTTCCGCCGGCCCCCCTATGCAAATCATCCCGCCATCTAGCCAGAGGGTGTCCTACACTACGTTTACCAAGACGCGGACTCCACTCCAGAACACGCTTGCTCCAGCGGTTATCGGTTCTGCGACATATGTGGCCAGCCCATTGCCACTTCAACCTACTAACTTTCAGAGCTATGTCGGTCACCTTGGTTCTCTGGCGGATCACTTCGTTCCGAATTTTGTCCCTCAGAGAGACTCCAAGCATAGCTCTCTCTCCATAGCACGTGGATTAGCCCCACAGTCACAGTCCACGTCCATTTTCATTTAATAAATGTCAATTGTTTGTCTCCAACTTTCAGCCCTTTATATTGAACTGTCACAGAGGTAATGTGAAAATAGTTATTTGTTATACAAGGGGGCAAAGTTGTATTTTAACGCCGAGTGTGGAATTGAAAAACGAGCAAGTGAAAGGATTCTATAGTTGAACCACGAGCGAAGCGAGTGGTTCGAGAATAGAATCCTGAACTTGCGAGTTTTTTAACACACGAGAAGTAAAATACATTTGCACCCGAGTGTAACACAAAACTTTTCCCCTCGATATAGCGAGGAAACTACAACGCAAAAATGCGTTTTTATCACTACTTCCAGTATTTCCACAGGTGGTAAATCATCTTTATTACTAGATTCACCTACTTTTATCAATTTTTAAGCAGTTAATTTGACTTTATTGAAGGTCAAATTACTTTACTCACTAGTGGATAAAATGCGTTTTTACCCGCTGGTATTAAAGGACAAAACACGTGTTTCCGAGCTAGTGAGGGGAAAATGTATTTTATTACCATTTTTTTTTTCAAACTTAATATGTAAGTATCTCCTAATCCATAGCAGATAAATAATCGCACACAAGTTTTTGATCGGCGTTTTCTGACAATTATTTTCAGACTTTACTTTTCCATTGTTATTTGCCGAAAAAGGATTGTCATCTGCGGCCCCTAGTGTCATGGGTAATTAGTAAAGTAATTAAGTAAAATGTAATTAACGGGATATTAATTAACACCTTTGGCTAATGAACAAGCGGATGTGAAAAACTTTAAGATATAACTAACGACTTTCCGTCCATGCGAGACTTTAGGTACGATATGTGTTTTTTTTATGTTTTAGGTGATTTTGAGTTGACTGTGTTATAAGTACGTAAGTACATACCTAATTTAATTATACCCAATAACTAAGCAATAAATACTTACTGAAGTAAATAAATTCCTCGTTATTATATTTGCTTGCCATGTTTCCTTCACTCAAAAACCTATTCTAACAAGGAAAATTATGGTCATTAGGGTATTTCATGTTGGGTTGATATTTTTTTTGTTGTTGATAGAAAGTGGAAAAAAGGTAGGTAAAAAAATAAAATAAAATCTGGTTACTCGATTTTCTGTCATAAATAATAATTATAATTAATGCGTCGTTTACACATAATAGTCGTTTTAGCGAACGGTCTCATAGAGAAGAGTCTCGACCAACATCTTAAGAGACTCTCGCTAGGTGGCTGGATCAATGGCCAGATGCAGAAGGTCCCAAGATCCAAACACGGCGCGGATAGTCCGACGGTTTCTCTCTCTGCAGCCAACCGTCCGCCAGCTTGGGCCCTGCCCCGCTGCTGGCGGCAGCCTAGTTTAGGTTTTTTATAATTTATTTATATATTTTGTATTGTTTTATAAGTGGTTTTGTATTTTACTTTTATAATCATACTAGCATTTGCCCGCGGCTTCGCTCGCGTTAGAAGGAGACAAAAAGTATCCTATGTCACTCTCCATCCCTTCAACTATCTCCACCTAAAACATCACGTCTATTCGTCGCTCCGTTTTGCCGTGAAAGACGGATAAACAAACAGACACACACACTTTCCCATTAATAATATTAGTATGGATTATAAAATACCCTAGCCTAAGAGTTAAAATAAATAAAGAGAATAATTAATGCCAAAAAAAAATCCTGATAATGAACTGAATTATTGTGAAAAAAAGCATTTTAATTATGGTATGTATAGGGCCGAGGGGACAAGTAACACGAACGCTGGTTTGTAGCACACTCGTTTATTCAAGTATGGTATTACGTATATGAACCGTGGGCGCAGCCACGCACACATGCATAACTCGTTGCGTACATACGCAACACTCCTCCCGCTACTACTTAGTAACTACACATAACATCCTAAAAATATTTCTTAAAGTCTATATTTAATTTTGACCGACGTCGTAACCTGTCTCTCATATCTGAGCGGACCTCTTGGTTACTCGGTTGTTCAGCCTCAGTGGGGACCATTCCTGTGTCTGTGTCTTCAGAGCTATCCGTAAAAGATTCCGCTTCTTGAAACTCGGCGTCACTCGTCACTGACCCTTTCCCCTCTTGCGAGAGCTCTGGAGTGTCATCAGACGGAGACGACGGAACCGGAGGCAGGACGTTGCCTCCATAGGTCGTCGGCGGCGAAGGAGACGGAGGCGACTGCGGCGGCGGCGGCGAAGGAGACGGAGGCGACTGCGGCGGCGGCACAGACGGATTGTATGGCGGAGGCGGCGGCGGCAACGGTGGCGGCGACGACGGCGGGGAAGAGTCTACAAGTGGTAAGTACTCGTCCACATCTGTTAAGCTTAGGTCTCCCGGGCTGTCAACCGTTATGGTACCGTTATATTTAATTATTTGATTTTTATGTCTTTTAACAATACTGCCGGTGTAATAGTCTTTGATTAAATACAATACTTTTCCTATTCTTTTATCGATTGTCCCTTTATGCCATTTAAATATCTTAATAACAGTAACCGCCTTTGTCTATCATTCTTACCCGTTAGCATGCTCGACTTAATACCCATCCTCGTCGCCACTGGTATGTATAGGGCCGAGGGGACAAGTAACACGAACGCTGGTTTGTAGCACACTCGTTTATTCAAGTATGGTATTACGTATATGAACCGTGGGCGCAGCCACGCACACATGCATAACTCGTTGCGTACATACGCAACAAATTAAAGCCTACATTTTCATCAAAACGGCACAGAAATTCATTAAATTCGAACCTAAGCTCAAACTTGTGTATGTAGGTTAAATCTTATGTTTTGTCAGTAATTGTAGACAATCGCTCGCAAAAACCGCGCATTGTGCGTACACAATAGCAGTTACTGGCAGGAAATATTGTTCTTAACTTCAGCGGATACCTAGTTAACTACAGGTACGTATATTAACTATAGATAGCCACGATGTAACTGTCAGATGTGAGTAGGTAGTTTTTGTAAACTTTGGCCCAGTATACTGAGTATAAGCATTTCGATTCAGCGAATGAATGCTGCCAGCACAAGGGCCTAGAGTTTAGACATACATTTTTATTTTTAGTTAGATTCAGTTTTATAATATTCATTGTATGTAATACTATGTTAGTATTTCTATTGAATAAATATAATAAGCCATGGTTAGCTTCGGAACGAATATCCTTGAGAATAAAATAAAAAAACGTATCATAAAATGCTGTTTTATGCATTATAATCGTGAAAATTATTTTATTAAGTATTATTTGATTGATACCTACAGATAACACAAACTTCCGTTTTCCTTTGAGTGGATTTTTATAATTGTTTAAATACGTTTGCCACATGCGTGTGAACTAATTATAATATGTAAACTTTTAAGTGATGATTTTTTTTTCATCACACTCGCTCGTAAACGGTGTTATTACATGCCTGCATACTGATACGTAATAAGCTATTTTACCGCCCTAGGGCGGTAAAGTAAACACCTTCCACGACCTGTCAAAAATTACAATTTGGCGGACGAATGTTCGAAAAGGCAGCGTAGGTGTTGTTGCAATAGATTAAAATTTGGTTATTACATAGTAGATCTATTTAAGAATGTTTTATTTTGTGATGCAGTAAAATAACTTTATACCTTTTCTACACTTTAAATAGTGAAAAAACCCGTAACTATTAAAAGTGTTTATTTTTTGTGTCCGTCCGTCCGGCATAAATAACGAAATTGCCAATTGATTAATAGGCCCGTTGCACTTTTTGCGAGTTTTGTCCCTTAGGCCGGCAACAGGCAGTCTTAAATTTCATAATCTTAAAAAATCACAATCTTATGAAATCAGATCGAGTGCACGGATTCCCATACAATTTCGCAACTGTCCACACACAGTCTTATTTTTTAAGATTATGATTTTTTTCAGATTGATCTGACAGATTGCGAATAATTTGAATTTTAAGAATGTGTGTGGCAAGGCAGTCAATCTTATTTTATAAGATTATGATTTTTTAAGATTATGAAAATTAAGACTGTCTGTTGCCGGCCTTCGACGAGAAGATAAAATGGCTTGATAAGGCACTGTCAACTAGAATTGGATCAAGTTAACCCGATAACAAGATTTTAAGAGCAATGACAAGGGTTGAAATATAAACTGAAATAGATACCATACACTAAAGAAAAAGAGATCAAGCCCACTGGTGGCGAAGCCGGGAATCGAACCCGGGTCTCCAGCTAACGCGGCTGACGTGATAAACCGCTACACCACCTCGACCACCGAGGTACCCGTCGAAATTTCTCTAGTGTATGTTATCTCTGAAGGCTAGGCGCCTTTAGTAGTAGTGTTACTACTTACAAAAACAAATCAAAAATATTTAATAAAATAATTTGATTTGTACCTACATCGGAAGGGTTGAAAATGTTGAAATAGTTATTCTCATCTTCTTATACTTTATTGAGGTTTTTTTTATTTTTTATTTATCAATTTTATTTACATGTATTCGTATTTACACAATTGAGGTTTTACTTTTGTGTAATAAATTAATAATCAACTCTGTTTACTTAACCCACGTCCCACACACGACGAATAGTTTAGGTATTACTGGTAATTACCTTTTTATTTAAATTTAAGTTATTTTCTATTTTACTTTTATCTATCGCTTATACAGTTTGAAAATTTATAAAACAGTGATTTTTTTTATAAAAAAAAAATTTTTTGTTGAAAAATAAAAATGATTTTGAGGTAATTATAGAGATTTTGTTAAAAAAACGGAAACTTTAAAACTAAGGCTAATATGAAAAATATGTTGTCACACACCGATATACTAGTATTTTTGTTTCTCGCCAAATAACCATGAACTTGTCACCGTAAACAATAACAAAAAAAAAAGAAATGCACTAACCGGTACATGTCTCAGCGTCGCGTCTTGCACAGCGGCTCACACGAGTAGCATCCACTATTTATAATCTACGCAATTTAAAAATAAAACGAAACTTTTTAAATCGACGGACGCGTTTTTTCGCGGGCAACGGTAAAGGCACTGTTGCTGAATGGCGCGATGTCGAGTGGGGAGTCTCGGACTCGGAACCTCCCGCAAGACGATTAGTTTTCATTATCTGTGATAATCGAAGTTTAGAAAAACATCGGTGTTGCGTAATAGGTGCCCATGTTTGTATCGCTGGATGCAATGGAAAAGAAAAAAAAATAGCTAAGTGTGAGTCGGGCTTATGCATTAAGGTTTCCGTGCTATTTCAAGTATTATGTTTTCTAGATGGCCACTGGCAATAGAAATAAACAGTCTTAAAATGTGTAGTAAAAATATACTATTTACATAAATTGTTAGCTTATAACGGATTTTTTAAAGGGCTACGAGTTATTTTTCAGCACAATGCAGCTACGTTTTGGCATGCATAGGTCCTGAAACTCATATGTCTTCTCGTGGAGACTGCCTCATGAAGATGCCTTCAAAATGCTACGGGACCCTAAAAGTGGATCAAACAAGTTAATTAATTATATTAGTATCATTAAATGTAAATAAACATTGCGCGATTAAGAGAAGACATGCTGCCAGCATTTTAGGCACTAGGTGTAGGTATTTTATTTAAATATTTCCCTCTTTGTAACTATCTTTTTGTAAATTGATTGGTCATAATTAATAACGACCATGCTTTGAAAAAAAAAACTACTCGTAGGTGTAGGTATGCCTCAGGAGCAAAATCAGTTTTTTATTTATTGAAATAGAAAAAACCATAATATCAAACAAATCGTTTATTATCTAAAATAATATAGTAAAAAACTTTTGAAAATGGTATATTTATAAAAAAAAACAATAAAAAAATCAACCAGTACTACTACTTACTACTAATACCTAACTTACCATTCATTATTTTAAGAAGATAGCTTAGCTATCGAATGTGACATTAAATTAACACGATGCCATACAAAAAAAAAACAAATAATATCCGTTCACAATATTTTTGATCTTGACTCCTTTGAATGTCGTACGGTCTGTCTGATCTGGTTTTATACCTAACCAAAAGATCTATCTAAGTCTCATTTTTATTCCGTCTTAGGATTTTTAAGTTCAGAACGTTATAGGAGATATAAAAAAATATATTTTAAGAGAAATATTAAGTAATAAAATACTCGAGCAACTCAAACCGAGGCTCCTTCAGATTCTCTTCTAATAATGCAATAGAAGCCATTATACCTACTATATATTTTTTTTTTTAATAATTAATCCGGGTATTTTTGTTATGCGTTTAAGGTTTTAGTAGTTTCAGTTTTATCACTTTACTCTAGGAAAATCATTAAAATCTTTTTTTTTTCATTTTAATTTAAATTATATTTTTGTGCATAAATAGGTATCTCTTTTTTTTTCTAGCTCAGTAGAGTACTGAGTACTGGACTAGTCAAGTGTTTGCATTTCAGTTTTTTTTTCTAAGCTCATCAACATTGTTCACTGACTTGTTACTCGATACAAAATTTAATAATATTTAGGATTTAACCTGTCAATTAAAAAGACTAATAATAGAAATAATGTAGGCGAACAATGATTTAGAAGAACTACTTATCTATTTAGTAAATTTTATTTTATGAACCTACATTAGTATCATTAGTATGCTTCTTTTTGTAACAACTATCGTATTTTTTTTTTTTTTACGGTTTACTTAGATAATTTTACAATAAAACGGCAAACAACGTTTCATCAAGAACGATTTAATACTGGACTGGACTGACAAAACCCATATAAAAAAGCGTGAAATGTACGGGCCTTTTAGGCTTAAAACTGGATGGCGCTGTTCGCAGCCTGTAAGTGGCCAAAATCATATTTTCCCCAAATATTTTTGCTTGTTTTTATTTTTTATAAGAACAAATGACGTATTTCTTTATTTTAAAATCATGATACATATTTAACATATTTTGATTATGTTAATACACATTTTGAAAAAAAAATGTAGGCATCATCAGCGTAGTTATGATAGTATTTAATAGGTGGCGCTAAAAATCGAGGTACGATTCTTAGTGTAAGTATAGTAAATCCTATATAAATCATCCTTGGTTTCATTAATAAAATCTTGCCCCTATACTGGTGGGTCTGAGAAATATTAATGACATAAGAAGTAAATGAATGAGCGCGACCTTGGAGCATTATGTTAATGCGTCGGATATGCGGTTTTAATTGTTCCCAGGCTTCATAGGTGCAGACATGAGTGCAAAATACCGACAGGGCTAGTCTCTCAAAGAACATGAACATTTGTTCATTCACATACATACATAAACTTGTGCCTATATTCCAAAAAGTCGTACAGTCAAGTGCAAAAATACGTATCGAAATAATCGTCTCATAAATATGGTACTACGCTCTTATTACACCGGACTAAGATGCTATAGGACATATTTTCGAGTAAGATGTGTACACCCATATTTTTACACTTGACTGTACATAGGCAGAATTCATGAAGATGTTCACGTGTCAGTAACTCTTAGTTCATATTAAATCGACATTTAATTGATTGATGGATTTTGAAGTTTACTGTCAAAAAGACACAATATCGCCGCCTGGCGAAAAAAAACCGGCCAAGAGCGTGTCGGGCCACGCTCAGTGTAGGGTTCCGTAGTTTCCCGTATTTTTCTCAAAAACTATTCAACCTATCAAGCTCAAAACAATTTTTCTAGAAAGTCTTTATAAAGTTCTATTTTTGTGATTTTTTTTCATATTTTTTAAACTTATGGTTCAAAAGTTAGAGGGGGGGACACATTTTTTTAAATTTTTGGAGAGATTATTTCCAAAAACATTAACAATATCAAAAAATCATTTTCGGAAACCCCTATTCATTTTTAAATACCTATCCAACAATATATTACACGTTAGGATTGGCAGAAAAAAACACTCCCCACTTCGTGTAGGGGGAGTACCCTAATAAAACATTTTTTTCCACTTTTTATTTTACCACTTTGTCGTCGTGATTGATATACATATTGGTACCAAATTTCAGCTTTCTAAGTGCTAACGGTCACTGAGATTATCCGCGGACGGATGGACGGACGGACGGACAGACATGGCGAAACTATGAGGGTTCCTAGTTGACTACGGAACCCTAAAAACGATTCAGAAAACCCTCATTACTCATATAAAAATTACATTCAAAGTAGGTACAAAAATCTTCAGTAAAATTGTGTCTATTTCTTATTAAAAATAATTGATAAAAAAACTTATAGGAAAGGCCCTACAACAACATATATCTCAATTGCGACATCGGCATCCTATATCCGGAATCTCAGCTAATAGCTCTAGTCATGAGCTCTAGATTATATTATTTGATTGCATACTTAGGTATTTAATGAATTAATATACAATGAGTCCTCTATCTTAGAATTTCTAGATTCATCAGCGAATACATACTGTTAAATGCTTTATTAATTTTCTTTGCAACCTTGGTGTGGTGTTTGGAACAAGTGAACATCAAAACACAATTTGATGCTCAATATGCATTTATTTATTTATATTTTTAATAACGTGTCTTAAATATGAATGTAAAAAAACTAAAATGACTAGATAAACAAAACTAGGTAATAACGGACTGTGCTCAAATCCTAAAAATTAATAAATCCAAACTAATAATTACTTATTTTATATCCCGTTACCGCTCGAGCTTGGGATTAAGTATATGTAGCTCTGGATTATAGCCAGGAACGGGCCAGGGTACCTATCGATCGAACGGACACTACAGTTTTTGGCTCTAACTCGAACCTAGACAGGTATCGAGTAGAATGATGATAACTGCATGTTGGTCTAGGATCCGGCTCAATGTATAAACCGATGTAAATATATATACTTCATAAAATAAACATTTAAAGATTTTTATTTGGTAGGAGTAAAATGTGAGTGATTGATAATTATTTTTTCCCCTCACTAGCTCGGAATCACGTGTTTTGTCCTTTAATACCAGCGGGTAAAAACGCATTTTATCCACTAGTGGGTAAAGTAATTTGACCTTGAATAAAGTCAAATTAACTGCTTTAAAATTGATAAAAGTAAGTGAACCTGTGGATGTACTGGGAGCAGTGATAAACGCATTTTTTGCGTTCTAGTTTCCTCGCCATAGTGAGGGGAAAAGTTTTGTGTTACACTCGGGTGCAAATGTATTTTTCCCCTCACTAGCTCGGAAACACGTGTTTTGTCCTTTAATACCAGCGGGTAAAAACGCATTTTATCCACTAGTGGGTAAAGTAATTTGACCTTGAATAAAGTCAAATTAACTGCTTTAAAATTGATAAAAGTAGGTGAATCTAGTAATAAAGAGGATTTACCACATGTGGAACTACTGAAAGCAGTGATAAACGCTATTTTTTGCGTTGTAGTTTCCTCGCTATAGTGAGGGGAAAAGTTTTGTGTTACACTCGGGTGCAAATGTATTTTACTTCTCGTGTGTTAAAAAACTCGCAAGTTCAGGATTCTATTCTAGAACCACTCGCTTCGCTCGTGGTTCAACTATAGAATCCTTTCACTTGCTCGTTTTTCAATTCCACACTCGGCGTTAAAATACAACTTTGCCCCCTTGTATAACAAATAACTATTAATTTATCGCCACTCGTTTCGAATTTCCTCTTTTATTCTATTTCCTCTTTTCCTCACTTGTACCGTAATTCCTCGTATCGATTTAAAAACACTCTTCGGTCGTGTTTTTTCCTTTTTTCCGCACTTGTATCGTAATGTATATTCCTATACTCTAGTTTGCGCACTGTAGGTAGGTAGGTACCTACCCAATAATACTGTACAAAAGACATTGGCGCTTACTATGTAACTTACTAATAAAGGTATAGACATCTAGACAGTAAACCAGATAATTAGATCCCCAACAAAAATAGTCTCGTAAAACAGATGAGTACAAGGTATTTTGCACGTAAATGACTGAATTATGACTCATTTTAATAAGTACGCACGGAAAAAACTCGGAACATAAGGCACTGCGTCCCACCAAAGCGAGTAAGCGATGAGCTATCGGCTATAGAAACGAACAAAAGATAAGCACTCCCGTGCGAATAAAAGAGACACTGCGATATTGATAGTTCACCGCTGGGCGAGTAACTATAAACATCGCCGTGTCTCTTTTATTTACACAGGAGTGATAATCTTTTGTTCGTTTTTATAGCCGATAGCTCATACCTTACTAGCTCGCGGGGGGACCAGTGCCTAAATAAATGGAATAGGCACCAGCAGCGGCTGGTCCATACAAGCCGATTCCCACCGGCTTGCCTAAAATTGATTACTAGTAAAGTACCTAATGTTGAAGGTAGGTTTCTTTTTGCTTTGGTGTTGCCTAGCAGAAATTTTCATCAGCCGCCACTGATAGGCACGATAATAGCCAGCGAGTTATAGTTCGTCGCCGAGCGATGAACTATAAATAGCTCGCTTTCTCTTTTATTTACATGGGAGTGACTATCTTTTGTTCGTTTCTATAGCCGATAACTCATCGCTTACCCGCTTTTGATGGAACCGTACTTAATGCAAAAATAAAATGCGAGGTAACGATCGGATCTTCCTCAACGTACTCATACGGAATTACTCTTACTCGTAAACATTGCGGTAACTTCATATAATATGCAGCCTTAACTTATGGCAATAAGAGTTTTTTTGCTACGTTATTGATAATATTTTTCAGATAATCTTTAAGTTTAAAACGTCGTAAAAACCGGAACAATAATATTCTTGCGTTGGGTTTTAGGGTTCCGAAACAGAAGACAAAAATTACCCTTGAAAGGGCTGTAACATAAGTTAATAAATAATAATCTATTTATCCATACTAATATTATAAATGCGAAAGTAACTCTGTCTGTCTGTCTGTCTGTCTGTCTGTTACGCTTTCCCGCTTAAACCACGCAACCGATTTAGATGAAATTTGGAACAGACAATCTTTAGACCCTGAGACAGAACATAGGCTACTTTTTATTTCGAAAAAAAGGGATGAAGGGGTTGAATAAACTTTTTAACAAAAAATAAAACCGCCTTCAAAAATAAGCGCGTTACAAAACACGGAGAAACTAAAAAGCCAAAAATAATAAACCTTTGAATTCAGATTTCTTATCGTATTGCAATAATCTAAACATCCAAATTATAAACAAATCAATTATTTTTGAAGTCGGTACCAGACCTGTTTGCCCCTCCCAACCATGCGCAGGCTGGCCCCGCCTTCAAAAATAATTGATTTGTTTATAATTTGGATGTTTAGATTATTGCAATACGATAAGAAATCTGAATTCAAAGGTTTATTATTTTTGGCTTTTTAGTTTCTCCGTGTTTTGTAACGCGCTTATTTTTGAAGGCGGTTTTATTTTTTGTTAAAAAGTTTATTTATTTGTTGATTTTTAGTGGTTCCTAGTGATATTATATGTATCAGTCTGAATATATGTACAGTAGTGAAAGAATTATCCTTTAACTCCTAACCATTGAGGAGTTGACCTTCCATCATCAGCTCAGCCACATAAAATTATTACCATCAGACGTAAATACTGGTGTACCTTTGAAAAATACACTAAAAACCTTACATGTGCCTATAACATTTGAAGAGTTCCCTCGATTTCTCCAAGATCCCATCATCAGACCCTGACTTGGTCCCAATGGGACCATCTCGGGGTTATACCCGTTCGATCAAAAAAAAAAATTTGAAAATCGATCCACGATTCTCGGAGATATCGAGTAACATACATACAAAAAAAAAAACATTCAGTCGAATTGAGAACCTCCTCCTTTTTTGAAGTCGGTTAAAAAGAGGTTGAAAGTTTGTATGGGATTTCTTAATTTTAAAAGATAAAACCATGAAACTTTATATTTTAGCACTTGATAAGAAATCATTGAACATCTTGATAACGGATAGGGATAGGGATAGGGATAGGGATTGGGATAGGGATAGGGATAGCGATAGCGATAGCGATAGCGATAGCGATACGGATACGGATAATATGGGTATCGTTAGAGGGATACGGATAATCGGTCGGCGGTCTCTTACAATCAATGTGCTCTAAGACGATCGTTGTTTGCTTGCTTGAAGATTACGTTTGCGATAAGTATAAGCAAAATGTAAAAAAATTTAAGGGATAATAGAAAAAAGTACTTTTTACCCACCGATCATAGTGTCGAAATACGGGCTATGTGGGATGTTTATAAAGGTTTCCCCAGCGTATATAGAATTACCTACGCTGTGGTCGATGTGTAATATTTCTACAATCATTGCAAGCAAAAGTATTATGTGCAATCGAAATAATCGCAGATAAATATACCTACAGAGAAACCTAAGGATCCAAATGAAAATCTTAATGAATACTTTTATTACGCGGGCGAAGCCGCGGGTAAAAGCTAGTTAATAATAAAAATGTCCTGTTATAGCTTAAGGAAACACCCATGAGTAAAAAAAAAAAGATGGAAGGTTTTTTTATAAGTAATTAGGTACCTACATAATTATATTTAATTAGAATTACAATTTTAATTTCTATATAGTTATTTTAAGTAATTTGTTATTAAATAAGTTTATTAATTTAATTTAAGTAACAAACGGAAACGCTACACCACCTCGACCTCGGCGGTCGAGGTGGCCTAGCGGTTTATCACGACAGCCGCGTTAGCTGGTGACCCGGGTTCGATTCCCGGCTTCGCCACCAGTGGGCTTGGTCGCTTTTTCTTTAGTGTATATGGTATCTATTTCAGTTTATCCATTTAATATTATAAATGGGAAAGTGCGTGTGTCTGTTTGTTTGTCCGTCTTTCACGGCAAAACGGAGCGACGAATTGACGTGATTTTTTAAGTGGAGATATTTGAGGGGATGGAGAGTGCCATAGGCTACTTTTTGTCTCTTTCTAATGCGAGCGAAGCCGCGGGCAAAGGCTAGTAATTTATATATTAATAGTAGTGTTACTACTTAAAAAACAAATCAAAAAATATTTAATAAAATGAAGTCTATGAAAGAAGGAAGTGGGAAAAAAAACAAACAAAAGCCTTATAGTATGAATTTTCTGAGATGAACTTTTCGGTTTTGCCCTAATCTGTTAAACAAAGGCCTTTGTTTCTATTATTCGAGGTGGTTAGCTCCCGTTTCCACAGCACGTGCCAAAGTCTCAGTGTAGTTAAAAAGCATCTATCATGATAGCAATAAGGTTCAAATCCATAAAAAGCCCTTTCGGAGATAACACGTTTTGTCATCTTCAAAAAAAGTTACCTGCACACTGCAAACTGTTTAATAAATTTGAACCTTATTGCTATCATGATAGTTGCTTTTTAACTACACTGAGACTTTGGCACGTGCTGTGGAAACGGGAGCTAACCGCGGCGAATAATAGAAACTAAGGCCTTTGTTTAACAGATTAGGGCAAAAGTGAAAAGTTCATCTCAGAAAATTCATACTATACCTGAATACGATTCTGACTTGGCATAGTTATTTTTAGTTTCCATAGTAGAATAATGGATTTGATACGTCGCTGCTAAAATTAAAAACAACAGAATTACCTTGCAATTAAAATGGTTTTTGTGTCGTTTTTCTGTGCCGTATCTCTGTTATTTTTCGTTTAATTTTCGTTGGCTGACCGAAGGCACGCCTGGGTCTATAAAAAAGGACCACTTGGAAGGGATAATTGTTTGAATTATGGCTTTTTGTGATACTTTTAGTTTTACGATTCGAGATGCGTTGGCCTTTGGGTTTACTGCTCTATTTATTTTACATAGGTATTTACGTTTTGTGCCGACATGTAAAATAGAAGCTAGGAAAAACGATGTCAGGGTGCGTAGCCGAATGGCACAAACGCTCACGAAACGCTCGTAGATATCTATCTCTATCGCTCTTGCGCATTGGCACGACAGAGCCAGACTACTTTTCGCGGCTTTTCGTTTTCGTTTCGTAGAAATGCCATTCGGCTACGGGCCAGTTCTTTAAGCGACTTTGCCTTAGCCTTAGTTTACTTAATGTTTAACGACATGAGGCCTTTGACTCAATTATTAACCCCCGACGCAAAAACGACGGGGTGTTATGAGTTTGACGTGTCTGTCTGTCGTGAAAGCTGAATTAGTCGAGAGTGTTCTTAGCCATGAATGATGGAAATCGGTCCACCTTGTTGGTTTTTTTTTTCTAAAATTATAATTGAATTTATATAAAATATAAATAAATAAATATTGGGGACACCTTACACAGATCAACTTAGACCCAAACTAAGCAAAGCTTGTACTATAGGTGCTAAGCGACGATTCTTAGAACAAATTAAATTATCCTCATAGAAAATAATTTAATTTGTATTTTTTAGTAGACACACTACTATTTTAAACTGAAATAAATGTCATATACAAAGAAAAAATGACCAAGGCCTCCAAAGTGGTTTGAGGCATCCGTCGCGATAACGGAGGACGCTGGTTCGTATCCAGCTTTGGACACTTGGAGGCCTTGGTCATTTTTTCTTTGTATATGACATTTATTTTCAGTTTCTAAGCGACGATATACATACTTATAAAATATATATTAAATATAAAATGTTGTGGTTAGGTTTATACGATGATAGGTGATGAGAGTTTTGGAGAAAACTTTATAGACCCTAATATATACTTAACATTAATTTTGTCTCCTTTTCTGTAACTATACAGCGCCACTTTTGACTTGTATCTTAGGACTGAGGATACATGTAAAATATGTTATATTTTATTTAAATAGTATTTACCTATTAATAGTAAATATGCTTTACCATCGTTAAAGATGACAGCATCTACCGCCAACTCTTAAAAAGTAAATTCTCAAAAAGGCTTTCGCCTTTTGTAAAAAATGTCGAATTTTCGATTTTTGTTTTTCACTGTAAATGTTCAGGAGGTTCCGATCAAAAAAGAAATGATTCGACACAGTAACTCAGTGCCTCAGTGGAGAACCGAACCGACCTTGTGAGTTCACGGCGCTCGGCAACCAGTTATACGCCACAAGTAAACATTTTAAACGTCTTTTAACTTCTGGCAGGCACGCATGCAAGCAAGCAAGCAGGCCGTCCCTACCGCACTATTTGTAAGTGCGATCATAAATTAAATATAACAAGATCATACCATCCCATACATTAAAATGCGACCGCCTAAGACCGCGCTTACACTCCACCATACATAGATGGCGCCACAAAAAAATGTCTTGTAGCTTTCGATTATACTTGTAGATGGCGTTAAGTGTCACTTTTGACATAGATTTACGGCTCGGAATTGACACTTAATGCCAATCTACAAATAATCGGTGGCAACAAGGCATTTTTTGTGGCGCCATCTATGTGTGGTGGAGTGTAAGCGCGTTCGTAGACGGTCGCATTTTAATGTATAGAATAGTAATATGATCTTGTTATATTTAATTTATGGTGCGATAGGGACGGCCTGATGTTTTTATCATTCATCGCACGACATTGCTTATATGCCTGGATACGTAGCCAAATGCACAACGCTTAAGATAATATCGTTATCGTAGCTAGATATGTCTATCGCTCCTCCGTATAGGCGCGATAGAACCAGACTGCGTTTCGAATGTTTTGACCGGCGGCGTCTAGTGTCAACGATTTTTTTTAAATTTATAAATGGGCTTACTCTTGGCCACAGACTAGCCAAAGGCAAAGACGTGCCCTACAATTGAGTGAGCTCGCCCAGAAGATGCCTGTTCACTCCTGATTTGAAGGTTGCCGTCATTCGGCTAGGCCGGCGGTTGGTGCAGTACCATAACCTACCCCAGCCCCATCTCTTCACGTTCTAGATGCAGTTTTACCTACGCTATTGCTCTGAAGAACGCACTTCTACGCTTCAATGTGTGCGTGCTTGCGTAGAAAGGGTCTACAGGCTGTCAGTCGTTAATTATTTTTAAATCGGGACTTAATCGCGTATAACTACATATTAAACTGACCTCCAACGTTTCAAGGACGGCGTTGTCCCCGTGGTCTCGGAGAAGACTGGCTTGAAATGACATCAACACCTTCTGACAGCCGCGCGAGTTTTTCGAACTACCCGCACTTGGTTTTGATTATCAACTTGAACTGTTTGCGCACTAGGGATGTTACTCTGTCGACATACAACACTGACGATATTCGATTTAACGACTGTCGATATTATTTTCGGCTTACACTTATTAATGACAAGGATTCCATGTGGATGAGATCCTAAAACCTTCGTCCCGATTGAAATTGCGATGTTTTTTGATTTCAATGGCTTCGCGCACTTTTCTACTGTAGAAATGGCGTTCCGTGGAAAGGACTTTAGGGTCATGTAGTTCGATCCAGTGGTTTGATAATCAAAACCAAGTGCGGGTAGTTCGAAAAGCTCGCGCGGCTGTCAGAAGGTGTTGATGTCATTTCAAGCCAGTCTTCTCCGAGACCACGGGGACAACGCCGTCCTTGAAACGTTGGAGGTCAGTTTAATATGTAGTTATACGCGATTAAGTCCCGATTTAAAAATAATTATGTGTAATAATCGTAAAAGTTTAAATCAGTGTCAGTCGTTACTTCAGTAGGGCCTTAGGGTGCCTTTTCACCAGAGATGTGCTACGCTACGTTGCTGTGGATGCGTCTGATATCCACCAATTTGCTTATGGAACAATGAATATGATTGGTGGCTACCTAACACATCCACGTAGCGCATCCTAAGGTTAAGAAACAACAGTAAATGTGATGAAAGGGAGCCTATTCCTGCCAACAAACTGTTCTACAGTTTGGCGGAAAGTTTTATGTAAACTGTTCACTTTTATTGAATAAATAATTTAAAATTTAATTTTTTTTTTTTAAACCTTTAGCTTAGGGCCACTTGTACCAACGAGAATGGAAGGTTAACCCGAGGGTTAACCCACCATTTTATATAGAATTTGACAGATGACAGCCCGCTAACCCTGAGTTAAGTGGTTGGTGCAAGTGGACCTTAGAGGCTTATAGCAGTTGTAGCTTATGACCTTTGAGCTGTCAAGACAAATAACTGCTCCTTGTTCTACTGTGGCGAATCTGTAATGAACGACCGATAAAATTGAGATGCACCTCCACGCTTCCGATGCCATTGCTCACAAGCAGGTACCTATTTTAGCGCTGCACTATTAAAAGGAGCCCGTAAAAAATAATACTGTGTACGTTTTATACAGGCGATAAATTTTCAATTTAACCAAAGATAGAATGTATTAGTGTGAATATTAAGCACCCAGGGGCTGGGCATTTCTGTTTATGACATATGACATAAAGCTTTTAGGTAAATAAATAAATTGATACGCTTCAAAAATATGTTCGGTCGGGCCCCAAAAACATTTATCGCGAACTCCGGAACTGTGCCGATAAAAACACTAATTATGCTGCTGTAAATGATTTGATAACACTGGACCAGCTGATAGCTCACACGTGTTCTGTAGGTTAAATATTTTTCCCCTCACTAGCTCGGAAACACGTGTTTTGTCCTTTAATACCAGCGGGTAAAAACGCATTTTATCCACTAGTGGATAAAGTAATTTGACCTTGAATATAACCAAATTTTCTGCTTTAAAATTGATAAAAGTGCGTTAATCTAGTGACGAAGATGTTTTACCACCTGTGGAACTACTGGAAGCAGTGATAAGAGCGTTTTTTGCGTTGTATACTTTCCTCGCTATAGTGAGGGGAAAAGTTTTGTGTTACACTCGGGTGCAAATGTATTTTACTTCTCGTGTGTTGAAAAACTCGCCAAGTTCAGGATTCTATTTTAACAAATATTGTTATACAAGGGTGCAAAGTTGTATTTTAACGCCGAGTGTGGAATTGAAAAACGAGCAAGCGAAAGGAGTCTATAGTTGAACCACGAGCGAAGCGAGTGGTTCGAAAATAGAATCCTGAACTTGGCGAGTATCACTAGATTAACCCACTTTTATCAATTTTAAAGCAGAAAATTTGCCTCTATTCAAGGTCAAATTACTTAATCCACTAGTGGATAAAATGCGTTTTTACCCGCTGGTATTAAAGGACAAAACACATGATTCCGAGCTAGTGAGGGGAAAATAACTATTGTATAGTACCTACGGTAAGTAAAATTAGTACTTTAGCAGTAAGTAGTTAAAAATCTGAGAGAGATATCTTATCGATACGGTTAGTAAAAAATACCTACACCCTATGGTTATGAGTTATGACGTATAAAGTATTAGCAAAGAAAAACGCATGTGACACCCCTTAAGTTGCAGGCGTCCATAGGTTACGGCGACCGCTTTCCATCAGGCGGGCCGTATACCTGTTTGCCAACGACGTGGTATAAAAAAAACACAAAAAAAAATGCCAAACATAGACGAACGAGCAAATCTTGTGACTTGTGAGACTTGTGACAGAAGAAAGGCGCGCAATTAAAATTTCTACTTTCTATGGGATATAAACCTTCGCCCCTACGTTATTCAAATGTTGCCCCTTTTTTTAGTGACAAGATTAGCTTGACCGTCTATACTTATATCGTCATCAATATATATCAGCTTGGCAAAAAATAATAGAAATGGATTTTTTTTATCTTAACAACCCTTAGGCCTGATTTAGACGACGTGCGAAATCGCATGCGATTTTAGTTACATTGCGGGCTGTTGGGGTTACATAAAATTTTGCACAGCCATCAAATACAGCAATGTAATAAAACTCGTATGCGAGTTCTCGTACCGTCTAAATGGGGCCTTAGGTACTTTTATCGTACAAAAAGTGACTCAATCGTTGCCAGTACAAAACGGTTTTCAATAGACGGTGGCGCCTCTATTCACTTAAATATTTTTGCCAGGCTGTGAAGTACATAGTATGTTAGTATGAATCTTTGTAATTTTCTGCATAACAAGAATCTTCTAGCATCTTCTTATTGTAGATCAAGACAAGACAAGAATCTTCTAGCATCTTCTAGTGTCTTCTTATTGTAGATCAGCTCTGTCTTTTGTTGCCCTTCGCTAGGCAGCTGGCAATCCACAAAGCAAACTGCCATACGATGAGCCGCAACCGACAACGAGCTTTCTTCTCTTCTCTTCTTTCTTGTTATCTTCTGTTTTCAGAAATTGGTTTGGTGATGGTGAAGTAACGAACGAGAGTGCATACATTAGGTACGTAGTGTAGAATATGTATTGTACCTATACAAACAACAACAAATAGATAGATGTGAAATTCATAAATAGGTTCCTTAATAAAACGTAAAAAAAAATATCAAAAATAATTTTGACTTTAGATCGTCAAGCAATGAAAACTTTAATGTATTTGCAATTGATATAAAAATAATCATATTTAAAACCCAAAAATATACCCAAATCCATTTCAATGCCATAAACAAAGAATTTTAAGTACCTAATTTACTTCCATTTACGTCACGTCACTTCAAAATAAATAAGGTACAGCGGGGAAAATCTCGACTGGGTGGTAAATGTAACTGGTCCATTTTTTCCATGTTTTACAATGTTTGCATTGTTACGAGTAAATAGAGTGTCCACCGGTTATGCGTGTTCAATGAATACCCAATTAAATATAGAACTCAACATCATAGTGTAATAATGGAAAAAATGGATAAGTTACAATTGCCCCCCAGTCGAGATTTGACCCGCTGTAGCTCATGTTGAACTATGGAACTAAGTATGTACAATAGTAACCTAATCCTTTATTACGTAGGTACTTTTCGAAATTTTAAATAGTATAATTAACTTTAAATTAACCAAGTCGTATGACTTATAGTTATATTTAAAACTCATAATTACCGGCAAAATTCACCCATTTCACTACGAAGTCACAAATAAACATTTTTAACCCCCCATTAGCTTAAAATAAAAAGCTTAAATTCTAGGACTTACCGTATTCCTTTTTCCTTGAATGTCGACAGTCTGCGTCGGCGGGAATGGTGTGGGGACCTCCGAGCACCGGATTATATAGCGGGTTATCTACCAGGAAAGCCGCAGTAACGACTAACAATGTAATAATACTCTAATATGGTGCGTTGCCAATGTCATGTGCCGCTGAAATGAACTTGTAAACTCGTAATGCTGAATGTAAGGGGCGGCGGACACTGGGGGGCTACCTCGGACAATGGCGATCAAATATATGAAAGAAGCACGTTCCTACGCACACAGTCTAAGCTCGTGTAGGTGAATGCGTACCATGCTTGTATGAGTGAGATAAGTCATAAGACAGGTCGACTGGTCGAGTGGTCGCGTTCTTGACAGGCGGTAACTGTGAGGTAGCCCAGAGGGGGAGGGCGTTTCAGCGGGAAGCAGGGAGTAGCCATACTGTACAATAGTAATCTTTATTATATTACTAGCTTTTGCCCGCGGCTTTGCTCGCGTTAAATTCGAAAATTGCGGAATGATCCACTAACTTCCACCCCCGTTTTAGGGAAGTGCTGGGTTAGTAGGAGACAAAAAGTAGCCTATGTCGCTCTCCATCCCTTCAACTATCTCCACTTAAAAAATCACGTCCATTCGTCGCCCCGTTTTGCCGTGAAAGACGGACAAACAAACAGACACACATACTTTCCCATTTATAATATTAGTATGGATATGGATGGATACTGTACAGTCAACCAATTGGAACCCTAGGCCACTGTAGAACTATGTCATAGTGACGTTATAAATCAGATTGTAAGAAATCTCTTACTGCTTGTCAATTTGACATGGTTGTAGAGTGGCCTAGGGTTCCAATTGGTTGACTGTACCTCGGCAATAGCAACTGGCTACTGTGGAAGATTTGCTGGACACTTCCTATGCGTTGTGCTGCTCGTAAGTTTAAATGGATAACTAGTTTTTTAAAGGTGCGCGGGGCCCGAGGGCCCCGCGGTCTTTCTTGTTGCTTTTTTGTTTTTTTTTTGCTTTGCTTGTTTGTTTTTTTGCTTTGCTTTTTTGCTTTTTTGTTTCTTTGCTTAGCTTGTTTGTTTTTTGCTTTACTTGTTTGCTTTTTTTGCTTTAGCCTTTGTCTGCTTGGAAGCACTCTCTGCCCGCAGCTCGGCCTGCGGCCTTCGCGTGCTTGGGAACCTGTCAGACACGCTCCGGGCCTTCGGCCCTCCGCGTAGTTACTGTGGGGGTTGTAGGGAAGTTGGAGCTTAAACACGACCCAATAGTACGACCCGTCGTTTCGCTTCTCTAAGACACTTTTACTATTAGGTCGTGTTTAAGCTCCAACTTCCCGGTCCACCGGCGAGCCGATCAGGGACGCTCCGGGCCTTCGGCCCTACGCGGAGCTCGGCCTTCGGCCTTCGCTGGGTTTCGAAGCTCCGCGTCGGGCCTTCGGCCCGCCGCTTCGCTTATTAAGATACTTTTTGTTATTGTTTTGCTTGGGAGCACAGTCTGTACGCAGCTCGGCCTGCGGCCTTCGCGTGCTTGGGAGCACTCTGCCCGCAGCTCGGCCTGCGGCCTTCGCGTGCTTGGGAGCCTGTCAGACACGCTCCGGGCCTTCGGCCCTCCGCGTAGTTTCTGTGGGGGTTGTAGGGAAGTTGGAGCTTAAACACGACCCAATAGTAAAAGTGTCTTGAGAAGCTCACGACGGGCCTGCGGCCTGCGGCCTCCGGCCTGTCGTTTCGCTTCTCTAAGACACTTTTACTATTGGGTCGTGTTTAAGCTCCAACTTCCCGGTCCGCCGGCGAGCCGATCAGGGACGCTCCGGGCCTTCGGCCCTACGCGGAGCTCGGCCTTCGGCCTTCGCTGGGTTTCGAAGCTCCGCGTCGGGCCTTTGGCCCGCCGCTTCGCTTATTTAGATACTTTTTGTTATTGTTTTCTTGGGAGCACAGTCTGCACGCAGCTCGGCCTGCGGCCTTCGCGTGCTTGGGAGCACTCTGCCCGCAGCTCGGCCTGCGGCCTTCGCATACTTGGGAGCCTGTCAGACACGCTCCGGGCCTTCGGCCCTCCGCGTAGTTACTGTGGGGATTGTAGGATTTGTAGGGAAGTTGGACCTCCGGCCTGCGGCCTCCGGCCCGCCGCGTCGCTTTTTAGACACTTTTACTTATATTTTCTTGCTTGGGAGCACTGTCTGTACGCAGCTCGGAACTTGGACCGGAGCAATGACCGTCGGGCTGTAGAACGCTCCCTCAGGCTGGTAGGGAAATTTGACTTTGTCCCCTCTCGCCGCCGTTTTTGACTTTTCCAAAAATTTTTTTTTCTCATTCCTTTTTTTGGCCCCCGCTCTTACCACGTGCCAAATTTGAACGCGCTCGGAACGAAAATAAAAAAAAAAAAAAAAAATTTCAAAGTCGGCCATTTTGAAATTTTGTAAATGCCATTCGATGGACCTCAGATAACTGTACAACATTAGTTTAAGCACTATTAACCTTTTTCCTACCGTTACGGAGCTATGGGGATTAAAAAAAAAAACCTCCATACAAACTGGTAGGGAAATTTGACTTTGTCCCCTCTCGCCACCGTTTTTGACTTTTCCAAATTTTTTTTCTCATTTCTATTTTTGGCCCCCGTTCTTACCACGTGCCAAATTTGAACGCGCTCGGACCGAAAATAAAAAAAAAAATTTCAAAGTCGGCCATTTTGAAATTTTGTAAATGCCATTCGATGGACCTCAGATAACTGTACAACATTAGTTCAAGCACTATTAACCTTTTCCCTACCGTTACGGAGCTATGGGGATTTAAAAAAAGGACCTCCATACAAATTTCAATTGGCCGTCAAAGGGCGCCATTTTGAATTTTTCAAAATTTTCTTTTTGTATACTAATCTTAGGGTGGCTGTCCACCCGTGTGCAAAATTTCAGCGCGCTCGGACCATTTTGAAATTTTTCAAAAAAAAAAAAAGTCGGCCATTTTGATTTTTTTTTAATGCCATTCGATGGACCTCGGGTGACTGTATAACATTTGTTTGAGCACTTTTCACTTCCTTGTACCGTTACGGAGCCATGGCGATTAAAAAAAAAACCTCCATGCAAATTTCAATTGGCCCTCAAAGGCCGCCATTTTGAATTTTTCAAAATTTTCTCTTTGAATATAAATCTTGGGGCGACCTTCCACCCGTGTGCCAAATCTCAGCGCGCTAGGACCATTTTGAAATTTTTCAAAAAAAAAGTCGGCCATTTTGAATTTTTTTAATGCAACTTTTTTCTACTCGGATACCTGTATGACATTTGGTCGAGCACCCCCCGGTTATCTCTTACGGTTTAAAAGTTGCCATACAAAATAAAAGTGGCCAGGTTTCTCACATTTGTAGCATTTTTCAATTTTTTTTTATT
This sequence comes from Leguminivora glycinivorella, assembly GCF_023078275.1. NCBI lineage: Eukaryota > Metazoa > Arthropoda > Insecta > Lepidoptera > Tortricidae > Leguminivora > Leguminivora glycinivorella. The sequence goes on along the minus strand of NC_062989.1, from coordinate 16,548,696 downwards.
TCATTCGAATCAAGGCCGCTTGGAGATTCTACGACCAAAATTTGAGCTCTCTACGATAAATTTGAAAAATTGACAAAAAAAAAGTCGGCCATTTTGAAAAAAAAATGGCGGCGTCAAAAACTGCCCAGGGTCCTCTATGACATTTGGTCGAACACTCCCCGGCTAACTCCAGCCGTTTGGCCAGGCCGTCCAACATTTTTTTACCCGGAACCGGTAGACCGACGGTCTGATCTATCCGGGGTCGCAGGACCAAACTCTATACGACCACACCAAACACTGCCACCCGCAAAAACCCCCTCTGCCTATTTTTTGAAAAATGTCAGTCGGGTTGTAGCTTTATATTATATAGACTAGTTTTTTAAAGGTGCGCGGGGCCCGAGGGCCCCGCGGTGTTCTTTTTTTGGTTTTGCTTTTGTGCTTTGCTTATGCTTTTGCTTTTTGTTTTTGTGTTTTGCTTTTGCTTTTTGTTTTTGAGCTATGCTTTTTTGATTTATTGCTTTGCTTGTTTGCTTTAGCCTTTGCGTGCTTGGGAGCACTCTCTGCCCGCAGCTCGGCCTGCGGCCTCGCGTGCTTGGGAGCCTGTCAGACACGCTCCGGGCCTTCGGCCCTCCGCGTAGTTACTGTGGAGGTTGTAGGGAAGTTGGAGCTTAAACACGACCCAATAGTAAAAGTGTCTTGAGAAGCTCACGACGGGCCTACGGCCTGCGGCCTCCGGCCCGTCGTTTCGCTTCTCTAAGACACTTTTACTATTGGGTCGTGTTTAAGCTCCAACTTCCCGGACCGCCGGCGAGCCGATCAGGGACGCTCCGGGCCTTCGGCCCTACGCGGAGCTCGGCCTTCGGCCTTCGCTGGGTTTCGTTTCGAAGCTCCGCGTCGGGCCTTCGGCCCGCCGCGTCGCTTTTTAGACACTTTGATTATCGTTCTGCTTGGAAGCACAGTCTGTACGCAGCTCGGCCTGCGGCCTTCGCGTGCTTGGGAACACTCTGCCCGCAGCTCGGCCTGCGGCCTTCGCGTGCTTGGAAGCCTCTCAGGCACGCTTCGGCCCTCCGCGTAGTTACTGTGAGAGTTGTAGGTAAGTTGGAGCTTAAACACGACCCAATATTAAAAGTGTCTTGAGAAGCTCACGACGGGCCTGCGGCCTGCGGCCTCCGGCCCGTCGTTTCGCTTCTCTAAGACACTTTTACTATTGGGTCGTGTTTAAACTCCAACTTCCCGATCCGCCGGCGAGCCGATCAGGGACGCTCCGGGCCTTCGGCCCTACGCGGAGCTCGGCCTTCGGCCTTCGCTGGGTTTCGAAGCTCCGCGTCGGGCCTTTGGCCCGCCGCTTCGCTTATTTAAATACTTTTTGTTATTATTTTCTTGGGAGCACAGTCTGCACGCAGCTCGGCCTGCGGCCTTCGCGTGCTTGGGAGCACTCTGCCCGCAGCTCGGCCTGCGGCCTTCGCGTACTTGGGAGCCTGTCAGACAAGCTCCGGGCCTTCGGCCCTCCGCGTAGTTACTGTGGGGATTGTAAGATTTGTAGGGAAGTTGGACCTCCGGCCTGCGGCCTCCGGCCCGCCGCGTCGCCTTTTAGACACTTTTACTTATATTTTCTTGCTTGGGAGCACTGTCTGTACGCAGTTCGGAACTTGGACCGGAGCAATGACCGTCGGGCTGTAGAACGCTCCCTCAGGCTGGTAGGGAAATTTGACTTTGTCCCCTCTCGCCGCCGTTTTTGACTTTTCCAAAATTTTTTTTTTCTCATTTCTATTTTTGGCCCCCGCTCTTACCACGTGCCAAATTTGAACGCGCTCGGACCGAAAATAAAAAAAAAAATTTCAAAGTCGGCCATTTTGAAATTTTGTAAATGCCATTCGATGGACCTCAGATAACTGTACAACATTAGTTTAAGCACTATTAACCTTTTTCCTACCGTTACGGAGCTATGGGGATTTAAAAAAAAACCTCCATACAAACTGGTAGGGAAATTTGACTTTGTCCCCTCTCGCCGCCGTTTTTGACTTTTCCCAAAAATTTTTTTTCTCATTTCTGTTTTTGGCCCCCGTTCTTACCACTTGCCAAATTTGAACGCGCTCGGACCGAAAATAAAAAAAAAAATTTTCAAAGTCGGCCATTTTGAAATTTTGTAAATGCCATTCGATGGACCTCAGATAACTGCACAATATTAGTTCAAGCACTATTAACCTTTTCCCTACCGTTACGGAGCTATGGGGATTTAAAAAAAGGACCTCCATACAAATTTCAATTGGCCTTCAAAGGGCGCCATTTTGAATTTTTCAAAATTTTCTTTTTGTATACTAATCTTGGGGTGGCTGTCTACCCGTGTGCAAAATTTCAGCGCGCTCGGACCATTTTGAAAATTTTCAAAAAAAAAAGTCGGCCATTTTGATTTTTTTTTAATGCCATTCGATGGACCTCGGGTGACTGTATAACATTTGTTTGAGCACTTTTCACTTCTTTGTACCGTTACGGAGCTATGGTAATTAAAAGAAAAACCTCCATTCAAATTTCAATTGGCCCTCAAAGGCCGCCATTTTGAATTTTTCAAAATTTTCTTTTTGAATACTAATCTTAGCGCGACCGTCCACCCGTGTGCCAAATCTCAGCGCGCTAGGACCATTTTGAAAATTTTCAAAAAAAAAAGTCGGCCATTTTGAATTTTTTTTAATGCAACTTTTTTCTACTCGGATACCTGTATGACATTTGGTCGAGCACCCCCCGGCTATCTCTTGCGGTTTAAAAGTTGCCATACAAAATAAAAGTGGCCAGTTTTCCCACATTTGTAGCATTTTTCAATTTTTTTCTATTTCATTCGAATCAAGGCCACTTGGAGATTCTATGACCAAAATTTGAGCTCTCCACGACAAACTTGAAAAATCGTCAAAAAAAAAGTCGGCCATTTTGAAAAAAAAAATGGCGGCGTCAAAAACTGCCCAGGGTCCTCTATGACATTTGGTCGAACACTCCCCGGCTAACTCGAGCCGTTTGGCCAGGCCGTCCAACATTTTTGGCCCCCGCTCTTACCACGTGCCAAATTTGAACGCGCTCGGACCGAAAATAAAAAAAAAAAATTTCAAAGTCGGCCATTTTGAAATTTTGTAAATGCCATTCGATGGACCTCAGATAACTGTACAACATTAGTTTAAGCACTATTAACCTTTTTTCTACCGTTACGGAGCTATGGGGATTAAAAAAAAAACCTCCATACAAACTGGTAGGGAAATTTGACTTTGTCCCCTCTCGCCACCGTTTTTGACTTTTCCAAAATTTTTTTTTCTCATTTCTATTTTTGGCCCCCGTTCTTACCACGTGCCAAATTTGAACGCGCTCGGACCGAAAATAAAAAAAAAAAATTTCAAAGTCGGCCATTTTGAAATTTTGTAAATGCCATTCGATGGACCTCAGATAACTGTACAATATTAGTTCAAGCACTATTAACCTTTTCCCTACCGTTACGGAGCTATGGGGATTTAAAAAAAGGACCTCCATACAAATTTCAATTGGCCTTCAAAGGGCGCCATTTTGGATTTTTCAAAATTTTCTTTTTGTATACTAATCTTGGGGTGGCTGTCTACCCGTGTGCAAAATTTCAGCGCGCTCGGACCATTTTGAAAATTTTCAAAAAAAAAAAAAGTCGGCCATTTTGATTTTTTTTTAATGCCATTCGATGGACCTCGGGTGACTGTATAACATTTGTTTGAGCACTTTTCACTTCTTTGTACCGTTACCGAGCTATGGTAATTAAAAGAAAAACCTCCATTCAAATTTCAATTGGCCCTCAAAGGCCGCCATTTTGAATTTTTCAAAATTTTCTTTTTGAATATAAATCTTGGGGCCACCTTCCACCCGTGTGCCAAATCTCAGCGCGCTAGGACCATTTTGAAATTTTTCAAAAAAAAAAGTCGGCCATTTTGAATTTTTTTTAATGCAACTTTTTTCTACTCCGAGACCTGTATGACATTTGGTCGAGCACCCCCCGGCTATCTCTTACGGTTTAAAAGTTGCCATACAAAATAAAAGTGGCCAGTTTTCCCACATTTATAGCATTTTTAAATTTTTTTTTATTTCATTCGAATCAGGGCCGCTTGGAGATTCTATGACCAAAATTTGAGCTCTCTACGACAAACTTGAAAAATCGTCAAAAAAAAAAGTCGGCCATTTTGAAAAAAAAAATGGCGGCGTCAAAAACTGCCCAGGGTCCTCTATGACATTTGGTCGAACACTCCCCGGCTAAGTCCAGCCGTTTGGCCAGGCCGTCCAACATTTTTTTACCCGGAACCGGTAGACCGACGGTCTGATCTATCCGGGGTCGCAGGACCAAACTCTATACGACAACACCAAACACTGCCACCTGCAAAAACTCCTTCTGCCCATTTTTGGAAAAATGTCAGTCGGGTTGTAGCTTTATATTATATAGACTAGTTTTTTAAAGGTGCGCGGGGCCCGAGGGCCCCGCGGTGTTCTTTTTTTGTTTTGCTTTATTGTTTTTTTGCTTTTGCTTTTTGTTTTTTGCTTTTGCTTTTGCTTTTGCTTTTTGTTTTTGAGTTATGCTTATGCTTTTTGTTTTTGAGCTATGCTTGTTTGCTTTTTTGCTTTAGCCTTTGCGTGCTTGGGAGCACTCTCTGCCCGCAGCTCGGCCTGCGGCCTCGCGTGCTTGGGAGCCTGTCAGACACGCTCCGGGCCTTCGGCCCTCCGCGTAGTTACTGTGGGGGTTGTAGGGAAGTTGGAGCTTAAACACGACCCAATAGTAAAAGTGTCTTGAGAAGCTCACGACGGGCCTGCGGCCTGCGGCCTCCGGCCCGTCGTTTCGCTTCTCTAAGACACTTTTACTATTGGGTCGTGTTTAAGCTCCAACTTCCCGGTCCGCCGGCGAGCCGACCAGGGACGCTCCGGGCCTTCGGCCCTACGCGGAGCTCGGCCTTCGGCCTTCGCTGGGTTTCGAAGCTCCGCGTCGGGCCTTCGGCCCGCCGCTTCGCTTGTTAAGATACTTTTTGTTATTGTTTTGCTTGGGAGCACAGTCTGTACGCAGCTCGGCCTGCGGCCTTCGCGTGCTTGGGAGCACTCTGCCCGCAGCTCGGCCTGCGGCCTTCGCGTGCTTGGGAGCCTCTCGTAAACGCTCCGGGCCTTCGGCCCTCCGCGTAGTTACTGTGCGGGTTGTAGGGAAGTTGGAGCTTAAACACGACCCAATAGTAAAAGTGTCTTGAGAAGCTCACGACGGGCCTACGGCCTGCGGCCTCCGGCCCGTCGTTTCGCTTCTCTAAGACACTTTTACTATTGGGTCGTGTTTAAGCTCCAACTTCCCGGTCCGCCGGCGAGCCGATCAGGGACGCTCCGGGCCTTCGGCCCTACGCGGAGCTCGGCCTTCGGCCTTCGCTCGGTCGAAGCTCCGCGTCGGGCCTTCGGCCCGCCGCTATGCTTATTATGACACTTTTATTTATTGTTTTGCTTGGGAGCACAGTCTGTACGCAGCTCGGCCTGCGGCCTTCGCGTGCTCGGGAGCACTCTGCCCGCAGCTCGGCCTGCGGCCTTCGCGTGCGTGGGAGCCTCTCAGACACGCTCCGGGCCTTCGGCCCTCCGCGTAGTTACTTTGGGGGTTGAGGGAAGTTGGAGCTTAAACACGACCCAATAGTAAAAGTGTCTTGAGAAGCTCACGACGGGCCTGCGGCCTGCGGCCTCCGGCCCGTCGTTTCGCTTCTCTAAGACACTTTTACTATTGGGTCGTGTTTAAGCTCCAACTTCCCGGTCCGCCGGCGAGCCGATCAGGGACGCTCCGGGCCTTCGGCCCTACGCGGAGCTCGGCCTTCGGCCTTCGCTCGGTTCCGAAGCTCCGCGTCGGGCCTTCGGCCCGCCGCTACGCTTGTTAAGGCACTTGGGGTGAGCAGTTTTACCGCGTGGGTTCGCCCCGCGGGCCGTGCGGCCCGCCGGGCTCACGTGCCGGCCCCTCTCAGGGACGCTCCGGGCCTTCGGCCCTACGCGGAGCTCGGCCTTCGGCCTTCGCAGGGTTTCGAAGCTCCGCGTCGGGCCTTCGGCCCGCCGCTTCGCTTATTTATATACTTTTTGTTTTTGTTTTGCTTGGGAGCACTCTCTACCCGCAGCTCGGCCTGCGGCCTTCGCGTGCTTGGGGGCCTCTCGTACACGCTCCGGGCCTTCGGCCCTCCGCGTTGTTACTGTGGGGGTTGTAGGGAAGTTGGAGGTTACACACGACCCAATAGTAAAAGTGTCTTGAGAAGCTCACGACGGGCCTGCGGCCTGCGGCCTCCGGCCCGTCGTTTCGCTTCTCTAAGACACTTTTACTATTGGGTCGTGTGTAACCTCCAACTTCCCGGACCGCCGGCGAGCCGATCAGGGACGCTCCGGGCCTTCGGCCCTACGCGGAGCTCGGCCTTCGGCCTTCGCTCGGCTCCGAAGCTCCGCCGTCGGGCCTTCGGCCCGCCGGCTACGCTTGTTTAGACACTTTTGTAAGGAAATTGTATGGGAGCACTTTCTGCCCGCGGCGAGGCCTTCGGCCTCGCCTGAAATTACTTGGATTTGGCCCGGGTGGGAGCCTAAAGTCGAGCTCCGGGCCTGCGGCCCTCCGCGGGGTCGGCCTTCGGCCTCCCACCCTGAAGCTCGCCCTTCGGGCTCGCGAAATTACTTGAAAAATTGATTTTGCCATAACGGCGGCCATCTTGGATTTTCTAAAAAATTTTTTTGACATTTCTAATCTGGGGGCCCATACCTCTCGGCATGCCAAATTTGAGCGCGCTCGGACCAACTTGAAAAAAAAAAAAAAAAAAAGTCGGCCATTTTGATTTTTTTTGGATGCAACTTTTTTCTGCTCGGGCTCCTGTATGACATTTGGTCGAGCACCCTATAGCTATCTCTTACGGTTTAGGAGTTGCCATACAAAAAAAAAGTGGCCAAATTTTTCGCATTTGTAGCATTTTTCAAAAAATTTTTTTATTTTTGAAATCAGGGCCCCCCAGAGATTCTTTGACCAAAATTTCAAATCTCTAGGATGAATTTGAAATTTGGTCAAAAAAAAAAGTCGGCCATTTTGAAAAAAAAATGGCGGCCTCCAAAACTGCCCAGGGTCCTCTATGACATTTGGTCGAGCACCCCCCCATTATCTCCCCCCGTTTAGCCAGGCCGTCCAACATTTTTTGACCCAGGAGTCGGAGACGAAAATCCATATTTTTCCGGACCACGCATCGACCGTCTCTATACAACCCCGTATCGACCCTCCCCCTACCCCCCACCGTTTCCAAATAAAACATCTATATTAGAAATGAGTCGGGTTGCAGCTATATATAATATTAACTAGTTTTTTAAAGGTGCGCGGGGCCCGAGGGCCCCGCGGTGTTCTTTTTTTGTTTTGCTTTTTGTTTTTTGCTTTTGCTTTTGCTTTTTGTTTTTGAGCTATGCTTATGCTTTTTGTTTTAGAGCTATGCTTATGCTTTTTGTTTTTGAGCTATGCTTTTTTGTTTTTTTGCTTTGCTTGTTTGATTAATTGCTTGGGAGCACTCTCTGCCCGCAGCTCGGCCTGCGGCCTCGCGTGCTTGGGAGCCTGTCAGACACGCTCCGGGCCTTCGGCCCTCCGCGTAGTTACTGTGGGGGTTGTAGGGAAGTTGGAGCTTAAACACGACCCAATAGTAAAAGTGTCTTGAGAAGCTCACGACGGGCCTGCGGCCTGCGGCCTCCGGCCCGTCGTTTCGCTTCTCTAAGACACTTTTACTATTGGGTCGTGTTTAAGCTCCAACTTCCCGGTCCGCCGGCGAGCCGATCAGGGACGCTCCGGGCCTTCGGCCCTACGCGGAGCTCGGCCTTCGGCCTTCGCTGGGTTTCGAAGCTCCGCGTCGGGCCTTCGGCCCGCCGCTTCGCTTGTTAAGATACTTTTTGTTATTGTTTTGCTTGGGAGCACAGTCTGTACGCAGCTCGGCCTGCGGCCTTCGCGTGCTTGGGAGCACTCTGCCCGCAGCTCGGCCTGCGGCCTTCGCGTGCTTGGGAGCCTCTCAGACACGCTCCGGGCCTTCGGCCCTCCGCGTAGTTTCTGTGGGGGTTGTAGGGAAGTTGGAGCTTAAACACGACCCAATAGTAAAAGTGTCTTGAGAAGCTCACGACGGGCCTGCGGCCTGCGGCCTCCGGCCCGTCGTTTCGCTTCTCTAAGACACTTTTACTATTGGGTCGTGTTTAAGCTCCAACTTCCCGGTCCGCCGGCGAGTCGATCAGGGACGCTCCGGGCCTTCGGCCCTACGCGGAGCTCGGCCTTCGGCCTTCGCTTGGTTTCGAAGCTCCGCGTCGGGCCTTCGGCCCGCCGCTTCGCTTATTAAGATACTTTTTGTTATTGTTTTGTTTGGGAGCACAGTCTGTACGCAGCTCGGCCTGCGGCCTTCGCGTGCTTGGGAGCACTCTGCCCGCAGCTCGGCCTGCGGCCTTCGCGTGCTTGGGAGCCTCTCAGACACGCTCCGGGCCTTCGGCCCTCCGCGTAGTTACTGTGGGGTTTGTTGGGAAGTTGGAGCTTAAACACGACCCAATAGTAAAAGTGTCTTGAGAAGCTCACGACGGGCCTACGGCCTGCGGCCTCCGGCCCGTCGTTTCGCTTCTCTAAGACACTTTTACTATTGGGTCGTGTTTAAGCTCCAACTTCCCGGTCCGCCGGCGAGCCGAACAGGGACGCTCCGGGCCTTCGGCCCTACGCGGAGCTCGGCCTCCGGCCTTCGCTCGGCTCCGAAGCTCCGCCGTCGGGCCTTCGGCCCGCCGGCTACGCTTGTTTAGACACTTTTGTAAGGAAATTGTATGGGAGCACTTTCTACCCGCAGCGAGGCCTTCGGCCTCGCCTGAAATTACTTGGATTTGGCCCGGGTGGGAGCCCAAAGTCGAGCTCCGGGCCTGCGGCCCTCCGCGGGGTCGGCCTTCGGCCTCCCACCCTGAAGCTCGCCCTTCGGGCTCGCGAAATTACTTGGAAAATTGATTTTGCCATAACGGCGGCCATCTTGGATTATTGAAAAAAATTTTTTGACATTTGTAATCTGGGGGCCCATACCTCTCCGCATGCCAAATTTGAGCGCGCTCGGACCAACTTGAAAAAAAAAAAAAAAAAAAAAGTCGGCCATTTTGAATTTTTTTTGATGCAACTTTTTTCTACTCGGGCTCCTGTATGACATTTGGTCGAGCACCCTATAGCTATCTCTTACCGTTTAAGAGTTGCCATACAAAAAAAAAGTGGCCAATTTTTCCGCATTTGTAGCATTTTTCAAAATTTTTTTTTATTATTCGAATCTAGACCCTAGAGAGATTCTATGACCAAAATTTCAGGTCGCTAGGATGAATTTGAAATTTGGTCAAAAAAAAAAGTCGGCCATTTTGAAAAAAAAATGGCGGCCTCCAAAACTGCCCAGGGTCCTCTATGACATTTGGTCGAGCACCCCCCACCTAACCCCCACCGTTTGGCCAGGCCGTCCAACATTTTTTGACCCAAGAGTCGGAGACGAAAATCCATATTTTTCTGGACCTACATTTTCGACCCTCTATACATATCAGTCTTCAATTTTAACCCTCCCCCAGCCGTTTCCAAATAAAACATATACATGAGAAATCAATCGGGTTGCAGCTATATATAATATTAACTAGTTTTTTAAAGGTGCGCGGGGCCCGAGGGCCCCGCGGTGTTCTTTTTGGGCTCTTGTGCTTTGCTTTTTGTGCTTTGCTTATGCTTTTGCTTTTTGTTTTTGTGCTTTGCTTATGCTTTTGCTTTTTGTTTTTGTGCTTTGCTTGTTTGATTTATTGCTTTGCTTGTTTGCTTTTTTGCTTTAGCCTTTGCGTGCTTAGGAGCACTCTCTGCCCGCAGCTCGGCCTGCGGCCTCGCGTGCTTGGGAGCCTGTCAGACACGCTCCGGGCCTTTGGCCCTCCGCGTAGTTACTGTGGGGGTTGTAGGGAAGTTGGAGCTTAAACACGACCCAATAGTAAAAGTGTCTTGAGAAACTCACGACGGGCCTGCGGCCTGCGGCCTCCGGCCCGTCGTTTCGCTTCTCTAAGACACTTTTACTATTGGGTCGTGTTTAAGCTCCAACTTCCCGGTCCGCCGGCGAGCCGATCAGGGACGCTCCGGGCCTTCGGCCCTACGCGGAGCTCGGCCTTCGGCCTTCGCTGGGTTTCGAAGCTCCGCGTCGGGCCTTCGGCCCGCCGCTTCGCTTGTTAAGATACTTTTTGTTATTGTTTTGCTTGGGAGCACAGTCTGTACGCAGCTCGGCCTGCGGCCTTCGCGTGCTTGGGAGCACTCTGCCCGCAGCTCGGCCTGCGGCCTTCGCGTGCTTGGGAGCCTCTCAGACACGCTCCGGCCTTCGGCCCTCCGCGTAGTTACTGTGGGGGTTGTAGGGAAGTTGGAGCTTAAACACGACCCAATAGTAAAAGTGTCTTGAGAAGCTCACGACGGGCCTGCGGCCTGCGGCCTCCGGCCCGTCGTTTCGCTTCTCTAAGACACTTTTACTATTGGGTCGTGTTTAAGCTCCAACTTCCCGGTCCGCCGGCGAGCCGATCAGGGACGCTCCGGGCCTTCGGCCCTACGCGGAGCTCGGCCTTCGGCCTTCGCTGGGTTTCGAAGCTCCGCGTCGGGCCTTCGGCCCGCCGCTTCGCTTATTTAGATACTTTTTGTTATTGTTTTGCTTGGGAGCACAGTCTGTACGCAGCTCGGCCTGCGGCCTTCGCGTGCTTGGGAGCACTCTGCCCGCAGCTCGGCCTGCGGCCTTCGCGTGCTTGGGAGCCTGTCAGACACGCTCCGGGCCTTCGGCCCTCCGCGTAGTTACTGTGGGGGTTGTAGGGAAGTTGGAGCTTAAACACGACCCAATAGTAAAAGTGTCTTGAGAAGCTCACGACGGGCCTGCGGCCTGCGGCCTCCGGCCCGTCGTTTCGCTTCTCTAAGACACTTTTACTATTGGGTCGTGTTTAAGCTCCAACTTCCCGGTCCGCCGGCGAGCCGATCAGGGACGCTCCGGGCCTTCGGCCCTACGCGGAGCTCGGCCTTCGGCCTTCGCAGGGTTTCGAAGCTCCGCGTCGGGCCTTCGGCCCGCCGCTTCGCTTATTTATATACTTTTTGTTTTTGTTTTGCTTGGGAGCACTCTCTACCCGCAGCTCGGCCTGCGGCCTTCGCGTGCTTGGGGGCCTCTCGTACACGCTCCGGGCCTTCGGCCCTCCGCGTAGTTACTGTGGGGGTTGTAGGGAAGTTGGAGGTTACACACGACCCAATAGTAAAAGTGTCTTGAGAAGCTCACGACGGGCCTGCGGCCTGCGGCCTCCGGCCCGTCGTTTCGCTTCTCTAAGACACTTTTACTATTGGGTCGTGTGTAACCTCCAACTTCCCGGACCGCCGGCGAGCCGATCAGGGACGCTCCGGGCCTTCGGCCCTACGCGGAGCTCGGCCTTCGGCCTTCGCTTGGTTTCGAAGCTCCGCGTCGGGCCTTCGGCCCGCCGCTACGCTTATTATGACACTTTTAATTATTGTTCTGCTTGGGAGCACAGTCTGTACGCAGCTCGGCCTGCGGCCTTCGCGTGCTTGGGAGCACTCTGCCCGCAGCTCGGCCTGCGGCCTTCGCGTGCTTGGGAGCCTCTCAGACACGCTCCGGGCCTTCGGCCCTCCGCGTAGTTACTGTGGGGGTTGTAGGGAAGTTGGAGCTTAAACACGACCCAATAGTAAAAGTGTCTTGAGAAGCTCACGACGGGCCTGCGGCCTGCGGCCTCCGGCCCGTCGTTTCGCTTCTCTAAGACACTTTTACTATTGGGTCGTGTTTAAGCTCCAACTTCCCGGTCCGCCGGCGAGCCGATCAGGGACGCTCCGGGCCTTCGGCCCTACGCGGAGCTCGGCCTTCGGCCTTCGCTGGGTTTCGAAGCTCCGCGTCGGGCCTTCGGCCCGCCGCTACGCTTATTAAGACACTTGAGGTTAGCAGTTTGACCGCGTGGGTTCGCCCCGCGGGCCTAGCGGCCCGCCGGGCTCACGTGCCGGCCCCTCTCAGGGACGCTCCGGGCCTTCGGCCCTACGCGGAGCTCGGCCTTCGGCCTTCGCTGGGTTTCGAAGCTCCGCGTCGGGCCTTCGGCCCGCCGCGTCGCTTTTTAGACACTTTGATAATTATTTTGTTTGGGAGCACTGTCTATCCGCAGCTCGGCCTGCGGCCTTCGCGTGCTTGGGAGCCTCTCCGTCACGCTCCGGGCCTTCGGCCCTCCGCGTAGTTACTGTGGGGGTTGTAGGGAAGTTGGAGGTTACACACGACCCAATAGTAAAAGTGTCTTGAGAAGCTCACGACGGGCCTGCGGCCTGCGGCCTCCGGCCCGTCGTTTCGCTTCTCTAAGACACTTTTACTATTGGGTCGTGTGTAACCTCCAACTTCCCGGACCGCCGGCGAGCCGATCAGGGACGCTCCGGGCCTTCGGCCCTACGCGGAGCTCGGCCTTCGGCCTTCGCTCGGCTCCGAAGCTCCGCCGTCGGGCCTTCGGCCCGCCGGCTACGCTTGTTTAGACACTTTTGTAAGGAAATTGTATAGGAGCACTTTCTACCCGCAGCGAGGCCTTCGGCCTCGCCTGAAATTACTTGGATTTGGCCCGGATGGGAGCCTAAAGTCGAGCTCCGGGCCTGCGGCCCTCCTCGGGGTCGGCCTTCGGCCTCCCACCCTGAAGCTCGCCCTTCGGGCTCGCGAAATTACTTGAAAAATTGATTTTGCCATAACGGCGGCCATCTTGGATTTTCGAAAAAAATTTTTTGATATTTGTAATCTGGGGGTCCATACCTCTCCGCATGCCAAATTTGAGCGCGCTCGGACCAACTTGAAAAAAAAAAAAAAAAAAAGTCGGCCATTTTGAATTTTTTTTGATGCAACTTTTTTCTACTCGGGCTTCTGTATGACATTTGGTCGAGCACCTTATAGCTATCTCTTACGGTTTAGAAGTTGCCATACAAAAAAAAAGTGGCCAAATTTTCCGCATTTGTAGCATTTTTCAATTTTTTTTTTTATCATTCGAATCTAGACCCCCCAGAGCTTCTTTGACCAAAATTTCAAATCTCTGGGATGAATTTGAAAAATCACCTAAAAAAAAAGTCGGCCATTTTGAAAAAAAAATGGCGGCCTCCAAAACTGCCCAGGGTCCTCTATGACATTTGGTCGAGCACCCCCCCACTATCTCCCCCCGTTTAGCCGGGCCGTCCAACATTTTTTGACCCAGGAGTCGGAGACGAAAATCCATATTTTTCCGGACCACACGTCGACCGTCTCTATACAACCCCGTATCGACCCCCCACCTAACCCCCCCCGTTTCCAAATAAAACATCTATATATGAAATGAGTCGGGTTGCAGCTATATATAATATTAACTAGTTTTTTAAAGGTGCGCGGGGCCCGAGGGCCCCGCGGTGTTCTTTTGTGCTTTGCTTTATTGTTTTTTGCTTTGCTTTATGTTTTTTTGCTTTGCTTGTTTGATTTATTGCTTTGCTTGTTTGCTTTTTTGCTTTAGCCTTTGCGTGCTTGGGAGCACTCTCTGCCCGCAGCTCGGCCTACGGCCTCGCGTGCTTGGGAGCCTGTCAGACACGCTCCAGGCCTTCGGCCCTCCGCGTAGTTATAGTGGGCGTTGTAGGGAAGTTGGAGCTTAAACACGACCCAATAGTAAAAGTGTCTTCAGCCTGCGGCCTCCGGCCCGTCGTTTCGCTTCTCTAAGCCGGTCCGCCAGAGAGCCGATCAGGGACGCTCCGGGCCTTCGGCCCTACGCGGAGCTCGACCTTCGGCCTTCGCTGGGTTTCGTTTCGAAGCTCCTCGCCGGGCCTTCGGCCCGCCGCGTCGCTTTTTAGACACTTTGATTATCGTTCTGCTTGGGAGCACAGTCGGTACGCAGCTCGGCCTGCGGCCTTCGCGTGCTTGGGAGCACTCTGCCCGCAGCTCGGCCTGCGGCCTTCGCGTGCTTGGAAGCCTCTCAGGCACGCTCCGGGCCTTCGGCCCTCCGCGTAGTTACTGTGAGAGTTGTAGGTAAGTTGGAGCTTAAACACGACCCAATAGTAAAAGTGTCTTGAGAAGCTCACGACGGGCCTGCGGCCTGCGGCCTCCGGCCCGTCGTTTCGCTTCTCTAAGAATTCATTCGTCGTGTTTAAACTCCAACTTCCCGGTCCGCCGGCGAGCCGGTCAGGGACGCTCCGGGCCTTCGGCCCTACGCGGAGCTCGGCCTTCGGCCTTCGCTGGGTTTCGAAGCTCCGCGTCGGGCCTTTGGCCCGCCGCTTCGCTTATTTAGATACTTTTTGTTATTGTTTTCTTGGGAGCACAGTCTGCACGCAGCTCGGCCTGCGGCCTTCGCGTACTTGGGAGCCTGTCAGACACGCTCCGGGCCTTCGGCCCTCCGCGTAGTTACTGTGGGGATTGTAAGATTTGTAGGGAAGTTGGACCTCCGGCCCGCCGCGCCGCTTTTTAGACACCTTTACTTATATTTTCTTGCTTGAGTTGCTTGGGAGCACTGTCTGTACGCAGCTCGGAACTTGGACCGGAGCAATGACCGTCGGGCTGTAGAACGCTCCCTCAGGCTGGTAGGGAAATTTGACTTTGTCCCCTCTCGCCGTCGTTTTTGACTTTTCCAAAAATTTTTTTTTCTCATTTCTATTTTTGGCCCCCGTTCTTACCAAGTCCCAAACTTGAACGCGCTCGGACAGAAAATAAAAAAAAAAATTTCAAAGTCGGCCATTTTGAAATTTTGTAAATGCCATTCGATGGACCTCAGATAATTGTACAACATTAGTTCAAGCACATTTAACCTTTTTTATACCGTTACGGAGCTATGGGGATTTAAAAAAAAAACCTCCATACAAACTGGTAGGGAAATTTGACTTTGTCCCCTCTCGCCACCGTTTTTGACTTTTCCAAATTTTTTTTTCTCAATTCTATTTTTGGCCCCCGTTTTTACCACGTGCCAAATTTGAACGCGCTCGGACCGAAAATAAAAATAAAAAATTTCAAAGTCGGCCATTTTGAAATTTTATAAATGCCATTCGATGGACCTCAGATAAGTGTACAACATTAGTTCAAGAACTTTTAACCTTTTCCCTACCGTTACGGAGCTATGGGGATTAAAAAAAAGACCTCCATACAAATTTCAATTGGCCTTCAAAGGGCGCCATTTTGAATTTTTCTAAATTTTCTTTTTGTATACTAATCTTAGGGCAGCTGTCCACCCGTGTGCAAAATTTCAGCGCGCTCGGACCATTTTGAAAAAAAAAAAAAAAAAAGTCGGCCATTTTGTTTTTTTTTTAATGCCATTCGATGGACCTCGGGTGACTGTATAACATTTGTTTGAGCACTTTTCACTTTTTTGTACCGTTACGGAGCTATAGAAATTAAAAGAAAAACCTGCATTCAAATTTCAATTGGCCCTCAAAGGCCGCCATTTTGAATTTTTCAAAATTTTCTTTTTGAATACTAATCTTGGGGCGACCTTCCACCCGTGTGCCAAATCTCAGCGCGCTAGGACCATTTTGAAATTTTTCAAAAAAAAAAGTCGGCCATTTTGAATTTTTTTTAATGCAACTTTTTTCTACTCCGAGACCTGTATGACATTTGGTCGAGCACCCCCCGGCTATCTCTTACGGTTTAAAAGTTGCCATACAAAATAAAAGTGGCCAGTTTTCTCACATTTGTAGCATTTTTCAAATTTTTTTTATTTCATTCGAATCAAGGCCGCTTGGAGATTCTACGACCAAAATTTGAGCACTCCACGATAAATTTGAAAAATTGTCAAAAAAAAAGTCGGCCATTTTGAAAAAAAAATGGCGGCGTCAAAAACTGCCCAGGGTCCTCTATGACATTTGGTCGAACACTCCCCGGCTAACTCCAGCCGTTTGGCCGGGCCGTCCGACATTTTTTTACCCGGAACCGGTAGACCGACGGTCTGATCTATCCGGGGTCGCAGGACCAAACTCTATACGACCACACCAAACACTGTCACCTTCAAATCCCCCTTCTGCCTATTTTTTGAAAAATGTCAGTCGGGTTGTAGCTTTATATTATATAGATACTGTACATTCACCGGCATAAATAAGTGATGATTTCTGTACCTTGTCGCTTTAGATTGTTTGACAATTTCGCATGACATTTCGAACAAGACGTTAATGTGACAAGGTACAGAAATCATCACATATTTATGCCGGTGACTGTAGTACAAAAATATCTGATACGATCTTCGGTAGAACCATAATATCGGGTCACATATTCTTGTGACCCTCGAAGAGTTAATATAAATATTATTATTAGGCAATGTCACAGTTTCGTTTTCTTTCAACCCCTTATTTGCCAAGAGTGGCACTGAAGCTTTAGTAGTTTCATGTGTTCTGCCTACCCCTTTATGGGATACAGGCGTGATTGTATGTATGTATTATTAGGCACCGATGGATCGATGAGGTCCAGAAAGTCCCTGAAAGTCACTGTGCGACCATCAAGCGACTAAGTGGCATCAGATTGCACAGGATGGGAGCAAATGGCGGAGTCTAGTAAGTAAGTAGGTAAGTAAAGTATTTATGGTATTAAGTATTAAAATAAAATGCAAGAGCCCAGAACCTATCGCAATAATCATTTTTAGGGTTCCGTAGTCAACTAGGAACCCTTATAGTTTCGCCATGTCTGTCTGTCCGTCCGTCCGTCTGTCCGCGGATAATCTCAGTAACCGTTAGCACTAGAAATCTGAAATTTGGTACCAATATGTATATCAATCACGCCAACAAAGTGCAAAAATAAAAAATGGAAAAATATGTTTTATTAGGGTACCCCCCCTACATGTAAAGTGGGGGCTGATATTTTTTTTCGTTTCAACCCCAACGTGTGATATATTGTTGGATAGGTATTTAAAAATGAATAAGGGTTTACTAAGATCGTTTTTTGATAATATTAATATTTTCGGAAATAATCGCTCCTAAAGGAAAAAAAAGTGCGTCCCCCCCCCTCTAACTTTTGAGCCATATGTTTAAAAAATATGAAAAAAATCACAAAAGTAGAACTTTATAAAAACTTTCTAGGAAAATTGTTTTGAACTTGATAGGTTCAGTAGTTTTTGAGAAAAATACGGAAAACTACGGAACCCTACACTGAGCGTGGCCCGACACGCTCTTGGCCGGTTTTTTTTATTTGCACTTTTTCAATGATAGAGTAATCGTTAAAATTGCGTTAACTATAATAGAGAAGCTTTTTAACCCCCGACGCAAAAACGACGGGGTGTTATAAGTTTGACGTGTCTGTCTGTTTGTCTGTCTGTCTATGTGTGTGTCTGTCTGTGGCATCGTAGCTCCCGAACGGATGAACCGATTTGGATTTAGTTTTTTTTTGTCTGAAAGCTGAGTTAGTCGGCAGTGTTCTTAGCCATGTTTCATGAAAATCGGTTTTCAAAATTTTAATTTTGTTTACAGCACTAACCTAAGTACGTTTTCACATTAGAATAGAATAGAATATTTTTGTTGCGAACCATGGTACACGTAGAGTTGTTACATTTCATTAAAATAGAGCGGCATGGCGCCTTGAGAGGGTATTGCAAAGCAGTCTTATGTCTAGTTATTATCTGATCCGATATCGGATGTAGGACCGATATCCCATACATTTTTGCCTTTGAAATCCTTCCGACATCCGATATCGGAACGGATAATGTGAAACTAAAGCCTAGGAATGGTATTGTTGTTTTTTTAGATTGATTTTGGAGGAAAAATGAATTTAAAATGTAAAAGTTAATAATAATTAATTTGAAATCATTATAAAATAAATCTCTGTGTACGCTGTTCTTTTAAACTAGCATAACCACCCTGCCAGTCAAATATGATTTTTATTATTTTTGTTCAAAGTCCTTATCATAAAAATAACAATACGTTTGACGTTAGTGAACTTAGTGATGTGACTCAACGTTGACCACATCGCCTGTGCAGTTTCCTGAAATATGAAACGTTTTGCTAAAGAAATGCCTAGGCAGTCCTAAGATCTAAGAGTCCTAAGTTTAGTCAGGGTATATATAATAGTCAATATCGAATACATATAGACCAAGAGCCGAGAGCTGCCAGAGCTTCCTAATTTTCTCAACAGGGTGGCTAGCCGAATGGCACAATCGCTCACGAAACGCTCACGAAACGAAGCGCTAGTAGATATCTATCTCTATCGCGCTTGCATATTGGCGCGACAGAGCCAGCGGCGTATCGCTTTCGTTTGGCGTCGGAGAAATGCCATTCGGCTACGGGGCCAGATACATTGACTACTTAGATAAATACATACATATAACATACCTATAATCACGCCTGTATCCCATAAAGGGGTAGGCAGACCCATATAACCATAATCGGTCGCCGTTCCTACGCAAATCGTCCTATTTTGTGTACACACAGGTCTTCGGGTCTCAATGCTTAGTCGCAGTACGGTCGACGTTTAGTCGAGGCGACCCAAATGGGGACGATTGGTAACAGGCACAAATGGTCACAGAAGTGACAGAAGTGTGCACTACGCGTGCACACATTGTTACCGTTTGGCGACTACTTTCCCAAAATCATTCGTTCATTTCATTCTTTTCAAATGGCGACTTTCAGAGACGTCAAAGTAAAAAGAAATGAAATCATTTGACATTAAAATGTAATGGCGTAAGAATTTGTTAAAGATAAATATTACTTGCATTTGTAATATAATGTGGGCTAATTACCATGACCAATTAAATTGCTCGAGTGATTTCATAAAATAAGTCTAAATTTATCAACGCGCCATCAATTTACCTCAGTTTAACCAGTAATAATATTATTGACTACTCGGTGTTTGCGTAGTTTGGTGAAGTTTTAGTGCTCCGGTGCATATACTATACTGAAATAATAAAAATAATGCCTAGAAAACCAATAAAGTTGTTAAAATATGGATTAAGACTGGGTAATATTCCATGTAAAAAACAGTCGCCAAACGGTCACCAAACGGTCAACAAACGGTCAACAAACGGTCGCAAAATGGTCGCAGCGTACACGCGTGACCGAAAGCAGTGAATATTTATTGGATTTATAAAATGGCTTCTTGTATTCATTTTTTCCAGGTATCCTCAAACTTTATAAACAATTAAATATGCCGTCGTACTCAGTTGTCCTCACTAAAGAAGATTAAAAAAAAAATTGTAACGTGCGTACCGAGCTGCTGGGTTGTAAAGGATCGGGGATCATATTATTATGGTCTTCTATAGAGCAACTAGTATCTTGCGGCATTTCACAATTGACACTTGTTGAAGTAGTCTTCATTAATATTACTATCAACATTAATTTCAGCGATCTGTACTTCTTTTGTCAAGATTTTTGTAGAGATAAGTGTCCACAAATTTGTAATGTTAAAGAGACATAAATAAAACGTAGTAGAGTAAATAATGTGTTTTTTTTTGTAACCCAAACAAAATACTTGTAGATACGAGTGCGGAAAAGAGGAAAATCGATACGAGTAGCGATAAATTAATACACGAACGAAGGGAGTGTTTTAAATCGACACGAGTTGTGAATGTCCTTTTCGCACGAGTATCGTATGACGATTTTCAGTACCTAAATCTAAGCTAAGAGTTTCGACCAGACAAGAAATGAATCATTGCTTGATTTGCTCGCACTACTGCGTTAAAAAAACCGGCCAAGAGCGTGTCGGGCCACGCTCAGTGTAGGGTTCCGTAGTTTTTCGTATTTTTCTCAAAAACTACTAAACCCATCAAGTTCAAAACAATTTTCCTAGAAAGTCTTTATAAAGTTCTACTTTTGTGATTTTTTTCATATTTTTTAAACATATGGTTCAAAAGTTAGAGGGGGGGGGACGCACTTTTTTTTCCTTTAGGAGCGATTATTTCCGAAAATATTAATATCATCAAAAAACGATCTTAGTAAACCCTTATTCATTTTTCAATACCTATCCAACAATATATCACACGTTGGGGTTGGAATTTAAAAAAATATCAGCCCCCACTTTACATGTAGGGGGGGTACCCTAATAAAACATTTTTTTCCATTTTTTATTTTTGCACTTTGTTGGCGTGATTGATGTACATATTGGTACCAAATTTCAGCTTTCTAGTGCTAACGGTTACTGAGATTATCCGCGGACGGACGGACGGACGGACAGACAGACATGGCGAAACTATAAGGGTTCCTAGTTGACTACGGAACCCTAAAAAGCAGCATCTGTACTGAAAAAAACTATCATTACGCAACAGAAATTCTATTAATATCACAGTAAATACTCTATTTCATTTGATACCTACTTTTATTGTGTAAAGCAACACTACACATCATTTTTATCAATAAGAATTAAAAATTATATATTTAATACATTAAGTAACTATAAAGTGCTTATCTATTTGTATAATCATTCTGCACTTAAACATTAAATAAAGAAACATAAATAACATGTTATTAAATAACATAATAGTAGTGTTACTACTTAAAAATAACAAGTTAAAATATTTTCTATGAAAGTAATTTAATTTGTTCTTAGAGCATTCTGCACTTTTCTTAACTTTCCCACATTTCTATAAAATGTCGAAGAGTGCTTAAATGGTCGTCGTTGTTTATTATCATTTAATTCGCTCATATTTAAATGATTCAAAGCAACCAGTCCACAACTTCACAAGACAGTTTGAGAAACCTTCGTATTTCAGATTGTCATTTGCGGTTACAGTGGTTCAGGAGCAGTTCGGTAATCAGACCTACACATGTGTGTACAAATTC
This sequence comes from Leguminivora glycinivorella, assembly GCF_023078275.1. Taxonomy (NCBI): domain Eukaryota; kingdom Metazoa; phylum Arthropoda; class Insecta; order Lepidoptera; family Tortricidae; genus Leguminivora; species Leguminivora glycinivorella. Next base: position 16,528,007 of record NC_062989.1, on the reverse strand, counting down.
TGTCAATGTCACTGTCAGAAACCGTTTTGACAGTGACAATGACTGCTACAAATTCGTTTACTTGTTGTTACCGTTATGTGTGCATACGTCGACTAATAAAGTGTCGTTAAAAATCGTTCTGACAGTGACATTGACAGCCACAGATTCGTACACATTTTGTTACCGTAACAAGTGCACACGCCGACTACATTTTGTTATTGTATCAATACGGTCGCATTGTTTGCACGACGTTACCACGCGTTATGTCACATTTGACAGTTAGTTACTGATTTGAAGATTTTGCGACCGAAATGGTTGTATGGGGAGCACATGAAATAGTACATTACGATACAAGTGCGTAAAAAAGGAAGTTCGAAACGAGTGGCGATAAATTAAAACACGACGAGTTTTTTCGCACGTGTATCGTACGACGTTTTTCAGTACAGATGAGCCTCTAAAGTTTCGACCTAGCATATAATGAACCACTTCTCGCACTAGTGCGTAAAAAAAACACCATCTGTACTTAAAACTAAGTTTCAGTGCCACTCTTGGCAAAAAGGGGTTGAAAGAACTCCAAAATACAATACTTAGATACAGTAACGTCAGTAAGTTAAAATCAGTTAACGATTCGGGTTTATCGGGATCGCATAAGTGCGAGCAAGATAGATGTAGGTAAAACCCGAATCGTACTGTAGGTATACTAGGTTACGGTTTGGTAAGGTCACTAATATGGTACGATAGTACTCTTTATTATACTGTGGCAAGGTATATTAGATGACGATCCTTTCTATGTATTAACCCTTAAATGCATGATGATGTATATATCATATTACTTTTCCCAGAGTCAGAAAACCATTGTTGTCTATTCACATATTATATTAATTTCGCGATAAAATCATGCATTTAAGGGTACCCAGCGGGGGTCAAAATGCTTGTTTATCTCACAAAATGTGTAATTGCACGGAGCGGGATATAGAAAAATCGGTCTCCCGAGGGAGTTATGAAATACACATTGTTTATATTGCAAGTGTGATGAAAACCATTAAATAAATAATGACAGGCTCTTTTTTTTTTCCCCGGTTTCACCACCAGTGGGCTTGATCGCTTTTTCTTTAGTGTATGGTATCTATTTCAGTTTGTAAATTAAAAACCCAAACCAAAACAGAGCGTCGGGCATCACTACAGGTCTTTATCGGCGGAAGGCACGCAGGAAGGCCCGGCTACTGTACTGGAGCCCTGATAACTGCAACATTTAAACAATGCAAGTGCTACCCCGACCCCGGAGTTTTTTAATTAAGTAGAAACAGATAAAGCATCTTTTTGTGAGCCGTGGTCCTGGGTTCGAATCCCGGAAAGGGGATTTATTTGTGTGATGAGCACAGATATTTGTTCCTGGATCATGGATGTTTTTCTATGTATATAAGTATGTATTTATCTATTTAAGTATGTACATCGTCGCTTAGCACCCATAGTACAAGCTTTGCTTAGTTTGGGGCTAAGTTGATCTGTGTAAGGTGTCCCCAATATTTATTTATTTATACCACGTCGGTGGCAAACAGGTATACGGCCCACCTGATGGAAAGCGGTTACCGCAACCTATGGACGCCTTCAACTCAAGGGGTGTCACATGCGCGTTGCCGATCCATTAGAAACTTGTTCACTCATTTTTTGAAGAACCCCATAGGTTGGCCATCGCTATCCACATTCGGCAAGTGTGATTGGCGCCTTTGCACCCGGTACAACTCGCAGTTTTTTTTTTTATTTTCTTTTCTTTAGAAGGTATATTTTATTTCGTTTTCTATTTTTTCTATACCTACTCAAACAATATTGTATATTTAAAATATTAACATCGAATAAGGAAGGGTTAAACAAAACCCCATTTACAGTAAATATTATCGGTTCGGCATGAAACCGAGGTTCGTGGTTTTCCGTCCCGATAGTGCACGTGTTCATTTGTCCCGTTTTAACTAAAAACAGGAAAACCTGGAACACATGGTTTAAATGTATTGCGCAATATTATAATTATTATAAATAAATATTAAAGGACATTCTTAATTTCTTACACAGATTGACTGAGTGCCTCGGTATTAAGCTCAAGATGGCTTGAGTTGTGGGTACTCAGCCACCAGGCGGAAATAAGCAGTCACGAATGATATAAGCACCATCAGGGGAGCTACTTATTCGTTGCCGACCTTTGAGAACCCTAAATACCTACCTGCTTCTTGAAGAACCTCATGTCATAGCGCAATACTGGGGACGCTATTGCTATGTCTTGTATGGGAACCCTGCATTTTATGATTAAGCACTGAGACTTGGCACAGTTGTTCATTGGGTGGCCCTGAGTAGATAAAGATCGGGAGGCATCGAGAGCCCCCCTTAATTTAGGAGGGAGGAGGGGGGAAGGCTGGCGCCTCCGCGCTTCCTTTGAAACCATATTTCTCTAAAACTATACAAAATAGGGCATGCGATATATCATTTTCGGATAAATGAAGAACGAGGAATTCATTTTTGGAACAAAAAAAAATTATTTTAGAACAAAAGTACAAAATAAAATGGGAAAATTTAAAAACGAGATTTTTTTTTATACATATTATTGCACACTTTATGAAAACTGTAATGGTTTTTTTTAAATAAAAAATATTATTTAATAGCTACATTTATCTAGTTTTAGAAAATGTATAATTTGTTATAGAAATATATTATAGGACGAGTGATAAAAAATAATTAACATCGCCCGATAGGGTGATTTGAATGCTCATTTCAATAATGATTTCAGGTATAATCACTATTTTTAACACACGAAAGCCGTAATCATTGTAGTTTATGGCTATTTTAGTGATTAATGTACTTGAAATTTAAAAAAATACAAAAATTTTAAAAAATATTAAAAATGTGATAATTTTTTTTAACATTATCCTATTTTGTTCTTTCTACACAATATATATCTAAAAGCAATAAATATCAATAAAAAGTCACATTTATACAAGCATTTTATAAAAATATATAGTTTGTTATATAAATATATTACGAAACGCGAGATAAAAAATAATGAAAGTGACGTGGCAGGGCGATCGTGATGTACGGTACGGGTCAGCTTGTATGATTCGATGAGGTGAGGTAAAGGCACTCAAAGCTCTCAAAAAGTGTAGTTATTTAGAGTACTTCAAATTAAACAACATACTCCTATATAGTCTGAATTTAACTATTGATATCACATGATATGATAGGTCAGATATATACATCTGATCCTAATACATCTTGTGAAATAGTAGATATCTATATGATTTGCATAATTTATGGATAATTCTTACTTGACATATTTATTATTCCAGATCTACGTCCTGTACTTTGGTTAACGAGTGCCGAAAATAGTTATTAACCAAAAAAGACCGCCAAATTAACAGCATTTCACCGACAAAAGCTGCCTTACACCATTTCTGTAAGGGTTATAGGTATATCAAGGTGTCCATGTATGGTATCAACTAAACCCAATTCAAAATTTGCCATTATTTGCTACTTGTAGCTGGACGAAAGTCTGTAACAATTGGGATTTGGGAGCCTACTTGCCCGCAACGTTGCCTGTTGCTGCAGAAACATGCCTCGAAATTGTCGAATGCAGGTGTAAAAAACAGTGCCGCGTAAGGTGCAACCGTAAAAAAAGACTTTTTAAATTAAATGTTCGGAGCTGATGTGCTTATGCTGTGGGTGTTGTGATATATACATAATTAAATTCAGACTATTCATGTTGTTTTATTTGAATAACTCAAAATAGCTACACTTTTTGAGAGCCTTGAGTACTAGCCCCGATACACATGTTTTCGTCTAGTCAGACCATTTTTTGAGGTTCTCCTTTGTACAAAAGCAAAGTCTTAGTTCAAAAATCATTAATGTTTAATGCTAATACGAATGTAGTTTATTTTTTATGGCACTATTGCGCAATAACTAACTATCATTGATACTGAAAGGAAGAATTTGACGATTTTTATTTTATCTTTTATGGATGGGTAAAACCGATTTAAGGGGGCCCAAAGGAAGTAAGTAACTAAGTTCTGCTAGTAAACTAAAAAATCTTCAAGCCTATGCATGCAGAACTGCTTTAGGAGAGGAGAACGTGATTAAGACAATTTTTCTTTTACATTATAAGTCACATGCAATTTTATTTTACAATCAAAATAAACTATATCATAGGACTTTTACAATTTTCTGTACTGGGTCGTGATATACCTACATGTGTAAACGTTATTAGAATAAGTATATTTCTGTATTACTAGACGAACTCCACTGCACAGCGGGTAGTACCTTTACCTCACCTCATCGAATAATGCAAGCTGACCCGTACATTAAAATTTTCATTTTCATTATTTTTTATCTCGCGTTTCGTAATATATTTATATAACAAACTATATATTTTTATAAACTGCATAAATGTGGCTTTTTATGGATATTTATTGCTTTTAGATATATATTGTGTAGAAAGAACAAAATAGGATAATGTTAAAAAAAATATCACATTTTTAATATTTTTTTTAATTTTTGTATTTTTTTAAATTTTAAGTACATTAATCACTAAAATAGCCATAAACTACAATGATTACGGCTTTCGTGTGTTAAAAATAGTGATTATACCTGAAATCATTGACAAAACTTTTTGAAATGAGCATTCAAATCACCCTATCGGGCGATGTAAATTATTTTTTATCACTCGTCCTATAATATATTTCTATAACAAATTATACATTTTCTAAAACTAGATAAATGTAGCTATTAAATAGTATTTTTTATTTTAAAATGACTATTACGGTTTTTATAAAACGTGCAATAATATGTATAAAAAAAAAATCTCGTTTTAAGATTTTCCCATTTTTTTTGTATTTTTGTTCTAAAGTACATTTGTTTTGTTCCAAAAATAAATTCTTCGTCCTTCATTTATCCGAAAATGATATATCGCATGCCCTATTTTGTATAGTTTTAGAGAAATATGGTTTCAAAGGAAGCGCGGAGGCACCAGCCTTCCCCCCCTCCTCCCTCCTAAATTAAGGGGGGCTCTCGATGCCTCCCGATCTTTATCTACTCGGGGCTACCCAAGGAACAACCTGTGCCAAGTCTCAGTGCTTAATCATAAAATGCAGGGTGTTGTGCAATAGCGTCCCAGCTACAAGGGGAACACCTCGGAAGGTGTTATTGGATTGCCACGTGTTGAAAAAGTGAGGATGAACTTTGTTTCTTTGGACGACATACATACAATCACGCCTGTATCCCATAAAGCGGTAGGCAGAGCACATGAAACTACTCAGAAAGTTATGACTTTCATAAGGCGCAAGGGGTTGAAAGAAAACGAAATTACTGGAGACAATTCCGCAAAAAATAATTAAATAAATTGGTTATTAGAAGATAAATGTACTGCGTCATACCTACACGAATATTTAGTAGCTCTCCAAGTGGAAAATCGAAGTATTTAGCATACCTGACCATTTTTTTTGTGCTTTCATAAGCATAATCTATCTGACAGGAAATTGACCTACTTTGAGTCCCAGGGATGATCAGATCCTATGTTGACCTCAATGTCTTTTCATCAAATCACCACTCAATTACTTGTTACACTTATCGATCGATTCATCAGAAAGAGAATAAAAATGAACTTTTCACTAACACTTCGGTGAAATCTTTTAAAAACCAGTTTTACATGAATAACAAAACCAAAACCGGGATTCGCGATTTCGAGGTCAGTTCCGATTGTCAATGTCAAGTTCTGGGTCAAGGTCGTATACTGCGCAGGTCAGGGCTAACCGGGAAAATCGGAAGTCGCAAATTTGGACCATCTTTCTCTGTCACTCTATTGACGCCTTTTTTGGAGTGACAGAGAAAAATAACCGCAATAAATGGACTTAAATTTTCGCGGTTATAGTCAGATCGAGGGTTGCCTGGTTGTCAGTAAAAAAAAGTGATATGAAATATGATATGACGAGATAAATAGCGCCTGTGGAAATTTAGACAGGTGGTCAAAATTATTGAAATTAGAACCATGCAAATTGTATGATAGAGTCCAAATGGCGGTGGGAAATATATTCCCCTTGTCTGATTAAGGGTTAATAGCAAAATTTTGCTATTACGTTTTTTGTAGGCGCTGTGAAATTTTAAAATATTCTTTATTTACATGAACATATTTACATAATTATATAAGAAACTAAGACTAAACTTGAAAGCTAGCTAAGTCTAAAATAGGCCCTTGAGGCATTGTACCAAGGATACTGGCGACATTTCCTCGCTGTATCGCAATGCTGATACGTTGAGCGAGGAAGTCGCCAGCTCTTCGGTCACCAGTTACCTCAACCAGACGCTGTGAAATTATGAATTCATATCGCGTTTACCTACATTTTTTGTTTACAGAACAGAACGTGCTCAATTAATGGCTGTAATGTAGAATAATAGAGAATCCTGGAGAAGTTTCCTATTTTGATGTTTTTTTTATAATTATTTATTTAAATATTTAGTAACATAACCACAGCACGTTGTTATTTGTACGCTCACTCGGCTCACGGTATAATTTTTCGAGCCTAGGTGTTTAAGCAGTGAGAAAATAATCGTATACATTTGGTAGAACCCTGTGGCTCAAGGTTAGAAAGACTGAACCGGTATTACAGAAGTTAGCAGGTTCGAGTTCTGCCGAGTGTGAATTTTGTTTTGTATGAGGCTGAGCGGAACTCACCATACACCATACAAGCGACCCGCCCCGGCTTCGCACGTGAAGTAAAGCTTGATTTGATTAGCACATATCGTCATATTTCAATCACTTTAAAACAAAACCTTAACAAATGATACCTGAACCTTCCTCTAGAATAGCTCTCATAGGTGAAAACTGCATGAAAATCTGTTCAGTGGTTTATGAGTTTATCGCGAACACAGTGTCCACAGACAGACAGACGCGGCGAATGACTTTATTTTATAAGGTGTAGTGATGATAGTGATGGGGATGGGCTACATTTTGTTAACATTTTATCTCGAATAGGTATGAGATTGAGAAATAAAAAAGGGAAAACAATAAAACACTCATGGTATAGTAACGCTATAATTATCATTTAAAGTAACATCGTTAAAATAAAATAGTACATAAACCGTCACAAAAAAAACATGGCGCTCAGAGCGCCGATCAAAACGTTGTCTTTTAGGTAATAAAGGACATTTGGGACCATTAAGGCCCATTTAGACGGTACGAGAACTCGCATACGAGTTTTATTACATTGCGGTATTTGATGGCTGTGTATGTATGTATTTGTATGTACCCTCAACAGCCCGCAATGTAACTAAAATCGCATGCGAATTCGCACGCCGTCTAAATCAGGTCTAAAGGTCTCAAAACGGTGCAGGAACTCGCATGCGAGTTTCATTATAACTCGCATGAGAGTTTCATTGTGTTGCTAACAAACGACCGACCTTGGATTCTATTCACGTAGGTGAGAGCGAGAAAAAATAACTCTTTCTAGCTCTCACTTACAGGATAGCAGCATAGGATGTGGATGACCTCGGTACGGTGCGGCAGTGTTAGAATCTTTCAGGTATTTCATTGGTGTGCTGAAGTTTATGCTCAACAATCTGCAATGTAGCTAATCACATCAGAGTTCGCGCGATGAGTAAATAAGCCTTACGGCCCAATCACGACATTGGTCTAAGCGCGACAGCGACGAGCGGCAGCCATACGTGCGAATGAAAAGTTGCATCGCTGTGTCTCGCTCCAATGTATGGCCGCCGCTCACCGCTGTCGCGCTTAGACCAATGTCGCGGCTGAGCCGTTAAGGTACAGCGGGGAAAATTTCGACTGGGGGGGCCAAAAGTAACTGGTCCAAATGGAAAAATTTCCATGTTTGCATTATTAAATAGTGTCCACCGGTTATATATGGTAGGCGTGTTCAATGGATGCATGTAGAACTCAACATCATAGTGTAATAATGGAAAATGGATCAGTTACAATTGTCCCCCAGTCGATTTGCCCCGCTTTACCTTAAATCATTCGTATACAATGCTGTCATCTCTAATTAACAAAATAATTGGTTATAATGTGATGAAATTATAAATGCTATTTAAAAATAATAGCATTGTATTCGTATATTAGACAATCACAAACAGAATTGTATGTGATTCCCGATATAACAAAAAACTAAAACGCTCTTAATTTTCCCTGCCCTATCCATAAAATAAAACATCGATATGAAATATAGGGAAATATTATATTTTACAACCATATCTCTATTCCTTACAAAACTTCCATTACAATAATCATTCCCAACCGAGATCATGGCGCATTTACAAGAATACAGAAGCGTAATAAAATAACATCGAAAATCCTTAATTTATATCTTTTCCCCTCACTAGCTCGGAAACACGTGTTTTGTCCTTTAATACCAGCGGGTAAAAACGCATTTTATCCACTAGTGGGTAAAGTAATTTGACCTTGAATAAAGTCAAATTAACTGCTTTAAAATTGATAAAAGTAGGTGAATCTAGTAATAAAGATGATTTACCACCCGTGGAACTACTGGAAGCAGTGATAAACGCATTTTTTGCGTTGTAGTTTCCTCGCTATAGTGAGGGGAAAAGTTTTGTGTTACACTCGGGTGCAAATATATTTTACTTCTCGTGTGTTAAAAAACTCGCAAATTCAGGATTCTATTCTCGAACCACTCGCTTCGCTCATGGTTCAACTATAGAATCCTTTCACTTGCTCGTTTTTCAATTCCACACTCGGCGTTAAAATACAACTTTGCCCCCTTGTATAACAAATAACTATTAACGCTCCAATAAGAGCGGGAAATAGAAAAATCCAACTTTAAATATTCGTGATAAGGTCTCGGGGTTAATAAGCATCCACGTTGGGTAAATGGTCCTCCCATATTGACTGTATGACAGGAACAACAGAAACTACCACTAGTACTATCACGCTCTCTCTGTCACATAGATGGCGCCACAAAAAAATGCCTTGTTGCCATCGATTATTTGTAGATTTTATTTATAATATTTATTTATTTATAAAATCGAAAGCTACAAGACATTTTTTGGTGGCGCCATCTATGTGTGGTGTAGTGTATGTGCGTTCTTAGGCGGTCGCATTTTAATGTATATGATGGTATGGTCTTCTTGTAAATGCGCCATTACAACACACCAAGGAGCCGAATGTGATTTTGATAATTTATAAATTGAGCAAAAATCACTTTGACTGCTATCCCAAATGTCAAAACTCGAAGTTTTTGTTATTTTGCGTCACTCTCATTCTTATAATAAATTATTTAAGTGACAGGGACGCTTAGAATTTTCGAATTTTATGAATTGCCCCCTGATTGTTATCGAAAATCATCCTGTAGTGGTCATAATTTAACTAATAAATAAGGTATAGAAACACTAACACAAATGACCGAATTATATATTAAAAATGGGTAGTTATAGTTACATTTCGTACCGTGTCTATAATAGACTAAAATAAACGTCAATCGTGCTAGTATTTCTTAAAGTTGAAGTCTCTATTTGAGTTGATCGCTGTAAGTGTAAGTTAAGGCCCGTCTTTAAGAATAAACAGGACGGCCCTCGAAAAGTTTAATTTTTTCCCCGGATACTGACATTATTCGTAATATAATTATATTAATCATTTTTAATATCATAACTGATATCAATCAAAAATTATATCTATGATTAAAATAGGGTAATCTCGCCTCATTCGGTAACACGCCTAATTCGGTGAAACAACCAAAAATCGTCTTTTAGAATAGTGCTTCAAAGCTTGTATCACCGAATTAGGCGTGTCACCGAATGAGGCGAGTTTACCCTACATTGTGTAACAATATTTTTCTTAATCTCAATGTCATTTTTCTAATGAGGACTGCGTTTGTATAGAGCATCGATCTCATCTTTCTTAATTTGAACTTTTTCTTCGCTTAGTACCAAAGCCATCAGCCATTTTAACAGACTCAAAAACAACGCGCAACTTCTAAAATAATCTCCTGAGAGAAATACAATAGCCAGCTCAAATAGAGACGCATTCTAATGGACCCTCGGTTACCAACATTGTGTCATTCTCACGCAAAAGTTACCACTTTGTCGCTTAAGCATAAAAGGGTGTTTTTCAAAATATTTTTTTTTTTTAATTTGCCTCTTTTGTGTCCCACTGCTGGGCAAAGGCCTCCCCTCGTTTTCTCCACTCGACCCTGTTGTTGGCATTTTCCCACCATTTCGGGTAGAATGCGTCCAGGTCGTCCCGCCATCTCCTTTTTGGTCTGCCTGCACCCCGGCCTGCCCCGTCTATGGTGTTTCGCGGGTCCCAGTCTGTAAATATTTTTCAAAATAAATCTCGAATATTGAATTTCACCAGATCTGAACGTGTTTGGGCTCATTCTTCACAGAATCACGAGCTGATTCGATCCCGACGATAAAAAATGTGTCCCAAATTTTCCATACAAAATTCAAGTTTCCAATACGTCATCGTCACGCTCGTAGTAAGTTTATACTAAAATCGTGACGTAAAGGAAAAAAAATGAGGGCACATTTTTTATCATCAGGCTCGAATCAGCTCGTGATTATGAGAAAAATGAACCCTAACACGTCCAGATCTGGTGAAATTCGATTTTAGAGATTTATTTTGAAAAACACCCAAAAACGAGAAAATTTCATCCTTATAAGCGACAACTTGGTACCTTTTACATTTAAGCTGCCTCCTTTACGGCCTAGCCACGACAATGGTCTAAGGCGTCTTGCGGCAGCGGCAAGCGGTAAGTCACAAAAACAAAAACGCAGCGCGCGCGAGGCATGCCACGACCTTGCCGCTGTTCGAAATCGCGCGCGGGTTTTTACGGGCCTACCCGCGGGAGCGGCGCGCGGGGCGGCGCGCGACGAGAACAACTGTAGCGCGCCGCGCCCGCACCGCCACGACATTACAGCGGCGCGACCGGCCTAGGCGGCTAGGTGGGGCTAGCGATTCCGCGCGAAACAAAATATTTTGTTTTTATTATGAGCGTCTTGAACCCGAAACCTTTATTTAATGAAAATTGAATTGTACTTTCGCGTATGTAGTATGTAATAATGTTTTCAAACATATTTTTGTATAGTATTTATTGGTATTTACTCTTAATTTTTTTCTAAGTGTTTATTTATATTAAGTATCATTTAACTAGCCATAAAATAAATTCCATGTACTTAGTCATCACACATATTCTCTTGTACAAGACGTAATTGACTAATTAAAGCATTCTATGCACTTTAGAGTCATATTCGACAGTAAAAAACATGTTTTTAAATATGAAAACGTTCTGGCCGCTCCTAGGCCCTGCCGCCGCTTGTAAAAGTACGTGGCATGGCTAGCGCCCGCGCGCGTTTCCCGCGCAGCCCAGCCGCCCCGCTCGCCGCCTTAGACCATTGTCGTGGCTAGGCCGTTACTATCTAAATCGATATATTCACTTATTTTAGGCCTTCCACATACATACATTTTTGGCCCATCATACAAATTATTTAAAAAATAATAACAGAATTGAGAACAACATTTTTAGATTTTTTTCTCAGATGTCACCATAATTTGATTGAGTTGGTAACATCTGGGAATAAGGTAAGGTAGGGTAAGATAAACACTGGGATAAGACCGACATCTGTAGGGAATCCTCATACAGGTCAATTGACAAGTGTTGGCACGAATGGAACGAATGAGTGAATGGAAATCACGTGTGTGACAGATTAACCAATAAAATTGCAGCGTTTGACAGTTCCGACTGTACACCCATAGATTAAATATAAGATTACTAGCTTTTGCCCGCGGCTTCGCTCGCGTTAGAAAGAGAAAAAAAGTAGCCTATGTCACTCTCCATCCCAACTATCTCCACTTAAAAAATCACGTCAATTCGTCGCTCCGTTTTGCCGTGAAAGACGGACAAACAAACAGACACACTTTCCCATTTATAATATTAGTATGGATACTATCCCATACATTAAAATGCGAGCGCCTAAATAAATGCCTTGTTGCCATCGATTTCGACAGAGATTTATGGCTCAAGGTGACACTTAACGCCAATCTACAAGTAATGATTTTTAGTGGCGCCATCTACTTTTTTAACCCCCGACGCAAAAACGACGGGGTGTTATAAGTTTGACGTGTCTGTCTGTCTGTCTGTTTGTCTGTCTGTGTGTGTGTCTGTCTGTGGCATCGTAGCTCCTGAACGGATGAACCGATTTCGATTTAGTTTTTTTTATTTGAAAGCTGTGTTATTCGGGAGTGTTCTTAGCCATGTTTCATGAAAATCGGTCCACTAGGTCGCAGTCGGGGGTTTTTTCAAAATTTTAATTTTGTGGTTATGCACGTTCTTAGGCCGTCACATTTTAATGTATGGGGTGGTACAATATGGTATACCGATGCATGTGTCACTCATGCAGTCAAAGTTTTGTTCATTACATTCCTGCTACCTTTCGTGAATCAACCTGTACTGTCAGTAAATTAACTAAGTATATCAATCTTGAAATAAAACTATGGAAACGGATTATATCGCGTATAATGAATTTACAATTCACCCCGACGTTTCGAACACTTTACAGCGTTCGTGGTCAACGGGTGACTGAGGAAAAATTACACGTTATTATTAAACGTCGGGATGAATTGGAAGTAGTTACGCAGAAACGTTTTAATTTGTCTGAAATTGTCATTGAAATGAAAGACTTTTGGTCTAAAACTTAATGACAATTTCATGTGGATTGGAACGTTTCTGCGTAACTACGTCCAATTGTAAATGCATTACACGCGATATAATCCGTTTCCATAGTTTTATTTCATTAGTAACTATCGCGGTAACCGAAGACAATATTATATCAATCTTACCCCACCTTACTCCATTTTTTTCTGATATTAGGACCGAAAAGTCATAATCATAAAGAAACAAGAATACATACATCTCAATTGAAAAGTATGGATATTTTTTTATACATTTTACAATATCATTATAAAGTATACTCTAGATTTCTACTCTCGCCGTCCTTTTCTAGTCTTATATGTTAGAAGAGGACGACAAGAGTTTAACATTCCTCGCTATAAAAGTTATACAACATTGCCATGTGAAATTAGTCCTTAAGCCAACGGTATATGATATACAGTTCTACACCAAGAGTGTTAGGTGGTAAAATACTGCTTCATGGTTCAAAAATAATATATTTCTGTACTTTTTTCCCGCACTAGTGCGCAAATGCTTGTTATTACGAAACTTTAATATGCTGAAAACGTACAATACACGTGCGAAGAGGACATTCGTAACTCGTGTCGATTTAAAACACTCCCTTCGGTCGTGTTTTAATTTCTCGCCATTCGTTTCAAACTCAATTTTTACGCACTTGCATCGTAATGTACTATTTCTACACACATATACACATAAACTGACGCCTGTATTCCCAAAAGGGATCGACGGAGCACATGAAACCGCTGGTTTCAATACCGCGCTTAGAACTTAAGAGGTCGATTATTTTTCTAACCGTTTTTAAACAGGTTTTTCAGACAATAACCGGTTATTCAACAATACTATAACGATGGTTTAAAAAATGTGAGTATTTATAAAAACAAACAGTATTTTAACACCTAACAGTTACCCTGCCATCCAGCCGCTTTGCCATTCAATATTGGACCGTATTCCAATACGGCAAGGTTTAATTTTATATGTGAGTGTAAACCTATCTAACACATTATGTATAGGTATGTGCAGTGTTAATATTTACGATATTTTTGTATGTACAGTCAGCAACACAAGCTACGCAGTCAAAATATTAGCACTTAGTAAAATAGCAAGATTTTGTACCGGGGTGTATTTTGCCTGTATAGTTATTTTTGGTGCTTGTTTGTGGGTACTCGGTTATGATTTATAAACATTTGACAAGTATTTTATTTGAAACATGCAATTTTCTGATACTGTAAACTTTGCAGATCAAAAATATGTCAAGATACCAAATACATATCATATATTGCTCAAAGGTTAACTGGAAGAGATCCCTTAAAGGGATAAGTTCGCCTTTGTACTAGTGATAAACTCTTGTATTATTTTCTGGTACAATAAAGTGTTTTACTACTACTACATATCGACAACAAAAACACTATGTCACACGCAAAAATGTGAGAACCCACAGAAACGGTTCTAATAAACTCAGAAACCCAAAAAGTGTGCAACGAGTCGCCTATCAGTTTTTTATTTAAAAAAAATGAGTTTCTTCACCTAACGACATGTTTCTGAGTTGGGCCCTTTTTTTTCAAAGTTTTTTTTGCAACATGGGTATTTTTTACGTGATTCATACTCAGAATCGAGAGGTCTTTCGATCCTGATAGGAGAAAAAAAAATGTCCCAAGATTTCCATTCATTTTCCAAACCTTCCTGTCCGTTACCGCCATACAAAATGTATGAAGAAATGGTAACGGAATGGGAAAAAACCTTGGGACACTTTTTTTCTCCTATTAGGATTGAGAGAGCTCGCGATTCTGAGTGGAAACCAGTTAAAAAATTCCAAATCCAAAAAAAAGTGGGGTGAACAACTTTGAAAAAAATGGCCCAGTTATAGCTAACAAAGTTGCAGTACATAACACAATCAGTAGACACTCACCTTTCCGATCACGGGGCACAAAAACTAACCATCACTCACGAACACACAAACACTTTCACTACCTATAAACGCCAGTTTTCAAAACATAGACTTGAGTCATATAAAAACTATCTTTATTCGGTTGATTGGCAAAAAATAGAACATAATGCTCAAAACAACCCAATCAAGCTTCTAACATCTATTATAAATATTTTAAACAATGCTGCCAGTATCTGCTTTCCATACAGTCTTGTACAAACACATAAGAAATATAACTGTCCTTGGGTCACAAACGACTTAATAATGAAAAAACAACTTCTCGTTCAGTTAATCGAAATCACTCAAAAACACCCCCATAGTAATGAGACATTGAAACTAATAATATCACAATCAATAAAATTTGAACAATCTCTGTCACACGCACAACGCGAATACTACACTAAAACGTTACAAAGTAGCGGTAATCAACAAAAAACTCTCTGGCAAATCGTAAACACCTTCACAGGACGCGCCCCCAGCAAGCGGCAATGCAATCTGGACTTATTAAGAGATAGCCGCGGTGAACAATACACATCGCAGAACCGGTTAGCTAACGATATTAATATATTTTTCTTATCCGCCGCAAGTACTGCAAACGCACCCATCGCTCGCCCGGAACTGGCTAATGAATTATTACATAATTCGTGCACCTCTAGCCCCGTTTCCATTAGGTTATCAACGTTTACCTGTGATGAGTTGTATAAAATCATAACGCAGCAAATAGCTACAAAAAACACCTGTGATATATATGACACCTCAACTATGTTACTCAAAGTTGGACTACCATTAATCATAGTTCAATTAACAAACATTTTTAACCAATTATTAAAAGTAGGCATTTACCCACCCATACTTAAAAATGTAAAAGTCGTTCCCGTTTATAAGGGCAAAGGACAGAAAGATGAGTTGAAAAACTATAGGCCAATAAGTATAATTCCCACTATGGCCAAAGTGTTCGAAGCGGGCGTGAGTAATCGGCTGTATAACTTTTTGGAAAAGTTTCAGTTAATACACGCAAAACAATTTGCCTACCGACGAAATCGCTCATGTGGCTCAATAATCCGCGAAACATTGCATAATATAATGCAGGCTAAAGAAAACCATTTACATGTAGCTATTGTTCTCTGCGACATGACGCGTGCTTTTGACCTTTGCGATCACAACGTCCTTATCAAAAAGTTTGAGCACCACGGTCTACGTGGCCCAGTTTTAAAGTTGATGACCGATTTTTTACAGGGAAGACAGCAATCCGTTGTAATAAATAGTGGATCGGTAAAATCTGACTGTGGGTCTGTGGACATTGGGGTCCCCAGGGTTCGTCCTTGGCTAATCTATGTTTTTTATTACAAGTAAATGACTTACCGGACGCCGTAGACGGCAATATGTACGTTTTTGCTGACGACGCTTGCGACATAATAACCGCTCCTAACATAGACAGCTTAGAGACGTCAATCACCCGTGACGTACATAAACTCCTACATTGGTTTTCTGTTAATGGGCTCGTCCTCAATGTGTCAAAAACTCAGGTTCTCCACTTTAACCTAGGAGGGAGACCGCCAAGACCGCTAGTGGTTACCATTAACAACACAATCCTCCCGCAAGTCAACTCTGCCAAATTTTTGGGTGTTACACTCGATCAATCGCTAAAATGGGACACCCAAATTCAATTAGTATGCACTAAGTTGGCAGGCATCTGTTTTGCACTTAAAAGATTGTCTTTTGTTCTTCCTCAAGCACAAGTGCGGAATAGTTATTTTGCCCTTTTTCATTCTGTGCTAAACTACAGTCTAGAATTTTGGGGGGTCGCCGCTGACTGGCGTCGTGTCTTCGTGTTGCAGAAGCGAGCGGTAAGAATAATAGCCAACGTGCCTTCTGGATCGCCAGCTCGACAACTATTTATATCATTACGTATTATGACATTACCATCGCAATATATTTTTAACATTGTAAAGTTCGTAAGAACCCACATTGACACATTCCCACACAGAGCCGGTAACTTGAGATGCTTAAGGAACAGGAACAGGGGTTTACTCGAAACATCTAACTTCAGACTGACCAAATCTACCAAAACGACCTATGCTATTGGCCCTAAAATCTATAATTGTATCCCCGAACAAATAACCGCTATATCCAATGATAATGTATTTTACAATAAATTAAAAAAATGGCTTATTGATAATGCCTTCTATGACATCAATGAATTCCTTGAAATGTAATATTTAGCGCGATAATGTATTTAAATTATTTAAATTATATAGAACACATTTATAAATTTTATAATTTAATTCTTAGAGTAATAAGAATTACTTAGTAATAATGAATGTTTATGTTTCTGACGTGTAATGTATAAATATGCAATATCAATAAATATGAATATGAATATGAATATGAATATAGCCTTTAAATGTCTATCTTTATAAGGCGAAGCGTCTTGGTTTGTATGGCCCCTTCACAAAATTATAAGATTACAGCATCATATTGAAAATAGCAGTCGTCAAATGTAGCCATTTTGGAGTCCTTTTGAGTTCAACGTTTTGAAGATCATAAGGTTTAGAAGTGTACAGTATCATAAAATCTTGCAATACAAAAATGGTGACAGAGACCTGATTATCCGACATCGCCCCGTCACCTGTCCGACTTGCCCGCGTTGAGATGGTTCGGGACATCAGCGAAGGCGAATTTTAACCGGTAGTCCTCCACTACTATAGTATGTTGAAGTCCGTCCAGTTCTGTCTTAGTACTTTTTGGAGAAAAAAACATTGATTTAGAGTAGCCGCGAGACCCGGGTTCGATTCCCGGCTTCGCCACCAGTGTGGTTGATCGCTTTTTCTTTAGTGTATGGTATCTATTTCTGTTTATAATTGTCACAGTGTCTTACAGTCTTGCAACAGTTGAGTTTTAGAAGTGTACAGTATCATAAAATCTTGCAATACACAGTAGTCACATACAGAAACCTGATTATCCGACATCGCCCCGTCACCTGTCCGACTTGCCCGCGTTGAGATGGTTCGGGGCGTCAGCGAAGGCGAACTTTAACTGGTAGGCCTCCGCTACTAAATCTACTAATACGCTGATATTAGAATCTGTCTATTTACTGCGTTAGTACTTTATGGAGAAAAAAAAACATTGTTTTAGATGTGTTCAATATCTTACAATCATGCAACAGTTGAGGTTTGAAAGTGTACAGTATCATAAAATCGTAGTTATATACAGAGACCTGATTATCCGACATCGCCCCGTCACCTGTCCGACTTGTCCGCGTTGAGAAGGTTCGGGACATTAGCGAAGGCGAATTTTAACCGGTAGTCCTCTACCACTAGTATGTTGAAGTCCGTCCAGTTCTGTCTTAGTACTTTTTGGAGAAAAAAACATTGCTTTAGAGTAGCCGCGAGACCCGGGTTCGATTCCCGGCTTCGCCACCAGTGTGGTTGATCGCTTTTTCTTTAGTGTATGGTATCTATTTCTGTTTATAATTGTCACAGTGTCTTACAATCTTGCAACAGTTGAGTTTTAGAAGTGTACAGTATCATAAAATCTTGCAATACACAGTAGTCACATACAGAAACCTGATTATCCGACATCGCCCCGTCACCTGTCCGACTTGCCCGCGTTGAGATGGTTCGGGGCGTCAGCGAACGCGAACTTTAACCGGTAGGCCTCCGCCACCAGTACACTGATGTTGGAGTCCGTCCAATTCTGTGTTGGTACGTTCTGCAGGAGGATCATGAGCCCTTGGAAGTCGCGTTCTAGCATGAGACGCTCGCGCCAGTGGAGAAGGAATGCTGGAAGTGGAAAAATGTTGGTGAGACTAAGTAAATAAAAAACAGAAGTTTTATAAAAAAAAACCGGCCAAGAGCGTGTCGGGCCACGCTCAGTGTAGGGTTCCGTAGTTTTCCGTATTTTTCTCAAAAACTACTGAACCTATCAAGTTCAAAATAATTTTCCTAGAAAGTTTTTATAAAGATCTACTATTGTGATTTTTTTCATATTTTTTGAACATAGGGTTCAAAAGTTAGAGGGGGGGGGACGCACTTTTTTTTCCTTTAGAAGCGATTATTTCCGAAAATATTAATATTATCAAAAAATGATCTTAGTAAACCCTTCTTCATTTTTAAATACCTATCCAACAATATATCACACGTTGGGGTTGAAATGAAAAAAAATATCCGCCCCCACTTTACATGTAGGGGGGGTACCCTAATAAAACATTTTTTTCCATTTTTTATTTTTGCACTTTGTTGGCGTGATTGATATACATATTGGTACCAAATTTCAGCTCTCTAGTGCTTACGGTTACTGAGATTATCCGCGGACGGACGGACGGACGGACGGACGGACGGACGGACGGACGGACGGACGGACGGACAGACAGACAGACATGGCGAAACTATAAGGGTTCCTAGTTGACTACGGAACCCTAAAAAGAGTCATGGGTCGTAGCCGGTTTAAATAAAATGATTACTCTAAGATATTATTGACCGCGAAAGATAATTTAAAATATAATTAAACAGGATTCATTAAACCGGGACCGGGAGGTTTATATCAAGATAGTTAACTCATCAACCTACCTGCACACACATATAGCTGGAAGGTAGCGAAGCCATCAGACTCAGCATAGTGCCCCACAGTTGAATGGTGCAGGGAAGGGTTACGTCAAGATGGTTAACTCATCATCCTACCTGCACACATATAGCTGGAAGGTAGCGAAGCCATCAGACTCAGCATAGTGCCCCACAGTTGAATGGTGCAGGGGAGGGTTACGTCAAGATGGTTAACTCATCATCCTACCTGCATACACATATAGCTGGAAGGTAGCGAAGCCGTCAGACTCAGCATAGTGCCCCACAGTTGAATGGTTCAGGGGAGGGTTACGTCAAGATAGTTAACTCATCATCCTACCTGCACACACATATAGCTGGAAGGTAGCGAAGCCGTCAGACTAGGGTTGTGCCCCACATGTTGAATGGTGCAGGGGATTATGTCAAGATGGTTAACTCATCAAAAACCGACCTGCAAATATAGCTTTTTTTAGATGAAGCAAATCAGACTCGACAATAACAGTTTTTGTGAGTTGTAGGTGTTTCAATCAATAACGTATTTTAATTCAGTATACAAACGTTTACTGCAATCCCCGATGCGGCGTGGAAGCGTAGGAGAGGCGGTGGTGACCAACAGTAAATAGTGATAACTACAAACTAATGATTTAGTAAATGTTACTTTTATAAGACCAGAAATTAAAGTTATTTGATTAAATTCGTTTAATAGTTAACATTAAGTCTAAAAAACCGTATAAAAGTATTAACTACTTTGCAAATTTTGAGATTTCGTACTTTAGAAAAAAAACATTCTCCAGAAAAAAAACTGTTTTTTTTCACGGTTTTTTTTCATGTTTTTTTTTCAAGCCAGAAAAAAAACCGTTTTTTTACAACCTTACGTCAGACTCAGCATAGTGACCCACAGACTAATGGTTCAGCGGAGGTTTATGTCAAGATAGTTAACTCATCATCCTACCTGCACAGACATATAGCTGGAAGGTAGCGAAGCCTTCAGACTCAGCATAGTATCCCACGTACTAATGGTTCAGCGGAAAGGTATGTCAAGATAGTTAACTCATCATCCTACCTGCACAGACATATAGCTGGAAGGTAGCGAAGCCTTCAGACTCAGCATAGTATCCCACGTACTAATGGTTCAGCGGAAAGGTATGTCAAGATAGTTAACTCATCATCCTACCTGCACAGACATATAGCTGGAAGGTAGCGAAGCCGTCAGACTCGGCCAGATAGGTGTCCCACAGGCGGATGGTGCAGGGCAGGGGGATCTCCCTGGTGAGCAGGTTGTTCATCCAGCGGAAGGAGAACTGAAGGTAGTCGACGCCGTGGTGCTGCAGGTGCGTGTGCAGCGGCAGGTCGATGCGGCGGATCAGCTCCTTCAGCTGGTTCACCTGGAAGCAAACAAAGGATTTTAAGAACTTTTTTAATATTATTTTTTATTTAGTCCTTTTTTTTGGACGGAGTGGGAAAGCAGTTATGCAGGATGTATAGACCTCGCCGTTTCTTTAAAACACAGGAGAACTATCCTAGCTCAGGCATTGGTATAAATCATCTCTTATATGTATAACAATTCTTAGTCTTTAAGAGCAATCACTGTACAATTATGTTTTTCTTAATAAATTATTTGTGATTGATAACGTTTTTAATACTTTCAACGTTAAGAACACGTATGGCACTGGTCCCACCAGAAGCGAGTATGCGATGAGCTATCGGCGATAGAAACAAAAAAGATAGTCGCTCCCGTGTAAATAAAAAAGACGCGATGACAGCACGAGCGAGTTATAGATAGATAGATAGATAGAATACTCTTTATCGGCACACCGCAGCAAATGATACAGTGGAGACAAAACAAATGATTATAAATAGAGGCAGACAATCGTCTTATCGCTAAAGAACGATCTCTACCAGACAACCTTTTATCAAATAACAAACATAGTTCGTCGCCGAGCGATGAATCTCTTTTATTTACACGGGCGCGATTATCTTTTGTTCGTTTCTAATGCCGATAGATAAGGTCATTGCTTGCTAGCTTTTGATTGGACAAGCGATTGACGGCACATGTCAAAACAAATAACATTGGGAAGTGGTATCAAATAAGGTAAAAAAAAATTTGACAAACTTTTACTAGTAAATATTTCTTACTTTTAATTAATGTACGAATTACATTAGTGAAATAAAATAGGAGTACATTTTACTGTTTATTTATCCTGTTAGTGAGACAACTTTATAACTAATTAATAATTAATCGAATACAGGAATTACCTATTATTAAAATAAATGAGATCACCGAATTATTTTCCTCATAAACGAATCAAAAGCTAGAACTACAACTTAGAATACCAGCCTATCACATGGGTTAAACTACATACCTTATATTGAATCCCAAGCTGTGCAAATATATAATTATCCTGTATACTGTCCAGAAACTTCGATAGGCACCAAAAAGAATCCGCTTCTATAACATCTCTCTGTGCTTCCTCTAGTTTATCCAGCGGGTAGTTATCTAGTTCTTCACCAGGGATGGCTTCTTGTAGGAACACCATGAAGAATGGAGTGACAAGGTCATTGATGCCTTGCACGTACCCAGAGGCGGGGTGACGGATCGCCCAGATGTAGAGGATGCGTTCGAACATCACCTGCAACATAAGGGTTAATGTTTTACATGTGTATAGAACTGACGACCTTTAAGAAAAGATCGTACACCATCTTAAAGCCCAACAGCAATAAAAAAAGTGTATATTGATATTATTGATCAATTCAAAAGTAATTTTAATATTTTGAAAATAAAAACAGCTTAAAATGTCTAAATTTATCATTTAACATCTCTCTGTAAATGGCGGTCTTGTCAACGTAACCTTTTTAAAAGTTAGAATATGAATTAAATGCAAATGCAAAATTAGCTTATTTCATTACTTTTTGAAGAAAATAAATAAATAAAAATAAAATAAATAAATATTATGGGACATTCTTACACAGATTGACCGAGTCCCACGGTAAGCTCAAGAAGGCTTGTGTAACTTGTGTTCTAGGTACTCAGACAACGATATACAAATACTTATATGCATAGAAAACATCCATGACTCAGAAACAAATATGTGCTCATCACACAAATAAATGCCCTTACCGGGATTCGAACCCGGGACCGCGACGTTGCAGGCAGGCAGGGCACTACGCACGCGCTAGGCCAGACCAGTCGTCTAAAAAAAATTGTCGTCTAAGAAAAGTTGTTCTTGAGTATTCGTAGTATATAAATGTTTCTCTACCTGTGATTCTTCACCTTACATGGTGACCTGGCCATTATATTTTAACATTTATAACACTAAAATGATCTACCTGAACTGTGTGTTGCTGAAACAGCGCTACCAATGGACTCATCCTCGGTATATCAATATGTATCTGCCTGTAAGTGTCATCGTCTCTCTCCGCATCGTAGTACTGTCTGACTAAGTGCTTGTAGTCCGCCCGCTTGCGCTCCAGGGTCTCGGTTCGACGCTCGGTGTTGGCTGGGAGGTAGCCTGCTAGTAGACGCCATGTGTTGGCACGAGCCTGGAAGAATTTGGAATCTTGAGCATTGACATTTTGACATCGAGTAAAACATTTTGAATCATGAATGGTTAAAACAGTTGATTATAATATATTATTTTTATTTTTATTATTTTTTATAAGGCTTACCACCAAAAGTCAGAATTGCTTATTAGTAACTAAAACTAAAAACATTAAACACTATATTAAACAGCATTTTGGCCGAGATGGGACACGCTGACAACACTGATTGTCGTATGTGTGGTGAAAAGGAAGAGACTAGAGATGGGCCGAATATTCGGTAAATATTCGGTATTCGGCATATTCGGCAAGTTTTCCAATGTTCGTATTCGGTCGAATAGTTCGGTTACATTGCCGAACATTTACCGAATAAACAACGTAAATAAATTGAGTAAGTTGTTTTGTAATTCATTGGATAATGACTTCCTATTTCAGCAGTCTAAAGAACTAACTAAGGGAATTAAAGATGCGTTAAAATATAAATACAATAATTTTGTAAAAAAGTAAAAATAACATAGCTTAAGAAACAAAAACCAAAATTTCCTTATGCACTAAATTATAGGAACATTAAGAGTCTTAGTAAGATATATGTACCCATTACCAATCATTGAAGTTTTTAAATCTAAGCCTGGATTTAAAATATGGCGGAACCGAATATTCGGCCGAATATTCGTATTCGGCAAAGTCCGTATTTGGCCCATCTCTAGAAGAGACCGTCAGACATCTAATGTGTGAATGTCACACCCTCTCCAGACAAAGGATGAAGAACTTTGCAGCAGGTTACATGGTGCCAAAGGACTTCAGAGAGCTTCCCATGAGCCTCATCATCCGTGGAGATGGTCGAGAAGCTCCTGAATAGCTGAAGGATCTTAGGATAGTAGGGGGTAATTGCACAAAAGATACCGATGGGTCGAAGTGTATTCGTAAGGGTCCCCGCAGATTTAAGATAAGATATAAAACAGCATTATCTTTACTTGTATAACTAATAAACAACATTATTCATATGACTATGAAACTGATTTCACACGCTGGTCGCCAATTTCACGCCTATCCGTTATTCAATCGTATATTTATGACGGTCAACTATGCCAGATTTCTGATAACAAAACTGCAAATTTCAAAGATTGTGCTGTGTGTGTATTTCTAGGATATTTTAAATAAGTATGATCAGGGGCGGCTCACTCCGCGATTCTATCGCCGCGCTACAAGTACATGCTGGCGGCCGCGAGTTCGCGGCCTAAGCAGGGGTGGCGCGCGTTCTCACGGAACGCACGTTCGCACTTTCTATTGTTACTTTACGTCGCGAGTCTTTTTTAATGTTCATATGCGATGTCCGGGTGTGGAATGGCTAATAATGCTTAGTTAAATAGACATCATGAATAAAATAGGACAATCTAACACAGATCTGATTGATTAAGTCCCACGGAAAGGTTCAATAAGACTTGTGATGTTGGGACTTAAACAAAAATATATAAATAACATAAATACTTAAAAAGTACCCAAGACTTGAATATAACATTTTATCTGAGTATTAATTCGTTTTAATCCATAGGCAACCCTATCGTCCGACGCTGCGCACGTGCGGCTCGTTTCTTTGTTAGAATTTTATAGGCATTTAAAAAGGCGGCATTTAGTGAACATCAAAGCAGTGGGCCTTCTGTACTTGTACTATTATATATTCTGTGGTATGATGGCATTTTGAATTCTCAATATTTATTTCATACCACTCATTTGGAAAGATTACTTGTCTTCCCTGTTAAGAGGGTGCAAAGTGGCACTTTTCTGTTCAAGCTGGTAATCTGTAAAAAAAATTTTTTACTATGGTACCTATGCATTACATGGTAACAAAATTATTGGGTGTTTTCACTTGAATCACCCACTGTGCTCAGGATTCAATTTGGGCCCTCACTGTAAATAAGTAATTTTGCCTTGTAACACAATCTAGTATGTTTGTAGAAAGAATGTAAAAGGCAAAACTTGCTTTTAAAAATCCAATGTACTTGAAATTTGTTCTATAATTTGTAAGATTTGTATTCAGCGGTACACTAATAATATTACTATACTAATATCTTTTAAAATGCTATAATATAAACAGAAAAAAAAATGACAGTATTGTCGCAAATATAATTTTAATTTTTGAAACTACTGGTAAATTATATATTTTTTATTTTGAACTGTGATTTATTTATTTTAATTGTACTGTTATTTTAATTGGACCATATGTTGTCTGCAATAAACGGATTTATTATTATTAATAATACTGTTGTGATTGTGGTTCAGCCATACATGCTGATTCAACTTAAAGAAACCTTATAGGTACATGTACAATTCACTACAAGATAATTATTATAAATCCAATAACATTTTTCAAGGTTAATAAACATACTTTATAATTACATGGCTATTTAATTTCTGTTAAAAACATACTCATATAATTTATCTTAAATGCACCTGTGTAGAGACTGTAGAGCAAACAAACATCATGACAGGTAAACTGAAGTGACAACAAGTGTTTTATCATATCAATTATAGGTAATTCCACGGAGGTTGAAGTGAATGATAACACACACAGCTAAATGAAGATTAGTACTGATTGCAAAAAAATGAATGAATGAAATGAGTGAGTGAATGTAAAAAAACTATCAATATATTTTTGAAAAACATTATTATTTATTGATAGACTTATCATTAATGGTATTAAAAGCAGTAATGGTATTATCCGGTGAACTTTATAGCTCATATGAAATTTCACTTCCAAATAATTATTCAGCTATCGATATATTTTGTATCGGAAGGATGTCCCTATGTTAATTGACGTTATTGCTACTGCGACTTCTATGTCTGCTAATAACTAATGAAAAAATAGGTAAACACCATTTTAACAGCTATGATGATAATAAGGCAATCTAATAAAATATCTTTGATTTCTACGATTAATATTACAATCATAATCTGATCTGACAATTAATTAATCACACACGAGATATTTTATTTTCTGTTTTGTTTGAAAATTATTCTATAGACGTAATTCTTAACAAAATAGTTAATATAAACTTTTTGGTCTTTCTTGCAATTCACTGTTGAATCTGCAGTCGGTACACGGTAAGAACACTAATTTCAAAATCTCGTTGTCTTTACATGACAGTGTTATAGTGTGCGTGGCCTCAACCGAGTTGAAACTACCTATAGCACCTTGATTACACAAACAACACTTCATTAATAATTAATTATGTAACAATGACTGGACAAATGGTCAAGGAACATTGTATGGTAATCAACTAATAAGGCCTAATTTACCCTTTGGGTTGGAAGGTCAATTGGCAGTCACTTTAAACTAGTGCCTATGCCACATCTTAGGTTTAGCTGTCAAAGCGGACCCCAGGCTCCCATGAGCTGCCATTTCATCATTTGTTTTACCCATTTTAAAACTGATATGTTTGCTTCGTCATTAGACATTACTTTGTTTATTTAAACTATTTAAAGCATAAATTCATTAGAGCTTATCTGAATTATGTTAGATGGCTATCATAGAAGGCAGTTTCAAGTAGTATAGTAATAACAATTAGCCAAAATTTGTTTTTTAATTGTATTGATTAGATTAGATTTTTCTTTATTTCATGATAAAAATTACACTATAAATTTGTTACATGCCAAAGTTATGTTTATCTTCTCATCATGATCGTCGAAAATTACATTATAAATTGAAAATAATAAAATGAATATTTTCTCCCAATATTGTATTAGGTGGCTTCTATAATGTTGATAAAATGTCATTATAACTTAAACAAATATTATGAAACAATATTACAAAAACAACCTAGTCCCACATCAGACACAAAAGCTTGAACTGTGAATAGATTCATGTTTCTTAATTTCAATAAAAATGTACTTAGGAAAATTTAAAAGGAGTTGAAAACACATCTATACTTCTATACTTAGCATAAATTTTGTATTAACCCTTTTGCTGACAGTGCTTTGCCTGTCAACATACTGTCACTGAAAATACATATACGGGTTATGTCTTTTCTGTGACAGTGGTTCGGCTGTTGACATACTACATACTGTCAGCAAATGGGTTCAGCATAATAAAATTTTGAAAAAACCCCTGACCGCGACATAGTAGACCGATTTTCATGAAACATGGCTAAGAACACTCCCGACTTACTCAGCTTTCAGACAAAAAAAACTAAATCCAAATCGGTTCATCCGTTCGGGAGCTAGGATGCCACAGACAGACACACACACAGACAGACAGACAAACAGACAGACAGACACATACACAGACAGACTCGTCAAACTTATAAAACCCCGTCGTTTTTGTGTCGGGAGTTAAATAAGGATACTGTACAAGATGCAGGGACAAGGGTATTAAAGTATTTTGGTCTCAGTTTGTAGTTTCTTCTCTTAACAAAGCAGGAACTACAATCAGCTACAAGTGTTGTGCTAAGAAAATGTCGGCAGTGACTGCATTAAGCAGTTTCTGCAATTTTTAAGTAAAATTTTTTGACGACCGGTCTGGCGCAGTCGGTAGTGACCCTGCCTGCTACGCCGCGGTCCCGGGTTCGAATCCCGGTAAGGGCATTTATTTGTGTGATGAGCACAGATATTTGTTCCTGAGTCATGGATGTTTTCTAAGTATATAA
Source organism: Leguminivora glycinivorella (assembly GCF_023078275.1). NCBI lineage: Eukaryota > Metazoa > Arthropoda > Insecta > Lepidoptera > Tortricidae > Leguminivora > Leguminivora glycinivorella. The sequence goes on along the minus strand of NC_062989.1, from coordinate 16,500,676 downwards.
GTATTTATATATTATATATATCGTTGTCTGAGTACCCACAACACAAGCCTTCTTGAGCTTACCGTGGGCCTCAGTCAATCTGTGTAAGAATGTCCTATAATATTTATTTATTTAAATAAATCAATATTATAGGACATTCTTACACAGATTGACCGAGTCCCACAGTATCCTCAAGAAAGCTTGTGTTCTGGGTATTCAGAATAATATACAAATACTTAAATACATAGAAAACATCCATGACTGGGGAAAAAATATCTGCAGGGTTAGCATATGATTGCCGCGAGAGTATGTCGCCGCGAGATAGACTACCCGTCCTTATGCCATTATACAGTCTAATTCACGGGTGACATACTCTCGTGGCAATCATGTGCTAGGCCTACTGTGCTCATCACACAAACAAGTTCTATATTCCTTAACAATTCCAGTCAAAAGTTCTTACATAAAACATTGAATTGATACTTAGAAAAAAAATGGATATTATTTCCTCAAGCATATTTTGTCTTTCAGAAAAGGTCAAAGTGGAATAACAAAGATAGATTTTGTTTTGTTTTGGAATAGCATATTTAGATGATGCATTGATAGATGGTGACATCTGTATGTTGACATTTAGTTGAAGAGCCGAAGCCAGTATGAATAAAGATATATGAATTTTGGATTGTATATTTATTTTCAAATAACAACTGACCATCAACCAGAAACACAATGATTCACTTTTCTCAGAAAATAAAACATAACAAGTAAACACTGCAATGTCACAGTTTCGTTTTCTTTCAACCCCTTATTTGCCAGGAGTGGTACTGAAACTTGAGTAGTTTCATGTGCTCTGCCTACCCCTTCGTGGGATAAAGGCGTGATTGTATGTATGTATGTAACAAGTAAACAAAACTCCTATAACAAGCCCATAAATAAATTTTCAAAGCCATATCACACTCACCTTTACTGGAATTCCGGACCAGCTGAGTTGCTTAAGCTCATCCAAGTTAATGACGGCACTGTCATGCAGCTGCTGGAACCTCTCCAGCTTAGACTCACTGCTCTCCTCGCGAGAGGTGAGCGCCGAGAGCCGCACCGCCCGCGGCCGCCCCGGGTAGTGCCGCAGCGGCCCCGCGCTGCCCCCGGGGCCGCTCCGCCTCCCCTCACTCCTCCTCACCGGCACGGCATCCTCCTTCTGCACTTTCTTCTCCTCCTTTTCACCCTCAACCTCAGTCTTCACTGTCTTCACATTCTTAGTACTATTCCTATGCGAATTTATAACGTTCAAAGCGGCGGTTTGCGATATGGCTTTCGATATCTTCGTCTCCGCGATCCCTGATATGATCTCGTCGTCCCCCAGGTCCCAGGCGTCGTTTACGGACGCCTGGAACTGCTGATACGAGGACCCAGACATAACCTCCACTCCCCGCTGGGGCCTGCCCGGTACGCGCTGTGGGGTCTTCCAAAACGTGTCAGGTAACCCGTTTTTGTCATGTTCGGGTTGGTGACTTTCCATAATAATATACAGCAAGGAACATTCTAAACAACTTTGTTGAACAACAAAATAGTAGAAGGAAAATGTTTTTGATATGACATGACACTTGGGCATAGACAAAATAACTCTTGGTTACGTACCCCATGGGTGCGTTTTCTTTGCGCAGTTTTTTTGCATTTTTTTTTAATTTCTAAAAACGAGAAATGTATTGTAAAAAGGAAATATTAAAAAGGTTTACTTATTTAACTTGACTTGTTTTGGGTGGGACAGACGTTATTTGTCAAATTATTTCAGTCTTCGACTTGATAATCCGGTTGTTTTTGTAAATATTGTAACAAAATGTTTATTTATTGATAATAATTTAAATGCAGACACGACATTTAGCAATAAAACTACAAAATTTATTGATATAAATAATTCAAAATCACATGATTCGCAGTAATCAAATTTCTTCAGAAAAACATTTTTTTCGTTCAAAGTTCACTGTTTCTAGGTGGCTTGTTAGATCAATATCAAAAACTGGAATCTATTGAGGAAATTAATTCAAAAATTAACGAAAGATGGCTAGCCCGAGCCCAGAAGGCGATGCCACGTCAATGTTTATGGCCCGGAGAGAAAAGCAGGGTAGTCCTTTACCAGAAGAAAATGCAAGGCGAAAAAGTAAAGAGCAACCCCCAGTAGAGATTATAACAGTGAAGGACTTCTTTGACTTTATGAAGACAGCGTATCAAGTTTACGAGCATTTAGAAGGTGATGACGATGAAGGAACGAAGATTGACTGGGAGGAATTAACGAAATTAACGGTTATTAACCACGTTATCGAACAGCAGGAACGCGACTTGCTGTTCCAAACTGCTTATGCGGACCCCAAGCCCGTCACTAGCAAGAGCGACACAACTTTGGAAAATAAGAAATCGGAAAATAAAAGTATTGAGAAGCGAATGAGTTGCAGTGAAATTGAGCGTATGTTTCATTGAAATAATTAAACTATTGTAACTTTCTTTACTAAGTACTTATTAAATATTATATTAATGAATTTTCAGAAGGTGGATCGAGAAGAAAGTCATTTATTTCTGAAGCTAAGGTAGAGATGCTTGGAGTCTGGACTGAGGCAAATCTCAATTGTAAATTAAACGATGTAAGAAACCGTTTAAATGCACTATGAACATAAACATAATTCATGTACCTACCTATCGTTGTCAACAGATGGCGCTTAACTCAATATTGTTTTCAGGTTATAAATGAAGGCATTTTGGATTCAATTTTGCCTTACTTAGTCGGCTATAAGAAACCTACGAAAACTACTAGTGTGTATACACCGATTATAAAGAAGCCCTTATCAAGTACTAGCACTGAAGTTAAAAAGCCGGCAAGTTTTGGAAGTCAGTATTTTTAATGTTAATAATATGTCAATCCATGAAAGCTTCAATCATATTAATGTAAAACGTATATTTTTAGATTTTGTATGCGAAAAGGAATCAAGGGATCGTTTAGGAAGACGTAAATCATCAATAATAGCATTACAAGAAAAGTTAAACCAGAAACAAGAGTAAGTTTTCATAAATACTTACTAGATGGCGCTTTTGTCAAATCTGCTCGCCGCTGATTATGAATTTATTTTTTTAGCTTTTCCTTTCTTTACTTTGTATCGGATTTTTAAAACGAATTATCTATTTACTGTATAAGAATAACGAAAACAAGATGAATAATATAAGAATATTCTTAAACTTGTATTTACCTGAAACGTTTGATCAGTTACACTTGAAATTGATTTTCTTTTATTAATTAAAAACACTATTTATTATTGTTACCAAATTCTATTAAAGTTATTGACTGTAATTTGGCAATTGAATCATAATTTCGCCTCTCCATTCAACATCCGATATGGTCTAGTGGCTAGGATACCTGGCTCTCACCCAGGAGGCTCGGGTTCGATTCCCGGTATCGGAATAACTTTTTGCATTTTTTTCTTCTATTCTTTTTAGAGGGGACGTGGAAATCCATGTTTGCGACGAAGTAAAAGGCCTGAAGAAAGACTTTAGGTGCTCGCAGAAGTTGTTGGTGTCTAAAATGGGGTACTTTGCTGACGTCACGGCGGGGCAGCGATTGGAGGATATGGACATATCGGTTCACTGCGATATACAGGTTTATTTTGTCATTTGATTTGTTTTACTTTAATTTTATTCAATATTTCAAGATATTTTAATAACCTTTTAATAGTTATTTGTTTTACAAGGGGGCAAAGTTATTGTTTAACCGCACGTGCCAATATTGATTTCAAGGCGAGCGAAGGTTAAACAAATCTTTTGCCACCGACGAAGGTTAAACAAACTTTGCCAAAAACTTTTTCACCACACCAACACAAACAAAATACTGACTATGAAACATCAAACTAAATCAAATCTATCAATCTAATCAATATTTATGATTCAAAATCATCATTTGCACGTAAATTATACCAGCCAGCTCAAGACATCAAGTTAAAATTTGTATGAAATTGCTTTGCACTCTTGTGGATAAAATGCAATTTTGCTATCTGTTTTCGAATAGCAAAGTAAGCCTTTACCAGTTGGTGTGGTGAAAAAGTAATTTATGTACCTACGTAATTTGTACCTATAATAGCGCCCAAAAGTAGTGATTATTTTTACAAAGTTGTATTATTTTAAAGAATAAAGGTAAAAAGATAACACTGATTTAAGAATAAATTTAAGGATAAATACGTGTTTAGTGTTTACGATATGCTAGCTAAAGTAATAGTTGCCGCAACGCAATACCGCCTCATATATGCCATACTTTGCGGTGACTAGTTTGTCAGGCGCTAAAATGACCTCAAAATATAAACAGAGCCGTATAGGCACTTCTTCTGCATTTGGCTCCTACTTATTGATGAACATTTAAGTGTATTTTTTTCATAGTCTTTACAACGGGCCGATTTTTGAGTCTCACGCGTTCGAATTCAGAAAATTGTCACTGAAAATAATAAGCAAGTCATCGTTTTCAACCGGTATTTTAGTGACAAAATCCCGTATGCGAGATTCAAAAATCGCCCTCCAACTCTTTGTTTTGTTTAGCAACGATTCGTCATAAGGTACATAGTTGACTGGTCGAGTTATTTAGGCAAATGTGTATTAGGTACTTCCAAGCAAAAAGTCCTACTTTTTGTTGCTTGCCGTAAGGACACGCATCAACAAGCTATTCGTATAAAGATACAAGCAAATCTCATCTTTATAGTACCTAAGCGCGAAAGTGGGACCTTTGACTAGACTTCGACATAAATATATATATTTGAATAGGTACTAAAATGAAATAAATGTCATATTACAAAGAAAAATGATCTTTGTATATGACATTTATTTCGGTTTATAGTTAAATAGTAGTGTGACTACTAAAAATACAAATTAAAATATTTTCTATAAACATAAGATAATTTAATTTGTTCTAAGAGGTACTAAAATGTTTCAGATTTTCGATTGGTTAATGCGCTGGGTGAAACGGGATTCGATACTAGTAGCAGACTGGCCTCTCTTGGACCCCCACAATGTCGTGCCAATTCTAGTTTCTGCATCTTTTCTACAGGTGGGTTTATAATTGGTTGTATTTTTACATAAAAATAATGGTTTTAAAAAGTACATGCGTATACCCATACCCATTTGTCATTTCGACATAACAAACAAACAAACAAACAAAATGTTTATTTCCAAATTAAAGGTACACAATTTACATTTTATACTGACCCCCACACTAGGCTAGGCCTGTCCCGTGAGGGAAACATTCATTACATATCTAACCTTTTCAATATCGAGAGGTACTTTAATCGACATTTGTAAATAAATAATGTTACCTTTAAATCAAGAGTGAATAGGCATTTTCGGGCTTCGCGATGGATACTCAGCCACTCAGCCCTGTTTTTACACTATTTAACAATTTTAACCCTTCAGATGGAGCCACTGCTACACGACTGTCTGATCTACTGCCACGCACACATGAGCGAGATCGTCAAAACCTCCACCAACCTAGCCTGCCTCAGCGACGCTTTGCTCACCAGGTAACAACTGTAATAGGTACACAGGTCATTGACCACCTCAATATTTTTTTCCATATTAACACGACGAAACGGGTAATGAACACGAAATGTTTCGTAACACTTTTTTACATTTTTTTTAGTTGTAAATTAAATTTAAACTAAGACTACTATTGGCGCAGTCGGTAGGATCACTAAAATTACACGAAATGAATACAGTAACTTAGTGCTCAAACTATAGTAATTTTATCGGTGAAAAGATTAATACGGGTTTTACGCAAAACTTTACATATTAAGAGCGTCTCTAGTATATTAATTGAAGGCCTTCGCGAACTGCACCACATTCGACGAAGCCTTTGAATGTGTGTAGGTACTTACTTTTATAAATGCATGTGGCCTCTAGGTTGGCAGCAATGTACACGAACGCAGAACTGGAAGCAATCCGGGACCGGAAGGACAAGATCCAGTCCCGGCTTTACTGCAAGATGATCCTGTCTCTAGCGGAGCCTGTGCCTGAGACGCTGCGGGGACATTACGCCACTCTGGCCACGCTGTTTAAGTGTAGCAAGTAAGTATTATCTAAATAAAATTATAAGAAATTCGTCGGAATTCGACGCACTTGACTTTTAACACTTTCGCAACCAGGCTAAATTTCGAACAATACCCCAGAAACCGACAGTACCCGATAGTCGGGCAACGACGTGCAACTCAATGCCGGACGCCGCGAACCCGATAGTCGGGCAAGCGGCGGACGCTCAGGGCTGTGCCAAATAACTTTCGTATACGTGCATAAAATGAAAGAGTGCGTAGCATAATGTCGAAAATCAAATGTTCTAAGTACGAAATTCCGAAAGACATGACATCGAAAATCAAAATTGCTAATGTACGAAATTCAAATTCAACAGTGAAGTTAACTCCTCTTCGCGTAATTGTGGCTGAGAGTTGTGCTCATCAACTACTGCATCCTCGCCGAATATATTTATTAAGTCTCGCTCAATGTCATCAGGACCACGAGCATTCGCCATCGTCGTAGTAGAAACAACCAAATTAATTATCAATTCCAATCAGAGGCAAAACCACAAAGTCCAGTAAGAAAGCAGAAGTCACAGTTGTCCAGAAACAAGCCGATAGTCGTCAAAATAAAAATTAACACAACACAACAACGTCCAAAGCACATCACAAACCATTACGGAATGGCTCGGATTGCAAATTTTACACCGTGACCGGTGTGAAAAACCCGAGTCGCAAACTTCAAATACATAAGGGATGGTAAACAACATCTCCAGGGTTAAGTGTATGATCACAGTAACTACATTCTTTTGTCAAAGAAATTGCGACTTTATGGTATGTGTACTAGCGTACTAATTATCGTAACTATTCAAAGCTACTTGTTACGTTTTGCTTCCACGCAGTTGCAGTGCAGTGCTATTTTATGACTTACCTATTGTCTTTTTCTGAGAACTGCCGCTTAGAAATTAGAATGTTGTTAGGTTCTTAGTTGAATTTTTTGGTTTATTTCTCTCCGAATTTTGTTTCACTAAAATCATCCTATGAGTACCTACTCTATCACTCTTAAATATTCGTAAACACAAATTAGGTTGTACGATTTACGAAAATTCTAACTCCTATTGATACATACCCGTGTATGCGATTTAACGTAACCAACTAATAAGAATTATTATTTTGTAATCGCATTAGGTAAAGTAAATAGAAATACAAAGTGAATTAATAAATATAATAATCAACTGTACCAACTTTTCGACCACATAAGTACATTATAATCAGAAGACAATCAGTGGCAGCCCTGAGGTAGCGAAGATGCAAAGCTTGCCCGACTATCGGGTACGTTGGCGTCACGTGAAGGTTTATAGCTCTTGCTCGACTATCGGGTATGCCGGCATCTGAGTAAAGTTTACGAGTACCCGATTGTCGGGTACGCGGTGTCCAATGTGTTAAATAAGTTGATTCGCAAAAAAAAAATTGGCAGAAGCTTTTATCGCCGACTGTACCTTTCTTTCAATATTCCTGCTCTACCATAATATTGCATAGTCACGTGATTTCCATATTGAAACATTGAAACATTTATTTAAATAACACAGTGAGTTAACACGGTCCCGGGTTCGAATCCCGGTAAGGGCATTTATTTGTGTGATGAGCACAGATATTTGTTCCTGAGTCATGGATGTTTTCTATATATATATAAGTATTTATATATTATATATATCGTTGTCTGAGTACCTGCAACACAAGCCTTCTTGAGCTTACCGTGGGGCTCAGTCAATCTGTGTAACAATGTCCTATAATAAAAAATAAAAAAAAAGTTACATTTTAGTCTGGTCCCCACACTAGGCATAGCCTGTTCTGTGGTGGACATAGGACAAACAGTGTTTACAATTAAAAAAAATACAAGATTATAATTAATGAATAAGCTTTTGATGACAGAAAAAACACAGGTAAAAATAAAGGAACAATTAATATTGTCTTCGGTTACCGCGATAGTTACTCATGAAATAAAACTATGGAAACGGATTAAATCGCGTATAATGAATTTAAAATACATCCCGACGTTTCGAACTCTTTACAGCGTTCGTGGTCAACGGGTGACTGAGGAAAAATTAAAATGTGCAAAAGCTACCCACTTACAAGAAATATTAACGAACCATGACCACAAATAATATAGATTTCTAAGGCAGGTTCACACACTATTAATAAAGCCAGTTATACAATATTCAAAAAATTTTACCATTACTCTGTTAAAAAAAAATAATTAACCAATTAATCTACACAAAATTGACAAAGAAACAAACTGCAAATGTCCAACACCATACAACACAAATGCCTCACAGCCTTCGTCGTGCTTGTTCCATTATCAGATGTACTACTGGATCCCAAGCCGGTGGTAAAGTAAAGCCATCCTCTCTATTAAAGTTTGGATATTTCTTGATCTCAATGGCCTCTCGCAACATTCTGGGTATATATCACTTCTCCTTAGCGAGAACCAGAGGCTTGTCAAACTTTATAGCATGATTGACTTTATCCATGACATGTTCAGAGACCGCAGACCTTTGCCGACGGTGCTTGACATCCGCTATGTGTTCCTTCACCCGTGTGGAAATGCTTCGTTTCGTCTGTCCCACATATGACAGCCCGCACTCACAGTCTAGCCTGTACACTCCCGCGCTTTGTAGAGGAGTTTGACATTTCACAGGCCTCAGGAATTGGGACATCTTCTTCATAGGCTTGAAATAAGTTTTAATAGAAGCCCGTTTCAAGATGTGGCTGATCCTATCTGTGACCCCTCTAACAAAGGGGAGAATTGCAGGCCGGCGCTCGACTGTAGGGATCTTCAAACGGGCCTTCTGCTTGACACGCGGTATCTTGAGCTCGTTCGCCAACAGCGCCTGCCTGGCATGTCGAAGCTCCGCGGTCAAATGTTGGTCGTCACATATCCTTTGGGCTCTCTGAAACAAAGATTTGCCTACAGTAGCTAGTTGACTGGGATGGTGGTGGGATTTGCCATTTAAGTACCTATCAGTATGAGTAGGTTTTCTATACACAGTGCGACCTAAGCTATTATCAGGATTCCTCAAAATGAGAACATCCAAGGAGGGAAGAGAACAGTCTTTCTCCAATTCCATAGTAAATTGTATTTTACTATGGATAGAATTTAAATGGTCTAAGAAAGTTGAAACATTACTTTTAGGAAGTATAGTAAAAGTGTGCTGTAAAGAGTTCGAAACGTCGGGATGTATTTTAAATTCATTATACGCGATTTAATCCGTTTCCATAGTTTTAAAGGAACAATTATTTAGCATAAAACTGTAGGTAACTAAAAGTCCAAAAGAGATAGATATTTCTATAATTAAGTACTTACCTAATCTTACTATTAATATAATAATATGTGTGCAAAATTTCAGCTCAATTTCACTTGTAAGATTTCATTACAGACAGACAACGGACAGGTGAAACTAAATAAAATCTTGTAAAATGATCGAATAAGAAAATATGCTTAGGTAGGTTATACGTCTACCTAATAAGGATCTTCATAAATACAGTCACGGACAAGGATCTTCAAACAGAGACGAAATCTGTGTGAAGTCTGTATGAAAAGAGAAGAGTCTTCATCTCTTTCCTACTTGCCGTATCCGACAAAGATGACCTCAACAGAAGAGTCGTGGAAGTGTGTCCTTTCCGATGTATTGGTGTGATAGAAAGGGCCAAACGAACTTTACCGTCTTCGTAACTTTAATTAACGTTTATGAATAAGGAGAATAGTCTATGTCCCAACCTTCTTCGTACAGACTATCAACCTCTTCTTCCTGATTAGATAAAGTCTCTCCATTTCATTTGCAATATTGATTAATAAAAATGCTTAGAGACGGTAATATCTTCTGATTACCAGATGTAGTAAGCTGCTGGGACGCCACATCGCCGAGCACAAGTGCCGTGTCAGCCATCAAACATGCGCATAGACCGACGGGGCAACGTCATCTCTTCACACATCAAGTGAGTGATATCAGACAATGCCTGAACTATAAGTTTAAATTTCAGTGAAAAATATTCTTTATTTAATTTATATAGCTGCCCAGCTTCAGGGTTAATAACAGTAAAACATAAAAATGAATAGGAGAAAACTGCAGTTCATTCAGTAAATTAATGCGGGATTGTGAATGTTTTTTTTATTTTCATCGAAAGATGTGATAAGTCACTGACGCCGGTATCGGTCCATGCAGACTCACCACCTCCGCCGTCCGCGCCCGCTCCAAATAAAAGACATGGAAAGTAAAACAGTTTGTCACTTTTTTCACATCCACATAACCACGGTGTTTTTTTATACTGTTCCGTTTTAAAAACACGTGTAAAATTTTGGTTTTTGAAAAACATATTTGCGTAAGTTTAAGGTCAGGCCGCGGTGGTCCTTTAGCTTTTAATTCTAATCGCGTTGCAAAAGTTTTTTCACACTCTTTTATAAATGTCACATTGTATCCATCCATTCTCACACACTTGCAATAAAAACAATTTAAACGGTTTCAAAATAAGGCAAAATTGCATTGCAAATTGGCAAAATAAAACTTGTTTATCTATTGTTTACTAACAATTAACAAAATAGCGCGCGAAATACGCGGGTCGCGGATGACCGCGACGCATTTCGCGCCTGCGCGATGCAACCGAGACGGTAATCAAGGACAAACCCACAGACCTATATCGAGATAGAAGGAAAAAGCTTGGCGGTTGACAGGGAGACCGATCGTGTAACATTTCGCATTTATTGGTGTTCTTATTATGATTGGATTATCCTAGTTAATTATTAATGTAGTTTACAATATTTATAATATAAGTTAGTTTGAGATTTTTGCATGAATGTATTTGTAATTTAATTTGTGTTGCATACTTTTTAATCTGTTGAATAAATAGATAAATACTTGATACCACAAATGTGAATTGACTCGACAGTTTGAATTCATGGCTTATTTTTACATCGCTCGTACTCTAAGACCAAATCAATTTATTTTCATTACAATCATTACAAACACATTATTCTAGCATTTATTTCATATTTATAGGTCGTTTGTTTTGAACGCACGCCAAATCGAGCTCGTCAAATTAAAACCGCAATGGAAAACTAATTTTGACATCCAATTGTCGAGCAGACTGCCGTTCGCGGTACTAAATATGATACTTTTTCTTTCTATCTTGATATAGCTCTGTGGTCAAACGTCCCTAGGAGCGGCGCTCCAGATTTACCTAATATTTCATACATAATCTTCTGTCTCACGCGCGGAGCTATGACTAAACTTCTCTTTCGCTCTTACTGAATTTCGTATTAGAGAATGTACTGAATATTTCTCCATAGGAGCGCAATTCAAAGCGCTCCGTTGAGCGCGGTGCGTATGGAATTATACTCGCGCCTCGTCCTCTTAGATAAGTCATAAACACATGTAGTTCCACATAAGTGACACCACTCTTGACTGCACTGTAGTTGAGATTTTTTTTTTTTTTTTTTTTTTTTTAAGTAGGGTAGTTTCAACCTTTATATAAACCAGCCATAGGCCGCGCGCCCCTCATTCACATTTTAGTGCTCAACCACTCAAGACGTGTAGTACTTCGTAAATTATTCTCTAGTATTTTTCGTCAGATTACAAGTGTAAAATACGTACATACGTGTAAAATGCCCAAAAGGAAGCAGGATAAGGAGTATAAGCATTTGCTTAACAAAATTAAAAAGTTAGAACGTAAGGTCAGTCGGAAGCGTATTATTTCAACATCGTCGGAAGATGAGGAGTCAGTGCAAAGATCCTCACGTTGTTCGTCTGCGGAAAAGACTACAAACTCAGGTAATAGCCCTTGTGGTAATATTTTTTACTGAAATCCTACCTACATGTGAGGTACGTGATACGCAATGATGTTTACATTGCTAAAATATCATCATCTTTTTACAGTAATGTAACTGATGGTTCAAATCAAATTATTAATTGACTTAAATTTAAATGTAATAGCAATATTCAAACTTTTAACGTATTTTTTCTTATAAAAGAATAAAACGTCTTGCGGTAGTATGCCTACCCTTCGTAAAATAATGTTAGCATTGCGTTTTAAATATGTAAATAACACTTTCTTGCTAACCTGTTGTGCAAAACGTATTTACGTTTGATATCATAGCGTGTAATCTGAGCTGTCGATGGGGCAGACTCGCCACACACTATGCAAGATGCACAAAAAGTACCTTGCCTCAGGGCCTTGTATTTACATGTTTGCCCGTTTCGGTACATGGTAAAAAGTATAAAGTTTGAATTACAGTTATCAAATAGATGCCTAAATGGTTATTGTATTCTCAATTACAGCATTGGCGGCTTTAGGCCCACAAGACTGGCTAGCGACCCACGATACCGTGGAGTTCGAAAATGATTGCCACGTTACACCCGAATCCCCCTCGATGAGGTTAATATGGAACCTATCCTTCATACAGTTCAAGTTCACACGACCCCCGACGTAGTCCCAGAAACGACTGCCGAAATAGTCCCGGAAACGACCCCCGTTGTTGCGGAACAGATTCCGGAGGACAACGTACCAGGCCCATCTTCAGTTCCAGATGGTCATCAGGATGAAAATATCACAATTACGCTAGCAAGCGATGTGCTTGAAATTTTGGGCGAGGACCCGTCTGCTACTAAAAATTATGGCCCTGACGTGCACACTGAAATAGCAACACGTTTTCAGCATATTGCTACAAATGGCCTCAGCAAGGAAATGCGTAAGGAGTTAATGGCCAAATATTTAACTCCTGAAAATTGCTGCCACATCGCTGCACCTGCCTTGAACCCAGAAATAAAGGCTGCAATCCCAGAAAATTTCGTAAAAAGAGACAATGGTATTGAAACAAAGCAATCTCAGCTGGCAAGTGCGATTGCTTGCTTGTCGGAGGTCTTGTCGTCGCAGCTGAACAGCAAAACTAAAAACAACGACATGCTCGCTAAACTGATGGATATGGGTCGACTACTGTGCGACATACAGCACGGCGATTCAATTACCAGACGAAATTTCATTTACTTCAACGTAAAGAAAGAAATGAAAGAGCATTTGACAAATACGACAATAGATAAATTTTTATTCAGTGAAAATTTATCTGAAACGCTGAAATCCGCAAAAGCAGTTTCTAAGTCGGGAATAGAGCTGAAGCCCGAGGAAAAGAAGACTTCTAAAGCTGCACCACAGAAGCCTTTAAACCGCCGAGCTCCTGCCCCCGCGCGCAGGCCGCGAGGGCCGCCGCCGAGGAGCCGCGAGCCTGCAGCGCCGAGGGCCCCTCATCCGCCGCCGCCGCGCTCGCCTTACTCGAGGACGTCGTCGTACCATCATCACCCGCCCCCGCCGCCGACCCGCAGTTGGCGACGTTAGATACAGTTAAGTACGCGGGTAGACTGTCCGATTTCTATAAACAATGGGCGCTCATTACAGATGACCGCACCATCCTGTCGTGGATTAAGGGATACAAGATCCCATTTGCGTATCCAGTCACGCAAACATCAGTACCGATAACCACCTAGCTATACAGAAACAGAAAAGTCTCAATTTAAAGTAGCAATTGATAAACTTATAGAAATCGGAGCAATCTCCCCATGTGAACCTTGCGATGAATAATTTATATCTAGCGTTTTTCTTGTGCCTAAACCAAATGGGTCGATGCGATTCATATTGAATTTGAAAAATCTAAATGATTTCATTCATGCAGATCATTTTAAGCTAGAAGATCTAAGGACTGCGACAAAATTAATAACTCGCAACTGTTACATGGCGTCTCTAGATCTTAAGGATGCTTATTTTTTACTTAAAGTACACAAGGATTCAAGAAAATATTTAAGATTTATTTTTGATGATATCTGCTCCGTTTACCTTCACAAAATTAATGAAACCTGTCGTCACGTTGTTACGAACTGCTGGTTTCATCTCGACTTTGTACTTAGATGATTGGTTTCTTATAGGCCAGACATATGATCAATGTCTACAAAATATAGAAATCACCAAAAGTCTTCTGAAAGCCTTGGGGTTCATCATAAACGAAGAAAAAAGTATGTTACAGCCTTCTTTGTCGTGCAAGTTCCTTGGTGTCATATTAGATTCCAAATGTCTTCAAATAAGCCTACCACTTGAAAAACGTCAGCGAATCAAGGAGCAGATAACCAAATTTATGGGACTCAAACGATGCAAAATAAGAGCTTTTGCGCAATTGGTAGGTATATTGGTGTCCGCATGTACAGCCGTAGAATATGGATGGCTTTACACCAAGGAACTTGAACGATGCAAGTTTTTAAGTCTTGACGGCGACGATAATTATGATAAGTATATGACCTTGCCAGATTCTCTACTCCCTGATTTGCAATGGTGGTTAAACAATATTGATCATTCTGTCCAGCCTATAAGAAAATATGAATACTGCAGGGAAATATTCACAGATGCCTCCACTACGGGTTGGGGTTCAGTTTGTAATAACGTTAGGGCCAGTGGCCAATGGTCAGAGAATGAAAGACAATTGCATATCAGTCAATTGGAACTCTTGGCCGCATATATTGCCTTGAAGATTTTCGCAAAAGATCTTTATAATTGTCAAATACTTCTCCGCGTAGATAATTCTACAGCGATATCTTACATTAATCGTATGGGTGGCATTCAATACCCCCACTTAAACAAAGTCACTAAGCAAATCTGGCAGTGGTGCGAAAATCGAAGGATTTTTGTATATGCATCGTACATAAAATCATGTGACAATGTTATAGCAGATGCGGAATCTCGACGATTGCATCCGGATATAGAGTTTGAGCTTAAGAACTGGGCCTTTCACTCTCTGACACATGCCTTCGGAAAACCGGATATAGATTTGTTTGCCAGCAGAATAAATAAGAAATGTTCTAAATACATATCATGGCACAGGGACCCAGATGCATTCGCTATAAATGCATTTACCATAAGTTGGTCGCATTATTACTTTTACGCGTTCCCGCCTTTTTCTATAATCTTGAAAACGCTCAGAAAAATTATTTCTGATCACGCAAGAGGAATTATGATCGTTCCCTTGTGGCCTAGCCAACCATGGTTTCCGGTATTTAGATCACTTCTTATATCAAACACAATCACATTCACACCGGATAAGAATGTATTGATTTCTCATTCCAGCACCAGACGAATCCGCTCGAAGCTTACCCTGGTGGCAGGCATCTTATCCGGGAGTCGTTCTTACGCAGAGGCTTCCCACCATCAGGCCTAGACATCGCCTGCGCGTCGCTATCAGAAAACTCCCTTAAACAGTATGACAGTGCTATTAAAAAATGGTGGCTTTTTTGTAAAGAAAAATCCATAGATGTCACTGAAGGCTCTGTTCCCATTGTGATTGAGTTTCTTACACAGATGTTCCATAATGGTGTCCAATATGGAACACTCAACTCGTATAAATCAGCTATATCCTTAATACTTGTAAATGATATATCTAAGGATCCTAGAATTACTAGGTTTTTAAAGGGCGTATTTCGACTCCGACCGCCCTTGCCAAAATACAACTCCACTTGGAACCCAACTTGTGTTCTGGATTTTCTAAGTAACTTTTATCCAAACGAAACTCTATCATTAGAAGATCTGTCAAAAAAATGTATCACATTATTAGCACTCACAACAGCACATAGGGTGCAAACTTTCTCTAAAATCAAAATACAAAACATAGAAAATCTGAACGACAAGATTTTAATTAAAATTCCTGAGGTTATAAAAACTTCTCGGGTGGGTTCCAAGCAACCAATTCTTGTGTTGCCATATTTTACGCAAAAAGTAGAAATATGCCCTGCAAAAACCTTAATGTCTTATGTTGAAAAGACTGCGTCGGTACGGAAATCGGATTGTTTATTTATAAGTTATAAGAACCCTCATAACCCTGTAACCACGCAGACCCTCAGTCGGTGGATCAAGTCCACGCTCGGCGCGAGCGGCGTGGACGTGTCGGTGTTCACCGCGCACAGCACGCGCCACGCCAGCACGTCGCGCGCGCACGCCGCGGGGGTGAACATCGACCTCATAAGAAATACCGCAGGTTGGAGCGGCAATTCCACTACATTTGCTCGATTTTACAACCGAATTGTCGTTGAACCTGATAATGAATGTGCCCTGGCTAGATCCATAATAAATAATGATGATTGAGTGAAAATAGGTTTACTGTTATAATTATTAAGAAATTATATTATGCAAATAATATAGAATAATTGTATTCAGAAAGATAATTGGACTATGTCCACATTTGTATGAACCTGATTAAAAATCAGAATGATTAAAAAACCGAAGACTGTTTTATTGATATGCCCGAATGAACTCTCAACATCTACATGTGTTTATGACTTATCTAAGAGGACGAGGCGCGAGTATAATTGATGATTAAACGAACTTACCTGTAAGTGAAGTTCTATCATAATTATACAAAGCGCCTCGTCCGAATTAGATAAGAGCAACCCTCCCACCCAAAACCCAAAAATTTTAAGACATATCAACAAAACAGTATATGAGACTCTAAACTAAATGAGGGGCGCGCGGCCTATGGCTGGTTTATATAAAGGTTGAAACTACCCTACTTAAAAAAAAAAAAAAAAAAAAAAAAAATCTCAACTACAGTGCAGTCAAGAGTGGTGTCACTTATGTGGAACTACATGTGTTTATGACTTATCTAATTCGGACGAGGCGCTTTGTATAATTATGATAGAACTTCACTTACAGGTAAGTTCGTTTAATCATCAATTGTATAGGAAGGGAATTGGCGGATTAATATAGACTGTATAATGAACTTTTAAGAAATATAAGTAATTGTTTGATTGGACTTTTTTGCGATAGTTTTTATATAGTATAATACATTAATTTGAGGTACCATAATTGATGTATTACTAGGTTTAATTGTGATTATTTTTGGGAGTGCACCGCACAAGCGCACTTTAGGGCAAGCCGCTTGAGAGGCAGGTGCGCGCGACTCCATACATCAAGCGCACTTCATATGGACTCGCGCGCGACAAGACTAGACGGAAATAGGTATCATTTCATCACCAGGGGCAAATTGAGAGGCAGTCATCTATACACGGAGTTGTCATCATCAAAGTGAGTGTCCATCATTAGACCAGGCAGACTAGTATTCTCCAGTCTTACTGATTCCCGAATTTTATGGGTTTCTAAGTCTTGGGTGTGTGTATAACCAGATATGTTTCTGATCAGAGAACCGTCATGGAGCCTCAACGAGTACATCACCTGGCTATACGGGGAGCTGCGGTCTTGGCGCCGTGTCTATTGGAGGCTATGGGCAGACTGCCACTTCCTTCGCTGCCAACTATGTGACAGCTACTTCCCTAATTATCAGGTATTCATGCAGATGTATGGGCAGTAGGGATGGGCCTACTTAGTCCGAACAAATGAAACTACCGCTGGGATGTTCTGTATCTCAACATTCTCAACCAAGGGCAGCTCCAGCTTTGTACTCACACTCAGAACAGCACCTAGAACCTGTTTACATTCTAATTAAATTTTCTTTTGCATGGGGGGTTAAATTCTAGGCACAGTCCGGGTTCCAGAGGGTGGGGGGTCTGTCTGAATCTACCCCTGAACTTTACGTTGTTTGCAGATGGAATGGTGCTCTCACCACGAGCAAGGGCCTCATATGTTCTCGGTGGAGAACCGTCCGGCGCTGCCCGCCGGCCGGTATCCATGTTGTGGAGAACGCGCTTACCGGTTTGAGACTCTCACACGCAACACGGTAAGACATGCTAGCTACATATTTTCAAAAAAATACAAAATACAAAATCATTTATTCAGCAAATAGGCCACGGGGGCACTTTTACATGTCAACATTACAGAGTATTCATTAAAGTTAAACAAATGAAATTAATAGAAATATTAACTAAAAATATTAATCATAAGCAAAGTAGCTATACACTGATATAGAATTAGAGATGTATAAAGTCTCTAAATGTCATATTATTACTAACTATAATCAATACATAAAGAAAGTGCAAACAGATACAAAGATAAAAGAAATCTATAATACTTCAATAGTTGTAAAAGACTGAATATTACAAGTAAAAATATTATACTTAATCAAATAATCCATGGAGATGTATAGCGTCTCCAAGAGTCAAATTTTATAAAATTAAAATATTTAAAAGTAAA
Source organism: Leguminivora glycinivorella (assembly GCF_023078275.1). Taxonomy (NCBI): domain Eukaryota; kingdom Metazoa; phylum Arthropoda; class Insecta; order Lepidoptera; family Tortricidae; genus Leguminivora; species Leguminivora glycinivorella. The sequence goes on along the minus strand of NC_062989.1, from coordinate 16,482,509 downwards.
AACCTTTGTCAAATAATACAAAAAAAAAAAAAAAAATACAGAAAATGAACAGCTAAATTACACATTTCAAGAGATGTACAAGTCTCTAGTTGTCAATCATTAAAGAACAAATCAAGTTTACAAATAAGGGCCAATCAAGGTTACAAATTAAGTTTAAAAATATAATCAAAATCTCAGAGATGTATAAGGTCTCTAAGTGTCCAAAAAACTAACATTAACTTAATCAAACGACAACAAGGTCATTAAAGTAAGGAGGGAGTCTATTTTAAAATAAAATATAATCAAAATCTCAGAGATGTATAAAGTCTCTAAGTGTCCAAAAGCTAAAATTAACTAAATTAAACGACAACGTGATGGTCTCTAGTGTCATCCTTAAGACATTACTTACTTAAGTTTAATTCTTACAAGAACCGAATGTAGTGTCTCGCAATCCGCTCAAAAGTAAAGTTAAATAATCTAACAAAACATGTGGCCCAGGTAAGCTTGAACAGACCAGTCTCCACAAACAGCACCCGTTCACGAGTATGACGCGTATCTCAGCCATCGCCTCCCTCAACCTCCATTCGGGAAGGTGGCGACCCGATCAACACGCCACCGTAAGCAAAGACTTTTAAGCGAGCATGACATGTTCAAGCTAACAGCAAATTGACAAAAGAAAAATCGACACAGTGAAACACGACATTAAGCTTGTAGGTGACATTAAAGAGGGCAACAATGCCTAGTATAGCTATACATAACTAATTACATGCTCAACGTGACTTAGAGATGTAAAGGTCTCTAAGGGTCAGTGTACTATCATACTTTAAATAAATTTTATATAACTACGCTATATAATGAAAACAAAATTCTTAGAGGTGTATAAGGTCTCTAAGCGTCCTACTAACATAACTAATGATACAATACAATCACATGAGAAAAATTACGCTGTGTCATTTTTACTGGATACTAGTACGGTTGTATTACAAACTTCTGCTACCATAATCAAGCTACTGGCTTAAAGGCATTTTTATCATTTATAAAATCATTTACCGTATAGTAAGCTTTACCTAGCAAACAGCGCTTAACATGTGACTTAAATTTGCCGAGTGGCAAGTTCACTACATCAATGGGGATTTTGTTATAAAAACGTGTACAGTTCCCAACGAAAGACGTACTAACCTTACGGAGACGGTGGAAGGGCACGGCAAGTTTATGTTTGTTTCTAGTGTTATAGTTATGGATATCACTGTTAAGCTTGTATTCATGGATGTTTTTCCTAGCATACATAATATTCTCAAGTATGTACTGAGAGGCAACGGTAAGAATGTTCACCTCTTTGAATTTCTCTCTTAGGGAAGCTCGAGCGCCCAGTCCATATATGGAACGTACAGCTCGCTTTTGCAGCACAAATATCGTCTGAATATCTGCGGCTTTACCCCATAACAGAATTCCATACGACATAACACTATGGAAGTAACCAAAGTATACCAGCCTGGCCGTCTCTACGTTTGTTAGCTGTCTGATTCTCCTTACTGCGTAGGCAGCTGAACTAAGTTTGTTAGCTAAAGTAGCAATATGTGCGTGCCATTGCAGTTTTGAGTCTAAAGTGACTCCCAGGAAAACAGTTTGGTCTTCAAACTCCAGCGTATCACCTTTTATTTGGATTTTGCTGTTATTTATCTGCTTGACGTTAGGTAACGCAAACTTGATGCATTTGGTTTTCTTGGCGTTCAAAAGTAGATTGTTTGCCGTAAACCAGTTAACTATAGTTGATAGGGCATCATTAATACTGTCGAAGCTATTTTCCTTCCTGTCCACTTTGAATATAAGAGAAGTGTCATCCGCAAATAACACTATATCATGTCTGCCTTTAACAAGAGTGGGTAGGTCATTAATATATACTAAAAAGAGGAAGGGACCAAGAATTGAACCTTGAGGCACTCCGAGGGCTACCGGGGACCCCGCCGAATGAGTTCCATTAATAACTACTCTCTGAGTCCTATCCGACAGATATGATGAGACTAAGTCGAGGGCACCGGCTTTTATCCCGTAGTGGCTTAATTTTCGTTTTAAATTTTCGTGATCTACGCAATCAAATGCCTTGGACAGATCACAGAAAATTCCAACAGCATCTTGAGCTTTTTCCCAAGCGTCAAAGATGTGCTTTAGGAGTACCGCACCAGCGTCAGTGGTTGATCGACCTTTGGTAAAACCAAATTGATTGCTATCAAGCAGTTTATTTCTGTTGAAATGCGACAGCAGTTGATTTAAAATAAGTTTCTCAAACACTTTGCTTAATGCAGGTAGTATTGAAATCGGCCTAAAGTTCGTAGGATCTGTCTTCGTTCCTGATTTAAACAACGGGATAATTTTGCTATGTTTCATAATATCTGGAAAAGTGCCAACATCAATGCATCTGTTGAAAATCTCAGCTAAATATGGTGCAATAGATTCAATAATGGAATGCAAAACTTTGACTGACAGGCCCCATAGATCTTCAGTTTTCTTTAAATTCAGTGATCTAAAAGTCTTAAGAACTATGTTCGGAGTGATATACGAAAATTTGAAGAATTCTGTACATTCCGCTACATTTCTCTTCAAAATTTCTTCAGCGACATCTGGCGACGAATTAAGAGACTTTGTTGTTTCTACCGGTATATTCGAGAAAAACTGCTCAAAATGATCTGCCACTTCACGGTCGGAACTTACTAAAGCGTCACCAATTCGTAGCTTGTAGTGCGGATCCTTCATTTTACGTTTCCCAGTTTCATTGCCGATCACCTGCCAGGCAGTTTTAACCTTATCACTAGAATTTAGGATCTTTTTAGACAAGTGATTAGCTTTCGCGGCGACACACATCATCTTAAAAGATTTTGAAAAATTCCGAACATGCTCCAGAAATTCCGGCCTTTTATCAGTGGCTTTTAAATCGTATAAGTCGTAGAGTTGGCGTCTTGTCTTATGAATATCCGGCGTAGCCCAGTCGCTAAATTTAGTCTTGGTCCTGCTTTTTACTTTCTTTTTAGTGAAACAGACATCAAATTCATTTTTAATGCAGTTAAATAAATCAGAACTCAAACAATTGGGGTTTTCTTGCGTACATGAAAGACAACATAATCGTTTGGTAACATTACGATTAAATAAATCTAGGAGCCTTTGAGAGATTGGCCTACATAAAGTATCTTGCGGAATTTCTTCTGTTTTCTCATTGAAAGAAGCTTTTAGACCACAGTGATCAGAACTTAGGTTGTTAATAACAGATTTACTAATCGCATCCTTGTTACTAAAAATGTTATCTATACATGTAGCACTGGTTGCTGTGATTCGAGTGGGTTCGCAGAATAAGTTAACCAAGTTAAAGGATTTGAAGGTGTTTAATAACCTTCCACATAATGGCGAATGTTCAAGTATGTTGACATTAAAATCGCCACACACAATTATACTTTTTTGGGTTCTAAAAACACTACTAAGTACGTCATCTATTACTGATTCAAATACATTATAGTCCGCCGAAGGGGGCCTGTACACGCATATAATGATAAATTGGTCCATCTCAACACAAGAAAGTTCAATATGGCGTTCTACAGACATGTCAACAATGTCTCTGCGCTCTTTACTTTTTAAGTTATGCTTAACCATTATTAATGACCCGCCACGGTTACTAGATTTCCTAAAAAAAGAACTAATTATACTATGATTCTTAAAATTAAACATAAATTCATGTTCTTTAAGCCAGTGCTCAGTAATACAGAGTATGTCAATATTCGACGACTGCAAATACAAATCAATTTCAAGTTCCTTACAAGTGAATCCTTGGATATTTTGGTGAACCAGGTTCAATAAATTGGTTTTACCTATCATACTAGCATCGCAGTGATCAATAAAAATGGAGCCGGCTGGTGCACTCGTTGTCGGAGCTGTTAGTTTAAATTCAAATCACCAGACGGCTTCATCTCGAAACCCTCGCTACCGGGGCATGAAAAATTAAACCGTTTCATATTATTATTAAACGCCGTGCTAGCCACGTCGGGGCCTTTAATGTTATACGCTAACAGGTCAGCACATTCTACTAAACATCTCCTCGGTAGGTAGGTTTTCTTATAAGGCATAACAAACTCATCTATAAATTTATTCGTATCAAAATACGAAATCGTACTACTGTACAACGCCAAATTATATAATAAAGAGTTGTAGTGAAACACCCTCTTGTTGACTTTGCTAGACATTCTGTACGGGAGCGCACAAATAATGATCTTCGCAACCTCTTCTCGGTCGACCTTCGACAGAGTAGCGGATAGTTTTAAAATATCTCGCTTAGTACAGTCGACACTGTTCCCTATGAAAACTACGAGCGTGGAGTCGCAGTCAAACTCGCCTGCAGAGATACATTCGATCAGTCGATCGACGGTGGCCCCGGGTGACAGTCGTTGATGACTCGGTGGTGGAGGCGCTCCGCCAGCAGCGCGCCCAGGCCGACGCCCGCCTCGTCACTGTACAGCACGGTGCGGGCGGCGCGCGGGCGCGGGCGCGGCGGCGGTGCCGGGGCAGTGGCGGGCGCACGGCAGGGTGCGGCGCCCGGCGGCGGCGGCGGCGCAGTGGCGGGCGGCGACGGAGAGGGCTCGACGTAGGTCAGCAGCGCCAGAGCCAGCTTGGCGAGGCTCGGCGGCGAGGGAGCCGACTCGACGGCGCGCGGCGGCGGCGGCGGGGCCGGCTCCGCGAGGCGCGACCGTGACGGCGGCGAGGCCGCGGTGCGGACGGCGGGCTCGGGGTCGCGGCGCGGCTCGGACGCGAGGGAGAGGCGCTTGGCGAACAGGGCGCGCAGGGAGGGTGTCCCCGGCGCGGCCAACGCGGCACGCAGCGCGGGCGACTCCGGCTCGACGGGGCGCGTCGTAGGCCGCGGTGACTCCATGCGCAGCGGGTACCCGCTGCCCGGCACTAGAACATCATTCATAAAAGCTATGTATTCCTGCAATGCTTTACTTGAGAGTTCCTCTTTATTATTGAGGTCTTTTAACTTTAGTTCTAATTTTCTTATTTCATTAGAAATGAAATGAAATAATTTATTTGCTCAACATACACTGGTGTTGTAAATTTACATGTCAGTATTTTAATTGTATTACATGAAGGTATGTTCCACCGTAATTGGCATGCAAAATCTTACATTAACTATTATAATTATTTACAGTATTCACACAATATATTTACATTTATAATTAATTATCAATCATATCATAAATATTAATGTTATAACTTTAATTAATAATACAAAATATATTCTCATTATTTTTAATTATACAATTTATCAAAATATTGTTGAAAATCCACATTGACTTTACATAATCTACGTGGTCTATTGCCACCACAGAGAACCTCCTATAGAGTGGCAGTCTTGTATATTTGGTTCGCGATACGAGTCACCAGTGTTTGGGGTGCGAGGAGCGGGCGGGGAATGTGTTAAGCGCGCTGTGATTGGCCGTTTCAAGGACGGCGGGCAGTCGCGCCAGATGAAAAGGGACAGAAGTATGACTGTCCCTCTACTGACGCGTAAGTGGCCAATGTAAGTTGACCTATGCCGGCTCTGAATAAATTATAAATATGACTTATTTGTGGAATGTAATGCCGTCTGTTTTTAAATTTGAGCTTCTTGTTACCTTTCCACACCATTTCACACTACAGGTGGACATCTTTAAGGCATCAAAATACCCTTTTCCAATTTTTTGTGCGAAAAACACGCGCTGCTTTCGGGTCTGTTACTTGGTCGATACTGATCGGGCACGGCGAGCGCCCGCGCTTATATCAGTGCAAATACTAGGAAGGCTGGCCACCGCGAGTCGTCTTGTAATAGATGTCTATAGGGGTTGGTCTGTGATTGCCACTAACACATGCGAAATTGGATTTATTTTTGTAAACAAAAATACATATTAAATATATATATAGCGATATTACCGTCAATATTCCATGTTTTATAAATAGCGGACGGCAATGTTCAAGAGGCTCCGCTTTTTCAATATATCTAATAGCCTTTTTCTGCAAAATAAGAACATGGTGCACGTGAACACTATTGCCCGAAACCTCGAGGCCGTATCTTACTATACTTTCAAAGTGTGCAAAATAAACAGTTTTAAGTACCGAAGAGTTTAACATTTTGGAGAGGTTTTTTAAGGCATAACAAGCACTGGCTAGTCTTTTTCTTATAAGACTTATATGGTTTGGCCATCGCAACTGTGAATCTAGTTGGACTCCTAGGAATTTGACATTGTTGACTTTTGCTATAGGTAAGGGTAAGTCATAAGCCGAGCTGTTCGTATGTCTTAAAAAAGGGAAATACAGTGTTTTGTCCATGTTAACTTTCAAACCATTACATTCAAACCAGTATGTTAGACTCGCCCATGCCTGACTAATTTGGGCCGTAAATTCTTCATCATTTTGATTTTCAAATATTATGCTTGTGTCGTCTGCATACAGGTATACGGTTCCATAACTTATATTATATTGTAAATCATTAATAAATATATTAAATAGCAAGGGGCCAAGTACAGATCCTTGAGGAACCCCGCAGTTAACCGATTTCTTGGCAGAATTTACAAATTTAATACAGCCAGTTCTATCTACATCAGATATTTGTACATATTGAACTCTGTTCGTGAGATAAGATGTTACAAGTTTTAATATAGATCCCCGTATTCCATAATAATATAATTTATCCAATAAAATGTCATGATTAACGCTATCAAACGCCTTACTAAGATCGCAGAAAATACCTGCACATTTTAAATTTTGGTTTAGATTGTTCATAACTTGACGAACCAATTCAATAATGGCTGTTACTGCATTCCTATTTTGTGTAAAGCCAAATTGCTGAGAACAAAAATAATTATTGTTTTCAAAATGACTAATAATTCGTGATGCGATAGCTTTTTCAAAGATTTTTGATAAAACTGATAGTAGTGAAATAGGGCGATAGTTATTAATGTCAGTCTTGGAGTGCTTTTTATGTAAGGGTACCACTTTTGCTATTTTTAGTTGAGAGGGGAAGATTCCGTCACATATACATGCGTTGAATATGTCACATAGTGGTACGCATAAGCTTTCAATGCTATGCTTAACTAGTGTGGTACTTAGGTCATCAGGACCACAGGAATTTGTATTTTTTAAAGATTTGACTATATTTATTAATTCTGCCTCAACAATAGGTGACATGAACATCGATTTTGTGTTATTAATGGGATTATTTTTCAAAAGGTTCATATGCTGACCACTATATTTTGCATTCTTTTCAATAACCTGGCCAGTTCTAATAAAATAATCATTAAAAATGTCACTCACTCTTAAAGGATCATCAATCATTTCATCATCAAGAATTAGTTTGACCGTATCGTTAGCTATTTTCTTTTTGCCCGTATTTTCATTGACGACATTCCATATGGCTTTACTTTTCGATTTTGCTTTTTGTATCGTACTTTGAACATGGTTGTTTTTAGCCCTAAATATAAGTTTTTTTACAGATCTGTTATAGGATCTATAGCATTCCATAAGACTTTTATCTTGCTTATGTTTACGGGTTTTTAATAATAGAAGCCTTTTTTCCTACACGCTAACCTGATTCCACGATTAATCCATGACTTTTGATTTATTCGTAGCCTAACCTTCCTCAAAGGTAAATGCTTATTAATAATAATATTTATTGTTCTGTAGAACAATTCCAATTTACCCTCACACGATTCCTCTTGAAATACATTATTCCAGCAAACATTTTTTATATCATCATTAAATTTTTGTAAAGCAACTTGGGAATACTTCCTTGTATAGTGTAGTTTTATTTGTTTAACAGGCTCTATAAATTGATCAAGAAAATAAACAATTTGAGCATCATGATCCGAAAAATTACAGGGAATAACATGAGCACTGTAGTTATCGCACATGTCGGAAAAGATATTGTCTACTAGGCTTTGAGAAGTTTCCGTTACCCTAGTATAGTCTTTTATCGTAGGCATTAAGTTGTGTTCCATGAAAATTTGTAAAAAATCTTCAGTCAAATTTGATTCGCTTTTTAAATCAATATTGAAGTCACCACATACTATCGAACAATGTTTTTTATTGTTAGACAAAAATAACTCCAATTGTGCTAAGAATCTTTTGGTATCACTGCTTGGACTTCTGTATACAGTGCTTATAAAAATTTTATGAGTCTGCAGTTTTATGGACACACAGCACACCTCAAACAATTTTTCTTTATAATAATGCTCTACATTACAAACTTGACAGCTTTTAAAAATATCGTCCCTAGCAAAAATTACAGCAGCAGAGCGATGATTCAACTCTTCGACTGTCTGGTCCAATTGATGCTGACAAATTAAAAGTTCATCACTTAAGGCCAAATTACTTAACTTGGAGTGAAATTTCTTGAATACTAAATTATGGCGTTTCAGTAAAAGTTTTGATTTCCTTATGAATCTACTTAATTTTAGATATTTTTTGATTTTGTTGGATCCCTTCATACTAATTTTATTAACCTCATTGGCGGGACATTTTACAGGACTTGTTAAACTTTCTACTATTGGGGAACACACTGTTTCATTATGAACAAAATCTAACTCAAAACTATTAAGTTCTGCAAAAATACTTAAATTGTTATCCGTCGGTCTGGCCTGGCCCGAGCAATACTTGCAAGTCATTTTTGCTTCTGACTCCTCCAGCTGCTGTTCCAGGTCCTGGATGCGTTGCAGTGCCTGCTCGTGTATCTCCTGACATTGCTTGAATCTGTCAACGATGGCCTGTAATTCATCTCGCTGCCCCTGCATATCTTCGAATTCGACATCTTGAGTTGCAAGCTGGGCTTTGAGACTTGTATTTGTTCGAACAACAGACTCAATTTCTTGCTCACATTCTTCCTGTTCTTGAAGAAGTTTTGTGTTCAACTCATTGGCCGTTTTGAGCTCTCTCTGTAGTTGTTGCATTTTGGCTAGTAGGACGTCCCTGCGTGTTGTCATTTTAGTGGTTGTTGCTGGAAGCATATTTATATGTGAGATATATGAACAAAGAAATGTAATAATATGTAATGCTTCTAACAAAATATGGTGACTAAAAAGAAATAAACTATAGTATTTGCAGGTTTTATTTACTATATAAGAAAATCATTGAATAGCCTTTAAAATTCACTATTTTACAAGTTAAATGATTACCAATGGGTATGATTATGCTGTTTTAAAGTGATCCACAATGGTATTAGTATGTAATTCAAATGTTAAAAACCTACTATGTTTCAATCAAGTTTCTCCTCTAAAACATGTAAAGTAACCACAAAAGGAAGTATGGCAATGAGTAATTCTTTGCAATATGGGCTAATAAACTAAATACTAGGCTTATAGATAATGAAAACAATACTCATCTGTAAAAATCTTCGGCGAAATACAGTATAATTTTAAATCTGGAACGTTAGGCCGTTGACAGTTGCCTTGTCCTCTGTCGTCGATATTTTGCTTCTTGCGTTTGACGTAATGTTAAAATAACATTTGAGCACTTTAATTACGACGTGAACTTTCTGATTATCACTAAAACTATGTTATTATTACAGTAAAATAATTAATTTAACATTTTTAAATACGTCGAGCTAATTTGACGTTTGCTCCCGGCGGTGTTGCCAGGTCACTATCCTTTCGTCTTGTGGCCCTGGTTTAACAGCCTTGGGCTCCCCACATACAGTCTTAAAAATTCATAATCTTAAAAAAAAATTGTATGCAAATTGACAGTTCAAACTGACACTGACAGATTGACTGACAGTTTGAACTGTCAATTTGCATACAAGTTTTTTTTAAGATTATGAATTTTTAATGGCCGCTGTACACACATGGCCAACAGTTCCACCAACCCCCTTGGCCATGTGTGTAGAGGGCTACTTGGCCGTAAGTTTGCAGTTGGCGCTTGCGCTTGCCGGCCAACCGATTCGTGTCGGTTTTTTGTCCACACATCAAAGGATCTTGGCGCCAATGGCCAACTGCGTTTACACGTTGGCGCTTCATTCAGTTGGTCGTCAGCCGTCAGAGAGGACAGTAGTGATATATTTACGAAAATAATAAGTTTATCTATGCCAATAATAGTGTAGATTTTAGGAAATAAAATAACCTTGCAAATGTTTAATGTATTTCCTAAAAAAGATAAATGTTCTTATCAGAATATTCAAAAAATTGTTAATATTGCAAATAATTTAATTTTACTACGGGGTTATTATTTTTTAATATTTTTTTTCTGACAACGTCTATGACCAAGAATTTCCTAGATTTTTTCATTACACGTCCATCTTTCATGAAGAGCCAATGCCAAGTGATTGGTTCGCCAATGTGTAAACAGCGGCTCTTATCTTGGCCAAGGGGTTTCACAAAGGGCTGGTGGAACCGTTGGCCATGTGTGTACAGGGGCCATAAGACTGTCTGTGGGGAGCCTTGTAGGCTTGATTTAAGTATTCCTACCGTAGACATGATTGTACATAGTCATACTCAGTTCATATGTAGCCGCCATATGAGGTAGTTAATGTAGTTATGGTTAATAATTGGTTATGGCAGGCCAATTCTGTCAATCCAAATAGTACCGAAAATATTTACGACTGTGATACGAGACCGTGGGATGGGATGTGACATATATAGTGCCGGTTATGTAGAAATTTCAAGGGCATCAAAATTATGACCTAACGTCACCTTTAATAATGTATTGTCTTGTAAGTTCTCAAGGTTTTCACAACTTCTGTTCTTTATCTTCCCAGGGTTGCCAATTCCGCGAGCACGTCCCGGACGACCGTCTGCCCACGGACGCTTCCGTGATAGAAATCTACAACCAGTTCCGAGAGATAATCGCCATGAAACCGCCTCAACTTATGTTCCCCGAACGGTTGACCAGGCTGGTACCCAGAGGTAAGATGTCCTTACGTGTCCTCTGTACTCTTGCTGTATAGGGTTGTAGGCATGACCCAGAAGGTGATGGTGGTGATGAGATCTATAACCAGTTCCGAGAGATACTTAATCGCCATGAACCCGCGCTGCTTATGTTCCCTGAGCGGCTGACTAATAGGCTATTGTACCCAGAGGTAATAACTGTAATTCTACTTTTGCTTCTTGATTTAATTAATTATTCTTCTTATAACTTCTTATACCTAGCGGAGCTGAAATTCTTCGATGAATCTTTCAACTTCACCTGCTCAGAAGCTTTTTCGACCACATCTCCGTGTTCAGAATGATGTCGCTCACGAGTAGTGTTTTTTTGGCTCTAGAATCAGGTAGCCCCCACATTTTTATATCAAAGTAAAAAAATGGAAAAAAATTACTCTTCCGTCGGGACTTGAACGCATCTTCTGCAATCCGTGCCACCAATAAAGCTAAAAGTGTAACCAATTATTGAGCCACGTAAGCCGCACCGGACCTCGCAAATCTTTCCATGCCGTTCATTATGTACAGACGCCTTGGAGTGGCGAATAACGACATCTACCGTCAGGAATTACATCTTGTAACGGCACTGGAGTCTCAAGTCAGCTAGCCTAATAGCCTATTCCAAAAGTCCTTCATTGTAAACACTTCTTCCCCAGAGTCCACGGAAGACAGCGCCGGCCGTCTCCAGTGCAAGGAGGTGTTCTGGTGGGAGGGCATCCAGCTGGCCCCCCCGCGGCCTCCGCTGGGCCTCCTCGGGAAACTCTACACCAGCGACACCAAGTTTAATCGTGAGACTCTTCTCTTTCTTACCTTTTTCACGCAAACTCTGCCGATGGAGCATTCCATGAAAAAGTCTACTAATAAATAAATAAATAAATATTGGGGACACCTTACACAGATCAACTTAGCCCCAAACTAAGCAAAGCTTGTACTATGGGTGCTAAGCGACGATGTACATACTTAAATAGATAAATACATGCCTATATAATACATAAAAGACATCCATGACTCAGGAACAAATATCTGTGCTCATCACACAAATAAATGCTCTTACCGGGATTCGAACCCAGGACCGCGGCTCAGCAGGCAGGGTCACTACCGACTGATCCAGACCGGTTGTCAATGTCCCGTACAAACGCGAATTTTCTCCAAATTGGCTGGGGTAAAAGCGTCTTTTTCTGCAATTATGCATAGAAAACTGATTGCATGTTTTAAACGCCGCAAAAAAAAATCGCAACACAAAAAATAATGCGTTTGTACGGGACAGCCCGTGCCGTGGAATGCTCCCGATAACCATGAATCCTTCCGTTTAATCTTTTTTGGTTTCGGAGCTATAGACTGTCAACCAAATCTTGGTGCTAAAAAAAAAAAACGCGAAATTAAAATTTTGTATGGGAATTAAACCTTAGCCTCTACATTTTCAATTAATTTTTAATGTATTATGGCTCGTCGATGATTCCGCCAATGTCAAGGCACTCGTTTTATGAAAATAATTGCCCGGTGACTCCGGCGAGTCCTACATTTTTCAGATTGCCGCCTTTTTTAGTGCCAAGATTTGACTGACCGTCTATATTTACCTACATACATATCTATTGGGAAATAAAAATAATATGTCCATCTTTCTAATTGCATAGTCTCCGCTCTTCAAAAATTTCTTTCGTATAGATTATAAATTTGTGTTCCTTCTGCAAAAAATTAGTCTTTTTTTTACAAGAAATCCGAAACCAATTTTTTGCGATCGGTTTATTATTTACGAGTACAAGGCATATTGCGATTGAGACCTATTTTTAAGACAGTTATAAAACATCAAAAATATCATAGGAAAATTATTGCTGTATATATGCTATACCCACATTGGTTTTACTTAAAGTTAACGACAAAATTAAGTAGTTCGAATACAATTCACAGCGACTTTTGACGCTGTACAATACACGTACGAAACCTAAGAGTGGTATGATCGGAACAGCAACTTATGGAATTTTGTTTATTTTATTTTGCTTGTAACTGATTAATTGGTGTACATACACAAAAAGAGAGTGAAGATATACCGAGTTGTAATAATGTTTGGAATCGTGAGCAATGACAGGGTTTTAGAGACGTTCATTGTCCACATTTAAAACACATACACACCACACACACATTCGGTAATATCTTCAAAAATCACAGCATTTCTGTACAAACACCCTATAACTGAGCATTCGTAGCACTAAGGGTCGGTCACACAGTGGTCAAAGTGGTCCCGTTAGACATGTTTTCTAAATTTTGACATTTAGAAGTTTAAAACTGTTGGTGCAACCAACTCTTTGTGCACGACTTCAGTCGTCAGCGGGGCGTTAGGCGTCATTTTATCTACATAGGTACATGTAATCATCAGCGACTTGTCTACTTTAATTTCGATTTAATTTGTTTAATATTGGTAAAAAACCGCCGCCGGTTCCTTAGAAAATATTGTTTAGATTTTCAGCACGCGACGCGCATTGGACACATAACATCTGTGTTGTAGGCGTTCATCGGCTACGATGAAAGCTTACCATCAGGCGGGCCGTATACTTGTTTGCTACTGTAGTACAAAAAATCGCGTTAATGCTCCGCTGCCGCTGATTGCGCCCACTCAGTTTGCACTCTTGTATAGCCTGAGAAATATATGACGGGGCTGGACTATTTATTTCACACTAAATGCGTAGCCGAATGCACAAACGCTCACGATAATATCTCTTTCGTAGCTATCTATCTCTATCGCTCTTGCGTATTGGCGCGACAGAGCCAGACTAACCTTTCATGCGGCGTTTCGATTTCGTTTCGCATCGCAAAATGCTACGGGGCCTGAATTGTCACCTCACCGCATACTTTAGAAAAAACAGCAGCGCCCTCTATGACAATCCATATTAATATTATAAATGAGACTGTGTGTGTCTGTTTGTTTGTCCGTCTTTCACGACAAAACGGAGCAACGGATTGACATGATTTTTTAAGTGGAGATAGTTGAAGGTATGGAAAGTGACATAAGCTACTTTTTGTCTCTTTCTAACACCCCACTTCCCTAAAATGGGGGGTAGAATTTTGTATGGAGCATGCCGAATATTTGGATTTAACGCGAGCGAAACCGCGGGCAAAAGCTATCAGTAGTCATATATTTCTGGTCAGGTTTTATGTACGAATGGTCACTATGGTCAGTTACCTCAGTTACCTCTCTGCACGTTAGCGTCAGCCCAGCCGGGCTCGCCGGTGCTGGCGTCGCGCGCGTCCACCACGTCGGTGGCTGCCCCCGCTGCGGTCACGGACAAGAAGAGGCCGAAGGAGGATTTGAGGAAGGTAAGATTGGGGCGTCGTGATGGGATCGTAGCCAAAAGACAATCTATAGCGATGAACACCAGCTGAAATTAGAAATTGACCATTGGTTAAGCCTTCCTACAGTAGACGTAACGTAAGAATAGATCTTTGACGAGAAATAAAAGTTACTTAATCTTAAATAGAAAGACGAACCGCGTATTTTAGTAGTATTAATGTATTTAGCAGGTTGAGCTCAAACGTTGTCCAAATTTGATTATGTACGTATTTACTTAGCCACTTTGTACTTTATATTTCTAGTAGTAATATAGGTACTAGTAGCGCACTCTAGTGAGTAAATCACAGTACAGTATGATACTAACATTACTAACACAATGAAAACATTTTGGGTATATGGTGTTAAAAGTTAGTTCACAGTTGAATCAGGCTTCTTTTTATAAATAGTTGTAAGTGGCGTAGGCTTTTATCATCATCAATTTCATCACTGAATTTTTGAAATAGAAGCTAAAGTTTATAAATTGCCTAGGTTGGTAGATCTTAGAATTACCTACCTACCTTGCTCATAAGTTTTAAACCTCGTTTTTTAATGTCCAAATAGAAAAAGGGCATAATTTTAGAACAAAACGGGACTTAATCGCGTAAACACTTACATTTATATTTGGCCCGACGAGTGTTTACGCGATTAAGTCCCGTTTTGTTCTAAAATTATGTGTGCAAATCGTGTTAGTCTAAATCAATATATAGAAAAAGGGCACCTGGACCATTTTTTTTACAGTTGTCCACCCCACTTTTGTCTTTGTATTTAATTGGAAATTTTTATGTGTTTTCCACTCAGAATCGCGAGCTCTTTAGGTTAAGTAGTTTTTGAGAAAAATACGGAAAACTACGGAAAACCCTACACTGAGCGTGGCCCGACACGCTCTTGGCCGGTTTTTTTTACAGTTGTCCACCCCACTTTTGTCTTTGTATTTAATTGGAAATTTTTATGTGTTTTCCACTCAGAATCGCGAGCTCTTTCATAATAGGAGAAAAAAAGTGTCCTAAGGTTTTTTTCCCATTCCGTTACCATTTTTTCATACATTTTGTATGGCGGTAACGGAATGGAAGGTTTGAAAAATGTGCGGAAATCTTGGGACATTTTTTTTCGCCTATCAGGATCGAAATACCTTTCGATTCTGAGTATGAATCACGTAAAAAATACCCATGATACAAAAAAGTGGGGTGGACAACTTTGAAAAAACTGGCCCACCTATACCCCGTATAGTAGTATATTTTCATGTCTTAGTTTTAAGTAGGTATTTCAAATTAAATGGTAATAAAATAGCTTAATAGGTATGAAGTAAAACTATGAGAACGGATTAAATAGAAGTTCGAATCGAACCCTTTACTGTCAGGAATTTTGGATAACCAAGAACGCTGCATAATCCATAGTTTTATCGTCCAAAACAATAATTAACAAAATGTTTACACAAAGAAAGGCACCCCCGGCAGCGGCGACTCCCCCGGCTGCGAGGACAGCTCCTCCGACGAGAGTGAACAGAGCTCCGGCCAGAGCGACGAAGACGCTCCCAGGAGTCAGCGACAGCACCCGCCCCCGCCCAGAGCCAGGTGACCATTACCACAGAATATACAATAGTACAAGTACAGAAGGCTCACTGCTTTGATGTTTGCAAAATGCCTCCTTTCATATATTTACCTACATTACTTAACAAACGAACCGTACGCGTAGTAATTTGTTTTAATATTTTTTTTAAAGGTCTATTATTCTGGCGATTGCTAGTGACGGCTAGGTATTACTTACTGAGAATTTTATTTTAGGTACCTACCTAATATTCCTGATAGGTAATTTTTTGAGCTTTTAGCCATACTTTCTGAAGTTATTAAAATAGGCAATAACCAAAATTGCAAAACATCCAATATAAATTTTATAGGGAAAATTCTCAAACTTTTCTAATTTTTATTTACTTAGAGATTGAAACGTTCGAAATGTTCAATTACCTAAATTTCTTGTGACGCTTTCCCAAGAAGTACTTAACAATATTTTTGGAAAGTTTCTACAGTTTGCACATCATTACGTGTACGATCTAGTGCAAAAACAGTCTGATTGCAAATAAAGAACTTGAATCTTTTGGGCTTTTTCTTTGAGCAGACACGCCGCCATGTATGCCCCTTGGGTGATAGGCCGGCAATGGATGACGTCACTGTCCGCGCGGAGCGTCACTGTCCGCGCGAAGCAACCAAGACGGGCAGAGGCGATTCGAAGAGCGGGCTGGAAGACAAATGCGTACTGCCCTCGCTCGGAGAGGGAATACTACGCCAGGGAAGCCGAAGGCACAACCAGGTAGGTGTCAGAAACGTAGGTATACTAGCTTTTGCCCGCGTTAAGTTCGAAAATTGCAGAATCCTTCATACAAACATCCACCCCATTTTAGGGAAGTGGGGGGGTTAGAAAGAGACAAAAAGTAGCCTGTGTCACTCTAAGTACATCCCTTTAAAAATCACGTCAATTCGTCGCTCTGTTTTGCCGTGAAGACGTCACAGACACACAATTTCCTATTTATAATATTATGGATTACTAGCTTTTATCCGCGGTTTCGCTCGCGTCAGAAAGAGACAAAAAGTAGCCTATGTCACTCTTCCTTCAACTATCTCCACTTAAAAAATCACGTCAATTCGTCGCTCAGTTCTGCTGTGAAAGACGGACAAACAAACAGACACACACACTTTTCCCATTTATGTTATCCTGAAGTACCTAAGGGTTGACAGTTCAGTTTATTATGAAGAAAACAGTTCTAATGAAATTCCGCAATGGCGCGTAGTCATACATTTCTGGTCAGGTTTTAGTATTGATTATCTTGTTGCAGGCGGCGTGTACGCTCGCCTAGAAGCGGAGTGGCGCGAGCGACACGGCGCCCGCGCGCGGGCCGCCACGTCGGCGCGCGCGCGACTCCCGCCGCGATACAAATGAACAACACACAAACGACCTCCCCATGCGTTTCATTTACTCACGTCACAAAATACACAAGTCATCATATTTACTAGAGACGCAGCGACCGTATGCCTAAATATACAGGTTCTCGACGCGGTTCCAGTGAACAATGCTCACATTTCAATACGCGTTCCATTTCTACTAGACGTGGATTGGACAAGTTACAAAATATACAAGTTAATGTTTTGATAGAGGCGCGTTAACAAAGCGATTTTAAAGTGAAATACAGATGAGACTTCACTATAAATAGTCGTTTTATTTAACCTAAAGCGAATTCCAGTCATTGTGTGGAATGGAAACCGAGGAGCGCAGTCCGAAGGCGGACTTGAGGTAGCCACTGGTCAGTGGTCACCCACCCGCGCAGCGCCTTGAGGTTTGAGCGCGCTGATATTTTTAAACACACCATCATCAATAGTACTCTTTGTTATACTGTGACCACAGCATCGTCTAATGGCCGCTGTACACATATGGCCAACGGTTCCACCAACCCTTTGTGAAACCCCTTGGCCAAGATAAGAGCCGCTGTTTACACATTGGCGAACCAATCACTTGGCATTGGCTCTTCATGAAAGATGGACGTGAAATGGAAAAGTCTAGGAAATTCTAGGTGATAAACGTTGTCAGAAAAATTCTATTAAAAAATAATAACCCCGTAGTAAAATTAAATTATTTGAAATATTAACAATTTTTTGAATATTCTGATAAGAATATTTATCTTTTTTAGGAAATACATTAAACATTTGCAAGGTTATTTTATTTCCTAAAATCTAATTATTGGCATAGATAAACTTATTATTTTCGTAAATATTTCACTACTGTCCTCTCTGACGGCTGACGACCAACTGAATGAAGCGCCAACGTGTAAACGCAGTTGGCCATTGGCGCCAAGATCCTTTGATGTGTGGACAAAAAACCGACACCAATCGGTTGGCCGGCAAGCGCAAGCGCCAACTGCCAACTTACGGCCAAGTAGCCCTCTACACGCTTGGCCAAGGGGGTTGGTGGAACCGTTGGCCATATGTGTACAGCGGCCATAAGGGTCGGCTCACACCGGAATGGCAGCGGTCGGATCTTTATCTACATATTTAGAAAGACCGGTATCACTGGACTAACTAAAAACAGGTCGCGCGGCCGCAGATTAAAATTATTTCACACAAAGTGCTCGCCGGCTCGCCGCATCGCTGCCATTCCGGTGTGAGCAGACCCTAAGATTTTCTTGACTAGCCTTTCAAGTAATTTCCGACACTATAAAAGCATATACAAAATATAGGCGGGAACGTTTTTCGTTCCATAGACAATTTAGCGCCCTTTTCTATTCAAAACTTTCTCTTTGTCTATGGTGTCTTGTTTGTGAACGCTCCTGTATACTAAAACACACCCTCTTTATAAAAGGGCAACATAGAGCACACAATTTTTATAAAATTGCCACCTTTTTTACTCAAATAGTGAACATTGTAAAAACGCCTGAGGCGTTTTTTTAATTACTTGATTTTGCGTGTTCGTAATAAATGAAAGGCAGCTTTTTGTCAAGTTGGTTTTATTTAGCCTAGAAGTTCATCCTGTGCGGGAACTGCGAGGAGCGCAGCCCGAAGGCGGACTTGAGGTACCCGCGCAGCGCCTTGCGGTCGGCGCGCGCGCTGATCGCCTTCACCACGGCGTCGTCCACGAGCTTCTGGTCCTTCTTGCGCTGTTCTGATGGAACGTATTTCTGAAAGAAGAAATATTTTTTGTGAAAAATGAGAAACAGATTCAGACTCCAGAGGTCCAGAGTAAATATTATGAAAATAATTAACATTTCATTAAATAAACATTCAAATTAGCATCAAACATCAACTTGTCTTAGTTTTTGGCACTGTCAATTGTAAAATGTTTATCACTGCAAATACAAACGAAATCAATACATGTTCAATGTATTACCATAAAAATAAAGAAGGTAAATTCTAGTCTATTAATTACATTACAAAACAATAATACGGCAAATTGAAGCCAGAAAATACGGTTTATTTAACCTAGTCACGTAAAAGTGCATGTGAGTAGCGATAACGACGGACGAAAGTTATTATTAGTGCTGGAAAAGACTTAGGTTCCCCGCAATATGTTGTGTAAAATTGTATAGTAGCTACTTTTTATAGGCAATATGGCTCAGTAGAGCATGAAACGATCCACCCTCCATCCTTACACAGGCATACTTATGTGAACACATCCACTGCCAGGAATGGTCTAATTAATAGGCATTCGTGAACTTTGCTCAGATGTCGGACAAGCGGGTTGTCGCTATATAAAATAATAGTTATAGATGTTCCTGTAGCGCACACTGCCATTTTTTATCTGGCAGTGAATGTGTTAATACATCCAAGACAAATATATTATTATTGATGTAATGTTGTCTTCCTCCACCGATGTATGCAGCTACATTTTCTAGGCAATATGGCTCGGTAGAGGGCACGAAGCCAACCAATCTCTCCACCGAGCCATACTGCCAGAAACTGTAGCATGTTGCCGTGCTGGTTAGTTCAAGCTGATTAGTTTCCACAAAAAGATGCTAATGTTAGTAAATGGAAAAGTACAGGAGATTTTGGGAAATAATTAAGTTTAGGAATGTAAAAATTATAATGGTCAGACCCCGTAGCCGAATGGCATTTCTATGACGCGAAACGAAAATGAAACGCCGCGAAAGGTAGTCTGGCTCTGTCGCGCCAATACGCAAGAGCGATAGAGATAGATATCTACGAGCGTTTCGTTTCGTGACCGTTTGTGCATTCTACGCACACAGGATAGCATAAATGGAATGGTAATAAAATGTAGGAATTTCAAGCCTGTATTTATTAAGAATCCTGTCCTTAATTGATATAAGAGACATTATAATGTAATTTTAAATGTTTATAACATAACATGCACTTCACAAATTCATGACAGGTGACTGGACAATGTTATTACAAATGTAGTGCGAAAGGATTTGCCTTCGTATCGTTACGGAAACGTCCGAACGTGTCATGTTATTTCAGTCAGTCGCAGTACAAGATGTACTGACATTGACTGAGCTAGCATGACA
Organism: Leguminivora glycinivorella; assembly: GCF_023078275.1. Classification (NCBI taxonomy): domain Eukaryota; kingdom Metazoa; phylum Arthropoda; class Insecta; order Lepidoptera; family Tortricidae; genus Leguminivora; species Leguminivora glycinivorella. Next base: position 16,462,285 of record NC_062989.1, on the reverse strand, counting down.
AATACGAAGGAAACCCTCTTCACACTACATCTATACTCACTAGCATCTTGATTTACTACAGCTATATTGAATTAAATTATTTGAGGAGTGTCTTTTCAAAAGGACTTATTTCTATAAGTCAACAGAGGTTATTTTTAACCGACTTCAAAAAAGGAGGAGGTTCTCAATTCGACTGAATTTTTTTTTTATTATTTTTTTTTTATTTTTTTTGTATGTATGTTACTCGATATCTCCGAGGATCGTGGACCGATTTTCAAAATTTTTTTTATCGAACGGGTATAACCCCGAGATGGTCCCATTGGCACCAAGTCGGGGTCTGATGATGGGATCTTGGAGAAATCGAGGGAACTCTTCAAATGTTATAGGCACATGTAATGTTCTTAGTGTATTTTTCAAAGGTACACCAGTATTTACGCCTGATGGTAATAATTTTATGTGGCTGAGCTGATGATGGAAGGTCAACTCCTCAACGGTAGTGAAAGAATTATCCTTTAACTCCTAAGAGTTAAAGGATAATTCTTAGGAGTTAAAGGATAATTCTTTCACTACTGTACATATATTCGGACTGATACATATAATATCACTAGGAACCACTAAAAATCAACAAATAAATTAACTTTTTAACAAAAAATAAAACCGCCTTCAAAAAAAGCGTGTTACAAAACACGGAGAAACTAAAAAGTCAAAAATAATAAACCTTCGAATTCAGATTTCTTATCGGATTGCAATAATCTAAACATCCAAATTATAAACAAATCAATTATTTTTGGAGTCGGGGCCAGCCTGCGTATGGTTGGGTGGGGCAAACAGGCAATAGCAAGGCGACGAACAGGTCTGGTACCGACTACAAAAATAATTGATTTGTTTATAATTTGGATGTTTAGATTATTGCAATCCGATAAGAAATCTGAATTCGAAGGTTTATTATTTTTGGCTTTTTAGTTTCTCCGTGTTTTGTAACACGCTTTTTTTGAAGGCGGTTTTATTTTTTGTTAAAAAGTTAATTTATTATCTATGACTTCCTAGAGAAATAAACCTTGTTGACTTATAGAAATGTCTTTTTGAAAATACACTCCTCATTTAAATGATTATTTTTTGGTGTGAAAAAGGAACTTTAATAAGGGCAATTATTCTCAATTATTTATATTTTTGAGTAATTTAAAGACACACAATTATTTGCCACTGTTTTTCGACCTCTGGTTTATAAAACTGCCAGTTGCTTATCTAGTCCAGTACCAACACATAATAATTGCTCTTAAATTTCTTAATAAAGTATAGTGAGTGAAATTGGCAAGTTAGCAATGTTACCATCACCAAGATTAGTGTTAAGCAATATGATTGTTAGCGAGTCCTAAAACGAACCTCTTTCTTAGTGGCGAAGATGTCCTCTCCCTGCTTCCGCTTGACGCTGCGCTTGGCGGACTTCTTGTTCTTCTTGAAGTAGGCGTCGTCCAGGTGCTCGGGCAGCTTGAAGGCGCCCAGCTCCAGCTTGGTGGAGGTGCCGATCACGTAGCGCTGGGGAATGCGGCGCAGCGGGCACGAGTTCAGCTGGAAATTACAAAAATATACTTGTAAGTAATTAGAGATGGGCCGAATACGGACTTTGCCAAATACGAATATTCGGTCGAACATTCGGTTCAGATGTTACCGAACCGAACATTCGGCCGGATATTCGGTTCCACCATATTTTAAATCCTGGCTTAGAACTTTTCAATGATTGGTAATGGGTACTAACTAAGGCTCTTAATGTTCTGTTTAATAACGATAGAGTGGACTGTAGGAAAATTCGAGAAATTGGGGGGCGACAGGGAGTCAAGATTTAGGGAGTCAGTTGGGCAAGAAAGTTGCGGTATATTATGAAAATGGTGTGACTAAATGGATGAACTAAGTGTGAAATAGTGTAACACGAAGATTACCTTTCGACGCGCCGATGATGGGGCTGAATCGCTGGTCACCGTTGAAGACCTCGGGCTGGATTCTGGCTGTCCTTTGTCGCTCGCTAGAAAGTAGGCTAAGAACCGTTACCTCTAGTCGTTCAACTTAGCCCTCGATTCTGCCGCTCGACGGTCTCCGGGCCTCTCCTGATACACTACACTGATTCTAGCTAGTTTAAATGTTTGGCAGTAGCACTTTTACTGAACGGCGCGAAAGTTAGTGACGAAAGCGATAGCGAGAGATGTGCACTGGTAGTCGTTCGGTGACAGACTGACTGTCAGTTTTCAACTGACAGCGATTCAAAAAAAATGTTAGTGTTGCCACGATAAATGCAAAATAATCTTATAAAATGAAAAATGCAAGGTCAAAGCTGAACATTCCGCCCACCAAAATGCATTGTATTTTTACCAAGCCGAAATAAACGACAAAAAACTTAAAACTAAACGAAAATGGACGACACAAGTTTAGTGACCTACAAAGGTCACAGCGGTATTGGGCACAACTTGACCACAGGCCGCTTGTACAGTCCTGTGGCAGTGCGCACAGTGACCACACGACAGATCCCGTCAGATCCGGGGTGTGTGTCAATGATGCGGCCCAAGGGCCACTTCATTGGACTCGTTTGCTCGTTTACAACGAGCACGAGCGTGCCGACTTGGACGTTAGGATGTTTGTCGTGCCACTTCATCCTCTGCTGGAGAGTATGCATATACTCCTTCGACCACTTGCTCCAGAAGTCCTGGTGCATCTTCTGTAGCAACTTCCAGCGTTGGAGAGGGCCGACACGAACGTCTGACAGGTCTTCCTCGGGCACTATCGACAAGGGTTCCGTGGTGAGGAAGTGACCTGGAGTCAGAGCTGATAGGTCGTTTGGATCAGAGCTGAGAGGAGTGAGTGGCCTTGAGTTGAGCAGAGCTTCAACTTGGCTCAAGACCGTCGAGAATTCCTCATAGGTCAGCCGCTGATTGCCGATGACACGCGACAAGTGTGTTTTCACCGCCTTGATCCCAGCTTCAGCAAGGCCTGAGAAGTGTGGGCTACCCGGCGGGTTGAATTCAAACCTGATGCCATCGTGTGTAGCAGCGTCCTTCACTAGCCGTTGGAGGATGTTGCTTGCACCGACGAAGTTTTTCCCTTGGTCGGACACTAGACGACAGCATCGACCACGACGCGACACAAACCGCCGAAGTGCGGCCAAGAATGCGTCTGATGACAATTCCGTGGCGAGCTCGATGTGGACCGCCTTTGTCGCAGTGCAGACAAAGACGCAGACGTAGCCCTTATAAGTCTTATTACCGCGACCGCGTCCACGGCCGAGAGCGATGTCAAAAGGCCCTCCAAAGTCGACCGCTGCGCTAGAGAAAGCCTTAAGCTGGTTTATTCGATAGGAAGGCAGATCCCCCATGAACGGCGCCGGGGCACCCAGTGGGCGCACCCGAAAACACCTCAAACACTTCGATACGACTGCATAAATAGCCCGTTTTGGACTCATAATCCAAAAGTGTTGCGCTAGCAGGTTGTGGAGGGTTTGAACCCCTGGGTGCATGAACCGCTTGTGATATTCATCTATAAGAAGAAAGGTCAAACGATGGTCGCGAGGTAGAAGCAATGGATGCTTCACGTCGAAATTGAGAGAAGCTCGGGACAAGCGGCCGCCCACCCTAAGGAGACCCGCGTCATCCATGAATGGGGCCAATTTTCTAAAAGCTTTAGGAAGAGAGTTCGATAGGTTATTCGAAATTTTCTCCGCTTCCTCCGCGAAGCTATGCTGTTGCACGCAACGCACGAGAACCAAGAGTCCTTGCTGGATCTCGGGAGGTGTTAGAGGCCCGCTCAACAATTTGCTGGGCACCTTTTGGTTCTTCGCATTATTTGCGAAGCGGCGACAATACGCTATGATACGTTGAAGCGTCCGTAGCGACGAGAACCGCTCCATCAAGGACTCAAGTAGTGAGCTGTCGTTAGACACTACGAGAACCGTAATCCTCTCCTCGTCATGGAGAATATCCCTCTCTGGCTCTAGCGCCGACTTAGGCCAGCTTTCAGCAGGACGGCTGAGCCAAACTGGCCCGTTCCACCAACAGGTTTGGTTGACCAAATCGTGGGGAAGTAAACCCCGCGATCCGCAGTCCGCTGGGTTGTCGGTAGTTCTGACGTGATTCCATGATTCGGGAGGGATGATGTCCTGTATATGACTGACCCGGTTGGCCACAAACGTCTTCCATCTGGATGGACAAGACTTGATCCATGTCAGCGTCACGCTTGAATCCGACCAAGCGAACACCTGGCCGACTGAGTGGAAAGGCTTCAAAGCTTCCACGACCGAAGCCATCAAGTCTGACAGTAGTACCGCTGCAAGCAATTCAAGTCGCGGCACTGTTAACTTACGCAGGGGCGCAACCTTAGATTTTGCGCAAACCAGCTGGACGTTGACCTTACCGGTCGCATCCACTGTGCGACAGTAAACGACGGCACAGAAGCCACGTTCTGAGGCGTCACAAAATCCATGGAGGTGTAGTATGTCGAATTCTCCAATTAAACGGCGAGGCACAGATACAGCGCTTAATGACGATAGCTGTGTCTTGAACTCGTGCCATTCTACCCTGATGCTTTCCGGGACATCTCCGTCCCAAGACACGCCAGAAACCCAGAGTAGCTGCATCAGATACTTGGCTAGGAACGTTACGGGCGAAAGAAAACCCAGTGGATCGAAGATCCTAGCTATCTCCGACAGAATGGTGCGCTTGGTACATCGGCCGTCCGGAGTTGATGCAACACGGAAGCGAAAAGAATCCGATTGAGGTTGCCAAAGCAAGCCCAATATTTTGAGAGAAATGTCACTAATTTCTTCGAAGTTTTTGAAGTCCTCCGAGTACAAGTCGGTAGACGGGAGATTCTCCAGGAACTCACTACTATTGGAGGTCCACTTCCTCAGGTGGAAACCTCCCGACGACAAAATGTTCGTAAGTTCAGTCTGGAGTGAACGCGCCCGTTCGACAGAGTCCGCGCCAGTGACGACGTCGTCGACGTAGATGTCACGAGCGAGAACGGCTGAGCCTCCTGGGTATTCGGATGCAGCATCACTGGCAAGCTGAGCCATTGTGCGGAGAGCTTGGAATGGTGCGGCAGAGACCCCGTAGGTTACCGTTTTGAGGCGGTAGTCGCGGACAGGACCGACAGCAGAGGGTCGCCATAAGATGCGCTGAAACTCAGCATCTTCTTCAGGAACCAGAATCTGTCTATACATCTGCTTCACGTCGCCTGTGAAGACCACGGCGTGCCAGCGAAAACGTATAAGCAGGTCGAAGATGTTGGTCTGAAGCTTGGGCCCAGCGAGGAGACTATTATTCAAGGACAACCCGTTGGCGTCCTTGGCACTTGCGTCAAAAACCACGCGAAGAGGCGTTGTGACAGAATCGCGCAGAATTCCATGGTGAGGAATGTAGTAGAAATGGCCTTCACTGGTAGAAGGAGGTTCCACTGACTCCAGATGGCCGCGAGACTCATAGTCATCCATGAATTCCACATAAGCCCTTCTGAATTCGGGGTTAGAGCTCAATTTGCGTTCTAGCGACACGAAGCGTTTAAGAGCTATTTCGCGAGAGTTGAGGAAGGTAGGTTTGTTCGCCGGGTCGACAAACGGTAAAGGGACTACATACCTACCTTCTTCGTTCCGATAATATTTTGTACGAAAGTAGTCTTCGCAGCGTTGGTCCTCCTCAGAGACGAAAGGTTTAGATGGAGGACTGACGCTTTCCAACTCCCAGAATTTCTTAATAGAGTCATCAAGCGACAGAATCTGCGAAGGACTCGACACGAAAAAACAATGTTTATTATTGTTACGATAGGATACCAGAGCACTGGTGGTGAGTTGAGTCCCATCACACTCACCCATAACGACCCATCCGTAGATAGTTTTCAACAAGGTAGGCTGTCCAGGCCCCCCATGCCGTATACCAGGTAACAACGATGATACAAAGACCTGGGCGTTAAGCAACAGGTCCACCGGGGCGGGCTTGGCGAAGTCAGGATCAGCCAGCGACAAATTCCTGATGTGCAACCACCCCGACGAATCGACAGGTTGTGGAGGTTGATCAGCACATACAGGCGACAACACGAGAGAGTCGAGTTTAATACTCGAAGAAGAGGGATTGTTCCCTAGTGGTTTTATTTCACATGTTAGTGATCCGAAAGTTTGACAAGGCAGGTTGCCGATACCAAATACCGTATGTTGGCCAGTTGTTGCGAAGCCCAGCCTTTCTGCGCATGCTCTTGACATAAAATTGCATGCACTAGCCCCATCCAGCAGTACACGCACTGGTCGAAAGATACCAGAACTGTCCCGAATTAACACTTTGGCAGTTGCAAAGAAAATGGTATTGTCTCCTGCCGTTGCAGTTAAGACAGTATTATTACTGTTGCTATTACTGCTAGTACTAGGTGGAGCATTGACAGCCTTTGCTGGCGCTTCAATCTTTTTTGTGAAGTGCAACAGTTCATGATGTGAACGGTTGCACACCCTACAGCGACTAGCCTGACACGTTTTCACCCTATGTGAATCGGAAAAGCATAAGATGCACAGGCCCTTCTCCTTTATGAAGCTAAACCGAGCCTCGTCACTCAAGTTAAGGAACTTGCCACATTTATCGAGGCTATGCTGCCCCGTACAACAAATGCATTTTAATGTTGATGGAGTAGCGACAACAAGCGCAACTTTCCCCTTAGCTTGCGGTTTAACATTCGGGACCTGAAGCCTACCACTAAGGTTCGAGTTCTCCAGAGCCCTACTCCGCTTTTCAATAAAACCCTTTAACTCTTCGAACTTCGGGATGTCATTGTTAGACGCAAGCTGCAACTCAAATGCCTCACGCGTGGCGACATCTAACTTTGACCACAGCAGGTAGTATAGCATAAAGTTTTTGTCTGGGAGGTTAAATTTCGATAGAATACTCAAGTTCTCATTAAAGTTTATGACGACTCTTTCCAAATCCGTTTTATTCCTAACCGGCTCGCAGTGCAACAACTTTTCATAATACATGGCAGCTATTTGCCTCTTCCGGTCATAATAGTTGGACAGTGTCTCATAAGCGCACCCATAGTTATCCCCTGACAGAGGGAAACTCTTAATCAAATTGTATGCAGAACCTTGGACACTTGATAATAAATAGTGTAACTTTTCCACACTGCTTATTGTGTTCCGAGTGTGGATAAGCGAGTCGAACAACTCTTTAAAAGAGACCCAATTTTCTAATTTCCCATCAAACGGTTTTATAGTTATCTTTGGAAGCTTAGCTAAATTCGTTTCAAGCGCCAATGGTTTCACTTCCGACGTGTCACCTACCCTAGCCAACTGCCTTAACCTACACTTAACTAATTTCAACTTACTTTCGAACTCTTTAGTGACCTCGTACTCTTCTTCCCGTTTGGCGGGTAACAACGCCCGCAAAATCCGTAACTGCGCGTTGTGGAAGTCTCTTTCCAGATCTTTAATGTCGGACTCGTCATAACCTTCCAAACCCGACGCCTCAATATTCTCAAGACGGAAAATTGCATATCCCCGCGCTACACGGAACATGTCCACTGTCGCGGGCTCGATATCAGTATCCTCGCGGTCACTCATACTAATTAAAAGTATTAAAACTGCAGTAAATAACACAAACACGGCAGAAATAAACCAGAGCAATTATAACCTTTCGACAAAACACCGCGAAGCAACTGACACTGACAGTTGATTGACGTTGACAACTGCGACAATGTTGCCAGTATTAATTATGGTGAACGAATGGTTCAGTAAAGGCGCTACTACACGACCTACAACTTTCTTGCTCACCCTCGACTTTTTTATGACTTTTATAAGTCTACCCTAAACAAAAATAACAAATGATATGACCAAGCTAATTTGAATGAGCAACAAACGAGAAACGACAAAACCAACGGTCACTATTCAAATTATCCGGTTCGAAGGACCAAAATGTTTAATAACGATAGAGTGGACTGTAGGAAAATTCGAGAAATTGGGGGGCGACAGGGAGTCAAGATTTAGGGAGTCAGTTGGGCAAGAAAGTTGCGGTATATTATGAAAATGGTGTGACTAAATGGATGAACTAAGTGTGAAATAGTGTAACACGAAGATTACCTTTCGACGCGCCGATGATGGGGCTGAATCGCTGGTCACCGTTGAAGACCTCGGGCTGGATTCTGGCTGTCCTTTGTCGCTCGCTAGAAAGTAGGCTAAGAACCGTTACCTCTAGTCGTTCAACTTAGCCCTCGATTCTGCCGCTCGACGGTCTCCGGGCCTCTCCTGATACACTACACTGATTCTAGCTAGTTTAAATGTTTGGCAGTAGCACTTTTACTGAACGGCGCGAAAGTTAGTGACGAAAGCGATAGCGAGAGATGTGCACTGGTAGTCGTTCGGTGACAGACTGACTGTCAGTTTTCAACTGACAGCGATTCAAAAAAAATGTTAGTGTTGCCACGATAAATGCAAAATAATCTTATAAAATGAAAAATGCAAGGTCAAAGCTGAACATGTTCCTATAATTTAGTGCATAAGAAAATTTTGATTTTTGTTTCTTAAGCTACGTTATTTTTACTTTTTTACATAATTATTGTAGGTTCTTATATTTAACGCATTTTTAACCCCCTTTGGTCATTAGAATCCTGAAATAGGATGTCATTATCCTATGAATTACGGAACAGCTTACGCTATTTATTTACTTTGTTTATTCGGTAAATATTCGGCAATATAACCGAACTATTCGGCCGAATACGAACATTGGAAAACTTGCCGAATATGCCTAATACCGAATATTCGGCCCATCTCTATAAGTAATGTACTTGAATGAGACTATTAGCACAATGGAAAGACGACTTGGTAAAAGTAGCAGGGGTCAACTGGATATGAAAATGAAATATTTATTTTTCAAGTAGGCATATTATGATGCGCATATGAACGTCAAATAACGGCTCTAACCCTACGCCTCAGCCTCGAGAAGATTTCAGTCCCCCCTCAGATGGGAGGGGGTATCCACTATGGGACCGGCAATGGGAGCCACCGCATCAAATGGAGTCAGCTGTAAGTGTATGCTGTGGGGTGGGTGCTGTAGGTGTGCCTCCAAGGAGAATTCAGGTTTTTTTTTTTTATACCACGTCGGTGGCAAACAGGTATACGGCCCGCCTGATGGAAAGCGGTCACCGTAACCTATGGACGCCCGCAACTCAAGGGGTGTCACGTGCAACAAAGAAACAGAAAGGTGGAACAAAGGTTTCACTTTATGAATATCATGTTGTAAAGTTACCAGAAATAAATGACTTTTTTTATTAAATTATTAATGTACTATTGTGTGTGTGTTCACAATATTACACTAGTTCAGTGTAATATTGTGAACCTATAAGTTTGCATTGGAGCAAAAGTTCGTTCAGTCTTGTCTGTTGTCAGTGTGCTTTCAATCTAGTAGTATGACTATGAGAATAAGTGGCATTGTAATTATAACAAGATACATACATACATATTATCACGTCTGTATCCCATAAAGGGGTAGGCAGAGCATATGAACTACTCAAGTTTCAGTGCCACTCTTGGCAAAAAGGGGTTGAAAGAAATGCAAGTGACATTGCAGTGACAGGTTGCCAGCCTCTCGCTTACACCACAATATGTTATTTTTTACTTTCAAACAAAATAATTGCTTATTTCTAGGATAAATTCCGTCACTTTATTTCATTGGCTGTTTACACTAAAGTACATAACAACCTGATATACAAGACAAGCTATTTTTTAATAAAACTGCCGACACTATCATATGGTGGTTTAGCCCAATGTAGTTGCTATGAGTGGCAATTTACTCATGACTCATGAGGCGGTGCAATTGGAAATACTGTTATTCTGTTAGTGTAAACATTAATCTTATAACTCACTGCGAAGGGTCCGGTGACCAGCAGCAGACCGCTGGGCAGGACTCCGACGAGCACAACACGCTTGCCAGCATGGCGACCAGCGAGCAGGATGCACACGGTGCCGGGCGTGAGGTTGGGGCGTGTCCTCCTCACATGCTTGCTGAACGACTTGTGGTGGGGACGGGAGCGGATCCTGGAAAAATATTGCAAAATAGTTATTCAGGGTAGGACCACAGAACTCAACCATTTCAATATGACTAATTTAACCTCACACAAACTGCAAGACACTGTTTACTAACTAAACTGAAAATAAGAAAGAGTGTCATATTAATATTAACTCTAAATTTTGACAAATTGCACAGAAAATTTCTCAAATTTTATTGTTTTGATGGAAAACTAGATGACTATAGTGAGTAAAGTCTTAAATTTACAAAATGAAGGCTCATGGAATATGCTCCCTGTTTTTTTTCTCCATAATGTAATTAAATATTTAATTATGCAGTCAAATTTTAATTGAATGATAATTTCATGTTAAAAACCAACTGAATAACACAAAATTATTGATGTGATTATAAACAATATGCATGTAAATTATTGATATGATTACAAACAAGTATTACATTCCTAATGTTTGTGGCACAGTCAGCAACAAAAATATGAATACAGACAATGTGCCAAAAATATGTAAACACGACCTCAGGCAATAGTTATATATATTTTTGACACTTCTGCAGTATTCATAGCTATCATCTCTGTATTATATACATGCTGGCTATGCGCTTGGTTACAAGCTTCAAATATTTTTGAAAAGGGCCAATGTAAATTTTTATACTCAAGTGTGGATAACAATAGGTTATTTTCAAAATAAATCTCGAATATTGAATTTCACAAGATCTGGACGTGTTTGGGCTCAGTTTTCTCAGAATCACAAGCTGATTCAATTTTTGAAAAACACCCATAAAAATAAAATAGCCTTTATTTCAGACGTTTTGTTACATTTCATTTTGTTGTTAACACATATATTATATTTCCTAATTTTTGTCTGTATGCCATTTGTAGGCAAAGGCAAAGAAAAACACCCATATAAACAAAAAACCGGCCAAGAGCGTGTCGGGCCACGCTCAGTGTAGGGTTCCGTAGTTTTCCGTATTTTTCTCAAAAACTACTGAACCTATCAAGTTCAAAACAATTTTCCTAGAAAGTCTTTATAAAGTTCTACTTTTGTGATTTTTTTCATATTTTTTAAACATATGGTTCAAAAGTTAGAGGGGGGGGGGACGCACTTTTTTTCCTTTAGGAGCGATTATTTCCGAAAATATTAATATTATCAAAAAACAATCTTAGTAAACCCTTATTCATTTTTAAATACCTATCCAACAATATATCACACGTTGGGGTTGGAATGAAAAAAATATCAGCCCCCACTTTACATGTAGGGGGGGTACCCTAATAAAACATTTTTTTCCATTTTTTATTTTTGCACTTTGTTGGCGTGATTGATATACATATTGGTACCAAATTTCAGCTTTCTAGTGCTGACGGTTACTGAGATTATCCGCGGACGGACGGACGGACGGACGGACGGACGGACGGACAGACAGACATGGCGAAACTATAAGGGTTCCTAGTTGACTACGGAACCCTAAAAAAAGTTACTCACTTGTCCTGTGTGGGGTAGAAAGACCTCCTGCGCTTGAGCAGAACAGTACGGGAGCCTCCGTTCTTGTCGCCACCAACCTGCTTGACCACCACGGAGGGCTTCTTGGGCTTCTCGGCTTTCGGGTTCTTCTTGCCGACAAACTTGTACAGGGCCTACAAAACAACAATTAGATTTAGCAGAAGAATAGTGTTTAGCAGGCTTTTGCCAGTGTAAAATACTAAATAATATGTGTATGGTCTTGATGTTTATTATTATTCTGAAAAACTATAGTAGTTAATGGGTAGTGCTGACAGTTTGGACCAACTGATACACAAATGTACATTTTGAGGTTATAAAAACAGACTATTGATTATTAAACTATTATTATAATTATACAATAGCTGAAAACAACTTGTGACAAAACAATGATTTGATAAAGCTGATAGAACTTAAAAACCAGAAATTAAAAGTACTTACCTTCTTGTGGTACATCTTGGACTTGGAGAATCTGACAACTCCATTGCCCAAATCGTAATTCCTGGGCTTGCCAACCTTGGCCTTCTTCACGCCGCCAGCGGGCGCCGCGGCGGGCTTAGCCGCCGCCTTGGGCTGTGGTGGAGCCATGACTTAACTGCACAAACAGAAACCAACATCAGTAACAACACACTACCTCACGATTTTAGGTTACAATTGTTTTGACACAACGAACACGACACAAATTAAATAGAGACTTTATAACATGTAGCTTTGATGCTTATTGCGACCTGAATTATTTGTTTTAGCACTTGAGAGAGGGTTAATTCACAGTGGAAGCACTTTTTGGTCGTGAACGTCAAAATTTTAACTTAACATTTTTCATGAAAAACTTAATGTTTAATTCAAAATACGGCACCATATAACTTATACCTAGCCTTAAGATTTATAATCATACACGGTATTTAAAAATTAACACGAATTTGCACGTATTCAGATGGATTTGTTTCCATAAAATATTATTTCAACTCACATTACAACCGGGCTCAAGCAAAAGAAATTGACAGAAAGAAAAATGCTTGTCTATGGCACGATAGTGATGTGATTGTATGACAGTTATCGGTTTTTCCGATTCGTATTTTTGTCTATGAAAAACTTTGAAAATATTTAAAAAAAAAAAATTGGTTGTCTGTAAAGTCGGTTTACGGACGGTAGTTTAACGTGATAACGTCAAACATTACAGTAGTATAGACAGGGGCGGTCAGAGTATAGCAAAAGGGGCCCGATTCTGGGACTTTTTTCACGTTTTTTTATTTATTTATTTATTTATTAAAAATACACAAAAGTTAACAGTATTTCACCAAAGCACTTATGTGGTAATATAATTATGTACATGTTAAATTGACATAAATAAAAGCAAACACACTTAAAAGTTAAACTATGGTTATTACATTAATCACCTAAGGAGTGTAGAGTCTATGAACCTTAAGAGTTTTCTGTAAAACACACCAACACTATCAGCAAATATGTCAATATCGTCTGTCTCCAACATGATGCGGTTAAGAGCAGCTCGGGCTCGAGCGGTGCGCCGGCCGCCGCGAACAGGCGCCGCCGCCGCCGCGCCGGCACCGCGCCCGGCATGCCAACCACCACATTCGCTCTTGGCACTTGCAGCCCCATTCTCTCAAGCACGGATGCGTCATCTACTCTATGGTGAAACAGTTGGCGGTAATGCATAATATGCAGCAGTTTCCGTCTGGTTTCTAGAGTTTGAAGACCAACCATTCCTGTTACGAATAGAGATGGATACATATATGGGTAATATCCGTACAGTCGTTTGTAAATGTGCCTACAGAACTTCCTCTGCACTCTTTCTAGCATAGTGTTTTGTTCTTATTAGAAATAATGCATTAAAATAAGCATCTTTTATAAATTAAAGTTTTTTTAAAACCTACTAATTTAGGAGTTAGAGTGGTGCAAAGTTGCAAAATTTTCCCGTAGCATTACTAAGGCGCCAGAGACAGAAAGCGATATCGACGGAGCCCCGCTTATTACAAAAACTGCACAGAATAGGAGCCTTCGGCCGTTTGAAGATACCTAACGAACCTAACTTATACCTATATAAAAGTCGTCATTTTGTATCCTAGACCGTTTGCGAGACACGAGTTAATTTTATTAAAGTGCTAGTGCCATTTACTAATCTTAGAACCCTAATATTCGCAGCTGTGGTGCTTTACTCAGGCCACACGCTACAACCATACCGACTTTTGTGTCAAAATGACAGTCAGCAATGTCAGATTCCACATTGGTCATTAATTTTGGAATCAGCACCCCCTAAAACCTATTTTACGACACCCATGATGACTTTTGTGTCAAAGTGACAGTCAGCAATGTCAGATTCCACATTGTTCATTAATTTTGGAATCAGCACCCTCTAAAACCCATTTTACGACACCCGTGACGACTTTTGTGTCAAAGTAGGGTTGCCAACTTTTTTTTAGGGAAATATAGTATTTTAGAAAATTCCATCTAAAAAATATAGTACACCGAAATAAAATATAGTACGGTACACATAATCGATAACCAAGTCGTAGAGATCGTTCTTTCTGTCCACTGTAAGGGGCTCTATTCGGTTTTCATCGATTTTTGACAAGTTTTGTGTTGCATTGGTTCTCTTATTTAAGTATCGCCGAAAGTTGTATGGCCGAATATCACTTTCCAACTTACGTTTCGCGCAATTTTATTCCGCCGAATGTTCATTTCCCAACTTATTGTTTTATTTGCCAAGCTCACATTTACTAACTCAACATTTGGCCTTTTTTAAAAAAGCAAACTTTCATGTTGTCGAATGTTTTACTTAGCGTAATACATATATAACTAGTTGTTTATTGTATGTAATGTACCAAATGTTTTATCGAACACCAACAATATATATGGCGTATTTCGAAAAATATGCAATATTGAGTCTAAATTTATTGACAGGTATGCAATTTTTACTTACGTACCTATTAATATTCTTTTAGTTTCAATAGTTACCTACTTACTTTTTTACAAGACCCATATTTAAAAAAATACCCATATTATAAGTACTTATATTTTTTATGAAATTTGACATTGTTTTAAAAACATTTTTACTTCAATGAAATCTAGACTTTTATAAAAATGCAAAAGCGATTTTAAGTTTAAACTAATTCAGGCAAAAATTTTGACCAAAGAACCAGTTTCGGTCCTAAAATAGTTCAACTTTGATGCTAAATATCACAGAATCAATGAGCTGTGAAGTAGGTACCTAATTATGGGATGCTAGTTTGTTTAAAGACGATTCTGTTAATATGATATGCTTTAGAAACTGTCGTAATATTCATAATACCAATGGATTCAAATCGAAGCTTATCGGAGTAGAGAATCCCCTTAAGAAATATCGTTATTTAATATATCATGTAAAAAATACAAATGTTTGCATACAACGGTGTCTTTATACGTAACTGCAATATTTGCAGGTCAGAACGAAGTAATGAAATGGACATTGAAGGTTAAATATGAATAAAAGCGCGAGCGGAGCGAGCGCGAAATTTTTTTCATTATCCTGGCGGTTTGACCCTAGTGTAAATTCGCCACTGGCATGGACCCCAAAAATATAGTACTTTTGCGTACTATATATGCTTCATACAGAATATAGTACGCTGGGCCAAAATATAGTACAGTACTATATTATATAGTACGGTTGGCAACCCTATGTCAAAGTGACAGTCAGCAATGTCAGATTCCAAATTGGTTATTAATTTTGGAATCAGCACCCCCTAAAACCTATTTTACGACACCCATGACGACTTTTGTGTCAAAGTGACAGTCAGCAATGTCAGATTCCACATTGTTCATTAATTTTGGAATCAGCACTCCCTAAAACCTATTTTACGACACCCATGACGACTTTTGTGTCAAAGTGACAGTCAGCAATGTCAGATTCCACATTGGTCATTAATTTTGTAATCAGCACCCCCTAAAACCTATTTTACGACACCCCTGACGACTTTTGTGTCAAAGTGACAGTCAGCAATGTCAGATTCCACATTGTTCATTAATTTTGGAATCAGCACTCCCTAAAACCTATTTTACGACACTCATGACGACTTTTGTGTCAAAGTGACAGTCAGCAATGTCAGATTCCAAATTGGTCATTAATTTTGGAATCAGCACCCCTAAAACCTATTTTACGACACCCATGACGACTTTTGTGTCAAAGTGACAGTCAGCAATGTCAGATTCCACATTGTTCATTAATTTTGGAATCAGCACTCCCTAAAACCTATTTTACGACACCCATGACGACTTTTGTGTCAAAGTGACAGTCAGCAATGTCAGATTCCACATTGGTCATTCATTTTGGAATCAGCACCCCCTAAAACCTATTTTACGACACCCATGACGACTTTTGTGTCAAAGTGACAGTCAGCAATGTCAGATTCCAAATTGGTCATTAATTTTGGAATCAGCACCCCCTAAAACCTATTTTACGACACCCATGATGACTTTTGTGTCAAAGTGACAGTCAGCAATCTGAGGTACTACATATTTGTAATCTGAAAGTAATCAAGTCAATAATTTCAGTTATTTTGAATCGACTATGATTCCGAATTATTGGTAATAGTAATTATTGTATAGATGATTAGTGATTCCTTTATATGTAATGGTAATTTACCGTTTCACTTGATTACATTACAAGTAATCTGACACCCAGTAGTGGATTACAAAGTAAAATCAAGTAATCGTGTAATCCGGAATCGATTACGATTTGCCCATCTCTGCGGCGCTGCTGCAAGTTTTGAGACAGAAGTATATGCTAGAAAGAGATGCAGATATTTGCCACTCACTCTTACCTATAGTTGCGTCTCAAAACTTGCAGCAATAACTTGCTGGTCTAAACTCAGCTTAACGAGAACAACACACGGGCGCGCCATCTGTCCCAGCTGTGGTGCTTTACTTAGGCCACACGCTATAACCATACCGAGCGCATCGATCAGTCGCTTAGTTCCAACGCGCGCCAATAGATGGCGCAAAAACTATATTGCGAAACGGGACAATGACGTCATCTTTTTCGTGCATGCTGCCCGTAGTAACGAGTTATTAGACGTTATCACGTCAAAAGATTAAGAAAAATTGCAGAAAAACATTTTTTGTATTTAAACCATAAAATTTATAAGAAATCTAGTTTTACATAATTTACAAATACCATAAGCATTAAAATTTTATTAATTTTGATTTTACTGGCAACTCTACTTGAAACGTCAAATTATTTGAAATTAAAAAAATAATTAGTGATGAAAAATGGCTTCTCTGAGGAGCCCGTCTTCGCCGTCCGACGGCTATAAAAGGTTCAGTGACGATTTCGCAAACACCAGCATCAACAATTACGGCTCGAACGTCACAAGTAAACCAGAAGCTATGATTTTACTATGCACTGTAGCCGCATAACCCGTGTACGCTTTCCTTGTACTTACAATACATATTGTTATGCATATTAACATTTGTTTTAATTTTCTACGCTAATTATTTGCCTTAACTCATAGACTTCCTACTGTACCGCTACCCTTTCCGATCGATCAAGTGTTCCTGTAATACCTTAAAAGGATAATGACGTAAAACTATGAGTCATAGCCGTCTAAACACTAACTTATGTATATTATAAACAATGCACATTAGTTGACCCAAATTCTTTTTTGCGGCATTTAGTTTCTTAAAGAATCCTTCGCTAAGCTCTCGCATGGCTGTAGTCGCTTTTTGCATGCTCACGAACGTAATAAACGTAGTAAACATGTAGTGAAATACAATTTTAATTGATAAGTAAATGTATTACCTTGTAAGTATTACAATAGGGGCAGCAAACGGTAGTTAATGCCCCGATTACGCGTGTATCAGTCGACCTCTAATATTATATCCAGTTAGATCTCACCTAGACTGCTTAGTCCCTTTGATCCAAACCAAATCAGAGAAGTTTTATATGAATAAACTAGGTACAGATGTAGTGCGAAAATTGTTTCCTTCGTATTTTTCCGGAAACGTTCGTATTTTTCAGTCTATGTCAGTACATCCAAATACTATATACTATAATACGTGCAGCTTCTGACGTTTCCCATACAATTGAGCGGCAACAATTTTACTAGCGCCATCTAGCGGTTCGAGTTGATCAAAGTAGTTGTTCAAACTTTTATTTGAGTAAATTAAAATAGAAAATGCTATTACTTGATCTACTTTAACATTTTTAGACGGAATAAAACAAAAACATAAGAATTTGTAATTTTTTTAATTTTATGCTGTATGAAACTAAACTATTTTGATCAACTCATGCCGCTAGGAGCGCTAGTGTGCCTGTTGCCAACTTTGGCACCGAGCTGCACGTATTAGCTCGTAGAGTTTACATAGTATTTGGTACATCTTGTACTGAGACTGACTGATATACATCTGTAGCACATATGTATTCCTTGATTTGGTTCCTAGTGATTTTAAGTTAGTAAAATAAAAAGGAATCACGTTTTACAATAATACTGCAGGAATAGGCAATAATATTAAAACCACAATTTAGTGCAAAACATATTTGACTCAGACATAATGCTTCTGTTAACACACCATGTTACACATGATCACCAAACCTAAGTTACATCGACAGAAATAAATATCTTTACATTTGAACATATTTATCTTATATGTGACTGTAATGAATGTAACTGCATTGAAAATCAGGCCGTCCCTATCACACTGTTTGTAAGTGCGATAGGGATGGCCAGATGTTTTATATTTTATCAATCAACCTTGCTTATAAGTCATGGATCATGGATTATCCCGTTTCATTGACAAAACGCAAACTCATTAAGTCATTAGTACAACCATAACTATTAGGTTAGCTTGACATTTAAGAATTGGGGTCAAGTTTTTTAATGCCAAATATATGCTTAACTAATATAATAATCTAATCACTAAACTAAATAAGTTTTTTTTTTTCTAGTGATTGGAACCTCCTTTTAAGCTTTATTATAGCTTGTGCCAGGAGGTACCGCTCTTCCATTTCTGAAGATTGTTACCAAATATTGTGCTACTAAAGTATTTAAATGTAACCTCTTAAACAATGTTTCTAAACTATGAAATTTAAAACTAGGTACTTACCCGTCTTACTTAGGTAGTCACCCGTTGACCACGAACGCTGTAAAGAGTTCGAAACGTCGGGATGTATTTTAAATTCATTATACGCGATTTAATCCGTTTCCATAGTTTTATTTCATAGGTACTTAGAATTACTTTTTTATCAAACATATTTATAGAATCATTAGATCTGTTGTCCTGCAGTATATTAAGTACTACTGTCCTACTCCTTTATCTCTGTGACATTCCCAAACAAAATGCACCATGACACTTAGTCATTTTCACATTATCCGATCCAATATTGGATGTAGGACCATGCATTTAAGCTGACATTTTTTTTCCTTCGAACTCCTTCCGACATCCAATATCGGGTAATGTGAAAATGCACTTTCTATTAAGAATTTAAGACACTGACAGGTTACTCATAAAAAATTATAAGCAAATTACGAATTTTAAGTGACACGTACCTTTGGCTTAAGAACGCCACACTCTTATCAGCCTTATCAGAGGCAGCTGACATCTGTTATCTGACAGGTGTACAGCACCTTTGGTTCTGTTTGAAATCATTGTCTAAACTTAAGAAAATGTTTGGTTTTATAAGTTTCGTGTAAATATTTGTACACATCATTCAAAATTATAAAGGAAATAGGATTTGTCTAAAGTTTAAATTTTAAACAAAATGGGTCAATAGTTGTTGTGTTTTGATTTCAATTATTTCCCTAGGCTGTAGGTAGATATATTTTAATTATTTTGCCTTATTTGGAATGCTAACCTTTGCCTTACCTTGCTAGACTTTGGACCTCAAAGATGTCTATAAACAATCGGTCATGTAATATCTAACCAGTATTATAAGTATAACGATTTTTCGATTACGTAAAATTTACTTAATTAAATAGATTAGATTTTAAAAGTTCGTTATATCAATTAATTGGTTAAATTGAAAAAAACTGGGCAATTGAATGAGGTCATCTCATCGCAATGTTTGTTCTAGTCAGTAAACATTGTAAAATGTCTACCCTAGATTAGACTAACCTTATGGCTTTGAGTCGACGTGCGTCAGTTTCCTTAGAATCAAATTACATTATGTATCATTCAATCATTTATATTAAACATGTAAAATCGGGTACCTCACGTGAAATTGTCGAAGATCGCTCGACATGTTTCGCTCCGTAACGAGGAGCATTTACCCGATTTTACATGTTTAATATGTCAGTGTCTCACGGTAGTTTTGTCGTGTGTCGTGTGTTTGTAGTTTGTACCCTGTAAGTGACGAATAAATAGTACGGGAGTAGAAAAAGAGGTAAATAAAATAAAATAAGTAAATGTTGTCAACCCCTGCGGTTCTTCGAGGTACCATTTTCTTCTTATTATGATTCAGAGCTTGTAGTAGACATTAAATTTAAAATGTGACGATATTCGTGAGTCAGATTATTTTTAAATAAAAGCAATGGCCAAAGTGAATTTGCCAGACCAAGTGTTTTATTACTTTAGAGACAAGTGGTACCGATTGAAATCATGTGAGTAACCTATTGTGAAAATATATGGATTCCTTAAATAGATTCAAAGGGACTTCTAACGTTGTGTCCTTAACGCTGTAGAAATATTAACGTCATCAATAATTATTGTAAACAGTCGTAAACCTTTTTTCACCACACCAACTGATAAAGGCTTTCTTTGCTATTTGAAAACAGATAGCAAAATTGCATTTTATCCACAAGAGTGCAAAGTAATTTCATACAAATTTTAACTTGATGTCTAAAGCTGGGTGTTTGAATTCACGTATAAATGATGATTTTGAATCCTAAACGTTATATAAATTGAAGTATTTTATTTATTTTGATGTTTTACAGTTCATATTTCCATAGTGTTGGTGTGGTGAAAAATTTTGTGTTTCACTCGGTGGCAAAGTTTGTTTAACCTTCGTGCCTTGAAACCCTCGCAACGCTCAAGATTCCACGTTTTGAACCACTCGCTACGCTCGCGGTTCAATATTGGAATCTTTCGCTTGCTCGGGTATCAATATTGACGTGCGTCAGTTTCCTTAGAATCAAATTACATTATGTATCATTCAATCATTTATATTAAACATGTAAAATCGGGTACCTCACGTGAAATTGTCGAAGATCGCTCGACATGTTTCGCTCCGTAACGAGGAGCATTTACCCGATTTTACATGTTTAATATGTCAGTGTCTCACGGTAGTTTTGTCGTGTGTCGTGTGTTTGTAGTTTGTACCCTGTAAGTGACGAATAAATAGTACGGGAGTAGAAAAAGAGGTAAATAAAATAAAATAAGTAAATGTTGTCAACCCCTGCGGTTCTTCGAGGTACCATTTTCTTCTTATTATGATTCAGAGCTTGTAGTAGACATTAAATTTAAAATGTGACGATATTCGTGAGTCAGATTATTTTTAAATAAAAGCAATGGCCAAAGTGAATTTGCCAGACCAAGTGTTTTATTACTTTAGAGACAATCAAATATCAAATATCAAATATTTATTTCGCTTTAAAATGTGGTACAGGAGATGTTCACATAATATATTGTAGTCACACACATTCCACCAGAAACTGGCATGCAAAATTATTATACAACCTAAATAAGAAAAAGCATGCAATGGTACTCTAAGTACTTAAATCTAAAATAAGGTCAGTCATATTTAACGTATTTACTAAAAATGTCCAAATTACAATTATATTGCTACTAAAATAACACAACTACAATTACACATTCAGCTAATTAATAAATATTTCATAGAATGTCAAGTTTGATGTCTATAATAATCAAAATATTCTTCCACCGAGTAAAAACATTGTTGAATAAGCCAGTTCTTTAGTTTGCGCTTAAATAAACTAATAGGTAAATCTTTAATGTCATCATGAAGGCGATTAAAAATGTCAATGGATTTACAATATGCATTATTGCTGTACAATTGTGTCATCCGCCCAGGACCGGCAAGCCGATTTGGGTACCTTGTAGGAAAGTTACTTATGTCTTTAAAAGTTTTGAAGAGTTCTGGATGAGTCTTGACAAATAAACAAACTTCATATATATAGATACATGGCACAGTCAGCAAATTCAGTTCTTTAAATAGCGGTCTACAAGATGCTAAAAAGTCTACGTTACAGATCGCTCTTACACACTGCTTTTGCGCTAAAAGTGCGCGTTTGACATGGCTTGAATTACCCCAGAGGATAATGCCATATCTGAGTAGTGAGCAAACATACCCATAATAAGCCTGAATAGCGGTCTGCTTGGTGCTAATCTTAACTAATTTCCAAAGGGCATAAGCAAAGGAATTAATTTTATTACATAATTTAGTAATATGCTCATCCCAGGACATTTTTTCATCCAAGCAAATACCCAAAAACATTGTCTGACTTGCTTCTGTAATCATGTGATCTGTGAAAGATACAGTCAGTTGCTTCTTTTTGGCGTTTCTGTTAATAAATTGGACATACGTGGTTTTTAAAAGATTAACTTGAAGGTTATTTCTATGCAACCAAGTGGTACCGATTGAAATCATGTGAGTAACCTATTGTGAAAATATATGGATTCCTTAAATAGATTCAAAGGGACTTCTAACGTTGTGTCCTTAACGCTGTAGAAATATTAACGTCATCAATAATTATTGTAAACAGTCGTAAACCTTTTTTCACCACACCAACTGATAAAGGCTTTCTTTGCTATTTGAAAACAGATAGCAAAATTGCATTTTATCCACAAGAGTGCAAAGTAATTTCATACAAATTTTAACTTGATGTCTAAAGCTGGGTGTTTGAATTCACGTATAAATGATGATTTTGAATCCTAAACGTTATATAAATTGAAGTATTTTATTTATTTTGATGTTTTACAGTTCATATTTCCATAGTGTTGGTGTGGTGAAAAATTTTGTGTTTCACTCGGTGGCAAAGTTTGTTTAACCTTCGTGCCTTGAAACCCTCGCAACGCTCAAGATTCCACGTTTTGAACCACTCGCTACGCTCGCGGTTCAATATTGGAATCTTTCGCTTGCTCGGGTATCAATATTGGCACGTGCGGTTAAACAACAACTTTGCCCCCTTGTAAAACAAATAACTATTTTCAATAGGTACCTGCAGAACTATTATGCGATTTGAGTGTTTTCTTGGAAAAATTTAATACATATCTAAAACTAATAGATGTTTATTTCAAATGGTATAGTCTTTGTGAATACATTTTAAGCAATTTCAATGTTCTCGTGAAATACCTATCACTAATTATACATATAAGTATCTATTTCAATAACCTAACCACAAAATTAAAATTTTGAAAAACCCCCGACCGCGACATAGTCGACCGATTTTCATGAAACATGGCTAAGAACACTCCCGAAGTCCCGACTAACTCAGCTTTCAAACAAAAAAAACTAAATCCCATTCGGTCGGTCGATCCGAACGGATGACATGAACCGATTTAGTTTTTTTTATTTGTAAGCTGATGGTAAGCGATCACTGCTGCCCATGGACACCCGAACATCAAAAGTGTTGGAGGTGCATTGCCGGCCTTTAAGATGGGTGTACGCTCTTTGTGGTTAGGTTATTCATATTTTATCGTATTAGCACAAACAGGCAGAAATTCGCGGCATTGTGCGACCTTCCAGTCACGGCTATTGTTGAAAGCGATTCGTTTCTGTCGCTATTGTAATCTAACGCAATATTAATGGGCAAAAAAACTACGGAATTTCGAGGACGGCTCTTTGACTATACTCTAAAACAAATGATGGTGAACATTTTGATATTAATGATATTCAACGCTTTTGGTTCCTGGCTGCCTAGCCAAGGTGACATAACTTACACTACGGTAGGTAACGAAACGCTTAGTGTTTCTCATATAATTACTTGAGTGGAAACATATTTCTTGACCTGCAGTATTACCTGCCTCATACATCCAAAACCAACTCATTTATATCATTGGTATGGTGTTGGTGGGGCATTCGATAGTTTATGGCATCAAGCAACCACGATCGCGGTTACAAGTAAAGGAACGAAGAATATTTGGTGGGGCAGACGGTCAAATAAAGTTCATATCAAAGACATATCGTCACTACTTTTAAAAAAACTTGTATCTTCGTCTGTCAATAAAAGAAAATTGTAGTAAGTATGTATGGAATGCATATAGACTTACTGCGTTTTAACTTTGAGAAGCAGCGTGAGATACGAGATTTTTTTAAAGTAGTGACGATATGTAACTCTGTAGAAACGGATAAAGTCTAAGAAAAAAACGTACATCAAAGCCATAGAGAAAAAGGTACGGTGACCTAGATGGCGTTACACCTTTGGGGACCGCTCGGCTAGATGGCGCTAATATTAATATTTGACATTTTAACACATATCAAGCTAAGAATATGGACCAAATTGTCAAAACAAAGGTTCAAAAGTTTTAAGCTTGTGTCAAGAGTGATTACACATGTATATGTTATGGACCAAGTGATTAATAAGGGCATTATGTATAATGCCCGGGCATTATGAATAATGCCTAGCTGTATTGGGCAAAGTGATTATTCATTGTCTAGACGCCATTTTTTATCACATTGCCCGGTCATTATGATAATGCTACGTGATCGTTGGGCAAATTGATAATAAGTTTAACAAGTTTGCATGAACGCCATTTTTTATCACATTGCCCGGTCATTGTGATACTGCTACGTAATCGTTGGGCAATTTGATAATAAGTTTAACAGGTTTTTCTGAACGCCATTTTTTATCACATTGCCCGGGCATTATGATACTGCTACGTGATTGTTGGGCAATTTGATAATAAGTTTAATAAGTATACTGGGTGTTTCCTAACAAATAATGAAATGTAAATTGCGCTTTCTTGAATAAGCATACCTTTTAACCGCCGCCCTTAAATCTCAAGGAAGGTGGTTCTCAATTCGTCTGTATTTTTTTTATGTTTGTTCCACGATATCTCCGCCGTTACTGGACCGATTTAGAATTTTTTTTTTTTATTGAATGTATATGCATACAGATTGGTCTCATTTTTATCAGAACCCAGTTCTGATGATGGATCCTGGAGAAATCGAGGGAACTCCTCAAATCTGAAAGGCATACATATAGTGATTTGTATGTTTTTAAAGGAACAGCATGCATTTACGTACGCATTCTGCAGAGCTAGTTCATCATCTAAGTTTATTAACAATTGCTTTTTGACACCTAAAGTGCTATTTTATCCCTCTCCTAGCGAGAAAGGGACACTTGGTCATACCTTCTAAACAAACTAGGCGTTTCACCATCTTTGCCATGCGTGAAAGTACACTTTTATGATAGCGCTTACCGGTAGCTCTGCCTTATGACTCTCACCCTCCCCCGACATCATCTATGTCTCACTAAGGCTCGAAGCGAGCTCTGATCTGCGGCCTATGTCGGACTTGTCGTTTAACTCTAAATCATTGATTATAAGTCCTATCTTAGCCATCCTTGACATCGAGAGGTCCTACGGCACTGCAGGCGGCTCGCGACGGTGTCCTATGTAGTTTGATATGAAACTGCATACAGTATCTTGAACAGATCGGCACGAAAGTCTGCTGAAGCTGCGCCAATCCATCTATTAGCTTTGCTACATGTTTTATTATTACTCTGCCCAACAGAGGACGGGCATTATGTATAATTCCCGGGCGAAATTGAGCTATTCGGTATGTTATTATCACTTTGCCCAACAGAGGATCGGCATTATGTATAATGCCCGGGCAAAATTCAGCTATTCGGTGTGTCTTTTGCATATCTCTGGATCGTGGACATGCGTGGACCTTTGGGAGGCATGCGTGGGGCCAAAGCCAACAGCACAGAGGCCTTTTAAGACATTTTAATATACTACCCCGAGCGCACAATATGATATGATACAACCGTAGATGGTCCCCGCCAGGTGCAAAGACTATTGCAGTGCAGCACTTTTGTGCTACGATGGGAGCTAAAGTCATGGGTTATTGTTTTATAAGTTGGATGAACTGGATAGAGGGTTATGGGAGGAAAATATCGGGCACCTGACAATAAGTCTCACAATTGTAAAAGACAGGCGGTGACTTGCCAACTCATTGAGTGGGCCCTGCAAAACAGCCGCACACACGGTGCGACAACAGAGCAACACTTAAAGAGTGGCTGAAAGGTTGTCGAGAGGTGAGACTGCGGTAGCCAGATTCCGGTGATCCGTTCAGCAGGCCGCCGATGTTATGACACTTTCCCATTTATAATATTAGTATGGATTCTCATACTGTGTAATTTTCTTTGTGTAAATAAAATGAAAAATCTCTATTCTTGGGCAAAATTCAGTTATTTGGTGTGTTATTATTACTTTGCCCAACAGAGGATGGGCACTATGTATAATGCCCGGGCAAAATTCAGCTATTCGGTATGTTATTATCACTTTGCCCAACAGAGGATGGGCATTATGTATAATGCTCGGGCAAAATTCAGCTATTCGGGTGTGGTATTATTACTTTGCCCAACAGAGGATGGGCATTATGTATAATGCCCGGGCAAAATTCAGCTGTTCGATATGTTATTATCACTTTGCCCATCAGAGGATGGGCATTATGTATAATGCCCGGGCAAAATTCAGCTATTCGATGTGTTATTATTACTTTGCCCAACAGAGGATGGGCATTATGTATAATGCCCGGGCAATTTAATTATTTGAATAGTTATTATCAAACTGCCCACTCGCAATGGGCATTATTCATAATGCCCGGGCATTATGTATAGTGCCCGATTTATCACTTGGTCCATAACAACGCTTACGCTCTTAGTGCGTTTTCACATTATCCGATCCGATATCGGATGTCGGAAGAATTTAAAAGGAAAAAAATCAAAGATGGCGTAGTTAACATACAGGATAATAGCTCTTGCCGGCGGCTTCGCTCGCGTTCAATTCGCAAATGGCGGAATACTCCATATAAATGTCCACCCCCCATTTTAGAGAAGTGGGGGGGATAGAAAGAGACAAAAAGTAGCCTATGACACTCTCCATCCCTTCAACTATCTCCACTTAAAAGATCACGTCAATTCGTTCGTCGCTCCGTTTTGCCACAGTATAATAAAGAGTACTATCGTACAGTATGGCCACTCCTGCTCCCCGCTGAAATTGCCGTCCACCCCCTCTCAGTTACCTCACAGTTACCTTCTGTCAAAAACACGAACAGTCGACCTGTCATATTTCACTCATACAAGCCACTACAAGCATAGTACGCGTTCGCCTACACGATCTTAGACTGTGTGCTAGGAACGCGCCTCTTTCATATATTTGATCGCCAGTGTCCGAGGTGTGGTTTTGCTGTGAAAGACGGACAAACAAACAGACACACACAATTTCCCATTTATAATATTAAGTATGGATCGGATATTGTGAAAACGCACTTAATTATGGCTCTAGAAATTAGAATATGTCAGATATTATGCGGCCTTTTTGTGCGATATTATTGCCGGTGACGGCACAATATTATGACGGAAACTTGTAAGTAGATATTATAAAGTAGAAGTCCGATTGCACGGTGTTGATATAATTTTATAAGTAAACATTTGCAGTGCCAAGATCATTAGATAGTGCACTTATCTCTTATTACGAGACCGGCCATGGAAGCGTGAACAGTGCTTATTATTGAATATAAATTAATTATTTATTTAATAGAGTTTAGTTAAATAATGATGAGGTTCGATCAAATTTTGTATTCGTCAAAAAATGCAGTTCCTGATACAGTGTATTCGACGTTTTCGTACTTTTTAAGTGAGTTGTTTATTGGTTTCCACTTTGATATCGATTAAAGTCAATCCATACTAATATTATAAATGGGAAAGTGTGTGTGTCTGTTTGTTTGTCCGTCTTTCACAGCTAAACGGAGCGACAAAGTGACTTGATTTTTTAAGTGGAGTTAGTTGAAATGATGGAGAGTGACATAGGCTACCTTTTGCCTCTTTCTAACCCTCCACTTCCCTAAAATAGGGGGTGGAAGTTTGTGTGGAAAATTCCGCAATTCTTGAATTTAACACGTGCGAAGCCGCGGGCAAAAGCTAGTTCTTTATATGATTTAATGTGCTACAGTCAGCAGCAATAATATGTTACTCGTCGAAGGCGGCAAAAATATATGACACGTTTTAAATATGCCTCTACCAATAACATCGTGTCAGATATTTTTGCGGAAATCATTTTGTAACATATTATTGTGGTAACTATACATACTAAGTCGGTGGCAAACTAATGGTATGAAGTCTCCGTAGCCTATAGTTGCCTGCAACTTCAGAGGTCTGTGAGCTTTGGCAGCCTTACTCACTGGCAGAAACATAACACTACGAGCTAATGTGGTTAATTTATGTGTTCTGTAGATTTTAAGTTACTGATTTCACTATTATACGATACGAGGTTACCGATCTGCGTGCTAGAGTACAGAGTTTAAACATATTTAGCAGTTTTGTAATAAGTATAAGCTTGGTATAAGTTAAGAAAAAAATTGCTTTATAAAATAGGAACGAAAATAAGACGGTAAATTTGCGGTAAATAGAACAAAGCACCCACACCCACATTCGCGAATTTCTGTTTGGCCCTATGGTTGACTGGTAGAGAATGCCTTAAGGCATTAAGTCCGCCATTTGTACTTTTTTTCCAATAGTGCAATAAAGTTTAAATAAATAAATAAAGTAATGGTGTTCCAAGCCTCAATGAAAAGTTAATAATGCGTTTTGAGTATTTACCTAATTTGTAATTAATAACCGCTGAAAATCTTGATGGCTATAGTTGATTGACTATAGTTTGAGTTATTATCCTGCGTATTTGGTATACTGTGTTCGTGCGCCGGAGCGTATCCATCGGATGCGCCTACGCACTTCACGCCACTCCGCCCACTAAACTAGATCGCTGCGATATGGATAAAGAAAACCATATTCCATTGCAAGGTAGGCTCATTAGTATAGGTGCTAATAGGCTAATTATGTAAAAATACCGTTGTATTGTCATTTAGTGTGACGATTTTGATGTACCACGGTGTGGTGTCCAAACCTCCAATCATTGGTTATTATTACAACGCCTGAAAGATCTATATTTATAATGATGGTATAAAGTTAGAGATACTTTCCTGTGTTAGATTAGATCGCTGCGATATGGTTAAAAAAAACATATTTATTTATTACACTAAAGATGTATAAGGCCCATTTTTTCAAATTTGTCCACCCCACTTGTTTTTTGGATTTGGAATTTTTTATGTGGTTTACACTCAGAATCGCGAGCCCTTTCAATCCTAATAGGAGAAAAAAAGTGTCCCATGGTTTTTTTTCCATTCCGTTACCATTTTTTCATACATTTTGTATGGCGGTAACGGAATGGAAGGTTTGAAAAATGTATGGAAATCTTGGAATTTTCTTTTTCTCCTATCAGGATGGAAAGACCTCGCGATTAGTATGAATTGCGTAAGAAATACCAATGTTACAAAAAAGTGGACAACTTGGGAAAAAAATGGCCCATAATATGTTTAGTAATTTTTACTGTGTTTTTATAAGAGACAGAAGCGACGGCAAGGTGTTTCAGCGCCGATTTCCGCAAACTTCTCTTGTCAGTCCTGCGGTAGACTATGTCGGTCTCGCATCGGTCTAATAAGGCATCAGAAAAGGTGCTCTTCGAATATTACACCATAAATCGTCTGCAACAGACGTTAAGGCCAATGATGATGACTCTGTTTCTTAAGTGCAAAATACGTTTTTTTCCAGACACTCGGACCGGCGATGGCGCCGGCGACGGCACACTCGACATGGGCAGCCGCTCCTCACTCCACACAGGGCTCCACATGTCCGAGGACGAGCATTGGGAGATGAACTACCACGAGGCCGCCATCTATTTGGAGGTACAGTCAGAATCCTGCGTTAAAAAAAATATTTTTCACCACACCAACTGGGCTTACTTTGCTATTCGAAAACAGATTTTATCCACAAGAGTGCAAAATAATTTCATACAAATTTTAACTTGATGCCTTAAGCTGGCTGGTCGAATTTACCTGTAAATGATGATTTTGAATCATAAATATTGAATAAATTGATGGTTTATAGTCTATATTTTGTTCGTGTTGGTGTGGTGAAAAATTTTGTGTTTCACTCGGTGGCAAAGTTTGTTTAACCTTTCGTGCCTTGAAACCCTCGCATCGCTCAAGGTTCCACTTTTTGGAATCTTTCGCTTGCTCGGGTATCAATATTACGTGCGGTTAAACAACTTCTTTGCCCCCTTGTAAAAGAAATAACTATTAATAATGTCCATGGTCATGCTTCGGCTCTTCGTCACATTTATTAGTCACAAGGGATGTCCCCCATCTTTAATCCGCTCCGCGACCTAATCCCTTGGAAAATAAAGTATATTCTTTACAAACACGACTGATAGCATTAAAACAATACTTTATTTATACTGGCTTTAGCAAATACCGGGTGTTTTCAAGAAACCATTGCCCACGAAACGGTTCAAACCTCTGACCTCTAGTTACAAAGTGACACTGATTGTTAAAACTGTAGAAATTGTTTTTAAACCCTCTCCTTATACCTAAATATTTACACTGTAAAAAGTTTACTATTTATTTGGCGGCTTATAATTTATTTTACTGTATAAATATAATCACCAACTAACATGTCTCGCCCCCAGGAAGGCCTCAACAATGAGAAGTTCGACTCCCACCCGTCCAGCCCTGAGGAGCTACCAGCATACCTTCGAGTCCACAACCCTTGGTACCATGGACTGGACTTGCTAGCTTCCCTGGTGTTGATACTACTAGCGTTTACGGAAGACCCTGCGGTACCAGCATTTGAGGTACAGTACATTACTTTACAGTCAAATGGCAGCGTCCCTAAAATGTCTAGAAGAAGACGTTCAGGCCTGAAGACCTGAAAGGAAAGTCTGAACAGAAGTTTGACTCCCACCCATCCCTGAAGAGTTACCGGTATACCTTCAAGTCCACAACCCTTGGTACCATGGCTAGGACTTGATATTGCTAGCGTTCACGGAAGACCCTACTGTACCGGCTTCTGAGGTATCTAAATTTCCACATCATTCCACTTTGACGTTCATTGTAATATGCCTACTTGTAAAATAAATTATCTTTATCTGTAGCGCTTTTGAATGAATCAGACAAATCCAATCAGGATTACATGTTTAAACTTATTTCCCAATTTTGCTGCTATTCTACCCGGCAGCACCACATTTTTTATAGAAACTGCATTTAAAGGTAAAATATAACAGTTAATAATGTCTTTTGCAGTTACCAGTATGGGCCCACGGCACGATAGAACTGTTGGCACTGATGGTGATTGGTGTGGAACTTCACCTGAAGCTAAAATGGATCGGATGGAGCACCATCCTGAAACATAAGAGGACCATGATTAAGGTAACCTTTGACACTACTTTCATTCCCCTTTCTTTGTTAGTTACCGGGAAGAAAGTCAACTACGTGAACAAATGTACTTAATCAATATCGAATACACATGTACATATTTATTTTTAGTGATGCTTACGTGAATTTATTCAATAACAATATTACATAGTATTATCTTAAAATAAAACTAAACTCATGAAATAAAACTATGGAAACGGATTAAATCGCGTATAATTAATTTAAAATACATCCCGACGTTTCGAACTCTTTACAGCGTTCGTGGTCAACGGGTGACTGAGGAAAAATTACAATGTGCAAAAGCTACCCACATACAAGAAATATTAACGAACCATGACCACAAACTATTAAATCTAAAATTATTCTGAAATTAAACTTAAAAAGATATAAAAATTAAACTAAATAAATCTAAAATTAAACTAAAACTAAATCTAAAAACGGCCCCTGTGACATAGTACCGAAGACGCTGGCAGCATTTCTTCGCTGGATTGTCAAGCTAATACGCTGAGCGAGGAAGCTGCCAGCTCTTCGGTCTATTTATTTATTTGAAACAATATTTCGAGCTGTAGTCAGCCTAGTCGCACTTTTACCGACGCCTATCAACGGCATTTACCATTTAGTTTAGACAAAATTGGACGCGTAGACAAGTCGTTCGTTGTTCACTCTCCATAGCCTAGCGTATAAATAGTATAGATTAGCGGCCAATCGTTCAGGTAGCCAAGTAGTGTAAAAATCGAGAGATACTTTAATAGGTACATTGTTGAGTTTTGCTGTGATTTTACCAATGTTTGTAACACTGTTAACTTTAGATACTTTAGTAAGTGTTAGTACAAACAAAGACATAACTCCGTGTAGACAGATAGTCTAAGAAAAAAACGTACCTCGGTACCATACAGAAAAAGGTACGGTGGTCTAGATGGCATTACACCTTTGGGGTACGCTCAGCTAGATGGCGCTAATATTAATATTTGACATTTTAACACATATCAAGCTAACGATATGAGCCAAATTGTCAAAACTGAGGTTCAAAAGTTTTAAGCTTGTAGAGATGGCAGTCTATGTACTGTGATTACACATTTTACTTTGACAGTAACTCTCTATATTACTCGATCCTTTTTGGTACAAATTATTCTTTATTACAAACTGCTTTCTTTTCCAGGGTGTAACTCTTCTAATAATGGTGCTAGAAGCAGTAGTAGTACTCTGCAGACAATCTTCTCACTTCCGAGTGACGAGAGCGCTTCGTCCCATCTTTCTAGTTGACACGAGACATTGTGGAGGCGTTCGAAGGTTTATAAGACAGATCTTACAGAGCTTGCCGCCTATTTTAGATATGTTAGGTGAGTTAATTTCGTAAAACCGGCCAAGAGCGTGTCGGGTCACGCTCAGTGTAGGGTTCCGTAGTTTTCCGTATTTTCCACTTTTTATTTTACCAATTTGTCGGCGTGATTGATATACATAATTGGTACCAAATTTCAGCTTTCTAGTGCTAACGGTTACTGATATTATCCGCGGACGGACGGACAGACAGACATGGCGAAACTATAAGGGTTCCTAGTTAACTACAGAACCCTAATTAAGCAAAAACTAGATATTAAAAACCTCACATTGTCCGATTCTATACAAGAAAAGACTTTTAATGAAAACAACTGTTGTAAAATGCTCTATGGCATCAAGTCATTTTATATCAAATGAAATCGCTTTAATTATTTAAATATTAAATATAAATAAACGAATATTAAATGAATTATTAATTCAGTAATACTAATTCATATTCTTAATTTACACAGGGCTCCTAATGTTCTTCGTAGCTACGTACTCACTTCTGGGCTACTACCTGTTCTCGGAACATCTTGACAACGGTCACTTTTCGACCATCAGTGATTCCTTCGTCAGTATGTTTGTGTTGCTCACCACCGCCAAGTGAGTAAAATTATATATATACCATAATGATATAGTTGTCTTTCTAAATTTGTTACAAACTTGTAACGACACAAACTCGCACTGTACTGCGTTAAACACCACCCTATTAACCCTATATATTATGTTATCAAACCAACCCTAACTTTTATAGTCTTGTGCCTTCTGTATCGAACACTACCCTAGTATTTGTTATGTTGTGGTTTCTGCGGCATATACTACCCTTAATTAGGCATTTTCGCGAGAACAATCACCAAAAATATTTTTTCTAAGGTAGGTAAATTTTATGTTTTTCCTACTCAGAATCACGAGCCCGTTCGATCCAGGGCAAAAAATCCCAAAATTTTCTATTATTTTGCATACTTTCCACTTTGTAACCGCTTGGCATGGAGAAATTATGAATGAATTCATTGATAAATTCGCCATGCACTTTTGCAGCCGATAGTACGTAGTGTTTGAAAAATGATAACGAAGTGGAAAAATGAAATTTGGGACGCTTTTTTTATACCTAGTAGGATCGAAAGGGCTCGTGATTCTAAGTAGGAGAAACATTAAATTGATCTATTTTGAAAAAAAAAAAGGTTTTGAATCTTTTTTCGCGAAAATGCCCAATTTTGTCTCATCTTGTGCTTTGTGCATCGGATACTACCCTAACTTTTGTAATCTTGTGTCTTTTGCATCGAACACTACCCTAACTTTTGTAATCTTGTGTCTTTTGCATCGAACACTACCCTAACTTTTGTAATCTTGTGTCTTTTGCATCGAACACTACCCTAACTTTTGTAATCTTGTGTCTTTTGCATCAAACACTACCCTAACTTTTGTAATCTTGTGTCTTTTGCATCGAACACTACCTTGTGTCTAACTTTTTTGTAATCTTGTGTCTTTTGCATCGAACACTACCCTAACTTTTGTAATCTTGTGTCTTTTGCATCAAACACTACCCTAACTTTGGTAATCTTGTGTCTTTTGCATCAAACACTACCCTAACTTTGGTAATCTTGTGTCTTTTGCATCAAACACTACCCTAACTTTTGTAATCTTGTGTATTTTGCATCGAACACTACCCTAACTATTGTTATCTTGAGCCATTCGCATCGAACACTACACTATATTTTCTTACCTTGTGTCCAGTTTCCCGGACGTGATGATGCCGTCCTACGCCAAGTCCAAGTGGTACGCGGTGTTCTTCATCCTTTACATCATCACAGTGCTCTACGTGCTTATGAATTTGGTGAGTTGAGAATATATTCGAATTTACAAACACGCATTACAAAATGGCATGACTCGGTCACACCTTGGTCACTGGCGATCAAATATATGAGAGTCGCGTTCCTACTAAGCTCGTTAGGTGAACGCGTTATGCTTGTATGACTGTTCGCGTTTTTGACAGGCGGTAACTGTGAGGTAACCGGGAGGGGGTGTGCGGCTTTCAGCGGGGAGCGGGAGTGGCCATACTGTATAGTACTCTTTATTATACTGTGACTCGGTTGAGAAGTGTACTGCAGCTCTATTTTCACCGAATATTATAACCTGGGAATATTAATTAATTTTACTAACATTGTAACGTTGCGAGTTACATTTTTAACGTGTTTTAAAACTATTTTTGTTTGCCACGACACGCGACATCAGGTGTTTAGTGTCGGTACTGATACATCCGCCACTTAACGCTTTATCTGTCGACGACCGGTCTGGCGCAGTCGGTAGTGACCCTGCCTGCTACGCCGCGGTCCCGGGTTCGAATCCCGGTAAGGGCATTTATTTGTGTGATGAGCACAGATATTTGTTCCTGAGTCATGGATGTTTTCTATGTATATAAGTATTTATATATATATATATATCGTTGTCTGAGTACCCACAACAGAAGCCTTCTTGAGCTTACCGTGGGGCTCAGTCAATCTGTGTAAGAATGTCCTATAATATTTATCTATTTATGGACGGTCAAATAACCTCAATAAGTAAAAACATTACAATATTTCAGATGTTAGCCGTAGTCTACGAAACCTTCACCCGCATAGAGCGCGAGAAATGTCGCGCGTTGTTACTGCACCGTCGCCGCGCCGCGCGACACGCCTTCAGATTGCTTGTGTCGCGCCGCGCCCCCGACGCAGTGAGGTTGCGACACTTCGCTGGACTTATGAGACATTACGCACCACACTACAGTAAGAACAGTTTTTTGTACTTCTTAAATACAACAACTATATAGCAGTGTAGTTCATTAAGATGGCAGAAAAGGTGTTGTTTCTTCTTTCTTTATTTAGTACGATCAAAGAGGATCGAGTATTATAGAGAGTTACTGTCGAAGTAAAATGTGTAATCACAGTGCATAGACTGCCATCTCATACTGTCATACTGTGTAATTTTCTTTTCTTTGTGTAAATCTCTTGACACAGGCTTACAACTTTTGAACCTCAGTTTTGACAATTTGGCCCATACTTAGTTTGATTTGTTTTAAAATGTCCAATATTAATATTAGCGCCATCTAGCTGAGCGTACCCCAAAAGTGTAATGCCATCTAGGCCACCGTACCTTTTTCTGTATGGTACTGAGGTACGTTTTTTTCATAGACTTTATCTGTCTTTACGGAGTTATATATGTCTTTGGTATGATGGTGAGTTAATACACATTAGAAGCGAACAAATCTAAAAATGTGACGTGCACCGCATTATGCTAAGGTAATGTCTAATCTAATACTTCGTACAACGCTACAGGTCTCTTTTTAAAGTAAATGTGTCTTTCTATCGCAGTAGGGTCCTTATGCTTTAAGTAACGTCTAATGTTTGTTTACAGGTGGGCTGGATGTGTACCTAATGTTTAAGCAACTCAATCAGTCTGGTACGGGCGGGCTGTCCCGCTCAGAGTTTGCGAATCTGTATGAGGTAAAATAACAGTTACATAGACGACCTAATATAAATATGTACTGAAACAGTCTTTTTCTACTCGTCGACTTTAATCTG
Organism: Leguminivora glycinivorella; assembly: GCF_023078275.1. NCBI lineage: Eukaryota > Metazoa > Arthropoda > Insecta > Lepidoptera > Tortricidae > Leguminivora > Leguminivora glycinivorella. The sequence continues at coordinate 16,426,461 of NC_062989.1, read as the reverse complement.
TCAATTAGAACACCACAGACTAAACTATAAGTGCTGACTTTATATAATCTTTAACACTTAGTCAACTATAATATTTCATTACAGTTCACTTTTAGTTAACTGTAATAATTTCAAAAATAGAACTTCATACAAGTTCTTTACTAATTTGCGATACCTGGCAAATTTTTGTGCATCTGAAACACGTTTTTTTTATCTATTGCGTTATCGACCAATCAGAGACGGTTATTATAAACAATTGGTTGCCAGGTAATTCGATGTTGATACAACGGCGAACGACGCTATTAACATTAATTTTAACTTGAGTGATAATATTTTTCGTCCTTTGATGATAAAGATGATGACTCATAGAAAAAGTATTGTATACAATAGTGATATAATTAAGCTTTTCACTCTCGTACCGTACTATTAGGCCACTCAGCAAGCTTCGTGGCCTAAACATGGTACTCGACTGAAAAGCTTTGTATTATATCACGATTGTATAAAATACTATTGATTGACCATATCGTCAGCGACTACTCTTGTTGACTTGTCCGGAAATTTACTAGTTTTTATCAAGATTATAAACTGGGAGAAGCTTGCGGAGAAGCGAACGGAATGGCGAAAGTGCGTTGGAGATGGTCGCAAGTTCGTCGATGAGACCTGGTTTGCGGCACTTGCTGACAAAAGGGAAAGAAGACACCATAGCGAAACGTCGCAGTCGGTTGCAAGCTTCCCTTGTCAGCTATGTGGCAAAATGTGTCGCTCTCGCATAGGTCTCTTTAGTCATCAAAAGCGATGTCTCTCGGACATTGCACCATAAATCGTCTGAAATAGACGCTAAGGCCAGTAGTAGTATGTAAAAACCACTAGGTCAACCGTTAAAAAATGTGACTGCTTATAGTGTGCAGTACTATAACGTCTTTATTTGCGGCAGGTATTCGCGTTGCGGTGGGCACCGCAGACTGCACGTGCACCGTGGTACGCGGAATCTTGGCTAGAACCGTGCGCACGCGCTGCTAGCCAACTCGTCCACAAGCCTTACTTTGAATACATCATCTGTGAGTATCATAACTAGAGCACAGTATAATAAAGAGTACTATCGTAGTTTGGCCACTCCCGCTCCCCGCTGAAAGTGCCGCCCACCCCCTCTCGGTTACCTCACAGTTACCGCCTGTCAAAATTTTACTGATACAAGCATAGTACGCGTTCACCTACACGAGCTTAGACTGTGTGCTAGGAACGCGCCTCTTTCATATATTTGATCGCCGGTGTCCGAGTTGTGACGAGTTCCTAAGCGAAAAAGATTGCTTGACAAAATTGACGGAATATTTGTAAAATTATACGAAGGACTTACGTCGTGGTTTGTGTGGGCGACGGTCGCGCAACCGTCGCGTCGCGTCGCTTCGCCTATCATCCGGTTCATCGATGTCACTCGCTTCCATAGAGATCAAATGATTTCGTCGCGTCGCCGTCGCGCGCCCGTCGTCCACTCCAACCACGGTGTAATTTTGAGACACTGATGGGTTTTATTATGTTATTTGTTTACGAGGCTTTATTTGACAATTATTATACGTACGTATATTATTTATATTTTCAGACGCGCTAATAGTAGGCAACGGCGTGGCGATGGTACTACGGGTGTTGGAGGCCGGGGCGGGCACCGACCCCAACTTGCCAGGGTTACAACACAGCGCGAGGTTACTGTGCGCCTCCTGGGATACATGGCTTTTCCTTTCACGTAAGTACTGATTCAGTTGTGAATACTGTACCATTACTTAAATACACCCCCCCCCCCGTTCCCCGTGTAGTGACGGGTTAAGAATTTCACCACCCCCTTTCTTCCCGTGGATTTCCTAGAAGTCTACTGTGGGATATTGGTTCAATTGTGGCGTAGGCGAGAGGATGTCAACCTGTCACTGCAATGTCACAATTTGGGTTTCTTTCAACCCCTTTTTGCCAAGAGTGGCACTGAAACTTAGTAGTTCATGTGCTCTGCCTACCCCTTTATGGGAGACAGGCGTGATTATATGTATGTATGTACTTAAATACAACCGGCCATTAGCTCAGAAAAATAAGTTTGTTAGAAAACCTATCGACAAAAGACAATTGAATAAAAAAAATGATTATTTAATATTGTTTATTTCGAGCTTCGTAACCAAACTCATAATCTAAAATATTGTATTATTAAACAGTATACACGAAGAAAGATTGATAAAGTGTAATAGTTTGTACTGGCGCAACCGGTAGGATACGAATTTGCAATGTCATTTTTACTTATGCCTTTCTTCTTGTTGGGTAACAAAACAGCGGGTTGACAAGAAGGCATTTCAAGTGAACTTCAACGAATCGACTTGTTAGCACAAATTATTCTTATAACTATAATGCATAATGCACAACCAAACAATTAAAATGCTTGATTTAAAAATAACGTGAATCCTTAAATATTATCTTTCCACAGTATTCCTGATAGAAGCAGCCCTCCGTATGATGGCGTCAGGCGTGGCAGCGTACCTGGAGAGCGGGTGGAACGTTTTTGACCTCAGTGTGACCCTGCTAGCACTTATGGGGGCAGTCATGCTTACTATAGCGCCTAAACTGTATATCGTCGTCATATTCAGACCTCTAAGGTAAAATACCCTATTACATAAACCTCCTCCTCCTTGCGTTGTCCCGGCATTTTCCACGGCTCATGGGAGCCTGGGGTCCGTTTTGACAACTAATCCCAAGATTTGGCGTAGGCACTAGTTTTTACGAAAGCGACTGCCATCTGACCTTCCAACCCGAAGGGTAAACTAGACCTTATTTGGAATTAGTCCGGTTTCCTCACGATGTTTTCCTTCACCGAAAAGCGACTGGCAAATGTCAAATGACATTTCACACATAAATTCCGAAAAACTCATTGGTGCGAGCCGGGGTTGGAACCCGCGACCTTCGGAACGAAAGTCGCAGGTACTTACCGCTAGGCTACCAGCGCTTACCCTATTACATAAACCTGTACAATAGATATTTCAATTCCTTAAATTCTACCAAGACGACTTTCCATGAAAAGAACTTGAAAAGTACAGTAAGCTGCAAAATTGGATGGCGAATTTACCAATGAATTCATAATTTCTCCATGCTATTTCACAGCGCACTGTACTTTTAGAATCTATTTTCTGAACTCCTCTAACAATAACCTACCCACAAACAGTAATAACAAGACAACAAACTACAAAAAATTCTGCTTCCGAAGCGGCATGTTATAATTATGTGGTTATATGTCGGATAACACAATATTTTTACGATTTTTATCATTAGATATTAAGGACTATGTCATCTATGACAAATAGAGTAACAATATAAATATGAGCGAGTTTAGTAAAACTTTGTCGACTGCTGTAAAGTCGTTTTGTAAGTTTGTTCATATAAGAATCTCGAAACAAACCTCGTCTTTATCATTTGCGAGGAAGTAGGATGTATTAGGAAGTATGAAATCATCATTCACTTGCCCTTATCCCAATTAAGCTAGGAACATACTACGCGGACGTCCGTCGTAAATCGACCGCGGACGGGAATCTGGACAATGGAAATACACATAACCGTGCAAACTATCGGTCGACGGACGTGGCCGTGGCCTTGAGCGCATGGACGTCCGATCGAAATCTGGCTCGCTGGATGTTTTGTTCCGTGCACACTGATCGGTCGCGGTCGCGGTCGATTTACGACGGACGTCCGCGTAGTATGTTCCTAGCTTTAGGGTCGGCGCAGCATGTCTTTTTCTTCCGTACTTCCATATTTCCATCAGTCACTTGCGTTCGTCCCATATCATATCTCACGCAGTCCATCCACCTTTTCGGCTTTCCTCTCCCACTTCCTCCATCTACACTTATCCGTTTTACTAAATACACATATAAACAATTTGGCCTTTACTTTCAGGTTAATGCGTCTCTACAAGCTAAAGAAGCGTTACCGCGACGTATTCGGCACACTAGTGCTACTGACCCCACTGATGTCGTCAGCCGGCTGCGTCATGCTAGTCATGTACTACTTCTTCGCTATCGTGGGCATGGAGCTCTTCGCGGGGCTGGACCTTAGGAACTGCTGCGTGTAAGTTCCGCTACTTGATGGTAGATGGCGTTGGTGTATGTCGCGTAGAAGTTGACTTATTGATTAATAGATGGCGCTACTCGTCTTAAATACCAAAAAATATTCCCTTTGCTACTTCTGATATAAGTCATCATCATCATCATGTCAGCCCTTTATCGCCCACTGCTGAGCATAAGCCTCTCTTCTAGTACGCCACTTGTCCCGGTCCTGAGCTAGTCTCATCCAGGTGTGACCCGCAACCTTGCGGATGTCGTCCACCCAACGAGCTAACGGATGCCAAGCGCTTCTTACGTCTGTAAGCGGCCACCATTCCGTTAACATTTTAGTTCACCTACCATCACTCTGCCTAGCAACATGTCCCGCCCAACTCCATTTTAGTTTGGTAATGACGAAACCAACGTCTTGCACCTTGGTGCGACGACGGATCTCGACATTCCTTACCCGATCTCGAATCTTGATACTGAGCATGGCACGCTCCATGGCTCTCTGTGCAACTCGGATCTTATGCACAGCCTTCTTAGTAAGCGTCCATGTTTCAGCACCGTAGGTCATGGTGGGCAGGACACATTGGTTAAAGAGGCGGGTCTTCAGGCATTGTGGAATGTTAGCAGGTTTGAGGATGTCCGCCAACTTGTTAAATGCCGCCCAACCCAGCTGGTTTCTCCTAGAAATCTCCTTCTCCTGGTGTGTTTTGTCAAAAGATAGAATAAGATATAAGTAGAAGTAATTTAACCCATGTAGACTATCAATGAAATAGAGTCCGTCCAAACTAACTCTGCAGCTTTGACAGCCCAGGACGTGCAAGTATTATCATAAACGCCGAAATATAAAATCACGACGTAGCACTTCCTCGTTCTGTGCTATAAAATTCGCTGCAGAGATATCTTCGGCCGACTTTTTCACATAAAGATTGTTACTTAACGATAGATGGCGTTAGTAAATTTACGATTTCACGATGATGGTCGGCATATCGTCAATACTTTTAAAAAATCTCGTATCTTACGCTGCTCCTCAAAGTTAAAACGCATTAAGTCTATATGCATTCCATACATACTTACTACAATTTTCTTTTCATTGACAGACGAAGATACAAGCTTTTTTAAAGTAGTGACGATATGTCTTTTCTACATTTAATTCTTTGTCTATAAACATATGCTTAAAAAAGAAACTAAGCAAGTTTTTATTTTATTTCAGAAATACAACAGTAGAAGACTTCTACAAATACTCAGAGAACAGCTCAACCGCTCTCGGATACTACTATCTGAACAACTTTGAGAACTTGATCACGAGCGGTGTATCACTTTTCGAGCTGACAGTTGTCAATAACTGGTTTATACTTATGAACGCTTATGCTACTGTCGCGGGGCAGTTTAGCAGGATTTACTTTATGGTAAGTTTTAGCATAGAGAAATAATTATGGGAAGAGTTGTAACTCCGTACATCAGTAAATGCAAGTTATTTTTAGTGACATCTAGCGTCATTCATGCGTCAATCACGCGTCAACTAGCTTAAATTATCAGTACCACTACTCGACACTAGGTGTCAACAGTGTCTCGTCTTATATTACAAGCAGAAGGGATTGAAAATAGAGTACTGATTAATACTATTGTAATATTATCTAAAAATCGTTGAGCATTAGACTAGGTTCGTTGCGACATCTATTGACACACATTGACCTTGCTAGCTCTAATGGAAGAGTAGCGCATAACGACCCAGCCGTGGATTGGAGTTCACTCAAGGCAGTGATTTTTTCCAGTTTTTTTAAGCTTAATAGCATAAATTTCAGACGTTTCTGAACTGTTGGATACAAAATTAATTAGTCACTTGCCAATAGATGGCGCTGTCAATCGTTACTAGTAGGTACTAGTACTGGTTGCAGATTACCGGATTTAGCTTTAGCTTTAGCTCTAGCTGTAGCAATTATTTTACTATCTATCGATCGAACAGATCTAACACACATTTCTATTCATCATAGCTTTCATCTCACTCGTTTCATAGGCAATTATTTATAGATATTTTAGGTATATACTTTCATCTCTGTACAATATTTCTTTTTCAATCAATTATGTGTTATCGTGATCTGATCTGGTTCCGGCAGAATATCAGTGATGCTGCCTCAGGGCGTAGCGTAATACTGAGCCGTAACCCTTTTGTCTTATTGCGACGCGCACAGTATCATAGTACGCTATGGTAAAAATCTGTGTAATTTCCTGTTTTCCAATTTGCTTATTATGTATTCTAATTCTTTTTTGTAAATTATTTCTTTTGTGTATTCTGTGTGTATTGTGACAAACAAATAAACGTATATCCATCCATCCTATCCATACTAACGATTACTAGTAAGCCCTGATTTTATTTATTTTGTAGGTTTATATATCTTCTAACAATGTGTTTCGATAAATATTTTTTTCCGGGTGCCTGACTGCCTGATCAGACAGGTTTCGTCACTTACCAATAGATGGCGCTGTCAGTTTAAGTTTATGACTTGTTACAGGTGTTCTACCTGTTCACGATGGTGGTGCTGACTATTGTGGTGGCCAGCGTGCTGGAGGCCTTCCGCTTCCGTATTCAGTACAAGCGCTCCACTACTAAGAGAGATGGTAAGTTCATCAAATGTCATTAAAAGTGGTATTCTATCTGAGGAGTGTCTTTTCAAAAGGGCTTATTTCCATTTTTTCTTTTTTTTTAAACTATGAATGCAGTTTTTTTAGTATAGAAAATTACGTGTTGTTTTGAGATTAAAGCTCGATAAGTCTCGCCCTGATCATTAAAAAAAAGAGTAACATCAAAGTTTAGAACACATTTTGAAAAATGTGTAATGATTATTTATGTGGATAAACCAATGTATGTAGTACAACAACATTGATATCAACTAACTTAATACAAAATCCAAAAATTAAATAAAACTATTTTAAAATAATAACGTTTACGCTACGAGGCCACAACAAAAGGGCTTAATTCCCAAAAGTTCGCATCAAAAGTGCTTAATTCTCAAAAACATATGGTAATTAAATATTTATTTAGGTACACATGTTACGTTTGATGTAATCATAGCATTAACGTCAACTTACAATATTACAATTTTGCAAATTAAATATTAATTTCAAAATCAATACCGTGGAATTATGCTTTTCTCGATTTCCCAAAAAAAGTTCAAAGTGGAAATAAGCCCTTTTGAAAAGACACTCCTCATCTGTCCAATCCACTTTGTCTAGTGCCTATGGGCAATTTCAGAAGTTGGGTCCCCCCAATTAGCAAAAGTTGTTAACAAAAATTAACTCGCTGTCAGTTTTGTCACGACAATTAAGCATAAAAATCTGTCTAAAAATTTATTTTCTTCACATTCTAAATGTAGATTATCGCTTAAAGTTTATGTAATTAACACAAAAACAATGTTTTTGTAGAAATGTCATGCTTAATTACCGTCACAAAACTGACAGTGAGTTAATTTTTGTTAACAACTTTCGCTAATTGGGGGGTCCCAAATTCTGTAAATGCCCCTATGATAAAATAAATTTGATGACTTCATCAAGTTACTAGAAAGTGACATTTTTGATCGATTCGATTAATAGTATTTATTTATTTATTTATTACCTGGGTGAATCAACTTTTTCTTGCCTGTTATTACCATGGTTACGGTCCCCTGAGTCACGCTGGTTTTATGCAAAATTATGCTGAAAGTTGATTCACCCACCTACGAATGACATTGAACTGTATTCTTTGGTGTGCAGAGGAGAAGTTACTGCACGAGGAGGTGCACACGAGCTGGGAGGAAGCCACGAGACTCGGCGCCGGTGGGGAGTTAGCTGATGAGCTGCGGCCCTTCCTGCCTGCAGGGGTAACAACCTTCGCTGTACACAATCTGTAGATCGTACATACATACAAACATACATACAATCACGCCTGTATCCCATACAGGGGTAGGCAGAGAACATGAAACTACTCCAGTTTCAGTGCCACTCTTGGCAATTAAGGGGTTGAAAGAAAACGAAAATTGTGACATAGCAGTGACAGGTTGCCAGCCTCTCGCCTGCGCCACAATTTAATCCAAATCCCACAGTCGATTTCTACGACACCCACGGGAAGAAAGGGGGTGGTGAAATTCTTAACCCGTCACCACACGGGCGGGTCTGTAGATCGTTTCATTCACAAAGACGCATTTGACTAGTTTTGTCAGGCTATTGTTAAATAAAAATGTTTATTTAAAAATACATAGAACTTGCCAAACCTAGTGAATGACGGCAGGCCGGCCCAGATACCGCCGGGGAGACAGTGTGATGGCGGATCTGCGTCAGCTACAAGCCGATAATTGACAGGAAGCTGCGCAGGATCGGGATAAGTGGCGAGCTCTCGTTTTTTAAGCCAAGATCCTAAGTTAGTGACATGGGGGGCGATTTTTGAATCTCTGAATCTGAAAAGTAGATTAAGTATATGTATATATATTTTTTCTTTTTTCCTTTGCTTAAGACAACAAGAGTCTTTTACAACTCTAAAGTTATTTTAGTTATTCGTTTTTTTTTCTTCATGTATAATTTTTTTAGATGTACTTTGACACTTAGAGACTCTATACATCTCTAACATCTCTTATTAATAATCATAATAGCTTTGTACTTTGTATAATTTCTTGTTTTATTTTTTTTATGAATACTTTTGCTTATTAAATTGTATCTTGTTTTTTAATGCATGTTAATTATAAGATGTAATGTTTTGAAAAGAAGTGGCCCGCCGAGTTTCTTGCCGGTCCCATAGTGGATACCCTCCTCCAACTGAGGGGGGACTGAAATCTTCTCGAGGCTGAGGCGTAGGGTTAGAGCCGGCGTAGTTTTATTTGACGTTCATAAGCGCATTGTAATATGCCTACTTGGAAAATAAATATTTCATTTCATTTCGCATACGGGAGTTTGTCACTAAAATACCGGTTGAAAACGGTGACTTGCTTATTATTTTCAGTGACAATTTTCTGAATTCGAACGCGTGAGACTCAAAAATCGGCCCGATGATCTACAAAATTCTTGAAACTTGCGAACGCGATGTTTAAGTTTCAACTAAAGCAAAAATGGCTTAGTAGCTGCCAGCATAAGAAACGGAATTTATTTTCTAAAGATCGCCTATATAATCATTCTATTATGTTTCCAGAGTGAAGTTACATTCATTGGTTCTCGACCGCGTACGAAAGAGGTTCTCCAGCGGCGTATGTACCACCAGGACATTCAAAAATGGCTGGCAGACGAGGATGACAACGAAGGTAACGCAAACACTTAACATTGACGGCCGGTCTGGCCTAGCGGATAGTGACCCTGCCTGTTAAGCCGCGGTCCCGGGTTCGAATCCCGGTAAGGGCATTTATTTGTGTGATGAGCACAGATATTTGTTCCGGAGTCATGGATGTTTTCTATGAATACATATAAGTATTTGTGTATATATATAGTTGTCTGAGTACCTGCAACACAAGCCTTCTTGAGCTTTCCGTGGGACTCAGTCAATCTGTGTAAGAATGTCCTATAAAATTTATATTTATTTACTTATTTATTTATATTTAACATCCCTACTCTCACTGCAAGTACAAACTCAGTATGAATGAACACTTATATGAATGAAAGGACGTTCGAAAATCAAACGCTAAATTATTCTGGGTCTTACTAAGCTAAATTAACCAATAATACTTAACCCAAGCAAAAACATAGTAGCGTCATCTGTTGATTTATAATTTTCTCTATAAATTGGGAGTGTTCGTTCTATCTTCTTCCCTCATTTATGAAGAAATACAGATTCCATTCTAGAACCGAAAGTAATACAAAGTACGTTATAATACGTTATTTAATGTTTTGTTTTGTCAAAAAGTAAGAACTCAGAATTCCTTGATTCTCATTTCTCAGGTATCCCGCCCTCAACAACTCTAACCTCGAACGACCCGCTGGCCCCGCCTCTCATCCAGCAACCGGAAGCGGACACCAACCACCAGCTCCGCCCCGGCTACCAGTTGTAGACCCTGCCACACGCGCTCTACTGCAGGTTGCAGGGTGTGGTGTGCGCCTTATGATCCGGCGTCGTGAGCTGGCTGAATGCCACTTTCCGATGCCATTCGTGAGAAAAAAAGTATTGTCTATGATTTTAAGGGATGTTGCAGACACTAAACACAGTTCGGGATGCTTATACAACATTTTGAGGAGTCTGGGTAAGCATATAAATAATTTTGAATATTTCTGATCTGAATGGTAATAGAGCCCGTATAAGCTGTCTGGATTGCAAAATCTGTGCGAAATTTGCTTGGTGAAATAATGTTTGTAGAAATATGAGTAATTCCCGAAAAGTTTGTGCATTTGGATCACGTCTCCGATTTTGATAAAAATTCGTAGGCTGATAGAATCCAAGATGCTGAGCAAGATCCACTAGATGTCCCAAAATTTCCCAGGTAATTTGTATGAAACCCTCCTTTTTTGTTACTAGATTTCTTTATATTTTCGGTACCAAAAAAAGAAAGTTGCTCATGGTCTCTATCAGCCTGCGAATTTTTATCAAAATCGGAGACATGATCCAAATGTACAAACTTTTCGGGAATTGCTGATATATACCATTGTCGTCCTTATAATATTACATACAATAGGCATATTGATAAATACCTATTATGTTTCTTACTATACCACATAATTTAAATTTTATGTAACTACTGTAAAAATAATTAACATCAGCCCATCCCCGTCAAATAATATAAGTTTCGAAAGACGGCATAAATGACTTGATATAAATGTGTACTAGTGAGTTTGACTATAAAATAATCGAATCATTAATTTATTTTAACATAAAGGATGAATGAATGTATAATAATGAAATAATAATAACAAAATATGTGTAACATCTGTGATAGAAAGGATTCAAAGCGAGATTTTTATTTTTCGTTGTATTTTGAGGTTGTTTATTTTATTATACTTTTATTTAATTTAGACTTGAGCCAGTAGGAACAAAATGAGATTTTATATTGGGTTGTGTCAAACCTTTGTGTACATTAAGAGGGCTTTCAATGTGAAAAATAATGAAATCGCAAGCGAGCGTTTAATCATACCGTGTGTGATATCACACACGAACGTGTGTAGTCACCAGTAATAAAAAGTAACAAAAAACACTAAATTTTGACACCTCACAAAGATTTTTATTTTATAACCTATAAATTAACTAACTTTTAGGTTATAATATAATTTCTTATACCGGTACTGTATTTGACACAACCCACACTTTATTTGGTTGTTAATTTACCAAAGTTTGATTTATAAGTTATAAGAGAAACTATTTTAAAAGGCAGCTGATTCTATTAGAGAATTAGATAAAAATATATAGTGATTATTAGAGATTGCCTTCATAGCTATAGTATTAAAATGACTTAATACTGACTTTAGGTAGACTAATCATGTTCGTACACGCGCTGAAAATATTAGCTAATAATATTAAAAACTTGAAATGAATTTACTGAATAAAAATACAATAACATTGATGTTTACTAATGAATGTTGCAACAGTTATGGCAGCAAAAACCTTTCTCATATTTTGTTTTACTATGAGACTCGTATAATTATAAATTGCATAATACTTTTTTTATAATTTAGTTCTAAGAAATGTACACTCTGGCATTATTATTGTAAATATAAGCCTTATCCAATGACCATAAATTGAATAATTTTATTTATTTGATAGATGGTAGATAGTCATTCTCGTGATAAGTGTGGACCATATAGAGTGTTATAGATATTTTACGATTTAAGTTTTATTTGTTTGACCGGACGATATGTTTATTATTATTGTGCTAAAATATTATAGTTCTATTCAGTATTATATGTGTTAATCATGTAAGTTAATGTCAGAACTGCAACTTGTTTAACTCAACGATATTATTTGGAATTTTTCGAAATATAATGTTGACTAAAAGTAAGTATTGATTCTGTTTGAAAACCTACATTACCAACGTGTATGTCACTAAATAAAAATATGCAGAAATCTCTGGACCTCTCGTTTAAACTCTTCATATTTAAATGCTAAAAAGTTCTAAAAACGACTTGAAATGTATACAGGGTTATTTTTAAACTATATTCTACTTATACTTCGGATTGGTTTTCTCTGTCCAAATGTCCATTTTGTACACTTTGTAAAAGCTTTCATAAACCAAAGTCGTTACTAACTCAGCCATTAAAGCCATTACTAGCTAAATAAATTAATAAGTATTGTTTATAATGTAGGTAGGTATTCGTAAGCGGAAGGCCTTACTTAGAGAAATCATTTGTCCGTCTCACCTCCATGCTGAAAAAGGATGAATGATTTAAGCCGGCTATAAAAATGCCTTGAAGAGAGAAACGAAGGTCACGTGAGAGAAACGAAGGTCACGTGACGCGCGTCAAATCGTCCATACACACTTTTCGTTCGCTCCGTGATATTTATTAAAATACGAAGTATTTAGCTGGTTTTGGAACAAAATTAGTTTTAAAGTTTACTCGTAGCATCAGTGGTTATTACAATTGAACAATAATACGGCGTGAAAACGTAATTTGTAGCACTAAATTGCAGTTTTAAAAACAGTACAGACTTATTGCGGTACGGATCAGCTGAGCGGTGACAGCCAATCAGCTGTTAGTATCTGCGTGTGCGCGTTATCAGTGCGTCAGTGACACTCACGGGATTTTACACCTTATTACTAAGACGCGCAGGTCGCTTTTGCAATGGCAAGCTGTGGCGGTTGTTTTCAAAAAATAACCGACGGACGGTTTTTGAACTGCAGCAACTGTCGAAAATTATACGACCTCGTATGTGCCAATGTCCCGGAGGACACTTTTACCGGCATGGGACTGGACATAAAGTACTCCTGGAAGTGCGTTGAGTGCAAAAGTGCCGAGCCGCGGACGGACAATACAAACACGCCCGTACGCGGAAATAACAATATAAATATGTGTCGTGGTGCGCGTTCGCAAGTTACTCTAAGCCCCGTGGGGCATGAGGGGGACAGCTCCGTCATGGAAGTGTCGTACAACGACGGCAATTCGTCTGTCGCCACGCCGCGTGACAATGGTCTAGATGTGTCCCGTGTTGCGGACTCGCAGGGGCTTGCCGCCGAGCTGCGGCTGTTTCGCGAGGAGATGCGCAGGATGTGCCAGGAGATGCGCGCTCTTCGTGCGTCTTTGGATGGCCTGACAGCCAGAATCGACCAGTGCGACAGGCGGGTCGACAGCTGTGAGGGGCGCATCGAGGCGCTATGTGCCCGTGTCGAGGCGTTGGAGAGCAGACCTCAACACAGTGATGCCGCTCCTAGCGCCTCTCTCGCGGAAACTGTCTCGCAGCTCAGGTTGGAGCTCAATGATCGCGATCAGGAGCTGTTACTAAATGACATCGAGATTAGTAGTGTGCCGGAGAGTAGCGGCGAAAGCACGATGCATATAGTAACAGCCCTGAGCAAGAAACTGGGAGTCGAACTCACCGAGCATGACGTCGTCGATGCTGCGCGTGTGGGGCGCGCGCCTCAGTTGCAGGAAGGTACCCAGGAGCCGGCGGGGCGGCCGCGGCCGCTCGTGGTGCGCCTGGCGCGCCGGGCCGTCAGGGACCGCCTGCTCCAGGCGGCGCGCGTGCGCCGCGGGGCCACTACGGAAGGCACCGGCATTCCTGGCCGGGTCTGCACCTTCTACATCAACGAGCGGCTGACTCCACACAACCGGCGTCTCCTGTATAGGGCTCGGGAGCTGAAGCAGCAGCACTCTTGGCGGTACGTCTGGACCAGAGACGGCAAGATCTACGCGCGACAGCAGGCGGGCACGAGCTCGCCCCGGCACCGTATTCGCACAGAATTAGACCTAGACCGTGTTTTTAGCTTACGATAGGTTTGATCACTATAATATTCACTTGACGTTTAGCCTAAGATCACTTTCGTTAGCTATAACTCGCTTCTGTCTGTCACTGCTACTGCTGCCGCTCACTACTTATTACACACTTGAAAAACTTACACTGAACTGGAGGATTTCTACTACACCTAATACTTGCTTCAATAATCTGAATACTACATCATGTATATTATTTACTTATGCACAACCACATGCCGAAACACACATTTACGCTTATAACCTCAAACACTCACTGCACCCAATGAACACGCTCGCTACCTATGCAAAACCGGTTATGTTATGCCGCCCGCTTATCTACTATGAGTACTATGTTTTTCACCATTTTATAAAATGACTAAAAATCTGCTTAGAATCGGTTTGTTCAATGCGGGCTCATTAGGCACTAATCAAGACAATTTTTTAGCGACCTGCGTTCGATTGGACATGGATGTCTTAGCAATAAATGAAACTTGGCTGAGAGGGGGCGATGAGGGCCGGGCCCCTGTGATACCGGGGTGTAGGCTTCGCCACACTCCGAGACCACAGGGCTTGCGCTCACGCGGCGGGGGGGTTGGTTTTTATATCAAACGAAACGTCACTGCTCGTAACTTGCCACACCCCGTAGACCCCAAACATAAGTCAGTTGAACAAATGTGGGCACTCATGACGCTACAGGGAAAAAAAATAGTAATAGGCACAGCTTACCGTCCACCTTGGCAGGATGTTGACCTATTTTTGGACGCCATATCGGATACAATTAGCTCACTTAATTGTTATGATCATTTAATACTGCTGGGTGATTTTAACATTAATTTATTTGATAGTAATGATTCCAAAATAACAAAATTTAACAATTTTTTATATAGTTTTAATTTAGCACAAGTAGTAACTGAACCAACACACTTCACAAATACCAGCCAGACACTGATCGACGTTGTTTGCACTGATTTACATGCCAGAAAAATTAATGTTGAGCATGTCGGGACTCTCTTTGGGCACTGTATTGTTATGTGTGAGTTCAGTATAAGGCGAAATAAACCACAGCCGTACACTGTACTGTACAGGCCCCTTGACAACATTAATCTTGCACTTTTTGATACTGCCTTGCGTAGTGTAAGGTGGGATATTATGTCTGAGTTACCTAACGTTAATGATAAATTGGAAGCATTATGCAAGTACATAGTCTATTTATTTGACTTATATGCACCCCTAAAAAAAACCATAATAAAGGGCCCTTCATATCCTTGGATAACTGACACGGTGAAGTTAATGATGCGTTTGCGTGATCAGGCTGCCGCAGACTATCATAAAACTCGTTCTGAGAGTAAAAAACTGTATTACAAAGACCTAAAATCCACAGTAAACAAAGCCATATATAATGAAAAGACTGCGTTTTTTAACCAGAATATAAATAATAAAATAAAGGAGCCAAAATCCCTCTGGAAAAATTTAAAAACGACCATTCTGCCTAAAAATAACACTGAACTACCATCTACTTTCAATGACCCGGATGTAATTAATAATCATTTTTTGGATCTACCGCTGACATCACAAGTTACAATTTCACAGCTATCCTACTTTGAATTCCACAGGTTCAACAAGTCTGTGTTTCATATTGAACCAGTTAACACCGAGCAGATACTTAAAAATGTTTCTAAACTGAAATCAAATGCAGAAGGTCATGACTTGATTAACTTGAAAATGCTCCTGATGACGTTCCCATACACTCTAGACTTGTTGACTAATGTAATAAATACTTCTATTTTAACATCTACTTATCCTGACATCTGGAAAGTAGCCATCATACGCCCATTGCCCAAAAACACTAATCCATCAGAGCTAAGGGACTTGAGACCTATTAGTATATTGCCGTGTATATCTAAAATAATAGAAAAAATTGTGTGCACACAACTTAATGAGTACATTGTAAGCAACTGTATCTTACCGGATGTGCAGTCAGGCTTTAGGAGGGGGCGTAGTACAGCCACAGCCCTGCTACATGTCACGGATGATATACTTAGCGCGCAAGATAAAGGCTTGTGTACACTGCTCGTACTGCTCGATTTTTCTCGGGCATTCGACTGCATACATGTAGATTTGTTGCTATCAAAGTTGAGTTATTACGGATTTGATAGTAGTGCACTGCGATGGTTCCATAGTTATCTCACTGGAAGGTTTCAATATGTTAAGTTAAGCTCAAGTGATGGATCAGTCAAGATGTCAGAAAAAATGGCCGTCTCCAGAGGCGTCCCACAGGGATCAATACTCGGCCCGATCCTGTTTATCTTGTACACTGCAGATATGGGAACACGCATTACACACTGCAAGTATCATATGTATGCAGACGACACGCAGATATATATATCTTGTAGGCCTTCTGACATTGACAGCGCTATACAAAAAATAAATATGGATCTTGCAAGCATTGCATCGTGGGCTTTAGAGAATGGCTTAATGCTCAATGCCGCTAAAACAAAATATTTAATATTTGGCACCAAAAAACAGCTCAACAGCATCAGGCCTACCAGAGATGTAATGTTGTCAGGGGAGCCCATTGAGAGAGTCTATGAGGCTCGAAATCTAGGTTTAATTATGGACAGCTCACTAAGGTATGAAAAGCATGTTACTGAGTCTGTTAGAAACTGTTTCTACCGGTTAAAATTATTATATAACATAAGACCATTTATCAATGAATCTCTGCGCACTCAGTTAGTCGAAGTACTTGTTCTGTCGAAACTAAATTACATGGACTTAGTGTATGGTTCTTGTCTCCTAGCAAAAACGAAACGACTCATTCAGCGGGTACAAAATGCGTGTGCTCGTTACTGCTTCAATATCCCACCAAGAGCCCATGTAACTCCGTTTTTGAATGATCATAACATTCTTAAAATGTTGCACCGTCGCAAACTTCATCTGGCTTGTCTTCTTTTTGGTACGATTAAATACAAATCTCCGTCATATCTTTTTGAGAAGCTATCATGGATGTCCACTCGTAGATCGTTAGGGGCTCGTAACTGCAGTGTTCAACTGGTGACGCCTCGACACACCTCAGCAGCATTTCGTGGTAGTTTTAAGTACTTGGCCAGTCGCTGCTGGAACAACATTCCTCCTCCCCTCAGGAACCTGCAAATTAGTATCAAATCTTTTAAAACCAAACTTCAGTTATGTATACTTCAGCACCAGCGGCAGCAGGAAGCTTTCCGAAATGACACAAGTTTTTTGTGTTCTTAATCAATACTTTCAAGTAACTGTGTTAAGTGCTTGCTACAATTTGTACAAATGAGCAAGCCAATTAATTAGTTAATTAGGTAGTAAAAGGCATACCTGTTTTATGTCCTTTCTTTACAGACACAGCCAAAGCGCACTTGTTGATCTCGTGTCCGCGTTTTCGCAATTTATTGCCGCATCGTAACTTGTGGGTATAATTGTTGTAACCCAATCGTCACTTATATAGGTGATAACTGTATGCATATTGTTTCTTGGCACTTCGGAGCACACACGCTTCGGCAACGTAAACGCTTTTGTAACAAAGAACTTAATCAATGTATTATTGCACTTATTTTTCCGTGTAACGAGTTAACGTTATGCTTGTTCCATGTAGTTATTACTTTTTTAGCAGATTGAACTGTTTGAAATGTAGAATTGTAATTTTATATCAATCGTGAAACGTGCAACATGGTTTTCGTTTTCTCAGTTCTCAAATGTCATATGAATGTCATCATGACACCTAACCCATCGTGCAGCGCGCAGGCGCAACAAGATGGCGTCGACCCAAGAATGACAAATGGGCGCGTTCAAGTTATATTAAGGCCGTGTTGCACGTTTGCGTCCGTGGCCCACAAATGGTGTCGCCGGAAGACCAGCGCTGACTGTATGGTTAGCATTATGCTGAGGCGGGACCATTTCGTGGTAAACGATAATTTTTATATTATGTTTTAATAATTAAATGTTTGTATTTTTAATACCTATTGTAATTTACCACGAATAAACGATTTCTATTCTATTCTATTCTATTCTATTCTATTCTATTCTATTCTTGAAGCTTCTGACGATAGGGCCATCGTAAAAAAACTTCGTTTGTTCGTTTATTTTTAGACGGTAAAGCGAATTTTTCACTAAAAAAGGCAGCAAATTTTAAATATATATAGGGGCGAAGATTAATCATCCTTATTTAAAAAATATTTTAAGCGGGAACCCGCTTAAAATATTTTTAAATATGTATGAGTCTCACGGGAGTTTTATAATTAATCATCCCATATAAAATTTGAGTTTCGCGCCTTTTTTTAGTGAAAAGATTGGCTTGACCGTCTATATATTTCGATGTTCGCGGTAAGCCCTCTGATAAAAATAGTATCTGTAATAGTAACAGTATTTTCGCTTGAACGGGTAACTAACAAATGAATTTAAGCAAAGCGCTATAGTATGATCACGATAGGCGAAAGTGTAGTATTCAAAATGATCAATTAAGTATAACCTAGTAATTTTCAATCAAAGTCATAGATATCACCCTGTATAAGTTTTATTGTCATTAGTAAGTCTTAGAAAATCAATTAGAGTCGTAATATATTTGCTTATGTAGTTACAAAAGTATTATTTCTCATCATTCCCATGATATATTATTTTGTGATAATTTGCAAAACATATTTTTAATCATTGTTTATTATTTATTTTTACTACTTACTATTGTAATGTTCTTTGAAATGACAGTCAGCAAGAAAAAGTTCATAGATTAAAATACTATTGATATGGTCGATTGAATAAACATGCCTTATTCTTCTAAAAATTATAAAATGAGCAATTCCCGAAAAGTCAACTATGTCACAGTGACGTTATAAATTAGATTGTATGAAATCTCTTACTGCTTGTCATTTTGACATGGTTGTAGATTGTAGAGTGGCCTAGGGTTCCAATTGGTTGACGTACATTTGGATCACGTCTCTGATTTTGATAAAAATTGGTAGGCTGATAGACTCCATGATGCCGAGAATGATCCACTAGGTTTCCTAAAATGTCCTAGGTAGTGTGTATGAAATCATCCTTTTTGTTACCAGATTTCTATACATTTTCGGTAACAAAAAAGGAAAGTTTCATACAAACAACCTAGGACATTTTGGGATACCTAGTGGATCTTGCTCAGCATCATGGATTCTATCAGCCTACCAATTTTTTTTATCAAAATCGGAGACGTGATCCAAATGTACAAACTTTTAGGGAATCGCTGAAATACGTTACAATTATAATAAATTTTATGACATGAAAAATTATTTTACTTTGCTCTTTTTTCTTGCCGACTGTATTTATGGTTTGTATGTGATGTCTTCCACTTCTCTTGTCTGTGGTTTGTTTCACTTTAAAAATGTGCACACTTTTGGTTGATGTTCATTTGACAGGGACAAAACTTACGGATTGTACAGTCAACAACACAGCTGTGTATACAGACAAAGTGCCAAAAATATCTATACAGAACTTTATTACCTGTACATAAAGGTGTGTATACATATTTTTGGCACTTTGTCTGTATACACAGATGTGTTGTTGACTGTACCTGAAACGGGGTATGTAGTCAAATGCACAAACGCTTACGATAATATCATTAACATTATCGTTGTTAGCTATCTCTATCGCTCTTCTGTATACATTTCGATTGGCGCCTAGCGTCAACGATTGTCATTTTGGCTAAGCCGGTAGATGGCGCTATACGACGTATATGCGCTACAGTTTCAGCTAAAACTATAACTAAACCGGGTAAATCAGAAGTCTATTTTTAATTCCCTGTGTTTGTAATGTTCGTTGTAGACTTGAGCATTATATTTTTCGTCAGTCGCGAGCGACATCTAGCGTCAAGTAGCGGTACTGATAAATCCGCTACTTGACGCTAGATGTCGTTTATGAAAATAATAGGCAGTAAAATAAGACTATGAAACCAAAACCTTGTTTCTCACTTTTTCGTCTGCTGCGGTCTGGCAGTCTGGCCTAGCGTATCGTGCCCGATTTTGCCGAGTAGTGACCCTGCCTTCTAAGCCGCGGTCCCGGGTTCGAATCCCGGTAAGGGCATTTATTTGTGTGATGAGCACAGATATTTGTTCTTGAGTCATGGATGTTTTCTATTTATATAAGTATCGTTGTCTTGAGTACCCACAACACAAACCTTCCTGAGCATACCGTTGGACTCAGTCAATCTGTGTAAGAATGTCCTATAATATTTATATTTATTCATATTAGCGAGTCTGTAACAGTATGTATCGTTTTGTTAGAGGTATAAATTATTAGCACGTTGGCTACGCACCCTGGAGGCATCAACCGAAAGTGTGCCATTCCTACACAGTAGGGTCGATTATCGCCTGTATACGCGAAGATTACCGCATAGAATGTCAGTATTAGAATGAATTTCATTTGTCACGTTGTTGAGTCGCAAAATAATTGTAAATGAAGTGTTGATATTTATAAATAAAATGCACTTTTAGATAATGTCGTCTTTTATTTAATTGTTCGAATGCATACCTATTATGCCTACCTGCAGTATCGATCCAGAGGCCGTGAGTTCTAGTCTCACCCGAGGTAGACATTTTCCACTTTTAATTTTGAGCAAAGATATGTTACCTGGAGGGCGTTTTTTGAGTCACGCATACGGGATTTTGTCACTAAAATACCGGTTGAAAACGGTGACTTGCTTATTATTTTCAGTGTCAATTTTTTTAATTCGAACGCGTGACTCAAAAATCGGCCCGCAGTTCTAAAAAAAATATTTTTCAGATACCTCTATGTATATGATAAATGGGCCCTAAATTGCCCTAATTTTTATTCTGACAAACCCAGTTTGGCAATTCTCGCAACAGGGGTGAAATAAAAAAATGTGTATGGGAGATCGAGCCTTCGTGGCCAAATCTTTCAAAATTACCTTCTTTACTGACAAAGCTAGTATAGTCAGAAATTTAAAGAGTGACAGGCGGTTAAAGTAGCGCCAGCTTATGTGATAAATGTCAGCTTCCTCAATCAGTGCCATTGCCATCCACCCGCTCTCGGTTACCTCACAGTTACCGCCTGTCAAAAACCAGTCAACCTGTCATATCTCTTTTTTAACTATAAAACTTCCGTGAGACTTAACATTTAAAAATATCCCCCCCTCCGCCCGCCCTCAGCAGCCGCGCACGCAGTATGCGTCGCGCTCTCGACATGTAAAGACGGGGTCGCTACTCTTGAAAAAGATCCTCGAAAATGGATCGAAACATGTCGAACGCTATATCGACTTAACACGTATGGTACGCGTTTACCTATACGGATAGACTGTGTGCGTAGGAACGCGCTTTCTTTCGTATATTTGATCAGCTGATCGCCATTGTCCCAGGTGTGGTTGAAGTAAATAAAAGCCAATATAAATACTTGAAACAATTTACTAATACAACTAAGTTCATTAACATTATCCTAGTTAATCCACGTAGCACCAAATACCGTACCATTGAGCGCACACAATAAATAACACTGTCATGAAAAAAAAAACTTTTGGTGCTTGCACACGGTGCAAAGACGAGGAGTGCACTATCAAAAAAAAATTACTAGGACTAATATTATACTTTTGGATAAGATTAATGCTGCATGGCATAATGTCTCAAGTATTAGTTACATGCTCCATGTGCAAGCACCATTAACACTTTCGCAACCAAGAACCCGCCTAGTGGGCACTCGTAAACTTTTCTCAGACGCCTGAGAACTCGCCCAGCGGGTTCTCGCCATACATGCTGGCGGCATTTTTTGTCTGGTAGTGAATGTGTTAGCATATGAGAAATATTATTAACCTAACAATTAAAACAAGAAGAGTACGAGTTATCAGATAATTTGGAACGGCCAAGGACTTCAAAATATCTGAACACACGAGGTAATTTTTCTTCCCTCACATATGTAAAGGGTTCGAAACGTCGGTATGTATAAATTGATTAAACGCATAAAATACGTTTCCATAGTTTAATTTCAAGTGTAATAATTATCACTCTGAAGAAGACAATAGTAAGAGGGGTGTGTAGATATTTTTGACTACCTTATCCGTTCAGATATATATGATGGCGACTGTACAAAATACTAACATCCTTTTTACATATTAAAGCTTGCGTCTTGTTATTGGCTGTGCGCATGGCTGAATTTGACTGCTGCCATTTGTCAAATATTAATGGGCGCGCAGCCTGTGTCTATCCATCTCAGAAAGGTCATTAGTACTTACGCTTCAAGTTAAAACAATAAAGTGTTACTAAATGAACATTCTCAAATTTTTAGACTTTTGCTACCGAACCCGCCTGGTAGGCACTCGTGAACTTTGCTCAGATAGTGACAACCCGCTAGGCGGGTTCTCGCCATACAAGCGGGCGGTTATAGATAACTTCCGGTTTCTGACAAAGTGTGGCATTTTTTGGCTGATATTGAATGTATTATCAGAATCTGAAATAAACGTATTAATGGCAGATATAGCTATGGACCCTTCAGATAAAGAAAGCTACAAATATAAGCTAGGTAAAGCCTGACCTTATATAAGACCACGCGCCATATTGCGGAATTTCATTAGAACCATTTTCTACATACTATACTGAGCTGTCACCCCATACACCAGAATAACAGCGCCCTCCTGACAATAGTCATAATATTATGTTATATTTCTGGTCAGACTTTAATAAAAGTGAACGGGCTCAATGAGGTATAAATAACATTTATTACCCGTTATTGTGGCTACAATTATGTTTTAAGTTTACTACCGAAATGCGGGATCTAGAGAGATGACGTCACGTCTGTATCTTTAGATATTTAAATAAATGTAAACTAAATGTACCCTCAAAAGGCTCCTTAAGCCAGTTGAGGGTAAATCAAAACATTAAACGACCAAATAAGGAAGTTAAAAACAGCGACAGTGACACTTGGTTTTGTATTTGGTTGGTTAACACTTTCGCAATCAAGAACCCGCCTGGTGGGCAATCGTGAACTTTGCTCAGATGCCGGAGAACCCGCTGGGCGGGTTCTCGCCAAACAAACGGGCGGTTATAAATTACGACCGGTTGTTTACGTAGTGCCTGAGTGTTAGTGAACGTGTTAACCGACATATATTGTAACTACCCGAAAATGTATAAATGATTTGTTAACGTTTTTTTAAGTACCTTAAAGTACAGAGTATAGTTAATGTACTTTATCAAACATTAGGAACATATGTATAAGCAAGAATTTACATGTAATTACAGCAAAAACGTTATATTTATCTATTGAACCCTTGGGGAATGTTTTACTGGGAATTAACTATACAAATACAGTGACGCCATACCTTATATTTTAGAAACTATAAAACAAATATTATACATAAGTTCAGGAACTTAAAATGAAGATAATAAATACATTTTGACAATCGTACAGTGAGCAGCAGTTTATTTTTAATGTTCTTACGTTCGTAATACATAGGTAATAGGCCCAAGATCTATAAAAAAAAAATAGTTTCCTGTATCCTCTAACAATGCAACCAAGAACCCACCTGGGGCCCATTTCTCGAACGATATTAGGCTAATAATATTAGTCCACGAACTGTCAAATCCTATATATGGGTTGCCATGACAACACACTAATATTATTAGACTAATATCTTTCGAGTAATGGGCCCCTCGTGAACTTTGTTTAGATGCCGGACAATCCCCTGGGCGGGTTGATAACTTCCGATTTCTGACGTAGTGCGCCATTTTTAGGGTTCCGTAGTCAACTAGGAACCCTTATAGTTTCGCCATGTCTGTCTGTCTGTCCGTCCGTCCGTCCGTCCGTCCGCGGATAATCTCAGTAACCGTTAGCACTAGACAGCTGAAATTTGGTACCAATATGTATATCAATCACGCCAACAAAGTGCAAAAATAAAAAATGGAAATAATGTTTAATTAGGGTACCCCCCCTACATGTAAAACATGTGATATATTGTTGGATAGGTATTTAAAAATGTATAAGGGTTTATTAAGATCGTTTTTTGATAATATTAATATTTTCGGAAATAATCGCTCCTAAAGGAAAAAAAAGTGCGTCCCCCCCCTCCCTCTAACTTTTGAACCATATGTTTAAAAATATGAAAAAAATCACAAAAGTAGAACTTTATACAGACTTTCTAGGAAAATTGTTTTGAACTTGATAGGTTCAGTAGTTTTTGAGAAAAATACGGAACCCTACACTGAGCGTGGCCCGACACGCTCTTGGCCGGTTTTATTTGTCTTGTAGTCAACGCGTCTATGTCATATTTTCAATTTATTTTTATTCTAATGCTATTTTTTATTTTGTTCATTATAATGGACGAGTGGCGGAAAACAGGGGAGGCCTTTGCCCAGCAGTGGGACACATTGCTATAAAAAAAAACCGGCCAAGAGCGTGTCGGGCCACGCTCAGTGTAGGGTTCCGTAGTTTTCCGTATTTTTCTAAAAAAACTACTAAACCTATCAAGTTCAAAACAATTTTCCTAGAAAGTATTTATAAAGTTCTACTTTTGTGATTTTTTTCATATTTTTTAAACATATGGTTCAAAAGTTAGAGGGGGGGGGACGCACTTTTTTTTCCTTTAAGAGCGATTATTTCCGAAAATATTAATATTATCAAAAAACGATCTTAGAAAACCCTTATTCATTTTTAAATACCTATCCAACAATATATCACACGTTGGGGTTGGATTGAAAAAAAATATCAGCCCCCACTTTACATGTAGGGGGGGTACCCTAATAAAACATTTTTTTCCATTTTTTATTTTTGCTCTTTGTTGGCGTGATTGATTTACATATTGGTACCAAATTTCAGCTTTCTAGTGCTAACGGTTACTGAGATTATCCGCGGACGGACGGACGGACGGACGGACGGACAGACAGACATGGCGAAACTATAAGGGTTCCTAGTTGACTACGGAACCCTAAAAATGGACTCTGGGATCCATGAGGCTGACAATACTTTTATGGTGTAATATCTGTGCTAATATTAATATTTGCTGCTAACTGTACAAATGTTTTCTGGAAGACATTACGTGACAAGATTTCAACGCATTTGCACATGGTTCTTACAATTTAAACACGACATTAAATTTATACATTCGTCTCTATCGCTGGTATACGAACGAAAGAGACGAAGATATTTTCGATGTTCCCATTGTTCTGAACCTCGAATATTTACATACATAGGCAAGTTCTAAAAATGGAAAAGTACTAAAAACTATGCCATTACTATCTTGATGTAAGCAATTTAATTGAAATCACGTTTAGAATAATTTGTTCGAGATTTAAATGAGGGATAACCAAAAATAATTCTATTTACAAGATTTTTTATCAAAACACAACTCATATTTACCACCATAATTTTAATATTTTGAGCTAAGCGTGATCGAAATCCGGCAACCTTCAAAGCAAGGGTGAACAGGCATCTTCTGGGCGAGCTCACTCCATCGTAGGCCACGTCTTTGCCTTTTGCTAGTCTGTGGTCAAGAGTAAGCCCATTTATAATAAAAAAAGATCCGTTTTATAAATTGTGATATCTCAAAAGATATAATTAACTGAAAAAAGCCTTTTGTTTGGCATGACGGGTAATATATTATACAGATATACTCTAGCAAGTAATTTCTTTCAGTAGAAAAAAACTTGTTAAATAAAATACCGTAGGCA
This sequence comes from Leguminivora glycinivorella, assembly GCF_023078275.1. Classification (NCBI taxonomy): domain Eukaryota; kingdom Metazoa; phylum Arthropoda; class Insecta; order Lepidoptera; family Tortricidae; genus Leguminivora; species Leguminivora glycinivorella. The sequence continues at coordinate 16,400,906 of NC_062989.1, read as the reverse complement.
TAAAGGATATGGGAGCACAAGGGAGCACTTGTGTGTTTGCCAGAGTATATTAATGAACGAATGGATATTATATTATAGTATAAGTAGAAGCTGCCTAGTAACGCTCTTTATTCAACCCGTAGTTGAAACTCAGGTGGGTATTAAATTAACTAAAAAACATTAATACTAAGGGCCAGTTGCATCAACCACATTTGACAGACACATCATCGTCACGCAGCAGAGGTCTATGGACCTTCCCATACAAACAAATTTAACGAATGCTTTAACGGTCACGGACGGTTTGGTGCAACCGGCCCTAAGTGATGCCAAATTTTATCCACAAAATGCCCGTAATAGTTAAATTATTCTATCTCTTTCTGATAAAGATAGATGAAGCTTAACAGACAAGGATACGAGGTTTTGTGAGTAGAGACGTATACATACATTACTTAACAGTTAATGAGTTATATTGCAATATCTTTCTAATCTCCACCATAAAATAAAAGCCGATAATTTGATATAGGCGAGGAAATACCCGCATAGTTTATTATCTTTTCCTGTCATATCCTTTTTTGATCATACGAAATAGAAGAAAATGCAACGCTATTCAAATTAAAAGCGGTCCGATGGGCCTCACAAGGTTTTTTTTTAAATAGCTCAGGTATCGCATAGGCATCTTATTTTAGTTGACTATAAAACATCCATGGAATTTTGGCATGAGAATTTAATAAAATTAAAATCTGGCATCACTTGGAATCAGCACATGTACTCGTAAAAACATACATAATTATAATAAATAACTAATTATAAACATATGATTAAAATAAACAATAAATAATGCTAAATAAAGCATTGGTTCATGTATTTCATGATTCATATTTTCATGGACTTTATTAATTTTTCTTTAAACCCAAGAAACATTTTTTTTCAAAACTGGTGTATTGATAAATTATAATAAATACACATTTTAGTTGAAGAACAAAATAGGTCACTATTTAATCCATGCAATGAGTCCTGTTTTATTTGCTCGCGTTTGTACGCTAAAATGTGCACTATGACCAAATCAATTATTTTAAATGACATGTTCCCACGACAAAATTAATTATTTTAAGTGACTTCATATTCGATTCATTCTTAGGAATGTTTTCAAAAAGACACTTATAACATTAGAGCATATGAAAATTGTAAATTGCATTTTTTTATTTACTACAGATATAAATGTTAAGTAAATGTAATACTGAATTATGTTAAATTGAACTGAATTAATAACTGACATTTATCAAAATTATTACATACTCTAATGTTATAAGTAACTTTTTAGAATTATTTCAAACTTTACATTCATATTTTATAAATTAATAACCTTCAATTACTGACAGATCTATGTGCGTTCAAAATACTGTACGTAGGAGGTATTTTGTATGGAAAATCTTTTGCACTGTCATACAGTGATCTGTTAATGAAAATTAAACTATATTTAATATCAATATAGGTTTGATTTAAATAAAACAGAATTGGTCAAAAAAATTATCTTAATATTGTCTTTTTATCATTATAAACATTATAATAGACCACAACACAATCTGAACTTTTTAAATCTTTACTTGTGCTTTTCTTAATTGTTCCTATTCTCTTAAATTTTCACTCGTTATCTGACAATGACAATTTTCATACACCTCAGGTCCCTGTTTCACCAACTTTACAACTGAGACTGACAATTTGCCTGTTAATTTCTAGACACAGAAATAAATAAAAGTACTATGAGTTGTCAATATCATCCAACAATTATCACCATTTTCAGTGGTGAAATAGGGACCGGAAGTGATACGAAGCTAAATGTTCACAATAAAAATTTGGCCGTTGACAGTATCCATACGACAATTGGACGTAGTTACGCAGAAACGTTCCAATCCACATGAAATTGTCATTAAGTTTTAGACCTTGTATGAAAAACAAGTCTTTCATTTCAATGACTATTTCAGATGGATTGGAACGTTTCTGCGTAACTACGTCCAATTGTCAAATAAAAATGGCCAGGTTTTCATACAATAATTGCGTTAAACGCCATACATTTAAACATCATTACATTTGGTGCTTCAAAAGCCACTAATGTGTTTCCACAAACATATCGTCCATTCAAGTATCTTAAGTAGACCACTACTTATTAAAAAATATCCGTCTGTCCATCACCATCACACTATAAAACACTTTATAAACCTAATAGTCCATAATTCTCTTTGTCTTTGCAACATCCGATCCTTGTAAGGCAATAATCTTGTAAACCGCTCTTGGTATCGAAGCGACTAATATATCTTTCTATGCATTAGCATATAATATATTAGTTTAAAAACCCAGCAAGATACTATTTATCCACGTTTCTTGTACGTTAGGAGCTTGTATTTTTCCTGAGAGCACGCAGACATTTTTATCTTGTATTGATACTGCTTCCATCGCTTCCATTAGACCAAGAGCAGACATAGAAAGGACACACAGTTGTAAATGGACGCTCTTATTGCGCAATACACGCGCATCATTTCCATGTCTGTGTACATGCGAACGACGGAGTTGCGTCATCACGCACGCACACAACGACATTTGTATGGTGTGTTGCGTTGTACCAGCGTAGCGTGATAGTCCCAGGAAAAATCATAGTAAACTTTCTTTGCTTCTTTCGGACACTCCTGAAATAGAGAGAATAGAAGTATTAGTATAGTAGTGCAATTCCCGTTTAGTTTGTACATTTGGATCAGGTCTTCGATTTGAATAAAAATTGGTAGGCTGATAGAGACCATGATGCTGAACAAGATCCATTAGGTTTCCCAAAATGTCCTATGTAGTTTGTATGAAACCTTCCTTTTTTGTTACCAGATTTCTATACATTTTCGGTAACAAAAAAGGAAAGTTTCATACAATCGACCTAGGACATTTTGGGAAACCTAGTGAATCTTGTTCAGCATCATGGACTCTATCAGCCTACCAATTTTTATCCAAATCGGAGACGTGATCGAAATGTACAAACTATGGCAAGACCAATTTAGTTGAAATACGACCGATACGACCTTCAAACCTTCAAGAAAAGAGCGTACACCCATCTGAAAGGCCGGCAACGCACCTCCAACACTTCTGGTGTTTCGGGTGTAACCTTCAACCTTCAAATCAAGAGTGAACAGGCATCTTCTGGGCGAGCTCAGTCCATCGTAGGCCACGTCTTTGCCTTTGGCTAGTCTGTGGCCAAGAGTAAGCCCATTTATAATAAAAAAAAGATTGTTTACCCATCCCATAAAAAATTGGTTTCCTAGATAGTGTCAGGAATAAAGGATCAGGATGCAGTCGTACAGTAGACACAGCCAGTCATTACCGTTAGCCGCGCTCCCTGTGTCACATCTCGAGCTGCACGCCGGGGCCGCCGAGGCAGGTCTCGGTGACGCGGAACCCGTTCTCCAGCAGCTGCCCCGTCAGACCATCTACTGTGCTGCGCGGGGTTGAAGGCGGGATCAGGATCATTGCGTAGCTGTGGGAGGGATAAAAGTGATAAGTAAAATTGCACGGTATTTTCTAAAAAAAAAGTCAAAAACATTTATACAGGGGAACAGAGGCACTTTTACATGTCAACATTATACTAAATACTTAATATGAATTAAACTAAATTAGAAATCTACTTGCTGAATCTTCTATTCTAGAATTATATTTATTTATTAAAAGTTTATTGCACAAAATATACATAAAAATGTAGAAATGGCGGACTTAATGCCAAAAGGCATTATTTTATGTTATAATTCCATACCATAAGTACTACAGTATGTCTTTTTTTCAACTAATTTATTTGCGCGAAATCAGTACGATTCTTAACTAGGGTGACTGCTAAATGTCTAAGAAATTTTATTTGTTGTAATTTCCCTTTCTTTGCGATTACATTTTGGTGCCGTGACCAGGATACAGACAGAAAGGAAGAAAAGAATTATTATAACAGTTTCTGAAAAATCATTTCATCAATATTTTCCAAAGCATGAATTGAGATGATAGCAAAACCTTAGAGCTATTCCAATACACGACTAGTGGAGAAAGACTAAAGAAAAATATTGCGTAAGTACTTACCCCCCGCCGCCAGCGCCCGTGAGCTTGCACGCGAGGTTCCGCGCCTTCGCCTGGCTCCTGATAGCTTCCAAGGCCGGGTGCGACACGCCCAACGCCGCCAAAAGACAGTGGTTCATGTCCCACAGTTCCTAAAACATTTATGGTACATTTTAGCATAACACGAAAGGTGGACTAGCAGGGTAACGAAATGGAAGGGCCCACAAGGCAAACGTCGTAAAGCAAGACCGCACACGAGATGGGAAGACGAGATAAGACAAATGGCTGGGCCCTGCTGGTCACACATAGCGCAGGATAGAGACAAATGGAGCTCTTTAGAGGAGGCCTTCACCTTCACCTGAGGAGGGGTTCGTGCATATCAAAGATATCTACATAGCTAAGATACACAACACGACAACATTTACCATAATATATATATATATACTTTTTTCTTCTCTTATGTTTAACAAAAATTGTAACGAACTTGCATGAAATAAAAGGCTTTTTATTTTATTTTATTATTATTAGCATAACACTATAAGCAGGTGTATTCAAGTCAAGAGTGAATAGGCTATTACTGAACCAGTGAGCTACAACTCGACCTTGTCGTCACTTTCCATCAGGTGCGACTAAGGTCAATCACTGGCCAGTTTATAATAATAAAAAAAAGTATGGGGAAATTGGGTAATCAACATACGTGTGTTACAACCACGTAATTCTGAAATTACGACTTCAGTGGTTAATGTAACATCTTGTATATTGTAATTATATCTTTCAGGTAACTCAACCAGCCGGCGTATCATGCTTTCAATTTTATCACTTATCCACGTGGATAAGACACCTGTCACTCTCACACTGACATACTTGCCAGAACGTGACGGATGCTTTATCCACGCAGATAAGTGATAAAATTGGAAGCATGATACGCCGGCAGGCAGACAACCATGGTCGCGCGATAAATGATAAAATTGATAAAACATCAAGCCGTCCCTATAGTGCTATTTGTGAGATAGAGACGGCCTGACGTTTTATCATTTATCGCGCGACCATGCTTAATACGCCTGCACGGGAAGCATGGTCGCGCGATAGACGATAAAGTAGCAGGCCGTCCCTATCGCACTATTTGTAAGTGCGATAGGGACGGCCTGATATAATTTGACATTATGAATAGGCATGGGAAAAGTATATTGTACAAAGTAAACTTACTCCTAAGTGTTGATAATCCGCGTCCGTATCTCCTGGACACTTGCCACCGGCGAGTTTTTCCAAAACCTGTAACAGATTAGATACAGTCATGATTAAATGTTTTTATAAGCCAGTTATTAAAATGGAAGTTCGACTGTATGCTTAGGCCGTTTTCACATTATCCGATCCGATATCGGATGTCGGAAGGATTTCAATAGAAAAAATCCAAGATGGCGCCTGTAATGTATGGGATATCGGTCGAAAACGCACTTACGCAGTGTTCCAGTATTTTGATCATATTGCCATGAAATACAGTGATAACTTGGAGAAGTTGGTAGTCATTTGTAAGTTAAACCACATAATATATAATAGTACAAGTACAGAAGGTGAGAAGGCTCACTCCTTTGTTGTTCACAAAATGTCGCCATTCTAAATTCTTACCTACATTGACAAACGGACCGCACGCGAGCAGCCGACATTGAATTCTATTGCGCCGCGTGAAGGTCGTCACCAGTGAACGGGCCGCGAACTCGCGGCCGCCGGCATGTACTTGTAGCGCGGCGATAGAATCGCGGAGTGAGAGGTTATTTTACATTTGACAGACAGAAGAGGCCATCTTGTCATTAAGTCCTACGGTCTGTATCTAAAAGTATACCAGGCTGCCATAACACTCTGAGTGGTAGTGTGCGCGTCCAAAGCGTTCATCACATGGTCCACAGCCGCTGATACATACATAGCTCATTCGACAGTTGACAGAAGGGGTAACAAAGAGCCTTCTACCTGCATCAGGTACCAGGCTACCATAGGACACTGGGAGTTACCTGAGTGGCAGTGTGCGCGATGTCATCCAAAGCGTTCATGTCCACAGCCGCTGTTTCTCTGCCGGACGCAAGCCTTGCACCTGAATCTAAGGCCGTTTTCACATTATCCGATCCGATATCGGATGTAGGATGTCGGTCCAACATCCGATATCGGATCGGATAATGTGAAAACGGCCTAAAAGTACCAGGCTACCAGAAGACAACAGGAGCTACTAGTTACCTGCGTGGCAGTGTGCGCGATGTCATCCAAAGCGTTCATCACATGGTCCACGGCCGCCGTATTCCTCTGCCGTATGCCCGCCACTTTGACTAGCAGGGCGTGAGTTTCGCGGTTCACGCGCGAATCCACGAGGAGCACTCGCAAGTTCAGCCGAATGTCGAGGTGACGGGGCTTGGTTCCTTTCTTGAAGGAGACTATGGAGCCGAATGTGCAGGTCTCGTTATCTATGCCTGAAAAAAGTAAAAAAAGAAGTTATATACTTACTCTGTCAAACAAGTCTGTCAGTAAATAAGAACAAAGAAAACTATAGGTATCCTTTTCTCTAGCACCCTAAAGAAAAGGATGCATATAGTTTTCTTTGTTCTTATTTACTGACAATAGACAGAGAGTATTTACGAACTTTTCTCTTTTAAATAAGGGGTAAACGGGCACCTTCTGGGCAAGCTCACTCTATCGTAGGCTACGTCTTCGCCTCAGCTAGTATATGGCCATGATTAAGCCCATTTAGAAATAAAGTGGTAACGGGTTCAAAATTTTAGTTTATATGACATTTTAATCTTCTAATATGATGAGGAATATGCTCATGTCACACCGTGTACACTCGATCCTCTTCACTCAAAGATCTCCAAGTAAAGATACAATGTCAGGTCTACAGATTTACGAAGTTGTTATATACACTTGTTACATGTCCTTGCAAAGTAATAAATTGTTGTGCGTTTAATTGCATTACTGCACTGTATACCAGCAGTAATACATTTTATATTAGCACCTAATTCTTACTTCGTTTTAAAGCACTTATTGTATTGATTATAAAACATTTCTGGTTAAATAATTATCGATAATTGAATGATAATGATAAGAAGTAGTCGTAGAGTAAATCATCCATCAAATGTATGGATGCATTCAGAGAAATAAGTTCAAAAGCAAGTCAATTCATCGAATAATTCTTAACTGATTCGCATTTGACAGTGCAAGGTCAAGCTGGCCGGTTCAAGGTTCGAGCCCCGATGTGTGCCAAGGGCGTTTGCCAATTGCCTCGATGATTCTATATGCAAACCGGTGGACTAAATAAAATTTCGAGAGTTAAGCGGAGTTAATAAACTTTGAATTATTCCACGTTTGAATGATGCGTGAATTTTTACGCGTGATTTGTACAACGTCACTTTTCACAGATATTTTTGCGACAGGAGGCACAGGCGCCTGATGGTAAGCGATCACTAGCTGGCACCTATGGACACCCAAATCAAATTATTTTCTTAAATATTGTTTATATTTGTAAGTGTGTTTAGTAAAACGTCCCACTTTGTCGGTTAACATTAAGGCGAGATTTACTTGTATCTTTATATGAATAAACTGACAAAGCGGCTTTATATTAGCAATCGACAAAGTGAGGCGTTTTCCAGTGCACACTCACATTTGTTAATCCATTTATAAAAAATAAGAATGTGTGCAATTGCAACGTTGTTGACGTCTGTCTTTAAAATAATATTTGAACATATGTTACCTTACGAACAATTAACACTTATTCAACTTTAATTAGTTATTGGCTGATATCATATGTATGTATTTGTATAAGCCACATAATTAAATAAAACCAAATATGTAGGTATATTGCCTGACGTAAAAAGCAAATTTAATATTTACTAGCAAATGTCTATTTTGGCCTTCTTGATCAAGCTATTTTTCATGGAAAATGTAGATAACTAGGTATGCATTCTGATTGTCAAGTTTGCGTAAAGAGTGGTAAGTCTATTTTATAAATCGTAGAAACCTATAAATAATAGGTAACTTGACTATCACTACCGTAACCTCACTGCATTATAAATTCCTTAGGGCCACTTGCACCAACGAAAATCCAGAGGGTTAATCCACCACAGGAGGCTCGTAGTTGCCTTGCGCGCCTAACGCCATCAGTCTCAGTAAATCTCGCGAGGAAAACAATGAGGCAGAACTATCCATTCTATAGTTACAAGCCCACGTACCGTACAACGATTGAAAGTATGTCTAAATATAAACTCGACTCACCTGAAGGCGTCCCATGCATGATCCGCTCGCAGTTATACGCCCAGGCTGATATCGCTTCTGCCTCGCGCGGCTCAAAGTCGCCAGGAGGCTCATAGCTGCCTCGCGCTCGTAACGCCATCAGTCTCAGTAAGGCACCCGCGAGGCAAACTGCGAACGAGGCAGAACTGCCGGTCCCGGCGCCGATGGTCAGCTCGGAGCCCATTGAGATGTCCATGGATTTCACCTGGAGATAATAAATAAATAAATAAATATTGGGGGACACCTTACACGAATCAACCTAGCCCCAAACTAAGCAAAGCTTGTAATGTCATAATATGGGTGCTAGGCGACGATATACATAGAAAACATCCATGACTCAGGAACAAATATCTGTATTCATCACACAAATAAATGCCCTTACCGGGATTCGAACCCCCGACCACAGGCTCACTGCCGACTACGCCAGACCGGTCGTTGAGAAATGAACATTTTTTTTGTAGAGGCTACTTCATAGGGAACATGTCTATACTACTTGACGCATTTTCTAACTAGTTAGGTTAGGTAGTTTGCATCCTAGACATCACTAACATTTTTGCTCTGGAATCCCTTGATTTATTATAATTTAATGTCCGTCCTCGACGCTTTATTGACTTGTTTAGAATGAAAATACAATCTAATGCAAATGCATAAAAAGGATAAAGATTAAAGAGGAATTTATATTAATCAGAATGAGTACCTGTACAGCATAAGAATGAAGTAATATGCCTAGGAATTCCTTCAAATTATGATCATTTTCTATAATGTATGTTTTCTATATATTTTTTTACCTGTCGTGATTGTTTCACCGGATGGTGTGATCGGAAGATGAGCGCTGGAAGTCGCCAGAAATATGATGAGATTAGACCATTTCGTAGCACCTCCTTCTTGTTTATGTCTTCTTATTTGTAACATGTTTATTTTGTGTGTGTGTGTGTTAACGAATAAATGCATTCTATTATATTCTATTCTAACATAATATGTACGATGTAAGGATTGTTACAAGGGATAATAATAATAATAAAATACTTTATTGCACACTACAGAAGAAAAAGAAACATAATTCAGAACAGATACAACGTGGTAGGTAACAACAGGCGGTCTTATCGCTAAAACAGCGGTCTCTTACAGACAACCTTCAGATAGTCGAGTGGCGATCGGAATAAAATTTACGGGTGGTGCAAAGAAGAACAGAAGGCTAGTACCTAAATGTACAATATAATAAAATACATATACTACAAATATAAAAACTATGATAGACTACATATACTAATAAATACAACAATATATGAGATATAACTATGAAGACCATTTCAACGACCTGAAATTTCTTGGAAAACAGAAAGTTTATGAAGTAGACAAATAATGATCCTTCAACATTTTTTTAAAAATGGGTAATGAAGTTGCACGTCTAATATTAATGTAGCAAGGGATGTAGCTTACAACAAGTTATTAAGTAAATTTAACTTTTTTATCGATCCCCAAAACACGATAAGTACAAAGGACGATTTTAGTGTCAATTGGTTCTCGTTTAAACCCTTCAAGTCCAAAATAAAACAACACAATATTTACCTGCAAATTCGTACTCCCAAAAATCCCCGAGAACATATAAAGGAAGCTCCTCAAAGAATTCTTCTGGTTGTTCGGCAGCTCATCGAAATTCGGCTTGATCTGATGGAGGAACTCATTGACCTTCCTCAGGTGGTTGTCATGGTCGAGGTGTCCAGGTATCTTCCAGGAGAACTTGCCAGTGACGCCGTGGCAGAGCTGAGGGTTGAAGAGGGCCTTCACGGTCGGGGTGAGGGGAATGGTCTCTTGGAGACCGACGCAGGGGAGGTGGATGTACACCGCTGGTTCTCCGACCGTTTTTACTTCCTGAAAAACGAGGTGTATTAGAGATTGGTTGAGTGGTATGTGACCCCAAATGGAGCAGGCGCGCAAACACATTCAGTAGACTTATATTTACGGATTGAAATCGTGATTACCAGACATTGTACATTTTCTAGCAATTTCTGTGAAGCGTGGTAGAAATAAAGGAATTCATACATGTGTTTCCTAGGTAGATGATCAATTAAGGGTAATTTTACTCATATAAAAAAAAAAAAAAAACTATTCCAGCTGGCTTCGGACATTATATTCCTTTAAAGCGACAATGTTGCACCAAAATTGATGGTAAAATGTCTGGTGATTTTATATGCATTTTTTCGACGCAGTTACATCCCGACATCTTCAGTTTTTTACCCGTGACCATGATACGTAGAACTGCGTCGAAATGTCGGGAGCTTGACCAACATCAAAAAAGGTAATCATGCTCTAGGTATATCCCGGTCAATATAAGTCTAGTGAAACTAACCGCAAATCATTCAAAACACATTCGATGCCAACGCATGCTACGCGTTAAGAGCGCAGCTGAAACATGCAGAATTCCTTATATTAAAAAATCTAATATAAACAGTGAACCCGATAGTCGGGTCACTGGCACTGAGTGTGTTAAAAACGGCGTGACACTTTGCAAAAGCTATTGTGATATACTATACTAGTTTCCGTGGTTTTTTTTTCTTAGTTTAACTATAAAATGATTTAAATAGTTTACCAGCATTACAAAAATTAACATTAAAAAAAAAGTGATTATTACTTCAGCGTGTACTTATTTTGAAAAAAAAATGAAGAGAATAATGCTAATGTAACTTTATTAAACTTGAAGACAACATATTTATCTTACAATTTTTATTTTTAACCAAACTAAAAAAATATTAGGTGTTTAAAATATAACCCTTTTATAATTGTGTTTATAAGTACAAAACTATTGTTTTCTTTTTCTGTATGCGATTAATGATTATCAATGTGACTTATTGATAAATAATAACGGGACAAAAAACTGCATTGGAATCGCATCACAACATTCACAACCTCCGACAAAATATGCCCCTTATGCCCGCGCGCATTGCAAATGGATGAAAAACTCATACAACCCATACATACACAAATGATATGTTACTTATTTCATTAGGTACACATAGGGTTGCAAATAGAAAAAAAAACAAATGTTTTTTTTTCAGAATTTTGAAAAAAAAACATGAAAAAAAACCGAGCACCCTTGTTTTTTTCTAAATATGGTTTTTTTTTTCAGATGAACAAATAATTCGACAATAACGGTTTTTCGTGAGTTGTAACGTGCTTCAATAATAATAACGTACATTTTAATTCGATTAACATTCAGTATACAAACGTTTATTGGGAAATCCCCGATGCGGCGTGCAACGCGGAGAGGTGGTGGTGTTGCCAACAGTAAATAGTGATAACTACCAACTACAGATTTCGTAAATGTTACTTTTATAAGACCAGAAATTAAAATTATTTGATTAAATGTGTTTAATAGTAAAAAACCGTATAAAAGTATTAATTGCTTAAATTGCTTTGCAAATTTTGAGATTTCGTACTTTAGAAAAAAAACATGATCCAGAAAAAAAAACTGTTTTTTTTTCACGGTTTTTTTCATGTTTTTTTTTCAAGCCAGAAAAAAAAACGTTTTTTTGCAACCCTAGGTACACACAAATATAGCTAAAGGCTCTTTCATATCAAGCGAAAAAACACACAAATACACAGCTAATAAAGCAAAAGTAGCAGATGATGATATAATGCGATTGTAGCTGTGTTTGTCTGTCTGTTACCTCATCAACCTTAAACTACCGAACAGACTTTGAAAAATTTAGTTATGAACATGAAATTACACACATCGGCTCTCTTATTATGATCACAATTTTGACCAATTTGGTGCACTTGTATCATAATGCATATTAATGGGTATTTTCAGAATTTGGGACCCAAAGTTAGCGTAAGTCGTTAATAAAAATTAACTTACTGTCAGTTTTATGACGATAAATGATAATTAAGCATGAAATTTCAATAATATTGCTTTTGTGTTAATTCCATAAACTTTTTAAGGACATTTCAAATATTTTTTTTATTTTATTTAAACGCAATTGATTTTTGGAAGTTTTACAAAATGTTATGCTTCATTATTTTTACTTGAAATTAATCATTAAATTAGTCTAGTTAGGTACAAATAAATACATAAAAAAGAGAAAAAAATAAAACATGTGTAATAAATAAGATATCCTCATAATGGTTATTCTTACTGACTAAATTAAGTCACTTCTCTAGTTCTTATCTACTTCATCTAAAATAAAGCAAACCTAGAAGATTGCCAAGGTTTACAGATTAGAAGATAACTTAAAATAAATTGCAAAAACTACCTTCTCAGATCTTTTAGAAAAACTTTAGATGCAAAAATAGAACTTCTGATATATTTTAAGAGTTTGGCACAAGGTTTGGCATGATAATAATTAAGATATTTATGTATATATTATTTTAGTAGGTAACTCTTTTCCAGGCCGTGCCAATTTGTAAGGTTTCTCAAAAATTCCAGGTCTAATACTGTAAAAGGTCCAAAAATGACACACACCACTTATAAAACACTTTACTTTATTACCACCACTAGTTACTTAACACTATGTATAACACTCACATATTGCTTGACTGGTTTGAGAACTGATTTGGAACTGATGACACCTTGTTCCTCGGACCTTATATATGAATGCTAAAAAATCTTAACACCGCGATTCAGACTTGCGTGCTCGGAACAAAGAGACATCTATTGAGTACATTTTAAATTAATTTTCAATAACCAAAATAATGTTAATTGTACATAAATGCACATATTTTCATACTTAGGTTATTTCTAATATTTTTTGAAGTATTTTAGAGACATTTTTTACCTAAATAAACCAAATTAATATTACAAAATCGCTACCACTAATGCCATCTATTGGTGTACTGAACAAACTGTGAAATACATAAGAAATGTATGAAATAAAACTATACGGCGTCAACATACCGCCCACCAAGAACACAAGCAGTTTGTTCTTAACTCCGCCCACCATGGCATGATATAACAGATAAATACAAGGCAAGTGATTACATGAATACAACATTGACATGCCTATTACATTTATCTGAAACAATAAGGAATATGAAATTAGTTACTCGATACAAAATTGAAACAATTAGAACAATATTATTTGATAAAGATGCAATTTTAATAACAATAGACCGAAGGAGGGATTTTATTTTACACAAAACTGACTACTCGTGTGATGTTGTCCGTACCTGAACGTTTTTTATGCATTCCTCACAACCATCTAGATGCAAAATATTTAATCGTTTTTGAACAAAGCCACAACACCAATAGCTGACTCAGAAGTATGATGAGATTTCGCTGTCGTACGAAATTATTGACATTTAAATCACTAGAAGGTGGAGGTAATGGAACGTACTTTGGGATTCAGGTAGCTGGAATACTTACTACATGAAGGTGATGAGGATTGCTGTAGTAGAATAACTTCGGCCAGATAATAACTGGCGCTAGCCAAATAAACTCCAAGTTGCTTCCTATATTTCTAAAATAATGATGATTTACCATCAATCGTTGCTTGTTATTGTTCCAGGTTGCTTGTCTGAAGTTGTTAGAGGATCTATTTCTTGCCGAAGAAGAAGCATTGCCGTGGATGTGGGCAGCTGCTTTCTTGTACCTCTCTTTCAGCTGAGTTTCTTGTTTGGTTGCTGCAAAATTAAGTTTACCTTTGGCGCATCGTATATTTTCTTCGCGTAAAGGTAACTTGATTGAATACCTACCACTACACTCCCTGTTAGTAGCGGCAGCAAAAGTTTCTTCATGCTTCTTTTCTTCCTTAGTGTGTATTTTCTTCTTCTTCTTTGAATCTGGCGCAAAAAGATCAGCTTCGAGCTTCGAAGGCTTCCTCCGAACCTCGCTGTCAATGACATGAATGTGGTTAGCTCTGATCTTATTGTGTAATTCCGACTCACCTGAGTGAACCGGCCCGGAAATGATCCAGCCTAAGGAAGTTTTCTGAGCGATGGGTCCTCCTTGTGGAGCTTTGAATACACCGCTCATGAGTGTTTGACTATAAACTTCTCCACCAAGCAGCAAGTCGATTTGTCCCGGTTCATTGAATGTTGGATCTGCTAGACTTAAACTCGAGAGCTCGGACCAAGACTCAACATTGACTCGTTTCTCTGGAAGATTCAATGTGAGTTTGTTTAACACAAAAGCATTGATGCTTACCTTAAAATCAGAGTCTACGCGAGATGTGATTGTTAACTTCACCGACGAGTTAGAGCTCACGGAACTCTCCTCTTCATCTTCACATAGTCTTGTGATTGTGCTTTTGTTGGGAATCCTGGGCAGTCCGAGCAGATGAACCGCAGACTCTTTGATGAACGACTCTTCTGATCCTTGGTCGATAAAGCACCTGAGTGTTATGAGTTTACCAGATTTCGATGTGGCATTAACTAATGCTGTTGGTAGTAAAACCAACCTACGAGATGTCGAAAAATGGCTTTTGATTTTAGTGGTAGTGGATTCATCATTCGGCGATGAGTGAGATGTAGCTGTAGGTGCAACTACATTTGAGGCAGCTGAGTGATTTGTATTTTGAGTCTCCTGAGACTCAGCTGCTGGTGTGTTATTTCTGGAATGCAATAATGAATGATGTTTCTTTTGGCAAATTTGGCATCTAGACGATTGACGGCATGCATATACTGAGTGATGAGATCCTAGACAGTTAAAGCAAAGCTTGTGTGACTGGACAAAACCACGACGAGCATCAGTGTCAAGTTTAGCAAACTCTTTACAATGACTTATCTTATGGGCGTCAGAACAAAATGCACAAGATTGGGTTTTTACAACTGAAACATGATGCACCTTTACAGTAGAGCTAGAAGCTTGGTGAGCGTTGGTGCTGGGTCTGGAAAGCTTTGGGTCAATGAACTCCAATGCGCGAAAACGTGACTCTAAAAAAGCTTGAAATTGCTCATAAGTTGGAAGCTCATTGTTGGTTTCAATTGACTTCAGTTCCCATTGCTTTCGCGACTCAGCATCTAACTTTAAACACATTAGATGCACAATAATAACGTCCCAACTCTTAACATCGATGCCTAAGTTCTTCAGCGCTTGTAGACACTCGTTGGTTGTATCTAATAACTCCTTAAGAGCTGTAGCAGATTCAGTAGCCAAATTGCGTTGACTCAACAATCGTTTCAGGATGCAGTTTGATAAATATTTCTTGTTGTTGTACCGCTTGTCAAGTTGCTCCCAACTGGTGATGTAGTTATACTTGGTGATTGGAATGTGTCTCAACAACTGTTCAGCTTCGCCAGTTAAATGCCCTTTTAAGTAATGTAACTTCTGAACATCATCAAGATCCTTGTTATTATGAATCAACGAAACAAACATGTCCCGAAAACTCACCCATTCAGTATACTGGCCGGAGAACGTCGGTATTGTGATCTTGGGAAGTTTGATACGTTCTTCAACTTTAATGCTTGAAGTACCATACTCGGAGACTTGCATGCTTGACGGTGTGGATGATGAAGCTGGCTTGATGCTGCTGAGGATAGATTTGACAAGGCATTTGTAATTTATGTATGCTTCTTCACTGTCATCATATACATTATTCACAACATATGGGCTTTGGGTTAAAGCTTCCGATTCGCTATTCTGAATAATATGCGTATGTGTGCGTGAAAATTGCAACCATAATTCCTCTAATAATTCCAATCTAGTATTTAGATAATCAATAGAGTTGCGTCGTTCTTTGGGAGACTTTTTGAAGTTTTCAAAATCGCGAACAATTCTAGACTGCAAGTCATCCTGTATTTTGATAAGTTTCTCCATTGTGATATTTCTAAGTGTTTGACAACAAAAAATATTCTAAGTCCTGGCTACTGATCTGAATTTTCTAAGTCTCGACTCGATCGGATTGAATTTTTTCTAAGTCCTAGATTATACGATTGAAATTTACTAAGTCCAGTTTCATATGAAATTTTCTAAGTCCTCACTCAGTAATGAATAATAAAGTACTCACAATTGACCACTGGCACTCACACTTTGACCACTACTGACGTCACACGATGTACACGCCGCTGACGAAGTCACCCGATGACGCCGCTTACGAAGTCACCCGATGTCGCCGCTCCCGTGACGTCACACGATGTTGCCGCTGCCGATGACTCCGCTGTTGTGACGTCACACATGACGCCTGCTGCCGATGACGTCAGGCCGTGGTTGACGTCGAGTTGCTGCACCCGAACAGTGCCCTCTGCCGTCGAGCACTAGAACCGAATAGCCATCTATCCGGCTCGAAGGACCATGTAAAAGGTCCAAAAATGACACACACCACTTATAAAACACTTTACTTTATTACCACCACTAGTTACTTAACACTATGTATAACACTCACATATTGCTTGACTGGTTTGAGAACTGATTTGGAACTGATGACACCTTGTTCCTCGGACCTTATATATGAATGCTAAAAAATCTTAACACCGCGATTCAGACTTGCGTGCTCGGAACAAAGAGACATCTATTGAGTACATTTTAAATTAATTTTCAATAACCAAAATAATGTTAATTGTACATAAATGCACATATTTTCATACTTAGGTTATTTCTAATATTTTTTGAAGTATTTTAGAGACATTTTTTACCTAAATAAACCAAATTAATATTACAAAATCGCTACCACTAATGCCATCTATTGGTGTACTGAACAAACTGTGAAATACATAAGAAATGTATGAAATAAAACTATACGGCGTCAACAAATACAATTAATTTAGACGACCGGTCTGGCGCAGTCGGTAGTGAGCCTGCCTGCTACGCCGCGGTCCCGGGTTCAAATCCCGGTAAGGGCATTTATTTGTGTGATGAGCACAGATATTTGTTCCTGAGTCATGGATGTTTTCTATGTATATAAGTATGTATTTATATATTATATATATATCGTTTTCTGAGTACCCACAACACAAGCCTTCTTGAGCTTACCGTGGGCCTCAGTCAATCTGTGTAAGAATGTCCTATAATATTTATAATATTTATTTATTTAATTTAGCTTTCATGATTAATTTGAAAGCGAAATAAGATTTGCCGAAAAGCCATTTTAATTTATTTACTGTAATATCAGAAATTGTATGCGAAATTAAATTGAGTGAAAGACAGGAAACCAAAACATTTCAAGAAAATATTATAAACTTTAAAAAAAAATTGAACATTAAACCGCAATACTAAAGTTGAAATTCTTTTGACGCGTATCAGTTCAATCAATCGCACTATGCCCGGAAAAGGGTTACCAGTGTTACCACCTTAAAAAAATAATTAAAAAAGTTACCTTTATAACAATAGAGCTCCTGAGCCCAAGGCTCACAGCGATAGCAGTCTTCCCATACACAACTGCATGCTCACCATGCAGTATAACCTTCCCCGGCGCCGACACACTCACAGTATAAAAATTCTCTCCGCTCAACATTTTTAATAAAAAAAAAGTTTTTTTTTTAATTGTTTATTCTAGTACATTATTGAGCCTTCCACTGGTCGGGCGTGAGCGTCTTCTGAGTGAATGCGTGTATCTGCTTGAGCTCCTCCTGAAGAACTGAGTTGACGAGTCTGCGGACAAGGAATATATAGATTAGTGAGCGTCAATTGTTTTTTTTATTGGGTTCCGTATGTTTCGTGGCGGGCATCGCTGGCAAACAGGGAACAACAAACAAGAAACAACGAACGTCTGGAGAGAGAGAGAATAGTGTTTGTCAGTGATTGGTATCTGTGTCGGTTTTTTTCGCATATCAAAGGGAGGTTGGATAAGGTGACACGTGCGCCAAGTGTGGGGGTGCCTTCTTTATAGAATTTGGCATATGTTTAGTATTTTTATTCTACCGCCAGAGAGCAGCACTATCACACATTCCAACCATAGAGTAACTTGTATATTATACCAAAGAGGATCAAGTATTATAGAGAGTTACTGTCAAAGTAAAATATGTAATCACAGTGCATAGACTGCCACAAGCTCTCGACACAAGCTTAAAACTTTTAAACCTAAGTTTTGACAATTTGACCCATATTCTTAGCTTGATATGTGTTAAAATGTCAAATATTAATATTAGCGCCATCTAGCTGAGCGTACCCCAAAGGTGTAATGCCATCTAGGCCACCGTACCTTTTTCTGTATGGTACTGAGGTACGTTTTTTTCTTAGACTTTATCTGTCTATACGGAGTTATATTTATATATGTCTTAAACATTTTGAGAAGTTTTCGCTATGATATTGATACATCAAAAATGTTTGTTTACAGAGTCTGCCAGCGCTTACGTGCGATAAAGGGGCAACACTCCAAACATAGTTTCAATAAGTCCTCGATAATGTGCTAGTGCCGCCCTCTGCGCCGAATTTTGCACAATAACCCCTATTATTGCAAGATTCTAAACAGACCATATAATGTATTAAAGAGTGTTTATTAGTGTAATTTATGTCTTCAGGTAAAAATTAAAACACAGTATGAAAATACTAAGTTTAATATATCGATATTACTAGTTTTATATATCGATGAGCTGAAGCGAAATTAATTATGAATTAAATTATGACCAGTCAATCAGTGCCAACTGCCAAGTTCAGGTAACTACTATATAAAATGATAATTTAATTGAAGATAAATTATTAAATTGACTAATAAAAGTAATAAATTATGTAAACTGTCAGAAATTTACTAAACCCCACTAGGCTCGGAGGTTTATGTTAGGTATGGATAACTATTTACCTATTCATTTATATTCATACAATCTCTATGTATCTCGTTTTAATATGGCGGCAGACCAATGTTAAGTTTCAGTCTACGATTTATGCAACTAGGTGGCACACCTTTTATCACGTACGGTAGGTACCTTCCTATAATAGCATTGATTTTTCTTTTTCATATATTTGATTTGGCTCAAATGGGACTGGGCTGGTCACGTCTGCCGCATGCACCCTGACAGATGGGCTAGTATAGCCACCAAGTGGATGCCACAAATAGAGCGCGGACGCGGCAGGCCCAGAAGAAGATGGAGGGACGACCTAGACACCTTCCTCACCAACTGGCCGGAAGAGGCACTAAACCGGGAGTCATGGAGGTTAAGGGGAGAGGCCTTTGCCCAGCAGTGGGGCACCATTATAGGCTAGATAAAAAAAAATATATATATATATATTTGATCGCCATTGTCCGAGGTGTGCTGCAAGTCTAGTGATGTGCAAATTGCGGAAAGTTTTCAAAAAAATCTTAAATTTCTTGAAAAATTCACGAAACTTTCACGAAAAATAAAGGGAACTTAAATTTATGAAATGGAAAGTTTCCACCCATACAATTTTCCATACAAAGTATGGAAAGTTTCCGAAGTTTTCCTATGTGAAAATTTCAGAATTTTGGAAACTTTCCGTCGGCACATCAATAGCTGCAACCCAACTGCTTGTATGCGAACTGTACGTACTGACCAATTGCTATTGGTTGTTTTGCTCTCATCTCCATCCATCCAGACTAGTAACAGTTTCAATCTAACCCAGGGGTTTCCAAGCTACGCTTGCACCTTGGCCTTGTCTTCACAAGTGCTTGATAACAAGCAGGCCAGATAGGACGTGCATGAAGTATATTTTGAGTTGGGTTGTGCACTGTGATGGCATGGTGCGACGTACAGAGTATAGAGGGGCTTCGCGAGGCACTCTTCACCATGCTACTTTGCGAATTAGTTGGGCGAGCAGCTAGAGCGCAAATATTAAATTTGAAACTTTAAACTCGGCCTGTAAAACATTGGGGACCCCTGAAACCTATGACTCATTCAAGTCAGTTCACCTTGTACATCGAATTTATGCTATTATCGTTATATTTCCGATGTGTCTTATGTACATATTATTATATGCAATAATATAGACATAAGGGTATTTAAGCGTTTACGAACATACATTACGTATGTACTGGATGACTTATGTGATATTTTAAAATTGATGGTACGTATTATACCTCTAAATATTATTACGAGTATATATGACTTTCGTAATATAAATATGGCGTCCCGAGCAGGCCTCCAACCCCGGCCCACCTGGGGGAGCATATAGAGGGGATCCTCTCTCGAATTGCTATACAGTCACGAACGCAAGTGTCGTTCGGATGCTGCTTAAATCATCTGCCATAGATGTAAAGGCCTTTCCCATAATTTCCATCACGGAAACCATAGGGTATATTCCGGTTCCGGACTTTTGGGAAGTGTGCGCGGAGCCGAAGCCAATATATTGGCTCGTATACGTAGTCCCTTTTTGACACTAATGAAATGTAAGGAGTAAAAGCCTCATCATCCTCCTTGCGTTATCCCGGCATCTGCCACGGCTTATGGGAGCCTGGGATCCGCATTAACAACTAAAAGCGACTCGCAAATATCAGATGACATTTCGCACATAAGTTCAGAAAAACTCATTGGTACGAGCCGGGTTCGAACCCGCTTTACCGCTAGGCCACCAGCGCTTATGTAAGGAGTAAAAGCTTATTATTACTATATCAAACGCCAGATTGTGACAGATGACGGGACAAATTCCCATAGGCCAAGAAATACGGGCACGGAAATGGCGATGGATAGGGCACGTGCTAAGCAGAGCAGACAACCACCTGTCCAGGCAGGGTCTCTGCTGGCAAGGACCTAGCAGTAAACGGTGGGGACGGCCTTGTACCACGTGGAGGCGGTCAGTGGAGAAGGAGGCTGGCGCAAGTGGACTAGGCTGGAAGGTTCTGGAATTAGTCGCCCAGGATCGTGAGAAGTGGAATTTTCTGCTAAGAGGACTATGTCTCTCCCTAGTGAGGGATAACAGGATCATATCACCACCTTTATTAGTAATATAATTGGAAAACTTGTAGCAGCGGCTACAGAACCCTACAAGCATAATTATGTATGCGTCTATCATTTTTTTAAATCGTTTGAAGACCTTTCAACTTCGTGATAAAATCAAGGAAAACGGTTTAGAAAGAAATGTTTGATCATATCGTATACTGTTCAATGTATTGACGCAGTTAGAACTATAGAATGTTGGTCTTTGTCATGTAAAAAAATATAATAACAATACGTGTTTGTATACTGTGAAAAAAATAACTATATTAGTTCAGTTTAGTTACTATGAGTTTTTAATATGTGAATCGATTGCGAGATTGTCTCGGATAATGTTTTGAATTTTTAGTTTTTAGCTATTGCATACGCTGCAACAATCGTGATGACGTGGCCACGATGATGACGTATAAGTATGTATTTTTATCTATTTGACGTATAAGTATGTACCTATATACATAGCTGGGCATTAACTCGTTAATCCGTTAATCGTTAATTAACGAAGTTAACATTTCGATTAACGGATTAACTTTTAAGTTAACTTGAGAAAATGTTAACGGACTCGTTAACTTCCGTTAAATTTCTCCGAGTCCGTTAATCGTTAATCTAGTAGGGCACAGGCGCCATCTGCGCTGCGAAAAACACGTTCTGAACGCTACTATAAAAGCCCGAAGTATGGCAACTCCTATGATTTGCCGGTAAATCCTAGGTTTTACCGATGTCGATTGCTAAAAGTCCGAAATATTACCTAAAAAAGTATTCTTCACGTGGATTTGCTTTTACTAACTTTGATTCGGTGAATCCTAAGCTTTACCATGGCGACTGTTGTAGTGATAGGGCAGCAAATTCGAGCCCTATTTACGACCACATTCGCTTCCCTAGCCTCTACCGCCCAAAGTGCCACAACAGTCCCGTCACCGCCAGCATCTCTCCTGACACAGCTCTTGGCAGTAGCTCAGGCGATCACTGCCTTCCACGTGCAGCCTAGAGTTCAATAGGCTAGCTGTACTTCGGCCTTTTACAGAAACATAATACGTTATAGTGGATACTGATGCAACTAAATATTTAAAGAAAAGTTCATTTTTTTTCACGTGTTAACGGATTAACGATTAACTTTAACTTACGTTAAATTTGTCGAAATGTATCGCTTTAACGATTAACGAAGTAAATTTTTTAGTAACGGATTAACGATTAACGAAGTTAACTATTTGATTAACGGTGCCCAGCTATGCATATATATATCCTCAACTAGAACTCATAGTACACAAGCTATGTATTTAGTATGTATTCATTAGTCCCTAAACACCTCTGTAAATACCATGATGGCATTGAATAAATATTTTGAATATATAACTAATACTAGTTTTTGCCTGCGGCTTCGTTCGAGTTAAATACGAAAATTGCGGAATGCTCCATAAAAATTCCACTCTCCATTTTAAGGGGTTAAGAAAGAGACTAAAACCCCCACTACTAGTTAAGAAAGAGACAAAAAGTATGTCACTCTCCATCTCTTCATCTATCAAAACTCACGTCAATTCATCGCTCAGTTTTTCCGTGAAAGACGGACAAACAAACAGACTCAGACACTGTTTCATAATATTTTGTATGGATACGAGTAATGTGATATGATATGCCTAGTTTGGGGCTAGGTCCATCTGTGCAAGTCGAACGGTATTTATTTATTATTTATGAATTCCACAGTGCTTTGAATTTCGCTGCAGAATTAGCTTGGACAGAATCTACCACAGCTATACTTGTGAACATTGAAAATATTGAAATGAAATCAAGAACAACTTCATAATAAACGATTCACCGGTTTTTGAACCCAACATCGCCAAACAAAACATTCTATAATTATCTTATAATGGACACTACGTCTAATACAGGCCGTTATATTTCATTGTCCATATTAAATTGAGCCTCAGGAAACAAAAGATACTTATTCAACCTTTAATAAGCATTATCTTATAGAATAGTAATAGTAAGGTCTTAATTCTCAGTTGAATAGCACTAAGTCTTGAGATCTAACCGTTTGGCCTGTGAAGGGTGTATGTGAGAGCAAACACGTCAGCCTATTGATCTCAAAGATATTTATAATTAAAGGGGTTTCCTAAAAGGTATAGACAACTTGAAGCTCTGTGTTGACATGGTCTTCTTAAGGTCTACTTACGTAATCATCGGCAAAACGAAAGCCTACAGAAATTTCTGGTTCCATTCCGCCACCTATTTATTTAGAATATTAGACAATCGAGCAGTCACGAGAGTGTTCTTGGGACGCTGGCGGCCGTCCGTGGGTCTCGGATACGGTGTTGGTTAGGTGCTCAGCAGGGTTAGCACATGATTGCAGCGAGATAGACCTATGTCATTAATACAATCAGAAGAAGACGTGTGATCTATCTCGCAGCAATCATGTGCGAACTCTGCTGTTGTAGTTAACCTTGACAAGTGTGTTTACTTATATTGCTTTTACCTGTGGCGCGCCAGCAAGGGTTTCCCCTGGAACTTGTCGGAGACGATCAGCGCTGAGAACTTGGCGCCACAGCCGTCACTCTCATCCGTCACTACCTGGAACAATCATATTCACGTTAGACCAAAGATATGGATGACATCCGGACAATTGCGGATCACTGGATGAGACTAGCTCTGAACCGGGATAAGTGGAGTACTAGAATAGAGGTCTATGCTCAACAGTGGACGATAAAAGGACGACTATTTTAACACAACAATCCCTTGTTGTGTTAAAATAGTCAAATATTAATATTAGCACCATCTATCCGAGAATCAAACAGAGGTATAGCGCCATCTAGAGAAACATGCATTTTTCTTGATGGTTCCAATAATTTCCATTAAAAAAAGAGAACGTTCTCGAGAAAGTTGAGGATTTCTTCGGTAAGGAATTCTCAGATCTCGTTTTTTATCGGCACATCACCCATGACATGACCCATGATGAACATGGCCAAACTGTGCCACGATTAATTATTTCGCAACACTTTCCTCAAATTCCAACAACATCGTTCATAGAATATGTAATCGAGCCACGTGCGTTCCGCGAATCGCGAATGTCCAATTCGATCAATTGGCGAGCAATCAGACGACCCAAATTTGGGGGCAGTGTGCCACGGGGCTATGGGTGACCCATAAATTGTTTGGATTGTTTACTAATTATGGTAAAGACATTGGATCTGTACGAATTAGAGGGGGGAGTGGAATCTCAAGAAGTTTGAAACGAAGGACGTAATATATTGACATTCAATTTTAATAGGCTAGTTTCCTATAAGTACTTAAAATAAAGCGGTACAACGTTACTGATTAGGTTAGCTATGTGCTACATACCTACAGGATGACATAAGGTTATTTAGCGCCTGATTAAAATAAAACCTCTATATTTCTTCTATGTCTATGGTTATTTTATTTTAACCAAAATTTTCATAAATTATCAAAATCCCATACAAAACGAGGCTCATTGTAAGGGCCTATTTAGACAGTGTGAGTTTGATTACATTGCGGTATTTGATATGTGTGCTGAATTGTACAGTCAACCAATTGGAACCCTAGGCCACTGTAGAACTGTCATAGTGATGTTATAAATCAGATTGTATAGGCCACTCTTGGTTCCAATTGGTTGACTGTACGTAACCTCGACACTGCGAGTTTGTCTCCCGTCTAGATGAGCCTTAACGCTTCTGTGTGTCAAAATTTCGAATGAGATTCACACTAGAGGAGCCACGTTTTTTAATGCAATTTACATTTAACTATGTAGTGGTACTACTGGTACTGGATTCCATTTAGGTACATTAACATTTTGATATAAGGAAAATGCACTAATGGGAAAATTATATTACACGTGCTAAAAGATTTAAGTGAGTCAGTCGGCAATGACTTGGACCAATCTCAAGGCCCTTAAGGTGATATCGGTATGTGTACATTGTACTGTACAAAGTGTACAAGTATTGTACATTGTACTGTACAAAGTGTACAAGTATACACACTGTACAATGTACTCTTACAGGGCATAAGTAGATTATCTAAACAGCAACTTATTACAAACACTGGCGTCGGCAAGGAATTTCATTTTCAGTACAGATAGTGTTTTTTTACGCACTAGTGAGAGAAGTGGTTCATTATATGCTAGGTCGAAACTTCGGAGTGCCATCTGTACTGAAAAACGTCGTACGATACACGTGCGAAAAATAACTTCCTTTTTACGCACTTGTATCGTAATGTACTATTTCAGTACAGATGGTCGTTTTTTACGCACTAGTTCGAGAAGTTGTTCATTATATGCCAGGTCGAAACTTCGGAGGCTCATCTGTACTGAAAAACGTCGTACGATACACGTGCGAAAAGAACTTCCTTTTTTACGCACTTGTATCGTAATGTACTATTTCAGTACAGATACTACAGATGTGCTTTTTTACGCCCTAGTGCGTTCTTGTTAGGTCGAAACTTCGGAGGGCAATCCGTACTGAAAAACGTCGTACGATACACGTGCGAAAGGGGCTGTCCATAAATTACGTCATCGATTTTTTCAGATTTTAGACCCCCCCCCCCCTATAATCATCCTATCGTCATATCTTAATGACCCCCCTTCTCCCAAAATTGACGTCATTACCAGTTTGACAAAATAAAACATTGCAGATTTGAGAAAAATAGGGTATTATATGATTAAAACACTTGGTTATAGAATCATCTTTTATTATTTTTACTTTGGCAATAATCATTGATATAATATAACTACTTATAATATAATATAAATACATAGTATAAAACAAAGTCGCTTTCGCTGTCTGTCCCTATGTATGCTTAGATCTTTAAAACTACGCAACGGATTTTGATGCGGTTTTTTTAAATAGATAGACTGATTCTTAAAGAAGGTTTATATGTATAATACATTGAAGTACCACGGGCGAAGCCGGGGCGGGCAGCTAGTATTATATGTAATATTATTGTTAGAGTATTTTATCTGTAGTTATTACTGTATTTGTGTACATCTATGTTGCATTACTTATGTATGTTTATTATGAGTTATTTTAGTATTGTATGCGCCTTAGCCGCCTCTCACATTTGCAGTCTCACTTACTAGGTGTGCTGGAAGAAATTTCTTTTTAGAAATAATCTTTTTGTACGTGAAAAATAAACTATAAATAAATAAATAAGAATGACGTCAATTTCGAAACACCCCCCCCCCATCTATCATTTACCGTCATCCGCAGACCAAACCCCCCCCCCTAATTTAGAATGACGTAATTTATGGACGGCCCCTAAGGAAATTCGTAACTCGTATCGATTTAAAACACTCCCTTCGGACTTAAGGCTTATATTGTAACTTTGAGTTTTGAATGATTCACGGTTATTTTCATTAGACTTATATTGACCGGGATATAGACCGTGATTACCTTTTTGATTTTTGTCGAGCTCCCGATATTTCGATGCAGTTGCATGCATCATGATCACGGAAAACTGACGAAGGCGGGTGGATGTTAAAGTTGTATAGACATCGCGCGATCTACCCTCCTTCGTAGTGACACTGTGAGTGTAGTGTGTTTGGACAGACCATCGAGTGTGAACGCGACCAGTGGTAACGCTGAAAGTGAGCGCAGCCGACGCGCGCGAAGGAGGGTAGATCGCGCGCTGTCTATACAACTTTAACATCCACCCGCCTTCGTCAGTTTTCCGTGATCATGATGCATGCAACTGCGTCGAAATATCGGGAGCTCGACAAAAATCAAAAAGGTAATCACGGTCTATATCCCGGTCAATATAAGTCTAATTGTAACTTTGGTTGCTTTTTGATAGTTTGGCTAAAAGATTTCGCAGAGAAACAAAAAACGTACCTAATACCAAAGAGAATTGAGTATTAGGACACTAAGTTTCGTTTCAGGCACTAAGGATAGACTAAGATGTCGCTGTACCACCTGCAAACTAGCGAACGACATTTTGGAAAATAAGTTCGTTTTTTTGCTCAGATTCATAATGAAAACATCAAACCTATTTCAAAATCCCGCCATAAATATGTGGCGTGTCCTGTCCAAATGTTTTATGTGATATAAGGAATCTTTAGGCATGGAAAGTCACATGAAAAGTTGTCGTAACTTAATAATATAGATGGCACTGCATTCGAAAAATCTTGACTGATAACTCTATACCAATATAATAATATGTACTCTATGGAACAGTCTATGTTTACTTACACAACAGATACTAAACAGTATCACTAGGCAGATTCAGTATAGTTCCCATTATTGTCATTAAGAAAAAACTTCACTAATAGATTTCCCAGTGATTTACCATTCATCTCACACCTCGCTTCTGATTGGTCGGGTGACCCATAAGGAAACAATTGAATCACCGCTCAATGACGATGCACTGATACTATTCAAGTGCATGTGCAAAATCTCGGCGAATTCTTAAATGGTGCATTGTTATAGAAGAGAATTAGGGCCCATTTAGACGGTACGAGAACTCGCATACGAGTTTTAATACATTGCGGTATTTGATGGCTGTGCAAAATTGTATGTAACCTCAACAACCAGCAATGTACCTAAAATCGCATGCGAGTTCGCACACCGTCTAAATCAGGCCTTACTGTTTTTTATTTGTAATCACTAGTCAGGGGCCAAATATCACTTTTCAGGTGGTACTACGGATCAAATCTAATTCCAATAAGGCCTATAGTTACCCTCTGGGTTAGAATGTCAGATGGCAGTCGCTTTCGTAAAACTAGTGCCTACGCCAAATCTTGGGATTAGTTGTCACAGCGGACCCCAGCTCCCATGAGCCGCGGCAAATGCCAAGATAACGCAAGGAGGATGTTGACTGCGTAGAGTGCGTAGTCATCAAATCAATTGTCCAGACAATTTATGGTGCTACCGCACTCTCACTGGCTGTTATAAATGTTATAGGTATAAAATTGTATGACAGGGACAGCGCAATGGCATTGACATTACGCTGTCCCTGTCACACAATGTTAATACATAACATTTGTAACAGTGTGGGAGCACCATTAGAGTTGTAGTGAAACATACGAATGTCCCATTCTATCACAGTCTGTCTCAGTACAAGATGTACTGACATTGACTGAACTATATACAATTATACATACATATAAACACGCCTGTATCCCGTAAAGGGGTAGGCAGAGCACATGAACTACTAAGTTTCAGTGCCACTTGGCAAAAAGGGGGCTGAAAGAAATCCAAACTATGACATTGCAGTGACAGGTTGCCAGCCTCTCGCCTACGCCACAATTTAACCCATATCACCTACGCTACGGGAAGAAAGAGGCAGGTGAAATTCTTAACTTAGCATGGAAACCCTTTTGCACTGCATCCGTAATTTGAAGACTATAAAATATATTATTATTGCAGGTAAACAAAACATACCTCTACAATAATAACTCCACTATTACATAAACCGTCTAGACAGTGCCGGGCCGCGCACTCGATCAGGGTAGAGCGAGATATAGTTTTGGCGCCCCCTTGTTTAAACTTTTTTGGGGGGTTCGATACCAAAATGCTCATAGATTCGCTGTGTCCATCAGAAAGGTCACAACCATTAGACTAGTTAAGTAAAACATTTCACATGTATGCGCAATGATAGAAATTGTAAGCGCGAGCGAAGCGAGCGCGAAAATTTTTCCTATTATTTATGGAGGGGGGGTGGGTTGATTCTATAAAAGCCCCTGTCTTCATAGGACATACGTACGCGAGGTTAATGCTTTCCTGTACGGCGTGTTCATTGAGGAGTTCACTAGGACAAGAACAAATGGTTGTGATAAAACAAAAGAGGCCAAAGACCAAGCTCTGGCAGACCAAGAAATCGATAACTGATAACAGTCGGATTTGAGCTTTAGTTCAGGGCCAAGGCAAGGCATGGAAGAGAAAAGCAAATTGCAGCAATGGCCAACTTGGACAGACATGGAGAAGTCGAGAAGTTCGACTCTAATTGCAGAACTGCGGAAGAGCAAAGCTTGGAATTAAATAGGTTAATTATGCTCTCATGTTATTCGGCCCTTGCCATATTTTGGGGTACTTAGATTTCGGTTATTAGAAGTGCGTTTATCATCACGCTTACGCTCCTTTGTCTCATACAAAATTGCGCCTCTGTGAGACGTTTTGCGCCTTTGGCTTTAAGAGGAACTCCGCTTTGAATTGCGGATAAACACTGAGCGTTTGGATAGCGACGTAACATTGTCTTTGTCGTTCGGTCTCGCAACGATGTGGTTTGTCAAGAGCTAGAAACATCTTTCGCGGCGCCCTAGCAACAGTAGCAACGGCTCCCACCTTATGAATGTTCTACATGGTGGCATTGTGGTGCAACTTTTCAGATAATCTGAATCACAATCACAAATCTAGATTTTCAATATCTGAATAAAATTCATTTCCGGCTCCTCTCGCCATTTTGGGCTATGTGTGCGCCCACGCAATGACGATTTTGGCGCCCCCTTACCATTCGGCGCCTAGAGCGGCCGCTCCACTCGCTCTACCCTTAATCCGGCCCTGCGTCTAGAGTAAGACAATAGGTGAAATTTGAGAAATTTCAGTCATCAAGTCAAGAGATCAAGTATTTGCAATGCTGACGTTATATTAGACGAGTCACAAAAACTCAACCGTGTTTGTATTTTTTCTTTATTTGCAAAAACTTTTAGTTTTAAAATGTATATGCATGCAGTAAAGCAGGGTTCGAGGATATATATCAAGATATATATCCGATATATATCAAGATATATATCCGATATATATCGGATATATATCCATCTAGGTTCGACGATATATATCTATGGATATAAATATCCGATATATATCTTTTTTTAATAAATATTTCAATACAAAAATGGTTTTCAAAAATGTAACATTGTTAAAAAACAAGTTTTTTGTGTTTGTTACTATTTTTATACAAAATTTTATGTTTTTTTTGTACATTTTTCCTTATCTTAAGTAGTGTTCATAAATACCGCAACAAAAAAAATGAAATGCCTTCCATACAAAATGGATATATATCAAAGTTGATATATATCCGATATATATATCATAAAATTCATAAATATCCGATATTTTGATATTTATTATAAATATCGGATATTTTCGAACCCTGCAGTAAAGTAAGAAATGTCTCACGTCACACGTAATTGTTGCAAGGGACAACAAGCATGTCATTGTGATCTGAGGCTTCTTTAATTTTCTTTTTTTTTATACCACGTCGGTAGCAAACAGGTATACGGCCCGCCTGATGGAAAGCGGTTTTTTCAGTGAACAGAGGCACAACTCTAATTGGGATTAGTTAAGTTTCCTTAAGATGCTTTTCTTCACCGAAAAGCTACTGGCAAATATCAAATGACATTTCGCACATAAGTTCCGAAACTCATTGATTTTACAATGGCTTAGCAATAGGTACCTAGTTTGATTTATTGAAATTTGACTTTTGATTTGAAAGGATTAAAAAAAGATAAACGGCCATTAAAGATAAACGGCTTTCACTTCAACTCGCAGGGAACTGACATATAAAACTTCGTATTAAGTACCTATCAAGGAGCAGGTAATTTTTAGTTTTATTTCCCAACAGGTCTGTAACCTAAAGTAAGGCTGTAAGCTATTTATGCTCCACAAAATCCCCTTCGAGGCCTTGGCCTTCAAGACCCGCATTCCAAGCTCATGTTCACAAAACGAAAAACTATGTTTTTGTTGGAATACTTGAAACGCGGTCTCATGAGGACTTGAGGTCAGTTCCGCGATTATGTTTTTAAATGCCCGATTCGAATTTTAAGTTCATATTATGATAAGACAAATATTCGCTTTATGGTTTGGTCGTTCGAATCGCTAGTTCATCTCTTGCTTTTTTGAGCAAATAAATAAAAAATATTATCAGTATTAACTATGCTAGTGTTTCTGACTTATAAAAAACCCAAAAGATCAGTACCAGTGATAATAAGCTCTGAAACATTTTTAAAGATTAATTAGAATAATTACATAGTATAAATGTCGTAATCCGAATATTGGACAAGGTGTCTGACTTCAACTGTGACTCACCAAATGACATATAAAACTTCGTATTAAGTACCTATCAAGGAGCAGGTAATTTTTAGTTTTATTTCCCAACAGGTCTGTAACCTAAAGTAAGGCTGTAAGCTATTTATGCTCCACAAAATCCCCTTCGAGGCCTTGGCCTTCAAGACCCGCATTCCAAGCTCATGTTCACAAAACGAAAAACTATGTTTTTGTTGGAATACTTGAAACGCGGTCTCATGAGGACTTGAGGTCAGTTCCGCGATTATGTTTTTAAATGCCCGATTCGAATTTTAAGTTCATATTATGATAAGACAAATATTCGCTTTATGGTTTGGTCGTTCGAATCGCTAGTTCATCTCTTGCTTTTTTGAGCAAATAAATAAAAAATATTATCAGTATTAACTATGCTAGTGTTTCTGACTTATAAAAAACCCAAAAGATCAGTACCAGTGATAATAAGCTCTGAAACATTTTTAAAGATTAATTACAATAATTCGACGACCGGTCTGGCGCAGTCGGTAGTGACCCTGCCTGCTGTGCCGCGGTCCCGGGTTCGAATCCCGGTAAGGGCATTTATTAGTGTGATGAGCACAGATATTTGTTCCTGAGTCATGGATGTTTTCTATGTATATAAGTATTTATATATTATATATATCGTTGTCTGAGTACCCACAGCACAAGCCTTCTTGAGCTTACCGTGGGCCTCAGTCAATCTGTGTAAGAATGTCCTATAATAAAAAAAAAAAAAAAAAAAAAAAAAATTACATAGTATAAATGTCGTAATCCGAATATTGGACAAGGTGTCTGACTTCAACTGTGACTCACCAAAGGAAAGAATGTGAAAGTGTATCCAAATCTCAATTATAGAGAAACGGAGAGCATGACATTGATGACCGCCAGTCCTTGAGGCGTTGACTTGACACTTGAAGTTTTTTATCCATATAAGTTTTTTTTTATTATAGACTAGTCGTTTAGGAGAGATAAGAAAAAGCCTACATTAAAAAATCTGTATGCTGCCTGTATGTCTATTGTCTCCTAGTGCATCGTAATTAATTTGTTTCGTTTCAAATATCGAACGTTTTAAAAGTCTGTCAATCACTAATTAAAACGTAATACCAACATTACCTCTTACCTGAAAGACTAGGTATATCTGCCGAGCTCGGAAAGGGTGACCTATTTGCCTTAGGGCCCATTTAGACGGTACGAGAACTCGCATACGAGTTTTATTACATTGCGGTATTTGATCTGTCCAAAATGGTATGTAACCTCAACAGCCCGCAATGTAACTAAAATCGCATGCGAGTTCGCACGCCGTCTAAATCAGGCCTTATTATATGACCTACGACATGTCAAATTAGAAGGAAAATATACCTGCGGAGCGAGGATATATAAAAAAAACTTCATAAGTCTTGACAATAGCAACATTGCTATCGTTAGAACTGTAAGAAGAGTGTTCCGATGACGATTCCTTGAAATGTCTAGTTTGGCCTTACTTTTTTCTACTAAATACAGATTGGGGCCTGTAACAAAAGCAAAAAATTAAACTGTAAGCTATTCTCCTTATACTGATCAACATTTGTTCAGCGACTTTTAAAAATAACTTGTATTTTGATTTTTATTACCATTGAAAGTTTTTTCTAAGAGGTAATGTATTACGAATTCTGTTAAGTCTAAAGTGTGACAGACAACGTCAATGACAACAATAATGGCGTACATTGAAGCTAATATTTATTTTGTATGAAAAATAAAAAAATTAAAGACTTCATAATTTTTAAAAGTCACTGAACAAATGTTGGTCAGTTTAAGGAGTATAGCCTACAGTTTAATTTTTTGCTTTTGTTACAGGCCCCACCCTGTATAAAAATCTGTCATAAAGACCCCCACTGTGACTGAGAGGGCTTGTAACTGTCTCAAAATACATATTTCATGACTAAATACCTATCTACTTTAAAAGCCTGTTGTTTAAAGCAATGTCATCATCATTCGCGTTATCCCGGCACTTTTTTTAACCCCCGACGCAAAAACGACGGGGTTTTATAAGTTTGACGTGTCTGTCTGTGTGTGTGTCTGTCTGTGGCATTGTAGCTCCGGAACGGATGAACCGATTTACATTCAGTTTTTTGTGTCTGAAAGTTGAGTTAGTCGGGAGCTCGGGAGTGTTCTTTTCTTAGCCATGTTTCATGAAAATCGGTCCACTATGTCGCAGGGTTTTTCAAAATTTTAATTTTGTAGTTATTATATTATGAATGGGCTTACTCTTGAACACAGACTAGCCAAAGGCAAAGACTTGGCCTACGATGGAGTGAGCTCGCCCAGAAGATGTCTGTTCACTCCTGATTTGAAGTTTACCGGGTTATAAGTATGAGCTCGCGGAAATATAGCCGTCGGCAAGGAATTCCACTCCTTGGCAGTGCGCATTAAGAAAAGAAGAAGCAAAGCGCTTCGTGCGAATTCGCGAAATATCTACCAAGAAAGGATGGAAACGGGCCGTGTGTCTAAGAGTCCGATGGTAGAATGGGGACGGTGGTGAAAGAAGCTCGTGTAGCTCTTGAGCACACTCCCCGGAGTGCAACCTGTAAAACACACTTGCCACGGCTCATGGGAGCCTGGAGTCCGCTTTGATAACTCATCCCAAGATTTGGCGTAGGCACTAGTTTTACGAAAGCAACTGCCATTTGACCTTTCAACCCGAAGGGTAACTAGGCCTTATTGGGAATCAGTCCAGTTTCCTCACGATGTTTTCCTTCACCAAAAAGCGACAGGCAGATATCAAATGACATTTCGCACATAAGTTCCGAAAAAGCCATTGGTTACGAGCCGCGATCTCCAGATTGAAAGCAATGTCATGATAGACTAAAATAGACCCATACTTTTTTACTATTTATTATTTATTTTTCTTCAGACACAATAGTTACATTGATATTACAGTTTACAAAATACCGCCAAACTGCAAAACAGTTTGTTGGCAGTTATGTTTGCTCTTGATTGATTACTGAGTAGGTACAAGTTGTGTCAAGTTATACATAATATCATGCAATGTTTAAATCATCATTAATAGCTATACTAACTAAGCATGCAACGTTAATTGTTTAAATTAATTCTAATTTTACGCTATAGGTACTGAATGACGCCTTCAGGGCCAGCAAAGATAAGTCCAATTATTATAGATTTCCAACTTTCCATACTAAGTTGACCCCTCTCTGCTGCTCCTATGGACAATTATTTATTAGATATTTTTTGACACTTGTATGCAAGTAAGGTAGAAGCACAGACCAACCCCTATAGACATCCATTACAAGACGACTCGCGGTCGCCAGCCTTCCTAGTATTTGCACTGATATAAGCGCGGGCGCTCGCCGTGCCCGATCAGTATCGACCAAGTAACAGACCCGAAAGCAGCGCGTGTTTTTCGCACTAAAAAATTGGAAAAGGGTATTTTGATGCCTTAAAGATGTCCACCTGTAGTGTGAAATGGTGTGGAAAGTTAACAAGAAGCTCAAATTTAAAAACAGACGGCATTACATTCCACAAATAAGTCATATTTATAATTTATTCAGAGCCGGCATAGGTCAACTTACATTGGCCACTTACGCGACAGTAGAGGTACAGTCATACTTCTGTCCCTTTTCATCTGGCGCGACTGCCCGCCGTCCTTGAAACGGCCAATCACAGCGCGCTTAACACATTCCCCGCCCGCTCCTCGCACCCCAAACACTGGTGACTCGTATCGCGAACAAAATATACAAGATTTCTACTCTATAGGAGGTTCTCTGTGGGTAGAAGTTACCTTCGCATTTAATGCGATGGGCTAAATATAAATAACTTACCATAAAATCATCATAATATTCATAATCCGTATCGATCCTAAGGTCAAAAACTATCGAAAACATCGCAATATTGTGACACGTTTTAATTTTTCACCAAAGAAGCTTACCTTAGAACGGATTATTTTAAACTAGCTTTCGCCCGCGGCCACAGAATATATAATAGTACAAGTACAGAAGGCCCACTGCTTTGATGTTTCCGAAATGCCGCCTTTTTAGGGTTCCGTAGTCAACTAGGAACCCTTATAGTTTCGCCATGTCTGTCTGTCCGTCCGTCCGTCCGTCCGTCCGTCCGTCCGTCCGCGGATAATCTCAGTAACCGTAAGCACTAGAAAGCTGAAATTTGGTACCAATATGTATATCAATCACGCCAACAAAGTGCAAGAATAAAAAATGGAAAAAAATGTTTTGTTAGGGTACCCCCCCTACATGTAAAGTGGGGGCTGATATTTTTTTCATTCCAACCCCAACGTGTGATATATTGTTGGATAGGTATTTAAAAATGAGAAAGGGTTTACTAAAATCGTTTTTTGATAATATTAATAGTTTCGGAAATAATCGCTTCTAAAGGAAAAAAAAGTGCGTCCCCCCCCCTCTAACTTTTGAACCCTATGTTCAAAAAATATGAAAAAAATCACAATAGTAGAACTTTATAAAACCTTTCTAGGAAAATTATTTTGAACTTGATAGGTTCAGTAGTTTTTGAGAAAAATGCGGAAAACTACGGAACCCTACACTGAGCGTGGCCCGACACGCTCTTGGCCGGTTTTTAAATACCTACAACATTCTTACAAAGAAACGAGCCGCACGTGCGCGGCGTCCGGTGATAGGGTTACCAATGGATCCAAACTAATTAATACTCACAATAAATGTTATACTATTATATTCAAGTCTTGAGTACTTTCTAGGTATATACGCTGTATTTATATATTTTTGTTCAAGGTTCCAACATCACAAGCCTTATTGAACTTTTCCGTGGGACTTAATCAGTAGTAGATCTGTATAAGAATGTCTTTTGGTATTTATTTTATTCAATATGTCTATTTAACTAAGTATTATTAGCCATTCCACTCGCGGACATCGCTTAAAAAACCTCGCGGCGTAAAGTAACAATAGAAAGTGCGAACGTGCATTCCGTGAGAATGCGCGCCACTCCTGAGTAGGCCGCGAACTCGCGGCCGCCAGGATGTACTTGTAGCGCGGCGATAGGATCGCGGAGTGAGCTGCCCCTGCCGCGGCTTCGCTCGCGTTAAATTCGAAAATTGCGAAAAGATCCATACAAATTTCCACCCCCATTTTAGGGAAGTGAGGGGTTACAAAGAGACAAAAATTAAAATTTTGAAAAACCCCCGACCGCGACCTAGTGGACCGATTTTCATGAAACATGGCTAAGAACACTCCCGACTTACTCAGCTTCTAGACAAAAAAAACTAAATCTAAATCGGTTCATCCGTTCGGGAGCTACGATGCCACAGACAGACACACATACAGACAGACAGACAGACAGACAGACAGACAGACAGACAGACAGACAGACAGACAGACAGACAGACGGACAGACAGACAGACACGTCAAACTTATAACACCCCTTCGTTTTTGCGTCAGGGGTTAAAAAGTAGCCTATGTCACTCTCCATCGCTTCAATTATCTCCACTTAAAAAATCACGTCAATTCGTCGCTCCGTTGTGCCGTGAAAGACGTACAAACCAACAGAGTAAGTGTATAAGTACCTATAGTAAGTACTAGCATTCATTATGATCTTTTTTAACCCCCCACGCAAAAACGAAGGGGTGTTATAAGTTTGACGTGTCTGTCTTCTGTCTGTCTGTTTGTCTGTCTGTCTGTGTGTGTGTCTGTCTGTGGCATCGTAGCTCCCGAACGGATGAACCGATTTTGATTTAGTTTTTTTGTCTGAAAGCTGAGTTAGTCGGGAGTGTTCTTAGCCATGTTTCATGAAAATCGGTCCACTATGTCGGAGGTTCTTTTAAATGTTAATTTTGTGGTTAGGTTATTGTAAATATTTTTTGGGTTAACTTTCTTATTTACCTTGTCAAAGTATTCAAGTAGATGCTATTAAATATAGATGCGGACAAAGTGCCAAAATTATGTATACACGACTTTATTACTCACACGTTAAGGCTGTGGATACATATATTTGGCACTTTGTCTGCATACATAGTTAATACCTCGTCTGTAGAGTGGACAGCTCTCAAGTTAGCCCCTCAAGCATAAAACACGTTCAATAACAAACCGGAATTTCTAAGGTTTAAAGTTGAATTTCGCTCGCACGTGTATAAACGCAGTCAGTAGTAGTAGGTAGCGTATTCTGTGCATTTTTATTAACATTTTAGGCCGAAATGATCTTGACCGAGTTTAAGTATTAAATTCAAGTATAAATATCACGCTATTTTACAAATCTAGAATTAACCGGTTATTAAAGGGCGTGTTAACTTTGATATGCAGTTAAATAATTGGTTAAAAAAAAAAATCAGCAAAGGGGCACTTTTACACGTCACGTGTACATATTTAGAAAATATTTAAAATTGATTTGGTTATTATTATTATTCAAATAAATGCAGAGTAAATAAAAAAATGCATGCATCCGATGTCATGGTCGGTCTAGTGAAGTGTTATTATTTGTAATAAGCTAACATCCTTTTAGATATTGATACAATTATTATTTATACATGTACATTTTATATTTGTATTTTAGATTTATATACGATACATTTTATATTTTAGATTTTATATTTCTTTACCTTTACTTCTGTTGGGTAAATTGTAACTGGTACCCTGCGATACAGGCATAGCCTAGTGCGGGGGCCCAAAAAAAAAAAAGTAGACATAATATACCCGATGTATCTCATAACACGAGCAAATAATTAACACATGACCAGTTTAAAGAGTATAAGCCTTCATTTTAATTTCATCATATCAGCCCATTATCGCCCACTGCTGAGCATAGGCCTCTCTTCTAGTACGCCACTTCTCCCGGTCCTGGGCTAGTCTCATCCAGTTGTGATTTTAATTTATTGCTCCTGAAGACGACTAGTATAAATGTTAATATATGTATTCTTTAAAGCAAGAGTAAATAGGTATCTCATAGGTAAGCGTGCTCCACCGTAGACCGCATCATCATTTACCATCAGGTGTGATCGTGGTCAAACATCTACCTATTCATACTAAGAAAAAAAAGCTTGGCAAAAAAGAGTAGAAATAAAACTATTTTTCCCCTCACTAGCTCGGAAACACGTGTTTTGTCCTTTAATACCAGCGAGTAAAAACGCATTTTATCCACTAGTGGGTAAGGTAATTTGACCTTGAATAAAATCAAATTAACTGTTTTAAAATTGATAAAAGTACCTGTGGAACTACTGAAGCAGTGATAAACGCATTTTTTGCGTTGTAGTTTCCTCGCTATAGTGAGGGGAAAAGTTTTGTGTTACACTCGGGTTCAAATGTATTTTACTTCTCGTGACGTTTTAAAAAACTCGCAAGTTCAGGATTCTATTCTCGAACCACTCGCTTCGCTCGTGGTTCAACTATAGAATCCTTTCACTTGCTCGTTTTTCAATTCCACACTCGACGTTAAAATACAACTTTGCCCCCTTGTATAACAAATAACTATTTTTTTATCCTAGCAACACTTTTCTCATACAGAAGTGTCAACATAGTTGCCACATGCAAAGCAGACAAACGGTGCCGGTGGCGCCCCTATTATTTTCTACTCTTTTTTGCCAGCCTGTATATGTATAAGCTACTCTATGGTATGGTTTATTTTATGTTATGACTAGTGCTGCACTGTGGCGGCAGATCATTGCAGTAAATAATCCTTATTGTTTTGGAGCAGGTTATTGTATTGTATATGTAAGAGATCAATGATCTTTCTTGAGAACGCACGTCTATACATTTTTTTTAATAACGATTGAGAATGACATCAATTGACATTTGATTATAGTAAACAAAGAGATACAGCACGCGGCATTTTTTTATTTCAAATTATTATCTCAGTATTTATTTTCATTCTTAGGCTAGGTATTTTACAATATGTATATATAAAAAAAAACAGAAAAACATATAAACATATTATAAAAAACCTAACCTAGGGTGCCGCCAGCAGCGGGGCAGGGCCCAAGCTGCCGGTGGTTAGGGCTGCAGACAGAGGAACGTCGGACTATCCGCGCTGTGTTCAAGATCACCGCCTTCTGCATCTGGCCCTTGATCCACCACATAGCGAGTCTCTTAAGATGTTGGTCGAGACACTCGAGACTCTTCGCTATGAGACCGTTCGCTGAAACGACTATCGGAACAATGATCGTTGAATCAACATCCCACATGGCGGTTATCTCGTGAGCCAAGTCTAGGTACTTACTGGACTTGTCCTTCTCGGCTTTCACGAGATTCTCATCATGGGGGATGGTGAATTGGCGATGTCAACGAGCACGGCCCGGCGTTGCGGCGTTATTATAAATGGGCTTACTCTTGGCCACAGACTAGTCGAAGGCAAAAACGTGGCCTACGATGGAGTGAGCTCGCCCAGAAGATGCTTGGATGATTAGGATCGAAATAACATTTACTTAACTTTTTAGTAGTCGATTGAAAATCTATACTTGTATTTGGGCCAGTCAAACTAATTCGGCAGTTGATCCCATCCTGGATAAAATAATAGTAGCACCAATTTATTTAAGGAACTTTCGATTCTATTAGGATAATAGGTTTCAAACATTTAACGATCATCAACATCATTAACAAAATGGGAAAGTGTGTGTCTGTTTGTTTGTCCGCCTTTCACGGCAAAACGGACGAATTATCATGATTTTTAAGTGGAGATAGTTGAAGGGATAGAGAGTAACATAGGCTATTTTTTGTCTCTTTCTAACGCGAGCGAAGCCGCGGGCAACAGTTAGTAGTTACATGAAATTGTCCGGAATATAAAAAATCCTATTTCTTTTTCTATTTTTTTGTCTATAAGATTCGAAAGAGCTCATGATTGCAGGTAATGACACAATGATAGGACATGATTAATTAAGTTAATATTTATTTCTTTAAATATTTCTGTGTGACTATAAATTTAACAGAATGCTAAAATTAGATGAATAATCGTCAAACGCTATTTCTAGCTAGACTAGACAAGAGAAAAAATATCGTCATTACTTTTAAAAAATCTCGTATCTCACGCTGTTCCTCAAAGTTAAAACGCAGTAAGTCTATATGCATTCCATACATACTTATTACTTACTACAATTTTCTTTTCATTGACAGACGAAGATACAAGTTTTTTTAAAAGTAGTGACGATATGGCATTCTGCATTACTATTTATAGAATACCACTTAAACAGGAGAAACTTATGTTAGACTTATATTTCGCAGTTAATATATTAGCATATGCAGAATCTTTGCTGTTTTCTATTCTACGCTTTCTATCTAGTTAATCAGATTTCTCTTCCTCGATCATCTAAGTTCTACATCATTGTATAACATTACTTTGTTGATTGTGAACATCACTGTGGACAGTCAAGTTTAAAAATATGCAAGTTTGTCTAAAATATCTTCCGTAATTCCTTAGGGACCGGCCACACTTAAGAGACGCATGTCCTGAGGTGCGGAACGGACGTCCGCGCCACGCCGCCTGAATGTAGTCCGTTGCGCGTCTCGAGACACGCGACGCTTAAGTGGGAACGCTGCCTTATGTCGGTTAAATAAGAGCACATACTGTACAGTGTACGGCACATACTCTTCAGATATGTACATATATCGGAGAGGCAAAGATATTCAAAAATATATAATTAGTCTATTGTCAATTGGCATAAAATCCGTTTGGGTATTTTTGAACAACTCCGTTGTGTGTTGTGTCTAAATTTAATGGTAACAGTACGAACCGGATGTCCGCAAAACAGATTCGTTGTTTATATCTTTATGTTATAATTTGAGAAAACTACGAAGGTTTTTAGTATTTTCTATTTTTCATATGCAGTTCAAATGCGACACGAACTTCTATTATCAAACCTGATCTTATGCCAGTGGCAAAGAATTTTGGACACATTTAGTAACACTCGCCCAAGTCTTGACCAAGTATTAAAAATAATACAATAAAAGCTTTGTATTGTTATCGACAAATGATATGCACATGCACACAACTAATTTTAACACAACTTATTGTACCATTCCAAAAACGAATAACTATGATTCAATCGTTATGCAGACACTTGACTCTATTTGTGTAGTTTAGTCACGGTCAAGACTCATAAGTGTCCATATTTACGTATTGAAGAGGTCATTCTTTCTGTAAGGCTGCATTAAACCTATTAACTTTGGCCTTATGCTAGAACTAAAGAGGTTGACTAGTCAAGGTAAGCGATAAGAAACAAAAACAAAAGAACAATCACCAAAACACTTCACCGTATAAACATAAAATTCAAACAAAGAATCAAGCGCGTTCTAAAATTAAAAAAAATATAAGTACCGATTTTTCGAATTTCACCGCACTAATCCATAGACAATTTTTTTTTCAATTCTCGCGTCGTAAGCGGCCAGTGCGGACCGGCGCGAGCCCGCGAACTGACTTCCACCGCCGCGGAGTTTAGGCGACTCGCTTCAAAAATGGAGGAACGCAGTTCGGAGAACTGATGGGTTTATCCGTGGCAGAATACCGGCATGCATTTGCTGCGCTTTTTTTTAAATCTTCACTTTTTGTCAAAAGATAGACAGCTAGCTCAATCGATACGATAACATAGATGTATTCCCAATCGTAAGAAATTAAGAACATTTATATTGTGGTATATTCCATAATAAAGTTATGCGTATAGGAGGAAGTGAAAGTACCATTTTAATCGCCATTTAAAAATTAATTAAAACCTGTTTTTTGCTTGTAATAATTTACTCCTTGATTAAACATTTTATAGACTTATGTATATTGTTATTATCCTCTTTGCTTCGTCTTCTAGATTATAAATAAACACAATGTAGTTTCACGCAATGCTGGCCTGTAACACTGAATTTGAGAGAATAGAAAAAAGAAATATTCAAAAGTGTATTGACATATGACATTTCCATCATTCACAATTTTTCAGTGCTAAAAGTAACACTCACAAAAGAAAATAAGCTTTTTTTTCAGCTACTTTTTACAAAATGGGCAAAAGAAAACATAAAGACCAATATGAACGCCTACTCCATAAAATAAAAAAATTGAAGAAGGACATAAAAAGACGAGATAAGAAAGACGAGAGAGAAAAATCTCAAATCAACAATGAAGGTCAGTCATTTAATTTTTTTCAACGAAATACAAACGTTCACATCTTGATGATTCTCACGTGTATGGTCCGTAATGCGGGCTGCTTCTGGGGCAGTCACTTTACGTTCTGACGTGAACCCATACGAGCACTGCGGGCAACCTGTGGGGTTGTCACTTTGCCGTCAAAGCCT
The DNA here is from genome assembly GCF_023078275.1 of Leguminivora glycinivorella. NCBI lineage: Eukaryota > Metazoa > Arthropoda > Insecta > Lepidoptera > Tortricidae > Leguminivora > Leguminivora glycinivorella. The sequence continues at coordinate 16,358,583 of NC_062989.1, read as the reverse complement.
GTTGCCGTTATGAAACCCTCTCATTAGATATATAAATGTCATGATGTATTGATATAATACTTACAGACGAGTTGCGCTACGATGATCACTCGATAAGAGATGAAGATACTAATTATATTGAAACCCTAAGATCGACGTCCTATTTGCCGGCACAATCAATGAGTCCCATCAATCCGCCGGCCCGTCCATCATCGGAACTATCCCTACCCGCAACTCCATGCATACCACTGCAGACATCCGAAGTACCTACACAGGCAATTGGGCAACAAAAAACAACGGCCACCGCTTCTGCACCAGATGTTCCTGTACGCGATACACCGGAAGTAAGTTTACCAAAAGGAGATGAGACTCTATTAGACAACACTCTTTTAGAAATACTCGGTGAGGATCCGACAATAATCCAGCAATATGGAAAAGAAATTCAAGCCGATTTGGCAAAGCGACTACAATATATTGCGACTAATGGCTTGACCAAAGAAACTCGTAAGGAATTATGTGACAGACACTTACCTCCTATAAATTGCACTTTGATTGACGCTCCAGAACTTAATCCGGAAATAATAGCTGCGGTCTCGGACGCAACAGTTAAGAGAGACAAAGGTATCCAACTAAAACAAAAACAACTTGGACGAGCAATATCATGCGTTGGTGAGGCTCTCAGTACTTTAATGTCTAAAGAAGACAAGGACACACCAGTTATAAAACTCCTTATGGATGCCTGCCGTTTACTTTGTGATAACCAAAGCCTAGACTCAATCACACGACGAAACTTTATCCTCTACAACCTAAAAAAAGATATGAAAGAACAAATACAAAAAACGAACATAGATAAATTCCTATTTGGCTCGGAACTTTCCGAAACAGTTAAGACGGCAAAATCCATATCTAAGTCGGGAGCCGACCTGAAATTACCCATGTCATATAACAAAAACTTTGATCCTAAACACAAACAGTACAAACCGCACCAATACTCAGGAACTCAACCTAAAAGAAATAATTTAAACTGGAAGGCTCCTCCTCCGAGTCGCAGGCATCAGGGGAGCCAGAAGAGCAGGGAGCCTGCCTCTTCCAAGAGTCAGCACGCGAGCAGCTCGCGCACATCGCATCGAGCGTCCCGCCACAGGTACTCGAACCGCCGCTAGCTGGAACACCGGTGAGTCACACAGGGAGACTGTCCCATTTCTATTATCAATGGTCACTGTTGACACCAGACCCAGTAATACTATCATGGATAGCCGGATACGAGATAATTACACAACGCCCGGTGGTGCAAGTTCACCCTCCCAAAGAAAGAACCTTCTCTATTAATGAAAAACTTCAGATCTCTGAATCAATTGCAGAACTTTTAAAATCTGGAGCTATCTCTGAATGTAAACCATGTAGTGGACAGTATTTATCACCTATATTTTTAATCCCAAAACCAAATGGTAAACACAGATTTATCCTTAATCTTAAAAATTTTAACAAATTCATTGACACAGAACATTTTAAACTGGAGGATTTAAGGACTGCCTTAAAGCTTGTTTCTGAGAGATGTTTCATGAGTACTCTAGACCTCAAAGACGCTTATTTTTTAATTCGCATACATGAAAATTCACGAAAATATCTCCGATTTCAATATAATACAAAATTGTATGAATTTAATGTATTACCATTTGGCCTTAGTACAGCTCCATTTGTATTCACAAAAATAATGAAACCAGTCACGAAATTGCTCAGAACTTGTGGCTACATATCCTCTGTGTATTTAGATGACTTTCTCTTAATAGGACGGACATACAATACTTGTTTGGAAAATATTTTAGCTACAAAACAATTATTAACATCTTTAGGCTTCATTATAAACGAGGAGAAGAGTAACATGGTACCCAGTACGAAGTGTAAATTTTTAGGTTATATAATAGATACTAAACATTTCCAAGTCACTTTGCCTGATGACAAAATTAGTAAGATTAAGAAGGAATTAAATCATTTTAAATCTCTGTACCGATGCAAAATAAGAGATTTTGCGCGTTTAATCGGCTTGCTTAACTCTACGTGTCCTGCGGTAGAGTACGGTCGGCTCTATGTTAAAGAATTCGAAAGACAAAAATATCTCAGCTTAATGAACGATCCCGATGACTTTGAAAGATATATGAATATTCCTCAATCACTAAAAGCAGACTTTGATTGGTGGTGTCGCGCCATAAGCAAACCTAAAAACAAAATTAAATATGACGACTACTGCTTGGAAATTTTTAGTGACGCCTCTACTTCGGGATGGGGAGCTGCATGTGGAGAGGAAACTGCAGGTGGACCTTGGTCCATAGAAGAAAGCCACAACCATATTAACTTTCTAGAAATATTGGCAGCCTTTTATGGCTTACAAACCTTTGCTAAAGATATGCTAAGCTGTCAAATCTTACTTCGTGTTGATAACATGACAGCAATTTCTTATATTAATCGAATGGGTGGTGTGCAGTTTCCTCACCTCAACCAAGTAACAAAGAATCTGTGGCAATGGTGTGAGACACGGAATATTATCGTCTATGCCTCTTATATCAAATCCTCGGACAACACTTTAGCAGACGCAGAATCGCGCCGCTCTCACTCAGATATCGAATGGGAACTAAACAATTACAGTTTCAATACGATTATCAAAACATTTGGTATGCCGGAAATAGATCTCTTCGCCAGTGCTTTAAACAAAAAATGTCATGTATACGTGTCATGGTATAGTGATCCACACGCATTTACCATAAATGCATTCACCATTCCATGGAATAAATTTTTCTTTTACGCGTTCCCTCCTTTTACGATGATTCTAAAAACGATAAGAAAGATTATAAGAGACGAGGCTACAGGTATAATGGTAGTCCCTTTTTGGCCTACTCAACCATGGTACCCTCTATTTAAACATCTGCTTGCCACAGAACCTTTATATTTTGGACCTAACAGCGACTTGATCATATCTAATTCCAGCGATCGCAGTGTACACCACAGACTTACCCTGGTTGCCGGAATCTTGTCCGGGAGTCGCTACTAAGACATGGGACCCCTCCGTCGTCCATCAATATAATGATTGCCTCCCTATCTGACAATTCTTTAAAACAATACGACTCTTGCTTAAAAAAATGGCACAGTTTCTGCACTATCAATAACGTAAATTTATTTACTTCCTCGATAACTGAAATATTAACTTTTCTTACGCAGTTGTATGAAGCTAACGCTCAATATGGTACTTTAAACAGCTGTAGGTCCGCTCTGTCCCTGATTTTAGGCGCACATATCGGCAGCGATGATCGAATTAAACGTTTCTTTAAAGGCGTTTATAAAATTCGGCCGCCTTTACCGAAATATAATCAAACATGGAACACCTCGTTAGTACTAGATAATCTAGCATCTTGGTTCCCCAATCAAAATCTTGAATTAGATCAAATAACTAAGAAGCTCGTCACCTTGCTTGCTCTAATAACTGCTCACAGAGTCCAAACTTTGGCTAAAATTCTCATAAATAATGTTGAATTTCATACTAATGAAGTCACTATTAAAATTCCAGACCTAATTAAGACTTCAAGACCGGGCGCAGCCCAACCTATGTTAACGTTGCCGGTCTTTCCGGAAAAACCTGAAATCTGTCCGGTTAAAACTCTGTCTGTTTACATAGATAAAACGAAATTGTTACGTGGCAATCACGATTCTCTTTTTATAAGTCTTAAAAAACCCCATAAGTCTGTAACCTCGCAAACGATAAGTCGTTGGATTCGACAAACTTTGGGAGAATGCGGTATAGATATTACCCTGTTTACCGCACATAGTACGCGACATGCAGCAACCTCTAAGGCGCATAGCCTAGGAGTTAACCTGGACTTAATAAGGAAGACCGCGGGATGGAGCGGCTCCTCAACTATATTTGGTAAATTCTATAATAGATGTATTAATGAGACAGATAACTCAACCTTTGCCAAAACTATTATGTCGAATGTATTATGAATGAGCGGCTTTATAATTATGTAACTGTTCTAATGTAAACCAGTAATTTGGGCTTGAAGTAAATTAATTGTTGTTTAATGATTTGTTTCCTTTTTTTTTTCTGTTCGATATTTCACGATTTCTCTCAAGATCTACATTGTGTTTATTTATAATCTAGAAGACGAAGCAAAGAGGATAATTAATGATTAAACGAACTTACCTGAAGTGAAGTTCTATCATAATTATTCATTAATTATTACTTATACTATATTAGTTAACCCTTTGTTTTTAATTATAAGAACTCAATACTTTTAAATCGGCAGCGATATAAAAATATAATGCTAACTAATAAATTGCAAATTTATAATACTAATCGATCTTCATGATGAAATCGTTATGGAGTCATGATGCAACGCAGTCCGTTAGGGACTATTTTTATTTTACTATAACCATAATTTATAGAACAGAAAAACACTTCAGATGCGCTTGGAATAGAATTTTACAACCATTTCAGAGACACATCGCTCTCGAAAACTTTTTTTTTATTCAGACCTAATATCTAATCAAACGTTGCTTACTTAGAATAAGAGGTATAATGCGATTTCAGGGTTGGTCCCATACTAGAGGTAAAAGTTGCTCTGTATGACCTATCACTACATATAGGGTGTCAGAGGTTTTCAGTGGCTTGCTGGGCTGGTGTGACACCCTGTATAGTATCCAAACTAATATTATAAATGGGAAAGTGGGTGAATGTTGTGTTTTTTTTTTTTCATTTTACCTATGGCAAAACGGAGCGACGAATTGACGTGATTTTTTCAGAGGAGATAGTTGAAGGGATGCAGAGTGACATAGGCTACTTTTTGTCTCTTTCTAACCCCCACTCTCCTGAAATGGAGGGGGTTTGTATGGAGCATGCTGTAATTTTAACAGCTAGTAAATAATACTACTTAAAATCGTATGTAAATAAGGCGTTTAAAGGTAGTTTCGACAGTTTAGCAATCACGTCATTTTACGTGAAACATGCATCGTTGACACAAATTACACAGATTGTGCATCTACGCGTAGCCTCAATAGCTTAGCAGACAATTGTTTTAAGCAAAATTATCATAAAGATGTGACGAAGATTGCAAAAAGTAAGCTCTGAATCTGACACGCTTTAGATAGTGTTGATAAAATTCTCCAATCTAATTGAGTTGTTTGCGGTATGCGGTGTTTGTCAGATAATCTGTTTTTATATCCTAGATAGCAAAATGATAGGTCAATCATCCTGCTTTTGTGCCAAGTTAGTACGTATACTCTAACAACGACACCGATCGCAAAATCGCATGGGATAGACAATACATTGCGGGCATTGTGGCATTTATTGAATTTGTGCTCCTACATATGCAATATTTAAAATCGCATGGCACTTGTTAAGTCGTTCGCAGATGCCTTAACGACCTATGGACTGCAACGAAACTTCAACTTTTATGGCGGCAAAACGTTTGAGTTATAGAGTAAATATTCTATTAGAACTGCACATAGACATACACTAAACACAAGCCATAAGAAAACGCCCGCTCATTCGCTGATATAAAAAAAAACTAAAAAAAACTACGTAAGCACTATTATTCATCTATGATTTGTCTATGGTACATAACTTGCTTAGCCTAGCATTAGATTTCGAAAATTCCTTACAGAAGACCGCAGCCAAATAGCACTAGACCCTACTCATAGTGTTGTGTTCCTGCCGGTGAGTAAGGCTGCCAGAGCTCAACGAGGGTGCGGTGTGCTGATGACGGGAGGACTTACGGAACTAACTTGTTCCGTATATTGTCCTTTAGAGTCGTCGGCAACCCGAACCCTCCTTGGAACTTGTACACTCCTTTTTGCTGTGTACTTAACACAGCAAAAGGGAATGTACAAGTTTCTAATGGGGTGGCAACGCGTATGTGACACTGTTTGCGTTGCATGCGTTCATAGGTTACGGTAACCGCTTTCCATCAGGCGGACCGTATGCTTGTTTGCCACCGACGTAGTATAAAAAAAAAAAAAAAAATCGAATCGTGCTCCATGCTAGTTACGTTTTGGATTAGAGTTGTGACAGACGACCAAGGATGCGTTGCGAAATGCGAGACTGATTATAATGAAACCTTGGCAGACGGTTCCAAATTTCTACTTGACTGAGATAATTTTAATCAAAATGTTGGCAATAGTGTGTGGCCAACGTGACAGTTCAGCAATACAGATAACATACAATTTGAGAAAAGATCGATATGAACCAAAGAGCGTAGCCGTGTTTGCATAGAAAATCGGCCCTTTCGCCAAATGTTCACTGTAATTTTTTTTTAAAGAGCTCTCGTGACAAATATTATTTACTGTAAGTTTGAGGTTTCTATCTTTTTTATTTTCTGAGATATGATTTTTTTATTAATTTACATAATATCCATTTTTTTCAACATTGGCTAATGCGATTCACTTGAACTTTTGGGACAATAATATACTTGTAATGACTCACATGTTCTAGCAATAATATTTAATAGTGCCGAAAAAAATCTTGGCTTAAAGTAAGAAACAAATCTTCAGTATTTTTTTTCTCGCTTTTTAGAAAAGCGACACCTATAGTTCTTTGTCAAGTAATTGCTTATATAAAGGCCCGCAATATATATTTTTTTCAAAATAATCCAGGAGGTACTTCATACTAGAAAATGGAATAATAAAGGATACTACCCATACCGCAAACGAGCTACACAGTAAATAGGTGAATTTTAGTCGCAAACCTCTTTATTATTAACAATATTGGTACTGGAAGATTGCATTCATAAAGGTATTACGACTAAAATTCACCTATTTACTGTGTAGCTCGTTTGCGGTATGGGTAGTATCCTTTATTATTCCATTTTCTAGTATGAAGTACCTACTGGATTATTTTGAAAAAAAATATATGTTGCAGGCCTTTATATAAGCAATTACTTGACAAAGAACTGTAGGTGTCGCTTTTCTAAAAAGCGAGAAAAAAAAATACTGAAGTTTTGTTTCCTACTTTAAGCCAAGATTTTTTTCGGCACTATTAAATATTATTGCTAGAACATGTGAGTCATTACATGTATATTATTGTCCCAAAAGTTCAAGTGAATCGCATTAGCCAATGTTGAAAAAAATGGATATTATGTAAATTAATAAAAAAATCATATCTCAGAAAATAAAAAAGATAGAAACCTCAAACTTACAGTAAATAATATTTGTCATGAGAGCTCTTTAAAAAAAAATTACAGTGAACATTTGGCGAAAGGGCCGATTTTCTATGCAAACACGGCTACGCTCTTTCGAATTTAAAAACATATAACCAGGAAGTGGAATGCCTATATCTAAAAAATGTTATTTTTGTATGTGCGTGTTTAGTATTTTTATTTTAGTTCATTGAAAAACTTATGCCAAATGACCTAGAAAAAATAATAATTAAAAGCTCTGGAACATGATTTATTTCAATGCACACTTGCACAGTTAATAGTTGTGAATACAATACATAATGCAAGCACTTAAAAAAAAGCCTGTTGATCACAGAACTAAATCAAGATAGAAGGAAAAAGTGTATCTACTTCGCGTGCGGAAAAGTTAAATAGCGAGCGACATTGTTCGCCGCGCAAGTCAGTCTGCTCTCGACCGCTGCCCGCGAGTGACATACAGTGAAAAATACAAAATGGGTCGGTATCACGTCGGTATTCGATAATTAACTGTTCAAACACCACCAATAAAAGCAAGAGTGTTAAACAAAGTGTTTCCTATCATCGGTAAGTACCATTTGTCCTAAAATATTTTTTATTAAATAAAAAACACGATTTTCCTATTTTTATCACAGAGATGGGCAAAATGTAATCGACTAACGATTAACGATTAAAATTACAAGATTTAATTGCGACTGACGATTGAAAACCACGAATGATCAATCTTAGTTGTATAGAGCGCGACTAATTTAGTTGCAACTAAATTAGTTGCCGATTGATTTCGGACAACTAAATTTTGTAATCGACTAATTAGTTAGACTTATTTCTCGCAACTAATGTTGACAGACTGATTAGGACATCTTAACGAATGTTTAAACATATCATCATGTATTACCTACTTAAGATATTTTAACCATTTCTAAGGAGTTAGATCGGTGTTCTAACTATTATTTTGCTACTACAGTCACTTTGAAATTGGATTAAATTTCTCTTATCTAAGGGTAAATAAAAAATGGGTACTTTGTTTGTGCATTAGTAAAATAACATTAAAAAAACACAATAAAAGTACCCGGTTGACTGGTTTAAATACATTTCCAAAAAAAATGTTTGATTTATTTTTTGAATAATTCTACAACCGTAAGAGTTAGGTCGCTAGTTTTTTAGAGCAATTCATTGTATTTGACCTACGGAACCTTCCCTTAAAATTAACGGAATTCAATAAAAACATGGTGTATAGTATATACCAAATATCGTGAAATTCGTTGTTGCCATTATATAAATTTGAATGTAGAATGCCGCAAGGAAGATGAACAATAATTAACGCTGAGAGTTCTTTACATTACAAAGAGGTTTAAATATTTTAATGACAACAAAATAGTGCGCGTAGATAATAGATAAACAATATGCAGATGTTTGATTCAATAGAACGTCTTATTTTTAGAAGATGCGTCGGCCCTTGCACCAAAATGAAATTATGTCCAGGTAAGTAGGATTAGTCATTTAGCCCAATGTTTTGTCACCACGTGCCACTAAAAAGAGTTTTACTATCGACAGAGACAGCAAAATACTGGTAATTTCTATGTCTAAGATTTACTCAGTATCGTATAATTCAAAGTATTGCAATAACATACTTAATTGTTTTGTTTGCTACTTGTGAACACTGCAGTTTTTCGCTATTTTTCGTTACCGATATATCGTTATAATATTGCATTGTCATTCAAGCATTACAAATTAAACGTGTATACGTAATTTTAGCTCAATCGGTCGAATATATCTACTTCAAAATAATCCACAAAATTCCACCCAAACCAACATAGTTACAACATACGAGTACCTCCAATGTTATATACATACCTACTTGTAGTTACAAATAAGATATAAATGCAAAAACGGCCGACTGTGTAGTTTTAATGATTTATTCGTGGAATTTAGTCGATTGAAACTAAAACTAATTTAGTTGTTAGTCGAACATTCCCACAACTAATTTAATCGCAACTAAATCAATCGCGATTGAATAATGACGATTGATATTTTTAGTCGATTGATTAGTTAACTAAAAAATCAATCGATTGATGCCCATCTCTGTTTTATCATCAAAACATTAGCTGACGTACGGCCGTCAAACTAGTTTTCCATTGCGGCTTTAATTTGACGAGTCCGACTTGGCGTGCGTTTAAAACAAGCGATATAAAAATAGGCTATTCAAACTGTCGAGACAAAGTGAAGGTAGATTTGTTATTTTGTCCGTCGAACTCACGTCGAACTTAAGAATAGTGGTGCACCACGGAACTAAATCGTCATGTATGCTGCGATTTCCTTATTCGATTTAAATCGATTTTGCGAAGCAGTGGAAATTATAATTATGTTTTTATATTGTTATGAACCTATACCTATAAAGTACGAGTGAAAAGTAAATTTAACTTTAAAATAGGTTACAGTTACGGTATTAACGTTGAATTTGTGGTCGGCAGAAAAACAAATACAAACATAATACGCTCTATATTTATTATGAATAAAAATAACTCTAAAAATGTGTTAATGGTTAATTATATTTATATATTACTAAAAGTTGTAACAAATAACATGAGGATAATGGTCGATTTTCTTAAAAATATTACGAAATATTAACTAGTATTAAGAGGGCATTCAACGAAAACGTCGTAATAATGTAAAATTGATAGTTTTAGTCGGCAAAATGCTACACTTTCCGTCATCTAAAAGACTTATTAAGTTCAGGATTCGATTAGGACATCTTCTTAACTTACATGTTGTGAGACTGGATTTTTAAAAACTAACTCACTTAATAAATTATGATTTTTTTTCTGGTGCATGTTTAGGAAAACCCGCGAAAAGTGCTGACTTAGTCCGTCTAATTTGTAAAATTTGGATAGTATTGAATGCTTCAAGTGGTAAATTTGTATTATGTATATCCTGTACTACAATCATCTGAGACTACTTCTTTGTTATAAGGCTTTAGAATAGAGTAAATGAGGATATGATGAATCCAATTTGTTTCAGAAATCACCTCAGAATAAGTGTCAATTTCTTCGAAAACTTACGTGTTTTTGAAGTAATTTTAATATAAAAATAATCTGCAACGCTTACTCAAACAGATTTTATGCAAAAGTTTTCTATTAATTGCAATTTAATATTTTTGACGATTTTTTAAAAATGCCTCCTTATTACCGGTTACGCGCGCTTGCGATGTCAGTACCGCGGCAGAGCTTGTAGAGGCAGGACGTATGTTAGTCCGCTCCGCACGCGGCTCGACGATCGCGAAGTTATTTTGTCATTGTGTGCGGCACCCGCCGTGTCCAAAACCGCACTTGTGTGCGTGTTTGGCTGTACTGTTGCATGTATACTGCGACCGAAAACTTTGATCCTTGGGTTGACGACTTTGGTAACTAACTAATTAACTTGACTAAAATTTTTAGTAAGTATTATTTATTATTGAATATCATTTGAGGTCACTGACTCGTCTCAACAAAATCTTTGACAATAGATGGTACTCAGGATCTGATGATGAAGTCAGATGGTAGTCATGAGTTCTCATCAACCAGGTCTTGAAACCATTTCGTGTTTGGGCTCGTTTGATTCGCCTCAACAAGATCTTTGACAAGAGGTGATGGTACCCAGGATCTGATGATGAAGCCGGAAGGTAGTCATGAGTTCTCATCAACCAGGTCTTGAAACCATTTCGTGTTTGGGCTCGTTTGATTTGCCTCAACAAGATCTTTGACAAGAGGTGATGGTACCCAGGATCTGATGATGAAGCCGGAAAGTAGTCATGAGTTCTCATCAACCAGGTCTTGAAACCATTTCGTGTTTGGGCTCGTTTGGTTCGTCTCAACAAGATCTTTGACAAGAGATGGTACCCAGGATCTGATGACGAAGCTGGAAGGTAGTCAAGAGAATTCATCAACCAGGTCTTGAAACCACTCCGTGTTTGGGCTCGTTTGGTTCGTCTCAACAAGATCTTTGACAAGAGATGGTACCCAGGATCTGATGGTGAAGCCGGAAGGTAGTCAAGAGTATTCAACATCCAGGTCTTGAAACTCTTCTGTGTTTGGGCTCGTTTGATTCGTCTCAACAAGATCTTTGACAAGAGATGGTACCCAGGATCTGATGATGAAGCTGGAAGGTAGTCAAGAGTATTCCACGACCAGGTCTTGAAACAACTTCGTGTTTGGGTTCGTTTGATTCGTCTCAACAAGATCTTTGACAAGAGATGGTAATCACTCTTTTATACTCTGGCGCATCCACTGTGTCAGTGTGTCAACAGTCAACTAAAACAGGTAGGCGTAGCGTAGAGTTGTATTTCCTTACAAAAAACCAATACATAGATGTGGACCTTCCTGTGCTACATGCAATTAAAACAACATAATATTTAAAAACCGGCCGAGAGCGTGTCGGGTCACGCTCAGTGCCTACACTGAGCGTGGCCCGACACGCTCTCGGCCGGTTTTTAAAGCCGCATTGGTAAATAGCCGCTCGGCTCTTCCGTAGTTTTCCATATTTTTCAAAAACTACAGAACCTATCAAGTTCAAAACAGTTTTCCTAGAAAGTTTATAAAGTTCTACTTTTGTGATTTTTAAATATATGGTTAAAAAGTTAGAGGGGGGGGGGGGGGGGGGACACTTTTTTTCTTTAGGAGCGATTATTCGCGAAAATATTAATATTATCAAAAAACGATTTCAGTAATTCATTTTTAAATACCTATCCAACAATAAATCATACGTTAGGGTTGAAATGAAAAAAAAATCACTCCCTACTTTACGTGTAGGGGGTACCCTAATAAAACATTTTTTCCGCTTTTTATTTTTGCACTTTGTCGGCGTGACTGATATACATATTGGTACCAAATTTCAGCTCTCTAGTTCTAACGGTCACTGAGATTATCCGCGGACGGACGGACGGACGGAGGGACAGACAGACAGACATGGCGAAACTATAAGGGTTCCTAGTTGACTACGAAACCCTAAAAACACATTTTGAATATTAAACTTATATTGACCGGGATATAGACCGTGAATATAAGTCTAATGAAAATAACCGTGAATCATTCAAAACTCTTACATTTTAAATATAAAAAAAACTACTTAAAATTAAAGAAAACCGATCTTAGTTCCATTATATACAGAGTGGGGCCTGTAACAAAGGCGAAGAATTGAACTGTAGGCTATTCTCCTTATACTGATCAACATTTATTCAGTGACTTTTAAAAATTATGAAGTCTTTAAATTTTTAATTTTTCATACAAAATAAATATTAGCTTCAATGTACGCCATTATTGTTGTCATTGACGTTGTCTGTCACACTTTAGACTTAACAGAATTCGCAATACATTACCTCTTAGAAAAAACTTTCAAGGGTGATAAAAATCAAAATACAAGTTATTTTTAAAAGTCGCCGAACAAATGTTGATCAGTATAAGTGCGTTTTCACATTATCCGATCCGATATCGGATGTCGGACCGATATCCCATACATTAAAGGCGCCATCTTGGATTTTTTCTATTGAAATGCTTCCGACATCCGATATCGGATCGGATAGTATGAAAACGGCTTAAGGAGAATAGCCTAGAGTTCAATTCTTCGCCTTTGTTACAGGCCCCACTCTGTATATGTACCTAGAAAACATCATCATCTTCCTTGCGTTATCCCGGCATTTGCCACGGCTCATGGGAGCCTGCGGTCCACTTTGACAACTAATCCCAAGATTTGGCGTAGGCACTAGTTTTTACGAAAGCGACTGCCATCTGACCTTTCAACCCAAAGGGTAAACTAGACCTTATTGGAATAAGTCCGGTTTCCTCACGATGTTTTCCTTCACCGAAAAGAACCTAGAAAACATATCATATACAAAATAAAATAAAACTAAGAAAACGGATTATATTCATTGTACGCGATATAATCTGATTCCATAAATTTATTTCATGAGTAACTATCGCGGTGACAGAAGACAATATTATATACACAATTTATTATATTATAAAAGTTTTTTAATTTATTTCTTCCAAGGCTACACGCGTTTTAATAAAAAAAACTGTGATAAGTTTAATAATTAAACTAAAAGGTCAAGTATTTATGCACGAAATCATGTATGCAAATATGTAATATATATGGTGGTGTTTTTACGCAAGTATCAATAATGGTTAGTCCGCAACGCCACTGACGGCGTGGCGGTACCGACCATGAATGCTATCCCTTTCGCTCTAGCCGCACGTAAGGTTGGTTCGAAGAGGATCGCACGCTATGTCTGTACCGCAGGCTACAACCGTTATGCTTCTGGTTATAGTGTGCGTCTGCACACAGGCGCACGCCAGCGCCGCCGGCGTCGAAATGCGAGCAAGCAGATTTTTTGAAAGCGCTCTTAATACCTACCTACTAAAATCTTTGTTCCTGGCCTTAGGCAAATTATATACCTACTAGTGAATTGTTTGTCATCACACGAATACAGGTATATACTTACTTCATTTCACAAGGAAGATGAACATCCGATATTTTTAACTTCGGTGGGCCACAATCGATCGAATGGGTTACGCGGCGACAACGTTCCCATCACTAAAGTATACTCGTGACGTCATAGGCTCGACACAAAACGTTACACGCTCGGTTTCGCTGTTAATCGCCGAGCATTTTCCTTCTATCTTGATATAGTTCTGTACTGTTGATGATCTCATAAAAAGAGACATTTTGGACTTTACGTAAAAAAATCTCTCGTTAAAACTTTCCTTGTGCACATTTTATTGCTAATAGCATTTAAAAGTACTGTGGAATTTATGAGTTTTTTTTTATTGTACGAATTAACCTGTACGCCTAACAAAATAAATGTTATTCCCATATCAACCGTAATAAATAAATGATTAAGTTGAAACCATATGGAGTAGACCAGAGAAAATTGATGTTATTTTTTTTGAAATCTCAAGTCAACTACTTAGCGAAATAATAAAATTTAGTATTAGTATGTACTTACCTACAATTCTCCTAACAAACTATGCTAACTGGTCAGAATAAGAACAAAAAACATTGATCCCTGGCCGGTTTTTGTGATAATTATAGCCCGAAAGATTACATACTTAAACAGGTTCGACCACTACCTATTTATTTATTTTTATTGTGTATCGAACTTTAGAAAATTTTTTAACCGACTTCAAAAAAGGAGGAGGTTCTCAATTCGACTGAATGTTTTTTTTTTTATTTTTTTTTTATTTTTTTTTAATGGTGGAGCTATGCTATGTCTAGAGGTTATAATTATAACGAGTGGTATCACTTATTTTATAGAGATATTCATACTCGTATGCCGGGAATCGGGAATTATCATCTTCAATCACATCATAGAATAATAGTATTTACCTTGGGGTAGAGATGGGTAACTACCCAGGTAAACACCCGACGGTGGGTATTTACCGGGTAAATACCCGATATTTACCTACCCGCGGGTAAATACGCGGGTATTTTCATTTTTCTTCCAAATTTGACGTTTTTAAATGGTGTTTGGGCTAAAATAGATTAATTAAAGTCAATCTTTGTAATTGTACACATAATGTTTATTCAAATTGGGAACGAATAGGTTGCTATGAGATAAAATGTGATTTTAGTGTATCACTCCAACTATAAAAATCGTGTAATATCATTCTCTGACATACGGAAATAATTTAAAATGCTTTTAGTATAAATTATAAGTTTGATAAATTAAAACTGTAAATAAAAATATGTGAATAAAAATATTAAAAAAAAATCTTTTTCAAGCTCATAACTCATACATAGTATGTTCTATGACAAAAATGCGTAGAAACTTTTTTGTAGGAAATTGTGTCTACTTTAGTTCGTACATACAATACTTTTCGATATTAATGATAGTTTCCATGAAATATGAAAAAAATACATTTTACCCCCTAACCCCACCATAACCCCCTCCAACCAGTACTAGGAAGTTTATCTTTATCGTATAAATACGACTAATTAAAATACAATCTAAAAAGCACACATAAAACATATTTTTTAATTATTTTTAAAAATATACATTAAAATTTCTGTAAACTTAATTGTCTATTTGACTGAACAGTTTTGTTTTAAATTGTGTATAAAAATTACAACCACTAACTTAGTATTTATCTCCATTTTAACACAAATCAGCATGTCCAACATGAAATGAATCTACCCGTCTATTTGGGTAGATACGGGTAAATACCGGGTAGATAGGTATTTACCGGGTAAATACCTGGGTGGGTAGATTGGGTATTTACCCACGACCCATCTCTACCATGGGGCCATGGGGGCCTAGTGCGCGTCGCCTCTATGAGGAGCTGTCCAAGCGCCTCATAGACGCATCTGGTGACCAGAGGGCTGGCCAGTATTTCGCGCACCTTTCCGCCTGTTACGATTTCAAGAAACTGCCAGATTTTTTATTTGTAGTTACCAGCGCCATATCTCCTCGCATTTTCTCCTGCAGATTTTTAGTATAAGTGTTCTGTTGTAAGTTTTTACTATGTTGTTGTTTTGATATAATCAATGAATTGTTTTTCTATTTGAATAAAGTATACTTAATAGAATACATTCTCCGACGCCATGTAATTATATAATCCATGCAAACTGCCAGATTAGGTTAAGGAACTACCACCAGCGCCATATCTCCTCGCATCATTTCTCCTGCAGATCGATTAACAGCCTTCCGTCATCTGTTTTTCGATTCTGTTCTTTTAGACAGCAGCGTCATCTATGGCATTTTGGTAGAACTGAATCGAATACCAGTCAGGTTGTACAAGTCGTAAAACACTTGTTTGTTCTATTTGTCAAATTAGGAGTGATATAACGCGTCTTAAACCATGTTTTGATCGTTCTCCGACCCACATAATTATATAATCCATGTTTAAACTATAGATAGTATCCATCATACCAATATTAATAAATGGGAAAGTGTGTGTCTGTTTGTTTGTCCGTCTTTCAAGGCAAAACGAAGCTTCGAATTGACGTGATTTTTTTAAGTGGAGATAGTTGAAGGGATGGAGAGTGACATAGGCTACTTTTTGTTTCTTTCTTACGCGAGCGAAGCCGAGCGCAAAAGCTAGTTATATTACAAATGGGGAAGCGTGTGCTTCTGTTTGTCCGTCTTTGACGGCAAAACAGAGCGACGAAATTACGTGATTTTTCAAGCGGAGATAGTTGAAGGGATGTAGAGTGACATGGGTTACCTTTTGTTTTTTCTTTTTCTAACCCCCTACATCTTTCGTCTTTCACCTTAACGCGTGGGCAAAAGCTGTATAATATAAAACCAGCATTATACATACATACAATCACGCCTGTATCCCATAAAGGGGTAAGCAGAGCACATGAAACTACTAAAGCTTCAGTGCCACTCTTGGCAAATAAGGGGTTGAAAGAAAACGAAACTGTGACATTGCAGTGACAGGTTGCCAGCCTCTCGCCTACGCCACAATTTAACCAGCATTATGCTTCTATAAAAACAATTAGTTCATATCGCGAACCGCGTAACCCTCAACATTGCGCGGAAACAATCAAGCCATCCTCGCCGGAAAGGAAAACGTTTCGATAGCCTTTCATTGAACTGCTTCTACTCGGGATTACTACAATGTGCAACGATAACTACTCACGTAAGAAACTACCGTTTGGTTTTATTTTATACTAGCTTTTACCCGCAGCTTCGCTCGCGTTAGAAAGAGACAAAAAGTAGCCTATGACACTCTCCATCCCTTCAACTATCTCCACTTAAAAAATCGTCAATTCGTCGCTCCGCTTTGCCGTGAAAGACGGACAAACAAACAGACACACACACTTTCCCATTTATATTATTAGTATGGATTGTTTTTGTAATAAGTAAGTACGGAACTATGGGAACAAATCAAATTATTTTAACAAATATTTTGATTTGTGGGTTCATGGCGTTAGCCTAGCCCGGATTGCTAAAGACGCCGGTGCGAATCCGGCCTTCGCCACTGGTGGTGTCCGTAATTTTTTCTTTAATATATGACATTTTATTTCGATTTTTAAGTAAGTAAATACTTTATTTTATTGTACAAGTAAATACTATTCAGTACAAAGGCGAACTTATACCTTTAAGGGATCTCTACCAGTTAACCTTTGAGCACTTGAGTGAGAGTTTAAGACGGTAGACATCCACATAATACAAAATACAAAGACGGCCCAAAAACTATAAAATAATAAAAATAAATTTTTCATTACATACTGTAACATGCAGTAATTAAAATAGCTATATCCTATCACTTTTGTAAAACTCTGCCTACGCCAATCTTGAAGTTAGATGTCAAAGCGGACCCCAGGCTCCCATGAGCCGTGGCATATGCCGGGATAACGTAAGGAGGATGATGATGGTCCTATCGCAAATCCAAGATTTAGTGAACATAGTATTAGCAAAATGGATTCCAAATTTAGCGTTGACAGTGTCAATAAATGCCATTTAAAGTTGTCGTCTATTCTATTTCAATCGAATGAAGTCATTCAAGTTTTGATCGTTTTTAGGGTTCCGTAGCCAAAATGGCAAAAACGGAACCCTTATAGTTTCGTCATGTCCGTCTGTCCGTCTGTCCGTCTGTCCGTCTGTCACAGCCGATTTACTCGGAAACTATAAGTACTACAGTGATGAAATTTGATGGGAATATGTGTTGTATGAACCGCTACAAAATTATGACACTAAATAGTAAAAAAAAGAATTGGGGGTGGGGCCCCCATACATGTAACTGAGGGATGAAAATTTTTTTTTCGATGTACATACCCGTGTGGGGTATCAATGGAAAGGTCTTTTAAAATGATATAAAGTTTTCTAAAAAACATTTTTCTTAAAGTGAACGGTTTTTGAGATATCAGCTCTCAAAGTCGTAAAAAGTATGTCCCCCCCCCTCTATTTTTATAACTACGGGGTATAAAATTCTAAAAAAAATAGAGGTGATGCATGCTAATTAACTCTTTCAACGATTTTTGGTTTGATCAAAGTATCTCTTATAGTTTTTGAGATAGGTTGATTTAACTGTAATTTTGGTTTGCTGCTACGGAACCCTTTGTGCGCGAGCCCGACTCGCACTTGGCCGGTTTTATTTTAATGCTATAGGTAATAGATATCATTTTTGTTTTTTTACAATGGGTTGCTATGCCATAAAAGTTGCACGTCATTGCGTACACATCCATTAGCCCTAAACACTCTAATTGAATTGCCCAAAACTTACCGACCACAAAGGTCGAGTTGCACAATAGTGGAGTAAAAGTAAGGTACCCTGGACATAATTCAATAACTCGTCCTTTTTGATATTTTATTGGGTATTATTATTAAGCATCAAATAGTAATTATGTACATAGATAAAAAAAAAGACGATCGTATTCATATCTTATAAAAATCATGAGATAAAGTACATTATCCCACTTTTCGCTAACAGCAAAATAGTTAACCGAAAACTTTGTTAGATTAACTTTGTGGTGCACTCAGATGCGATCAGTTATTAGCGATATTACACAGAAAATAAATCTGATTGTGTACTTTTTTTACCGTTTTCATTTAATGTGAATATCTAGGTAGGTAAAAATGGTGACCATGATATATATATCAATTTGCATTGTATTAAGTATATATAGACATTTAACACCGATCTTAAACATATATTTTTAACGCTTAAATAAACATGAATTTCTCAGTAGGTATAAATTGTAACTGAGATTTTTTGCTTAAGACCAGGTTTTTGTGTACTATAATCATGATTTTATCAAAATTAATACTGTGAAGGTCGCGCTTAAGAAACTGTAAATGTCAGTAATTTAAAAGGGTGCAAAGTTGTCGTAGAGCGGCTGTCGCGGGGCGGGGGGAGCGCGCGGGGCGCGGGCCTGGGAGAGCGCGCCGCGCACCGGCCGCGTCACCGCGGCGGATCGGTTAATAGGTTAGGGACGTAAGGTACCGGCCACACCAGAGCGTCGCGTGTCTCGGGGCGCGGACGGACGTCCGCGCCACGCCACCTGAGTGTAATTCAAAAATCGTCTCCTCAGTACATTTTGTATAGGAAGGACGTAAGACGCGCCCCAGGCGGCGTGGCGGCGGCGTGGCGCGCGCCGCGCCGCCTGGGACTTGGTGCCAATAGGACCATCTCGGGGTTATACCCGTTCGATTAAAAAAATAATTTGAAAATCGGTCCACGATTCTCGGAGATATCGAGTAACAAAAAAACCGACCAAGAGCGTGTCGGTCCACGCTCAGTGTAGGGTTCCGTAGTTTATCGTATTTTTCTCAAAACAATTTTCCTAGAAAGTCTTTATAAAGTTCTACTTTTTTGATCTTTTTTCATATTTTTTTAAACATAAGGTTCAAAATATAGAGGGGGGGGACGCACTTTTTTTCCTTTAGGAGCGATTATTTCCGAAAATATTAATATGATCAAAAACCGGCCAAGAGCGTGTCGGGCCACGCTCAGTGTAGGGTTCCGTAGTTTTCAGTATTTTTCTCAAAAACTACTGAACCTATCAAGTTCAAAACAATTTTCCTAGAAAGTCTTTATAAAGTTCTACTTTTGTGATTTTTTTCATATTTTTTAAACATATGGTTCAAAAGTTAGAGGGGTGGGGACGCACTTTTTTTTTTCTTTAGGAGCGATTATTTCCGAAAATATTAATATTATCAAAAAACGATCTTAGTAAACCCTTATTCATTTTTAAATACCTATCCAACAATATATCATACGTTGGGGTTGGAATGAAAAAAAAAATCAGCCCCCACTTTACATGTAGGGGGGGTACCCTAATAAAACATTTTTTTCCATTTTTTATTTTTGCACTTTGTTGGCGTGATTGATACATTGGTACCAAATTTCAGCTTTCTAGTGCTTACGGTTACTGAGATTATCCGCGGACGGACGGACAGACAGACAGACAGGGGGAAACTATAAGGATTCCTAGTTGACTACGGAACCCTAAAAAACATTCAGTCGAATTGAGAACCTCCTACTTTTTTTGAAGTCGGTTAAAAAAACAACCTTTATTGCCGGCCGGCATACGGCTAACCGATTGAAACAGAAACATAAATGAAAAGAGAGGGCGAACGGCGACACCTGTGTGTCGGCGATTTCAAAGGTAAGCGCACGTGCACCCGATCTCGCTACCTACGCCCAGGTGCGGGCGCGGCTTTCGACCTTCGCGCCGTGCAATAGAATTTAATGTCGGCTGCTCGTGTGCGGTCTGTTTGTTTTATAGAGTGGCGGCATTTTCAACATCAAAGGGCAAAATTCTGCAAAATTTTGTGCAAAATTCTGTTATATCAATAACTTCTCACGTCACTAGATTATCGACTTTGAATGTCGAGTATATTTATAGTATCATCACTTTATTTCAGTGTACGAATTTCGTATGTGTTAAAAATCATTGTTCTAGCTTCATAAACCAGGGAGGAAATAATGGAGAGCGTTTATATGTCTTGTTTTGCCTTAATTCAATATCATCACATATTTTTGTTGCTGATAAAATAATACATCCTATATATCAAGGCCTTGTAGCTCGGCGAAAGAATCGTGATCGCGGAGTGCGCCGGCACTGATTATAATTATTTTGTCCAGTTATTATAATAACCTATACAAAAAGTACCGATAGAATAGGTATTCTAATCTATATCTGCATAGAACTATTTAAAACAAACCACAAAAGTTCATAGTTGATCGTTATTGGTACAGTCAGCAACTCAGCTGTGAATAAAGATAAAGTGCCAAATATATGTATACACATACCTTAATGTACCAAGTACCAACACTTGTACAGGAAATAAAATACTCTATACATATTTTTGGCACTTTGTCTTGCCAGCTGTGTTGTTGACTGTACACGATCTAAAAAGGAGCCGAACGGTTATTATAATTACGCGGCGACTTGCGTAGTCGGCGGCCGCGCGATACATAGTGCTGTCTCTGTTCAGGCCCCGTAGCCGAATGCCATTTCTCCGACGCGAAACGAAAACGAAACGCAGTCTGGCTCTGTCGCGCCAATACGCAAGAGCGATAGAGATAGATATCTACTAGCGTTTCGTTTCGTGAGCGTTTGTGCCATTCGGCTACGCACCCTGTTCTCACTACCACGAATTTGAAGAACAATATTGCTGTCTCTCTCAATCTTTAGGCGTCATTCATATATTACGTCATACTAAATGTGACAATCCATGTTAAAGGATTAAAAAAGCGTGACATTGGGGGGTCCAAATAGTAGTCCATAAACCACGTCTTTGACCAACGTGAGTGATATCTCTGTCACTCTTTACGTCTTTACTAACAGAAATTTAAATAACAATAGTGCTATCTCTGTCACTCTTTACTAACAGAAATTTAAATAACAAAAATGCTATCTCTGTCACTCTTTACTACCAGGAACTTAAATTATTATAGTGCTATCTCTATTCTCTGTCACTCTTTACTATCAGGAACTTAAATTGTTATAGTGCTATCTCTGTCACTCTTTACTACCAGGACCTTAAATTATTATAGTGCTATCTCTGTCACTCTTTACTGTGTGCGGGAAGTGCACATACCACGAGTTTGACTAACATGAGTGCTATCTCTATCACTCTTTACTACCAGGAACTTTAATTATGATAGTGCTATCTCTGTCACTCTTTACTACCAGGAACATAAATTTTATTATTACAGTGCTATCTCTGTCACTCTTTACTACCAGGAACTTAAATGATTATAGTGCTATCTCTGTCACTCTTTACTGTGTACGGGAAGTGCACATACCACGAGTTTGACTAACATGAGTGCTATCTCTGTCACTCTTTACTACCAGGAACTTAAATGATTATAGTGCTATCTCTGTCACTCTTTACTTCTAGGAACTTAAATATTTTTTTCGGTTTCGGTTTTGGTCTTGGTTTCGGTGTCGGTTTTGGTGTAGGTTTCGGTGTCGGTTTCGGTTTCGATTTCGGTTTTCGTTTCCATTCCCGTTTCGGTTTCCGTTTTCGTTTTCAGTTTTGTTTTTGTTTAAACTAACAGAACTAAAACTAAAACCAAAACCAAACCAGAAACGGGAAACCGAACACGGGAAACCGGATATCGGATACCGTATATCGGATGCTGGTTACCGGTTACTGTCTACCGTTTACCGGATACCGGTTACCGTCTACCGGTTACCGGTCACCGTTTACCGGATACCGGTTAACGGTCATTGGTTACTGGTTACCGGTTACCGGTCACCGAATACCGGAGACCCGTCACCGGTTACCGGTTACCGGATACCGGTTACCGGATACCGGTTACCGGATACCGATTACCGGATACCGGTTACCGGATACCGGTTACCGGATACCGGTTACCGGATACCGGTTACCGGTACCGGATACCGGATACCGGATACCGGATACCGGATACCGGATACCGGATACCGGATACAGGATACCGGATACCGGATACCGGATACCGGTTACCGACCGGTACCAGATACCAGAAACCAGGTTTTGATTTCTGGTTTCTCATGTTACAACGTGTATAGATTAGTCGATACCAAGTCGGACACTTCCGATTAGGCGATTTCGGCTCGCATTGTTACGCAGCATTCGAGTGTTGAGTTTCTCACACATGAGGCCCCCTAATAAAATTTGTACCACTCATATTATTGATTTGACTCTCGCAACACAAACACCTCATGCCCACACAAATACACACAAAATAAAATCATTCACAAACTTCAAATCATTCAAAAACTCAACAGTCACACGCGCTCCTCGCGGTCCTCTAAGAACTCCCTCGCGAGAGTCGACACTTCAAAATGAAGCGACATCGCATCGGCTCATCATCCACAAATCCGAAAAGATCCACCGATAAATTTGTACCGGAAAGACCTCACCGCGACAATGTCATATTACCCAAATTACTTCAAAAATCCTCTGATAGTGAAACAGTTCATTAGGTTTACCGTAAGAGTGAGTGAGACAGACACGCACTGTGCTTCAAATTTGCCTCGCCAAAATACGTTACACACGACTCGAAAGAATACAGTCTTAAGCGCCGCAAGCTTTCATACATATTACGTTGTTGTGATCCAAGCATCTCGTCAAGCTCGATAGGTACTATTATTGAGCTAACGACTTGACCAGTTTAACGTGACCTATCGGACTAATTGATTTGTATGACTTTTGTCACTTGTAATAAGGGAGCTCTCTTATACTGGACGGTGAAATATTTGTTATCGAAGCGTTTTGAAAACGCGGCGCCCTTGATATGAAACACGTGTTGACGACTCGCCGCCCGTTCCCGCTACTACTATACTAGCTATACCTACTCTGTGCACGACCTTATTCTGCAGGTAATAACGTTCATATTAAAGCGCAAGTAAGAAAAATATCAATTAAGTAATGAATCTTACATATTTGTTGTTTAATTGATTTCGTATAGTACTAAGAATATATTAACGGCAAAATTTACCATCTTTCAATTTAGTTAGGTATTTTTCCTTTCCTAAAATTATCAATATTTAAGATTTTGAACAAGCGCCAAAAGTATTGGTATAAGTTTTAATAATTTATCAACACACGTAATATTATATTCATAATAAATTGCAGGATTACGGTTAACAATATTTTCTAGTGAAATACGCCTGAAAATGTGTAACTTACTAAACCTTCTTTATAAATGATAGTTCTGTATGAATTATTTATAAAAATTAGATGTTTTTATATGAAATGCAGGTGTCACAACATAATACAAGCACTTTTTCCGGATTACATTTAATACTTTAGTTATAAAATCAAAAAATATTCAAAGTTCGTTTTTATTTTTTTTTAAATTGAATCAGAACCCTAATTTGATTAATAATTTGTATTTTAACTATCACTAATGATACTTTATACGACAGAAAAAGAAAATTACGGTTATCGAATTATGTCCAGGTCAAGCTATTTTTCCTGGTCTACAATGTTTCAATTGGTGCCGTGACCAATATGCAAAATACTAAGGAATTTACACGTCAACTGCGTAAAAAAGTGTGATCCCTCTGCGTCCTGTGGGTTATTCATCATTAGATATAAACAATTATACACACACGACATCCATACTAATACATATTATAAATGGGAATGTGTGTGTGTCTGTTTGTTTGTCCGTCTTTCACGGCAAAATGGAGCGACGAATTGACGTGATTTTTAAGTGGAGATATTTGAGGGGATCGAGAGATTCGAGAGTGCCAAAGGCTACTTTTTGTCTCTTACTAACCGCGCGAAAAGGTCTTTTCATAAACTAGCTACAGGCTTAACACAGCAGCGACACGACAGTATCTCCCCAAGTCCCCAGTGAGACACAGCATAAATTGACAGCACCCAATTTATGTAGTTCCAAAAAGACGGACAATCTATCTCTCGCGTTATAGATACTGTCGCGGATAGTGCGGAGCCTAGCCCATAGAGGTCGGCATGATTTTTTAAAGAATAAACTATCTGCAGATATCGTCTGGTAAGGAATCTCAGTCTGCCCCAGAAATTCATTAGTTTTTTACCAGTTTACATTTCTTGGAGCCTTAAACCGTTTTCAACTTTTCACATTATCCGATCCGATATCGTCGGAAGGATTTCAATAGAAAAAATCCAAGATGGCGCCTGTAATGTATGGGATATTGGTCCGACATCCGATATCGGATCGGATAATGTGAAAACGCACTTAAGGTAAGCATCCTATTCTTGGCTCTATGGTTGCTACAACTCACGAATGGAGTTCCTTAAAGAAAAGGTTAAGAGCGTCACTTTTATACTCAAAGTAGGTGTAAACCATTATACCCTCAACAACTTTCAAGGTCTCGGACGTCTAGGTCGTCTCTACAATATGTATATAAACATTTGACCAGATATAAAGGTCAAATTGCACAATACGCGAAATACTTTAGCAGTCCGTCTATCCGGTTTGCGAAGAAAGTAGAGGACTTAAATGGCTTCTTATACTCTTGTCATACTTTATAAGTTAAGTAGATGACGACCTACTTACGGCATATAGGATTAATATGTTAGACAAGCTAAGAACTTTTAAAAAACCTATATAGAGAAAGATGAAGGCATGTATGTACAACATAAAGTACAAGTTCTCCAGGATCCCATTTTGATTGTCAAAATTTAACCGCCAAGACGTTATCACATGACCATATTCTACGCGGATGATGAATTTGTGACGGATATCATCAGACCCTTTAGCACAACTTGCCTTGTCGCGCGCGAGTCCATAAATCACGCGATTTCAAGTATGGACTCGCCCGCGACAAAGCAAGTTGTGCTAGAGGGGCTGATTTAGTAAAGTAACTGTAAAGGACATACCTGTATCCTTTCAAAATACATACATATTTTAAAATATGGAAAACCTGCTTACATTGAAATACAAATAGCGTAATTCACGTTGACTTAAGAATTAGGTGCTTGATTTGAGTGACCCGTTGTATACCTTTAACATCAGACTCTCTCGGGAAGAACGTCCTCCTTTTATAAACTCAGATGAAAAGAGAAATCAGCCAATGGACCCAAACTACCTATATCATAAAGAACCAAAAATCTGGAACACCTGATGGTCATTGGCAAGGTCAGCGGACGACCAAACTCAGTGTAGGTATGGCCGCCAAGAGCTTTCACTTTCTTTTCAGGACAGGCTTGTTTGCCCTCTGTCGCCAATATTTTGTTATCAAACAAGCAAAACGTTTAAAAGCAAGAAATAAATCTTTGTGAACGGGTTGTATCCCCTACAATGATTTTAAAATTATATTTCTAAGGTTGAATTTTTTGTATAAGTGTTTAAGGAGAATCGAAGAAAGCTCAATTGAGGAGTGAAAAGTTTATAAAAGTCTATATGACTTTGAAAGATAAAAATCCCTGATTATTGATTAGTAAGGGCTGTCAATAGCACATTGATTCTAGTAAGTATGT
This sequence comes from Leguminivora glycinivorella, assembly GCF_023078275.1. Lineage (NCBI taxonomy): Eukaryota > Metazoa > Arthropoda > Insecta > Lepidoptera > Tortricidae > Leguminivora > Leguminivora glycinivorella. The sequence goes on along the minus strand of NC_062989.1, from coordinate 16,332,543 downwards.
AGTATTCTGTGATAACTTTGTCTTTGTACTGAAACTTTTTATTTTATTTAAATGTTTTGTATTCTTTTCTTGTAATACAATAATACAATAAAGTGCTCACTTATTTACTTATTATAAGTTCTTAGAAGTAATGCGGGAATTTTATCCCACTTTCCAAATTCAAAAGTAACAACTTCGCCGTCCAAGTACCACAGTTTAAAATAAGATTCAAAGTTCCTCATAGAAACCTCAACGTAATTATCCTGTACCCATCACTTAACCCAAGCCGAGCAAACATACAAACATTCCACATACATAATAGTGTTCAAACAGTACGTGCTAAAATAACGAGTTATCTCTTGCGTAACCGACCGCTGCAAGGTTGAGCTGGACTTGTGGATATCGGTTATGTTATGGAGGGGGAAAGGGGGGAGGCTTGGCAGCTTGAGAGTCAATTTAATTTCTCCAGGATTCTTTGATCTAAAATATGACGAAAAAATGTATGGGGAAAACTATTACACCACGCTTAGTACTAGTACGGTTGAAAATGTCGTTTATAGATTCTGTTGAAATATAAAGTGAACCGATCTTTCGATAACTTTAATGTCGATAAAATTATATTTTGTTTTTAAAAGCAATGGATACTAATATTTATTTCTGGACGTTATTTTACATTGTCCCAAAACCGAGCCCATTTTATATTGATTTAGACTAACACGATTTGCACTCATAATTTTAGAACAAAACGGGACTTAATCGCGTAAACACTTACATTTATATTAGGCCCGACGTTTCGAACATCACATTATGTTCGTGGTCACGGGTAGACTGGCGAGGAATTGCATCAACATCTTCTAGCCGCGCGAGTTTCCCGAACTACCCGCACTTGTTCTTGTAATATAAATATAAATGTAATGTAATGTGTTCTTGTAATATAAATGTAAGTGTTTACGCGATTAAGTCCCGTTTTGTTCTAAAATTACGAGCCCATTTTATCGGAAACATAACTGTTTTTTTTTTTTAACAATAGCATAGTAATTTCTACTAGCACTAATACACGCTGATTGAAGAGGTTATGTCAATATTCGTGTCTAATCTAAGTGACATTTAAAATGACGTTTACACTTAAAGATAATAAGTAAGCAAACGGGAAGCCATCACGTACCTATATGAACATTTTATTACATTAGAGTTCATAAATATGTGTACGTTTTTTCACCTTATTGCAACTAGTTAAGGTGAAGAAATGTACACATATTAATGAACTCGATTGTACAACATCAAACAATTTACTCAACCACATAATATTATTTCTAAACTCAATATTTCCAGTTGCTGTGATACTTTACATCATCCTGGACGCACTTTGGTATTGTACAGGCAATTTTGTACATTGAAACTTGAAAAGTACAAAAAAAAGACCACGACCTGACAGTGACACTTAAGAATACCAAAGACCGGGCAAAGTCAAATATTGAGTCGGAAAAAGCGGACCCAGGCTGAGAAAATGTGAACAGGTTGAGAAGAAGGCCTTTTCTGACAAATTCGATAGTGCTCATAAGGACCAATCTCTACCAGGCAATAAGGGCCCCATCTACACGGCGCGCGAGCTTGCAAGCGATTTTAGTTACATTGCGTTGCGGACTATTGAGTTGAAGTTAAAAACAATTTAGCATATCGCTTAAATACCGCAATGTAATGAAACCTACATGATGTGTTTCATTTTCATACTGTGTAAATGGGCTCCAACCCCAGGTCAACGGGTGTACATAATTCGATCCAAACGAAAGGTAAAGACATGTAGTTTAGAACTCGTAAAGAGAAACAGGTAACAATCCGACCTAACCTGTACAGCCAAGTTAGTTAAAGCAACGCAATGAAGAAATTACGAAATCTACTAATTATGACATGACTACTCAGAAGACTGGAATACATTGTGTACTTTTCCTAAATAATTATACGTTTAATTATCATTGTCCTTTATTTAAGATATCAAAGATATGTACTCATTTAGATGGAATAAGATCACGAATATATAAGGATTAAATGGGTAGACTTTCTGCTGACATTGGTTGAAATGTACCGCAATGGCTAAGTTACGAAATCTACTAATCGTGTGTAATGAGCTATTGTCCCGGATTTGTAAATTCACATTTTTGACACATTTGTTTTGAAGTATGTTGCGATGTGGCTAAGACGGGATACCCCCATTTGCCAGAATTTCATTTGCCATAATTTTATTTGCCATCCTATTCAACAATCATAATATTGTTTCTCATAACATCTTATGCCATAATCATTGTTTACTATATTAATCTAGTGCCAGAAACTTTGTTTCCCATAAAGTCAGTTTCCATAATGTAATTTGTCAGAATCATCGAAATCCGTAATTACCACATTCCATACCATCATTTTTCATACAAATTAGCGTCCAGAAAAGTAAATTTCCATAATGTGCTTTGGCAGAATCGAAAACTACTATAATAGGTACTAGAAGGACTAGAGAATGAAACTGCTATCAGAAAGTAGGTTAGGTTAGGTTAGAACTGTGACCCCCTGGAAAATGAAACTGCTATCAGAAAGTAGGTTAGGTTAGGTTAGAACTGCGACCCCCTGGAAAATGAAACTGCTATCAGAAAGTAGGTTAGGTTAGGTTAGAACTGTGACCCCCTGGAAAATGAAACTGCTATCAGAAAGTAGGTTAGGTTAGGTTAGAACTGTGAACCTCTGGAAAAGGAAACTGCTTGAAAAGTAGGTTAGGTTAGGTTAGAACTGTGACCCCCCGGAAAATGAAAATACTATCAGACAGTAGGTTAGGTTAGGTTAGAACTGCGACCCCCTGGAAAATGAAACTGCTATCAGAAAGTATGGTTAGGTTAGGTTAGAACTGTGACCCCCTGGAGAATGAAACTGCTAGAAAAGTAGGTTAGGTTAGGTTAGAACTGTGACCCCTGGAAAATGAAACTGCTATCAGAAAGTAGGTTAGGTTAGGTAATAATATGGGCAACAATTAATATCAATCAATCAATCAATCAATCAAAATATTCTTTATTCAAATAGGCTTACAATAAGCACTTTTAAATTGTCAACAGTGTACAATATTCATCTTATTCTAAATATCAGAGCAATTTATTGGTGCAATAAACAATATTGTTTTAAAACTACATTGATTTAATAAAATGATATCAATCTAAATTGTATAAAAAAATACTAGTATAAAAACTTCTAGAATAAATTCTAAATGTCAAAAAAATTGTGTAAAAATACATTGAATTATCAATATCATCATTAATAAGCTATATAATTAATGGTTTTCAGCAATACTTGTATCCCACAGTGTTTCATCATTCATGTAGTCTTGTGTGCTATAGTAGGCTTTAGAGATCAGTATACGCTTTACATAATGTTTAAATCGATTAAAAGACAGTTCAGTGATGGCATTAGGAAGTTTGTTATAAAATCTTACACAATTACCCATGAATGATTTTTTAATTTTATGGAGCCGAGTGAAGGGCACTGCAAGCTTATGCTTATTTCTAGTGTTTATATTATGTACATCACAGTTTTTCTTAAATTTACAAATGTTTTTATGTACATACATAATATTCTCATAAATATATTGACAATGCACTGTCATTATATTAATGTCCTTAAACTTATCTCTAAGTGAGTCTCTATGGTTCATTTTGTATATTGCTCGAATAGCCCTCTTCTGCAGAACAAATATGGTATTTATCTCTGAAGCACTGCCCCATAGTAAAATACCATATGACATAATGCTGTGAAAGTAACTAAAATAAACTAATCGAGCTGTTTCCACGTCTGTTAACTGACGGATCTTGCTCACTGCAAATGCTGCAGAGCTCAGTCTATTCGAGAGGGTAGCAATATGGGGACCCCACTGAAGTTTAGAATCTAAAGTTATGCCAAGAAAAACTGTACTATCTACCAGTTCCAATTCCTCATCCTTCACAACGACACTTGCTTGTTCATTTTTAGCATTACTCGTTACAAACTTAATACATTTAGTCTTTTTCTCATTTAACAATAAGTTATTAACACTAAACCAATTAACTACTTCGGAAATAGCATTGTTTACATTTTCACAAGTTTGTTGCTGACGTTTGACTTTGAAAATAAGGGAAGTATCATCTGCAAACAATACTATATCATGGTGGGTCTTTACAAGATATGGCAGGTCATTAATGTAGATAAGGAACAGGAAAGGCCCCAATATTGATCCCTGCGGTACACCCATAGAGACTAGTGACCCCGGTGAGCGCTGTCCATTCACGTCGACCCTTTGTATTCTATCGTGTAAGTAAGATTTGACTAAATTCAGTGCCGATCCTCTCACTCCATAGTAGTGCAATTTCCTGATCAGTGTTTCATGACAGACGCAATCGAAAGCCTTAGATAAATCACAGAAGATACCCAAGGCATCCTGTGACTCCTCCCAGGCATCGAAAATCTGTTTGATTAGCTCAACACCAGCGTCGGTTGTTGAGCGACCCCGTGTAAAACCAAATTGTTTATTGTGCATTAGATTATTGATGTTAAAATGTTGCAATAGCTGAAATAACACTAACTTTTCAAAAATTTTGCTGAATGTCGGTAACACTGATATCGGTCTAAAATTAGTGGGGTCGGATGTGCTACCAGATTTAAATAATGGAATGACTTTACTGTGTTTCATAAGATCAGGAAACTCACCACAATCAACACTGTTATTAAAGATAACTACCAAGTCAGGCGCTACAATTTCTATTAAAGATTTAACACCATGGACAGAGACTCCCCAAAGGTCACAAGTTTTTTTAACATTAATTGATTGAAATGCCTTAATTATATCTGAGGTACTAACATGTTCAAATACAAGGTCTCTACTACATTCTGTGACATTATCTTCTAACAATGTAACGGCAGATGCAGGTGATGAATTTAAGTGCCTAGTTGTGGAAACTGGTATATCAGTGAAGAACTTTTCAAATTCTGTTGCTACTTCTAAATTGGAATCTACAATTTTGCCATCAATTTTTAATTTCAGTTCATTTGTTCTTTGCTTTGATCGACCAGTCTCCACGTTAATTACTTTCCACGTTGCTTTAATTATATCGGAACTACTTTTAATTTTCTTGCTTAAATAATTACGTTTAGCGGTATGACAATCTAATTTAAACTGTTTCGAAAATTGTTTGACATGTTCTTTAAATTCATCACTCGTATTAAACCGCCGTTCCTCATACAAGGCATACAATGCACGTCTTCGTTGATGTAACTCTGCAGTTGCCCACTCACTAAAAACTGATGCATCACTAACCGTGACCGTTTTTGTTGTAAATATCGTATTATAATTTTCCATATATGTGTGAAAGAATGAATTATACATATCATTAGGACTCATGTTTGGAGACAGAACGGGTAGCGCCTGAACTAAACTCTGTTTCATTCTTTCCACGCGGTCCGAGGTTACTGGTACAAAAGTTATCTGTTTTTTCAAGGTATTTTTCCTAGCAGCTTCAAATACCATTAATTGACCTAAATGGTCGGACTCTAAATTGCTGATTACATTTTTTGTAATAGGAAAAATATCTGTGAAAATATTATCTATACAGGTTGCACTAGTAGCAGTCACTCTAGTAGGCTCCATAAAAATGTGGTTCAGATTACATGATTTGAAAAAATTCAACAGCCTACAACTTAATGTCGAATTTTCTAAAATATTTACATTAAAGTCGCCGCAAATAAGTAATTTCTTGCTGGAAGGCGATATTTTCAGTAGCACAGATTCCATTATGCTTTCAAATAATTCAAAATTACTTAATGGCGGCCTATACACGCACACAACAATAAATTGCTCCAATTCTACTGCACTTAGTTCTATAGTCCGTTCAACAGTATGGCAATAATTGCTTATGGCGTTTGAATATTCTATGAAACCATATTATTGCACTTAATAATATGGCTAACAAATAGTATGGCATTGTATGATTATGGAAGGTAATATTCGGATAAACAACGAGTATGTCATATGATTTTTATGGTAAACAAATCATTCGGGCAAATGAAATTCAGGCAAGTTAGATTCGGGCAAATGAATATTATGTTAAATGACTGTCGGGCAAACAATAGACAACCGGCTAAGACGTATCGTTTGCCAAATCTAAAGATTAATTTCGAATTGGTTGAATCGATTAGGCCCTATGTACAAGGAGGCGCTTAAACAAATATACGATTTCTATCAACTTACTGAAATGTCATTTGAATCGAAATTACAGACTCTGCCACAGCACTAGTTTAAAAATAAAAATGAATGATAAATGACAGAATAAGTAAATCCTGCGTGATCAATTAATATCGTAAAATACTCACTAACGAAGATACGCAAAAATGTAACATGTGTTAGATTATGTTTAAAGTAAGCGAAATATTGTTTTTAAGTACTTGATTTTTTTAAATATTATTACAGGATTTTATTTAAAATGTCATTAGGTTGCGCGAGTTTATGTTTTGTGGACGCTGCCATGTGTCAAAAAGAGGTTCTTACAGCTCTGGGATAGTAATGAGACAGCCTTGATTAGAATTCTGCACATAGTGCTTTAGTTTAGACGTCATTGAAGTTGTCAACAGGACACATTGCTAGGCAGAATAATGGCATGTAGACTACAATAAAATTGTATGCTTATAGTGCAGTGCAATAAGAACCATCTCATCTGAAATTCCAACATAAATTCGTCGTAATTCGTTCGGTGGACGACATTCGGAAGATTGCGGGTATAACTTCTTTAGAAGGGGGCCCGTGATCAGCTGTCATGCCACACAAATTGACCACGTGACCCCCTCCTGAGAGCGAAGCTGGATCCGCGCTTGTTAGCAGTTAGCGATAAATGGCTGGTATAATGAAGTTTAACCACAAATTGTAGCCGGGATGTCCCTTCGGAAATGTTGAGTTGGGGATATAAAACTATAAAAAACCGGCCAAGAGCGTGTCGGGCCACGCTCAGTGTAGGGTTCCGTAGATTTTCGTATTTTTCTCAAAAACTACTGAACCTATCAAGTTTAAAACAATTTTCCTAGAAAGTCTTTATAAAGTTCTACTTTGGTGATTTTTTTCATATTTTTTAAACATATGTTTCAAAAGTTAGAGGGGGGGGGACGCACTTTTTTTTCCTTTAGGAGCGATTATTTCCGAAAATATTAATATTATCAAAAAACGATCTTAGTAAACCCTTACTCATTTTTAAATACCTATCCAACAATATATCACACGTTGGGGTTGGAATGAAAAAAAATATCAGCCCCCACTTTACATGTAGGGGGGTACCCTAATAAAACATGTTTTTCCATTTTTTATTTTTGCACTTTGTTGGCGTGATTGATATACATATTGGTACCAAATTTTAGCTTTCTAGTGCTTACGGTTACTGAGATTATCCGCGGACGGACGGACGGACGGACGGACGGACGGACGGACGGACGGACAGACAGACATGGCGAAACTATAAGGGTTCCTAGTTGACTACGGAACCCTAAAAAAAGGTAAAGTATGGAGACATATATGCTAAAGTTGCGCTAATTGCCAGCTACATATATAAAATGGCGTAGTTACGAAATTCACTAATCATGTGTAGAGCGTCGGCGACCCCGTTGGACACGGAAGACCTGATTACAATTCTGCACACGAGTGTAAACACCTGTTTTGTTTAGCTGCCATTGACGCAGTTGTCATGTTTAACCATCGCAGTATTCGCTAATATTTATTATTTATTAACACACCACACCAGAGCACTGTGTAACTATAAATACAGCATAAAAATACCCCGTTGTCCCGGAACCGTCGAAAGACTACAGCTTTCGGCCAGAAGTTTGCGGTCGCGATGGTGTCCTGCAGCGGCCGCGGCACGCGCACCACAAACGAGCTGAAGTGCACGTAGCGGCAATATGTGCACTACTGGTACTGTTCTAATTTTGAAGGGCTTTGCAATCCATATTAATATTATAAATGAATGGGAAAGTGTGTGTGTCTGTTTCTTTTGCCCGTCTTTCACGGCAAAACCGAGCAACGAATTGACGTGATTTTTTAAGTGGAGATAGTTGAAGGGATGGAGAGTGACATAACATAAGCTACTTTTTGTCTCTTTCTAACCCCCCAATTCCCTAAAATGGGGGGGGGGGTGGAAGTTTGTATGGAGCATTCCGTAATTTTCGCGAGCGAAGCCGCGGGCAAAAGTTAGTTTTTTTATACTATAAAATGGGCTTACTCGAGGCCACAGACTAGCAGAGGTGAAGACGTGGCTTATGATGGAGCGAGCTCGCCCAGAAGGTGCCTGTGGATCCGCCGTAACTCTAAACGCCTTCTGGGAAATTACAAGTTCGACGGACAATAACAGCGTGTCAGTTCAGTTATTCGTCACTATTACCTTTTGCGATTAAGTGACAGGTAGTCGGACGAAGCGAAGATTTTTTCCCATGAAATTTGACTTAGCTTATATTTCGTGACAAATATCAGCTTGTCATCCTGGATACTATCTAAAATACACTTCACCATGAGGTAACTAATCGTAATCAGATATAGCATCATTCTCATTATTGTTATTACGTTTAATTTTGATAATCTATAATGATATAAAATGAACAGTAGCAATTTAAAATCTTAGCTGACAAGGACATTGTTTTATTTGCACAATCCTTACTTAGACAAGTATAAACACTTTGGATACCTACATATGTATGTATAATAAACGTTTAAAACTGACCTTAGACGTTTCGAGGACGGCGTTGTCCATATACGGGTCTCAGAGAAAACCCTTCGTGAAAATATTAGTCATCAAATAATATACCCATGCCTCCAGCCGTATTTTTGCCGTTCCGGATTAGCGACTGTTAGTTAAGAATGCTTAAACCTAAGGTCAAAATACTCAAAATCGTCACTTACCTGACCTCAGATATTCAATTGAATTTGTATAAAACTTCCTGAATCTTATTTTGAACGGACTCGCGAGACCTACTGAACTTATCTCAGTGCTCTTGGCATTGAAAACATGACGTAAGCGATAAAGCTATCGCTCCTCGTAAATCATTCGATTTCTTTATGTGGCGTTTTCGCCTATGGGTCCTCCCGTCCTGTGTTCGGTAATTTACCCGATTTGTATGAGATTACTTCCTGGCCTTCCTGGGAAATATTCCCTTATACAAATTGTTCCGCTGTGCAGTCAACCAATTGGATCCCTAGGCAATTGACTAGATAGATAGATAGATTTAGAACGTCACTGTGACATAGTTCTAAAGTGGCCTGGGGTTCCTGGTTGACTGTACCTTGTAGGTAAATAAATAATCAAATCATTCAAAATTAATTTGTAATCACCGGGCTTTGTTATTCACTTTCAAAAAATAGGCACACAATAATAGGTTGAATCACCAGTAACCCAGCATTAGTGTGTATCGTCGGATCTGTCATCGTTGGATTGTCCTCCAAGCTCCAAGATTGCGCGAACGGAGTGATTTGCTAACGTACGGGTTATGCTGTACTGCTAGCGATTTTTGTTCGCCATAATCACACTTCGTGTTAAGACGATACAGGAGGGGTCAATTCTCCATACAAACGCTCTCGACTATTTCCTTCCTGGTTTTTGTAGATAGAGCAATGATTTTTTTCAACACAGATTACTATTATTTTTATCTGTGTTTAGATTTTTTTGATATTTTTATTTTTAAAGACGCTAGCCAATCAAAAATGACCAAAAACGGCCTTTTTCATTTTGGCGCAAAAAAAGGTATCAGATACTCAAGATTGGTAACAATTAGCCAAAAAACTAAACGGTCCGACACAGATTATTTCATTGTTGCTCAGATTCTCAAATTTTGTTACGATTGATTAAGTTTTGAAGGAGGAAACAGTCGAGAGCGGAACCTCGATTTTAAAGATTATTTCGTAATATCTTACGGAGTTGTTCTTAATGGACAATTTTCGCTCCTGTAGCGTCTTAAACCGATCGTAATTTACAACCGCCCCCTGACGAGAACCCGCTAAGTTCACGAGTGCACACCAAGCGGGTTCTCGGTTACGAAAGTGCTACTCCACAATCGACCAATTGTGGCATTCCATTCCATCACATTAGGATTTCGAATATCAGATGCAATAAAGACGAATGAATATGCGTATGGACTCTACGCTTGGAACGCCATATTTAAGGTTATGGGTGTGAGGAAGAATTCGATGGCAAGCGGTGCGATGAAAACGTAAGTCGGCTCCTAGTGGATTGCAGACTTAACTTTATTCACTGAGCACTGATGAAATTTAGATTCTAAATCACTCCTACTTTAGGTAAATTGCAGTACCGAGGTCAATACGGTAAACGTTTTTCACAATCTTCACATTGAACCTTACTAGTATTAAAATTGAATTTAAAATTATATGACATATTTAAGGGATGTTAGGATTAGGACGTTACGGTAAAGAATTTTGAACGGTTTTGTCTCATATCACGCCTAATTATGAAGCAACTACGTTACATTGATGTACACTTATCATCATTATCGTCAGCAAACGAAACATAATAATTACCTATGTCTCATAGGCCATAATGTCCGTCCGTAACTTACTCTCATCTCATTGTACGAGTACATTGTAGGTAAGGTACAGCGGGGCAAATCTCGAGTGGGGGGCAAATGTAACGGGTCAATTTTTTCCATGTTTTACAATGTTTTGATTATTAAATAGAGTGTCCACCGGATATATATGGAAGGCCTGTTCAGTGGATACATGTAGAACTCAACATCAGTGTAATAATAAAAAAAAATGGATTAGTTACAATTGCCCCCCAGTCGAGATTTGCCCCGCTGTACCTTAGTAGTATTTTGGCGTAGCGAGTTCCGTCTAACTCTAGCCCCTCTGACTTAGATAAGATAAATATATCTTATGTTTAAAGTATGCACATCAAAATGCGCTTATGAACGCCAAATAAAGGCATGAACATAGAGAAGATTTGCAAAAAGGAAATCGGAACATAGAGGCAAAAAATATCAACATTTAAGGTACGTTAAGTACCCATAAAATCATGCCCAATTTGGGCACACGACTGATGACATATATTACGTAAGACGGCGAGCCCAAAACAGGTGGATTACGTATTTAATGCACAATGTATGCACACGCGTGTTGGATATTTTAGGTGCGTTCGGGCCACAGACTGAGTGCACAGACGCCGCATGTAGCGTTCACGGTTAGCCGGGTATCCACACAGAGTGATGCACGTCGTCGCGACTCGCGAGGCAATGTTCTAGGACTTCTAGGCGACAAACGTACAGTCGCCATCAGATATATAAGAGCGCCCGAGGTACTCAAAAATATCTGAACACGCCTCTATTGCCTAGGCGTTAGAGGCGTGTTCAGATATTTTTGAGTACCTCGGGCGCTCTTATATATCTGATGGCGACTGTACATAAGCCGAGAAAGGTTGCTCACCCGAGCATAACGCGCGTACTGCTTGAGCCGAGACACGTAAGCACGTAGCACTTTTGCCGCGCGAGGAAATCGCCTCGCGATGTGCCTCGCTGTGTGGACCCGGCTATAATAGATCGCGTCATACTTTTGACCACGCTGTTTATGACGTCTAGGGTGGTCACAGGCGTCTTTGGAACGTCAGCGTCTCGTCAGCTTTATGGAAAATTGCGTAGCTGCGTCATTCATAGAACTGAGTATTAGACGCAGATGTTCGAGAGACGCGAGTTTTATACAGACTACCTATCAAAATAGCTTTATTTAGATTTAGATCAAGTATCTTTTTGCTAACCTTTCGCCCGCGAAAGTAACAAGTTATACTAATTAGTTTTTCATTACTTATAAGAATATCCATTGTCGATTGGCAGGTAGCCAGGGTGTTTGTTAACCTCTTGCACGAATTAAGTTTGACAGGGGCGTTTTAAAAAAAACCGGCCAAGAGCGTGTCGGGCCACGCTGTGTAGGGTTCCGTAGTTTTCCGTATTTTTCTCAAAAACTACTGAACCTATCAAGTTCAAAACAATTTTCCTAGAAAGTCTTTATAAAGTTCTACTTTTGTGATTTTTTTCATATTTTTTAAACATATGGTTCAAAAGTTAGAGAGGGGGACGCACTTTTTTTTCTTTTAGGAGCGATTATTTCCGAAAATATTAATATTATCGAAAAACGATCTTAGTAAACCCTTATTCATTTTCAAATACCTATCCAACAATATATCACACGTTGGGGTTGGAATGAAAAAAAATATCAGCCCCCATTTTACATGTAGGGGGGGTACCCTAATATAACATTTTTTTCCATTTTTTATTTCTGCACTTTGTTGGCATTGACATACATATTGGTACCAAATTTCAGCTTTCTAGTGCTAATGGTTACTGAGATTATCCGCGGACGGACGGACGGACAGACAGACATGGCGAAACTATAAGGGTTCCTAGTTGACTACGGAACCCTAAAAAAGGCAAAGCAAAGACTCTCTTTTTTGAGGTCGTAGGTACTTATATCGATCCGGAAATAACGCAACTACAGAATCATCACAAATCACAATCGTGCGTTTTTTTCCCGACGAAGACGCCCAGATTTGTAAAATGTGAATCTAACCTAGCAGCATAAAGGTGCGTGCGAAAGCACTCATTTTTGTGAATGAACCGACCAGATGCGTGTAACGTGTTGCAAAAATGATCTGTGATCCGCACGCCTGACAGGATTCTACGCGTGCTTAATTACAACTATTACGAGTAGTGTGCGCACTGCGTTCCACATTTGGGACGTGTCATAGAATTTAGGACACCACTAATGTTTTTCAAGTTGAATGGCATTTTAGTTTAGATGTTTTTATAGACCGTTTAATGATCTGTATGTGTTTTACACTTTAAGTCACCCAATAATCCGGTTCATTTTACATTCCGTCTACTTACAAATAATGAGTAAGCGAGTACTAATACGGTCCGAAAGCTATTTTTAGTAAGCAAAAGCTCTTTGTTGCCAGAGGGATTGCACAAAAAATCCCGACGGGTCGACCGGGTCGACCTAAGGGACCGGCCACATCTAAGAGACGCATGTCCTGAGGTGCGGAACGGACGTCCGCGCCACGCCGCAAGACACGCGACGCCTAAGTGGGGTCGGTCCCTAAAGAATCCAGAATAAAAATTCAAGTCTTGAATGTATGTCTTCTGAAGGCCCAAAGTTCACCAGCATTTAATCTTTTCAAATACTGATAATCCAGTATTAAACACGAAAGATAAGAACGGTAGCACTGAAAGTAATCCTTATCTGTTTTACATGCAAAGAGTAAAGAATATGCTGTGAAATAAAGTTAGTTTAAGGCGAGATATGTCCAAGACTCTTTCTGATAACACTGATATTCTAGATTTTTTCTTTTTATATTGGGGTACACCTTCCACAGATCAACCTAGCCCCAAACTTAAACCTAGCAAGGTTCGAGAAACAGCCCGTCATTCTAACTCCTATTTACCTATCTTCTTCTTCCTTACCCTTATCCTACGCGTTATGTTGGGTCAGTACAACTTGTCTTCCTCTTCCATTCTCTATCTTTCGCCATCTCAGCACTCACTTCTTTCTCATATTATCCTCTTTCACACGATCCATTTATCGTTGGCAAATAGAACACGGTGTCAATAAGACACGGTTCTCGAGTGGCCTAAGATTCAAATTGGTTGACCGTACAATAAGCTTGTTTCCTACTAGTCAACTGTCAAAACCATTTGCTAATATGGAATTACTATGAAATACTGAGGAGTGACGTCACGGTCAATTCATTTACTTTATATCTCTCTTTTTGACTTATTAAATACATAGAAGTTATGTTTAAACATAACTACTGTCCACATTTTTCTCCTAATTATGGTGATGCTTTATTTCGTGCACTGTATAAAATATTTTATTTTAAGTATAGGAAACTAGCCTATTCCGTCAAATAAGGTTATTGGATTCCTTTACTTGGTAGGTAGACCTAGAAATTAGGTTAAGCGGCTATTAGTAAGTAGTTCTCTTTTGGCACACTCACCTAGTGACGTCGAAGTGTCTGCTGTACTGTCTGCGTGTCAATTGGTGGACTGACGAAAATAAAGTCCCTCAGACAAACGTTTTGCCGTATATTGTTAGCGCTTTGCTTCTTCTTTTCTTATGCGTACAACGGCAAGGAATTTCAGTCCTTGGCAGACCGGAATGCCTTGCCGGTGTCTGATTCCAAGTTCATATAGCAAATTTCAAATCAAGGCTGAACAGCCACCTTCTGGCCGAGCGAACTGCATCACAGTAATCATAGACCACGTGTTCGTCTCGGCCAGTTGAGTCGATCATGAGTAGGCCCATTTATGATCTAAAAAAAGTCGAGGAATGGTCGTTGATTGGATCTAACGTTCAACTTTTCTGGATGTCGAGGGTTAAACTTCTGCAAGGCGAGCACATGCGACATGTCTATCTATCAAGATAGACTACACCTCCCACTTTAATTAACACGGTTAGAAAAGAACTGGTAGTCCATATCGTGGGTGAGACAGTTTTCCATCTCATCACGTGCTTGCTCTGCTGGCAACCTGTCTCGTGCCAAAGAGGTTTTAGGATTTTCATTGGGAATCAAAACCCAAGCCAAATTGTCCAGCAGCAGGAAGTAGATAAATGTTGAATTATACATACACATACGCTTCTATTCTCTTATGGGGTAGGTAGAGTACATGAAACTGATTAACTGATCAAGTAACATTTGAACGCTTAAAAACACTGAATTATAAGTATTACTAGCTTTTGCCCGCGGCTTCGCCTGCATTAAATTCTTAAAATTGCGGAATGCTCCATACAAACTTCCACCCCCCATTCTAGGGCAGTGGCGAGTTAGAAAGAGACAAAAAAGTAGCCTATGTCACTCTCCATCCCTTCAGCTATCTCCACTTAAAAAATCACGTCAATACGTCGTTCCGTTTTGCCGTGAAAGACGGACAAACAAACAGACACACACACTTTCCCATTTATAATATTAGTATGGATAACACTTGAAAACCTTTGAGAGGCCTTCTTCTTACCCTTAGGCAGCGTTCCCACTTATGCGTCGCGTGTCTCGGGGCGCGCAAAGGGCGTCCGCGCCACGCCACCTGAGTGTAATTCAAAAAGCGTCTCCTCAGTACATTTTGTATAGGAAGGACGTAAGGCGCGCCGCCAAGCGGCGCGGCGCGCGCCCCGCCGCCGCCACGCCACCTGGGGCGCGTCTTACGTCTTTCCTATACAAAATGTACTGAGGAGACGTTTTTTGAATTACACTTAAGCGGCGTGGCGCGGACGCCCCTTGCGCGCCCCGAGACACGCGACGCATAAGTGGGAACGCTACCTTAACCCACGTTATTTGGGGTCGGTACAACTCATCTTCCTCTTCCATTCCTCTCTATATTTCGTCTTCTTTGCACTCACTTCCTTCTTTCTCATATCCTCTTTCACACGATCCATCCATCGTTGTTTGGGTTTAACCCTCCCGCTCCATCTCCCAACATTCTTCTCCAAAAGGTAGTAGAATAGTCATACGAGTAACAATATTTTGCTAACTCCTCATACGTCACCAAACATTGTTTTACTTGACAATGGCGCCTCTTCTGTACCATCACATCATAATACTAAGTAGTCTAATGTATACCTTATTATAAAGCAGAAGAGAGTATTAGTGCTCACTGTTGTAGTTAATATTCTCACCGCGTTGCGGTTCGTATTATGTAAAAGGTAAACTTATTTAAAACGTACTGAAAATAAATATGAGACGAATGGCCGGAGTAAATGTGGTAACTGACTAATATATTCATATAGAAATGTGTCACTGTGCGAATTAAAGATTGACAGACGGAAGACAATGTCAAAGGCAAAGGTGACCGCATACCTGAGTCATTATCTTTTTAAATAACCTAAAGACTAAAGTATATAAGAACAGTTCCGGATCTAGACTTTTGCGAGGTGGGGCTTAAACAAAAAAAAAATACCGTCCCCGTCTGCATACACAATGTTTTTCCAAGTCCGATCATTTAAAGGGTACAGTCAAATAATTAGAACTCTAGGCCACTGTAGAATTGTCATAGTGACGTTATAAATCAGATTGTAAGAAAGGTAAGAAATCTCTTACTGCTTGTCATTTTGAAATGGTTGTAAAGTGACGGTTTTTGAGCGTAAATTCAGTAATTTTATTCGCAGGAAGAAGCTGGTACTAATATATGATGTAATTTGTAAATGATAGGTAAAGTAGCTATAAAACGCAGAAACCACTATAGAGTGGTAAGTACTGGAAATAACTCATTAGCTCATTACGAGTATCGATCGAATTCAGATACTGTATATGTTCCTGTATCCGACTTTACAGTGCTATTGTTATGCAACTAATACCTATAACTTCATGATACGAACATAAACACACTAGGTTATTGGCTTAGATTTAACATTTTAATTTGAATTAGCTGTTTTAGTGCTCCACTGCTGGCCAAAGACCTCTCGCTTTTTCCATTCGACCCTATCATCGATGTTTTCCCACCATTTTAAATAGAATGCGTCCAAGTCCCGCCACATCTTTTGGTCTGTGATCTGTCCAACGGCCTGTGTGTGGCGCCGTTTTTGGTGTTCCGTGGATCCCACTCGACCATTTTGGCCCACGAATTGCAAGAATTCCCGACCGCCGTCAAATTAGGTTCAATAAAACTTTTCGGAAATTCCATCCTAAACTTTCTGAAATTTCAAAAACTTCAAATGTACAGATCCTTTGTAAAGTCTGCTTTCTCTGTAGTTGATTGTAGTATGTATTATGTAGTACACTCAGTTTGAAGTATTTTATCAACTTAAAAGAAGTTATAACTCAAACACGGCACAGAGACAGAGACTTCAAGGAATGGCACACATGACATCATATGCAAATCTTGCGTATGCGCATTGAATACTTAGTATAAGTACTGTACGCTTGCTACTGGAACCAGAGCATGACTAGTAGTTCTTGGAATCCCAAAATTCCCACTGTGAGTATCGGTAAGTTTTATGTCTGCAATAATTGATTAGATGGTCTGTACTCTGTACCTAATAACTTAATAAGTAAGATTTTTATTAGTGTAAATTCCCAATCACACTAATTAGGTTTGTACAGTAATAAATCATGCAATACATTTTGAAAAAAACCCCGACATTTATCAAACATGGCTAAGAACACTCCCGACTATTAAATCAGCTTACAAACAAAAAAAAACGAAATCTAAATTCGAAAGCTACGATGCCACAGACAGACACACACATAGACAAACACGTCAAACTTATAACACCTCGTCGTTTTTGCGTCGGGGGTTAAAAACGCGATAGAACGTCAATCAAACCCCTTTCTTTCCCGTGTGGTGACGGATTAGGGTTTCATCACCCCCTTTCTTCCCGTTGGTTTCGTAGAAGTCGACTGTGG
Source organism: Leguminivora glycinivorella (assembly GCF_023078275.1). Classification (NCBI taxonomy): domain Eukaryota; kingdom Metazoa; phylum Arthropoda; class Insecta; order Lepidoptera; family Tortricidae; genus Leguminivora; species Leguminivora glycinivorella. The sequence continues at coordinate 16,315,138 of NC_062989.1, read as the reverse complement.
GATATGAGTTTAATTGTGGAGTCTTAGGTGAGCTAACTACACCTTTCACTGTAATGGCACAATTTCGATTTCTTTCAACCCCTTAATTGCCAAGAGTGGCACTGAAACTTGAGTAGTTTCATCAAATCATCAGTTTCATGTGCTCTGCCTACTTCTTTTGTAGGAATACAGGCGTGATTAAAAGAGCTTTGGTATTTGTTTTTTGCGTATATCTAAGCATGTTTAGTGAGCAGATACATATGTCAACGCCAACGTAGGTCTTTATCATCTTATGTAAAATTAATATTTGTTTTGACACTATAAACTAGAACCAACATGCAATAAGTGTTTTGTCATGTTTGTATTATCTCCGTACTCTTCGGCAAATATCCTATTTATGTAATTCCAAATAGGGCTTATTACGTATCTTGGACATCTTGGTGTCATTTATATGTAGGTAGGTTGGTACTGTTGGTAGGTCAGCATCGCATATACTGTGGCAGCCACATCCTTATTTAAGACTCCGCGCACACGGGCGACAAAACTGTTTTGTCTCCGTCGCTCGGTCTATGGGCTAGTATGAAGGTGCGCACACGAGGCGACGCAACTTTTCATACAAATACGAAAGTTGCCGAGCAACTTTGTCGCCCGTGTGCGCGGAGCCTTACTGGTAACAATAACCTAACCACAAAATTAAAATTTTGAAACACCCCCGACCGCGACATAGTATACCGATTTTCATTAAATATGGCTAAGAACACTCCCGACTAATTCAGTTTTCAAACAAAAAAAATAAATCGAAATCGGTTCATCCGTTCGGGAGCTACGATGCCACAGACAGACAGACAGACAGACACACACAGACAGACAGACACGTCAATCTTATAACACCCCGTCATTTTTGCGTCGGGGGTTAAAAATCTGTTAAAGTATATTCGACGCTGACTGCATATATGTATGTATACCTTATACTTTGTAAATGTATATTTTATCTTTTACCAATAAATTACTGTATCACTGTATCACTTTGACCACCACCATCGACTTAAGTAACTGATCATTCTAGAACCCTGTTTCAATAACATAAGCTTCTATATTAGACATCTTGAAACGGTTTGAGAAATCGCACATCTGTATCCAGATTTAGTCCATGACTCACCCACATTCCTGGGAAGCCCACCATTGTTCTCATTCCCAGTTCTAAATGGGAGTAACAGGGAACTTAGCCAACGTCCGAATCGCTTGCTTCGTAAGCGTAGTAGCTACAGCTATCTCTCCCTATCGCTTGTAGTGTCGCGACAGAGACAGACTGCGTTTCGTCCGTCACGAAGTATCAACGAACCAACGAACTTAATTTCATGTTAAAAATATATCTTTTTTTAAGGTTTTGTAAGTAATTAGTATGTAATTGAAAACTTAATTTTGCATTCTTGTTTTTTATTATTATATGTAAGTACTTAGTAGTCGTCTTGTGTCACCGCCTCAACCGGGCAGGCTGAAAATCAGCGCCGAAACCACGCCGGAAGGTGAGGCTCCAGCACATACTCGTAGCTGAGACTGTCCACTTGTCACGAATACCTAGATTGTAAGTTAAATTTCCTTGTATTGTATAGGTTACATATAACTTTAGATATATCATAAGGTACAGATTGTAACGATCATGTTGTGACAATAAAAACAGACCTCTGGTGTTTCGGGTGTCCATGGGCGGCGGTGATCGCTTATCATCAGGCGACCTGTCTGCTCGTTTGCCTCCTATCCCATTAAAAAAAAAAAAAACATTTATCTATCATCTATCTAATCTAACGATTGCCACATCGGCTATAGGCTGGCAGGAATCTGACGTACCTAAATATCCTAAGCATTTATGGATCTTATACCATTGAGATAGGAGTCAATAGTCAGTTTAAAGTGGTTGAGGGTAGGACGTCATTTCTAGATGAATGAGGCATGGGTTTTTTGACTCGAAGGTGTTCCCTTTGGGCGAATCCCATTTTTTTTACACAGACTTTATCAATGTAAACATTGTAAACGATCGAATGTATTATTGCAGTGGTTTTCCAAACATTCGTTTAAATATTTAACACTTTCGCTACCAAGAACCCGACTGTCGGGTACACCGCTCGTAGAAGCGTAGCCGATTACATGGGTTTCCCCGTATGTAGCGAAAATGTCGTAGCGCCGCGTAGAGCCCGGTTTCGAAAGTGTTAATGAAATAAATTCAAATCAAACGCCTGAGATCAAGGCACTTTACAAGATGTACCCTATTTAAATATACATACCTACTATAATAAGTATGTATAATTGTATATGCAAATATACAATTATACATAATTGACGACCGGTCTGGCGCAGTCGGTAGTGACCCTGCGAGCTACGCCGCGGTCCCGGGTTCGAATCCCGGTAAGGGCATTTATTTGTGTGATGAGCACAGATATTTGTTCCCGAGTCATGGATGTTTTCTATGTCTATAAGTATTTATATATTATATATATCGTTGTCTGAGTACCCACAACACAAGCCTTCTTGAGCTTACCGTGGGCCTCAGTCAATCTGTGTAAGAATGTCCTAAAAAATATTTTAAAATAAATATAAATATATATCTTATACTTTTAAACGAGCAATTCTTGTATATTTATTTATTTATTTATATATATATTTATTTACACTGACGATCTCGGAAACCGCTCTAACGATTTCGCAGAAATTTGTTATGTGGGGGTTTTTGGGGTGAAAAATCGGTCTAACTTATCCTTAGGTCCCGGAAAACGCGAATTTTCGAGTTTTCATGCGTTTTTCTTCGCGCGCCATCTCGTGTGCAGTAGTTGTACTGTTAAGACAGAATTCTTTCGGTCGATGTAAGTACTATTTATTGCAAACACTAGATGGCGACACAGGTCAAGGCTAAAACGAATAGAAAATACACTATTTGAGTTTTTGTGGCGAAATGCGCGCCATCTCGTGTGGAGTAGTTTTGTTGTTAAGGCTGAGAATTCATTGAAAGATAATGTTTTAGGTAAAATCTCGATGTAGGTACTATTCATTTTTGAACTAGATGGCGACACATGTCAAGGATACGAAACAGAACCGAGCGAAGCTCGGTTGCCCAGATATTATTAAATAACGCAGCATTTAGATTTGTTTTAACATTTAGAATAATTGAAAATAACTAGATGCATCTCGGCCAGAAAAATAATTATTACCAAATGTTTATTAATTATTGAAATTCATAATTAGTAGGTATTAGCAAAATTGGTTGGCAATTAGTAATTATACCTCTGGTTATAGTTTCAGATGTTACAGGGGAGGAGATGCAAAATCTAGCCGAAAAAACCTCGAGTGATTTATGCCTGAGAGCCGGTTGCATGACTGCGTCAAACCGTCTGTCACCGTTAAAGCATTCGTTAAATTTTATTGTATAGGAAGTTCCATAGACATGTGCTGCGTGACGATGATGTGTCTGTCAAATGCGGTTGATGCAACTGGCCCTTAGTCTATTATGTTACGAGTTACGATCTACATCTCTGGTTTCGTTGAAAATGGTGCCAAAAGGGGCCTAAAACATATTATTAAGTTTTTTTAGCTTATTTTCGACAGTAAGGTTAGATAGCTAGTCAGGAGAGTTTTTTTAGCGGTTTCGGGGTTGATCCAATAGTAAATGTTTCTCAGTATTGTTTAATATGGTGTCGTGTCATTGTCAGGTAGGTTTTCAGTAGCTGGACTGGCTGGTGGAACAATCTGTACATTCCTTCGCTGGACCATCATAACTCGAGAATTCAGTGCAGACAAAGCAGACTATGGTATGAAATTGGTATTATCTAAGATGACGTACTTTTAAGTAGTTATTAGGTGTAAAAAGAGCAATAAACTGCTAATGAAGTAACGAGAAATTACATCACCTGTTTATGGGTTTTACTGTTACCCGCCGGACCTATTAAGCTAATTTTAGATTACGCTTTTGCATAAGGTTTTTTACGCGGATAAAGTAGAAAATTATGACTTTCGAATTTATTGAAAGTTTAAATCAGTGGGCTATTTCAACTCAGTGACATTGACAAAATGAGCATATTTCTGTCAGGGTTCGAAGATATATATCCGATATATATCGGATATATATCCAGCGGGGTTCGAAATTATATATCAATGGATGTAAATATCCGATAAAATATTTTTTTTTGTAACATTGTTAAAAACATATTTTTTTTTGTGTTTGTTACTGTTTTTCTACTAAATGTTATGTTTTTAGTAGAATTGTCCTTATCTAAAGTAGTATTCATAAATAATGCAACAAAATAATAATATGCCTTCCATACAAAATGGATATATACACCGTGTTTCACTTAACACTAAAAAAAAACCTGAAAACACTTTGTTCAGAATCGAGAGTAGAATCGATTGAGCTATATCTTGATGGGGGTAATATTTTTATTTAAATTAGTATTATTAGTTATTTTTTACGTGCCCATTCTATTGTACTCGTAATACAACATTGTGTATATCGTATATCGCATTGATAGAGGTTGTTTACCTTTTTTCAGTATTTAGGGGTATTAATACTGGCCGGTTACTTGGACGATTATTTTTTCCGCTACTAGTTTGACGTTGTTTGTCAGTTTAATCTTAATGTTTATCATAAGTCATAACAAATTGAACTCGTACCTAATTACAACCTTGTCATTTTGAATATTGAGTTTATTTGCTTACTGCGATTACCTGTCCAATTTGAAGTTTACTGTGACAAAGCTTTAAAGTGTTTTACAGTGACATCTTAGCTGTCTATTGGTAAACCTTATGTCGTTGCAGTAACGTACACAAATAAATAGTCTTATGGTTTATGATGGTAGTTAGCAATTATTTTATTGAGTGTAGAGCTAAAAGTCAAGTAGAGCTGTACAGAAAATTAAAAATTCAATTAAAAAAAAAGTAACGATCAGATTAAAAGATGAATACTCTAGATGAGTTTAAAAAAATAAAAATCAGTTGGGGTGTCTGAGGTTTTGAGTGATACCGGAAACACCGTGTATATCAAAGTTGATATATATCCGATATATATGATAAATATCCGATATTTTGATATTTATTATAAATATCGGATATTTTCGAACCCTGATTTCTGTAACATTGTTACTCAGCGTCAATATTTTTTCGTTGAACAGGCAATGAACGGCGAAGTATCACTGTCGGCCGACAAATTGTCACTGTTGTGAAATAGGCCACAGGTAAATCGTTAAACAATTTTTTTAGTACAGATGGTGTTTTTTCTTCAGTTACTTACTAGTGCTTGTAGTGGTTCATTATATGCCAGGCCGACACTTCGGAGGGCCCTCTGTACTGAAAAACGTCGTACGATACACGTGCAAAAAGGAAATTCGTCGAACTACCTTTTTTTACGCACTTGTATCGTAATGTACTATTTTTTATATGCAACTAAGCAGCAAACGGCGTTCTCAACCTTTAAGAATTCCAAATACCTGAAGAAATTCATGTCATCATAACTAATCAAATTGTTCGATGACAAGTGTTGAAATGATGAATGACAATTATTTATATCCGTGTCGCAATTTTTTTTCCAAATTGTCGTCACTAAACAACCGGATTCTCTGTCATTAGATCAGAAATCGACCCAGAAATCCTTAGGCTCTTGTCGGGTCACAAAACCGGTCAGTTGGGAAAGTACGGATGTAGTAGATGTACCCTAAGTACATTGAGTAAGACGAGTCGAGTGGAGTCAAATATAGACTCGTCTGGCCACTCGGTTCATTCATAAAACGCGTTATCTATGAGTGGTTGGAGTAAACATTTTAGATTTAACGTTTAAAAATAGTAAAGGCATGAACAGTCACCATTAGCATTAGCACAGTATAATAAAGAGTACTATCGTACAGTATGGCCACTCCCACTCACCGCTGAAAGCGCTGCCGACCCCTTCTCGGTTACCTCACAGTTATCGCCTGTCAAAAACGCGAACAGTCGGCCTGTCATATTTCACTCATACAAGCATAGCACGCGTTCACCTACACGAGCTCAGACTGTGCTAGGAATGCGCCTCTTTAATATATTTGATCGTCAGTATCCGAGGTGTGGTCGCGTGATAAACGATATAACTGTGTGGACCCGGCTAATCAGGTTCGTCCACACGCGCTTATTACCAAACGCTCATAAACGCCTATCGGGCCTTATTTGCGATAGGAACTTCTGTACCTAAGTCCTTGAATGTGACAACACGCTGAACTACATACGGTACTATAAATCAAGTTTCGGGCAGATGGTTGCGCGCCGTTTTCTCCGTTGCATAATTTTACGCATGATTTCGCGGCGCGCACGTGAGTTGTGCGCGTGCGGACATTGAGGGGTTCTGTATGGCCTTTCCTGCCCACTACAGTTTGTAGTTCCTGTCAGATTCTTGAGCACCCAAAGATATTTATTTAAGCATGGAATGCCCCCAGCCAATATAGCCCAAGCCTTTTTGTAATTTAGCTTTTTCAGAATATTTTTTAGGATTATACAGTATAGAATGTGGGGGTTCTGTATGGCCTTTCCGCTTTCGTACCTACTGTAGTTCCTGTCAGTATTCTAAGATATATTCGGTCAAGCAAATCTTGTCACTAAAAAAGATGCGAAATTCTAATTTTCCATGGGATTTAATATAAACCTTTGCTCTACATTTTTCAAATTCCCCGCATTTTAGTGACAAGATTTGGTAACTGTACGAAGATGTGTAATTTAGCAGTATCTCTTCAAAAGGGCTTGTTTTTATATGGTTTCCTTTTGAAAACACACAACCTCGATTATGGCTTATGGCCTTTTTAACCCTTTCAATATGTGTAGGTGTCACGAGGATTAGATAAGTTATTAAAATAACCTTATGAACTTATGAAGTATACTTAATTGAGGAAAATTCATTGCTAAAATAAAATTATGATGCTCCTTACTTAAAGGTTATTAAGTAAGCAGCTATGCTATATAGAAATAGAATAAAACTTACTAAAAGCTATAAATAATTATTTAAGATTAGAAATTTAATTCCTCATACATATTTTCATCAGATGAATTTTAAAAGCATTTCTGAATATAAGTTTTAACTCAGGTTTTCTTTTAGCTTTTCAGTCTAAGATTAAATTTCTACAAAACAGGACGGTATTATATTCAAATTTAGAACTTGCCATTAACTAGGCGAGGTTAAAATTTAATAATCAAAGTTAAAAATAACTATTCATAATTATGTTGATAGCAAAATAAAATAACAATCTTGTTGTTCAAGTATTAGAGCTACCATATGATATGCATGAACCAGTAATAAAACACTAAATAAAATTTGATGCATTTACTTAGTTAAAATGGAATGTTAAAAACTATGAACCACATTACATTACTTCTTAACCTTAACAGTTGTTGGCAGACATATTGGCAAATGGAACTGCGTGTAATAATAGTAGAAAAAGAATAACAAGAAATGAGAACAGGAATATACAGAAATAAGCAGCGGGAACAAATCAGGGAACTGAGGGGGAGGTGTAACGTAAACCGAGGCACCGGTTAAAACTACCATCCCCAGGACAGAAAAGAAGAAATTGACACTGAGAAGCTTAAGTAGAACCGAGTTTTCCATCTTTTCTGGGTGTATCGCGTTGTAAACCTTCTTAGCATTAAAGAATGTAAAAAAGCCTGCATTGGGCATCGCCAACTTCAAAGTTATACTATAGAAACTAACGTAGATTATGTTTGTAGCGATGAATGGCAGCAGCAACCCATCTTTTAATAGTAGAGGAAGCATACTGAATGTAGACACTAATAGGAACCAGAAACACATGAACGGGTCTTCGGGAAAATGAACAGCCACCGGAATGGCCGCTAATAATATTGTTTTCTCATGAACTTGGAACGAAAATAGAAAGAAGGCTAATGACACATTGATAAGACTTAGCACAAACTTCTTCCTGTTCATTCGGAAGAATAAATCTACACAAGACGGAAGTGCCACTGACGCTGTAGTTATAAGGCAAGTCTTTGCCATTTCTTCATTTGAATAGTAAGTTTTCAATTTGATAAACACATTAACCACACACCACACATTTGATACTTTATCTTCAAACACCCCTCGGCTAAGTGGGAACAATCTACGAATTAGTTGAAAAATATTCTCCCATGATCCAAAAAACGGATACCAGATGATAATAAAAGTGGCAATCACTGAGATAGCCAGCTTGTTGAAACGGTGTATAAGGTGAGCTGTTCTACTCCTGTGTGGAAGGTCTATAAATATCTTCCGTAACAAATAAAAGAAAAACGGCAATGCATGGTACAATTCCATCTGCTTATAGTTTAAAGCTAGGACAAAGAATATAGTTGCTAAAACATCATTCTCTATAGCCACAATATAAAATGTAGCCCATAAAAATAATCCTAAAGACACACAGTTGTACTGGAAATGGCCATGGTCTATGAGAATCAAACCCGGATACAACAAGAATAAAATAGTAGATAAGTCAGTCCGTTTGAATACATTGACAACCTCTTTGGGCTTCACGCGTTCAGCGTCTATACATATCACTAACACGGCAGACACGTAGAAGTACACATCACTCAAGAAAACAGTCCATCTCATAAACGTTTTGTGTGATTCGTTCTCATAACCTCTCGACGCGAATAGCCGCACAGATTCCGGGTCGATCCAGTCCGCTACCTTCCCCATCAATAGGCTGTGGTAGGCAGTCAGAGGCGGGTAGTCCAGTCCCCAGTACTGAAGGTCATTCTGGGTCGTGTTAAAGTACCACGTCGCTGCCGGAGTGTGCACGGTTATCTCCTGCCAGTGTCTCTGAGCTTCAAAATCACCGTACATGGGCGGTTTCTTGTACCCAGAGTAAGGATAGGAAGCCACACACCACCGAACAAGTAGAGCGAAAAACACGCCCGGCAACAGTGCATCTTTCGTCACGGTAAACCTATCGGGATCCGCTCTTCCTCTACCCATCGCGGTTATCACTAATTATCTAACTTTTCATTTATTAACAATGATAAAATACTAGTTTATAAACCTTAATTTAATGATTTTCGTGACAACACGACAGCTAGGAAATTTGACAGTACTTACGACGTGAACGGCGTCCAATTCCTTGGTCAGCTTTTCCTTCAAATATCCTTCCGTATACACCATATTCGTCAATGAAAGTCCAGAAATCGCAAAAATGATTACTTAAAACTCATCCACTGATCACAATTATAATATTACACCGCGCGCCTGAATATACAACGCGGATACCAAACCCGAACTGATACAGTATTTAGTGTTTTTTTCGAAAGTGAAATGAGAAAGTGGCACGAGAAAGTGAACTTGAATTGCGGACGATTGACTGGATCGGACGAATTTCACACCGGATGACTTCCGTAGGCTAAAATCCGACTAATTTCCAATTGCCTTTGTTGTCGGTCAAAGATCACATTACGTAGGATTAACGCAATTCTGTTGCATAGCCATGGCCATGACCTTGAAGAATAAAATTGTAACATAATTCATTATTTATTATTTACAGTAGAAATGGATATTCTTTGTACAAAAACTATTTCAAAAAACTATTGACAAATATAAAAAAATATTAAATCAAATAAATTTAGATTTTATCGAAAAAAGTGACACATGGCAACACCCACCATTGATGTACCATAGATAGACTATGAGAAATTATTCAGAAAGGTTCATGCCCGCATGGCGGACAAATTTAAAATAAGTCGATACAATTTTTATTTTGTTCTGGCTCACTCGCATTCTCTGAAAGTTTAAAATTGTTTTACAATGAAGATGGAAGGAGAATTATCAGTGTTAAAGAAAAATTTAACAGAATGGAGATTCAATCAATATCCAAAATACATATTATTGCCTATTGACGAAAACAATGATCAAATTTGTTCTAATATAAAGAATGTTGTTTTTTCTGAGGTAAGTAACGATTAAAAAGTAATAATTTTACGCTTTTGTGGTAATGGAAATATTTTTTGTAGGTTACACCATGTCCGCTAGAGCGCAATATCCAACTAGTGTGCGTCTCAGAGGATGCGCTGATCAGTATTTTGGATATGGATCCGGATATTGCTAATCGGGAGGAGTTTGCTGAATTTATTGCCGGTCGGAAGTTACCGTACGGCGCCTTGCCAGTCGCTCATCGGTAAATATTTATCATACGATCCATAGCATAGCGCTTGTTTCTTAAATAGGTAATTTTATTGTATTACAATAAAGTACTTTACTACCTGTTGATGATTAGGATTTTTGATTATGATGATGATTAAGTTTAGTATTCCTCAAACCTCTTCTCACACTTTTTTTCTTGACAAATTCAATTTAAACAAATTTAAATCTACTTTAGTTGGTAATAAACATGACGAAGCGCCTATAGAAACATATTAGCATAAGCAATATAAGCATACAGTATTTTGCTAGATTTCGAATTGTGCTGCTAGTAGGTAACTGTATAATGTACCGTCTGTATCACTTTACAAGCACCAAAAGCGACTACTACCTATATTATTTTGAATTCGTAAAAGGAACAAATGTAACGTGAGTTTTCATATGTCTGCAATAAATTTTATACGGATGCGAAAATGGAATATAAGCTATACAGTTCCTCTAGGTGCACTACCACATGTTCTATTTCCGTTCCTTATATCTTTTTACATTTTAGATATGGTGGCCACCAATATGGGATGTGGGTTGGTCAGTTAGGTGATGGAAGAGCACATATCCTTGGGGAATACATAAATAGGTACGCTACATACACAAGTGTCAAGAAATATTTGTCTCATCTTGAATAGTCTGGCTTTCTTCTAGAGATAAAATTTGATATCAGTGATATAATATTTACTACTTATTCATAAATTTAAGGTCACTAAGCTATACTTGTGGAGATTCCTAATAAGGGCGGGCATCCACTAGGCTCGCCGAGTGTCGAATCTCAATAATGAGCCTTCTGAATTTACTATTCGAATTTATAACGGCGTTCATTAGCGACGCGTCGAATCGAATTCACTGTTCATAGTGAATGTATGGAGAACTCGATTCGACGCGTTTTATCTTTAACTTTTCTCAATGTGGCAGGTTAACTTTTTTTTAATGATTGCCAAGTTAGTGAAGGGCGAAAAATAGTACTTATAATATAATCATAGTTTATGTTTACAGGCTTGGTGAACGCTGGCAGTTGCAGTTGAAGGGATCTGGCCTGACGCCATATTCACGAGTGCATGATGGTCGGGCGGTTCTCAGGTCCACTTTGAGGGAGATGATTGCTTGCGAAGCATGCCATTTCTTGGGCATACCTACAGTGAGAGCGGCGGGTCTTGTCGGTAGAGTATCTAATGTTTTACTCTTTTTTTTCTGTTTAACAGAAACAGAAAACTGTTTAATATTTGCATCCTCTATTTGTATTGTAGTAAGTGACGAATCAGTGGTCCGGGACGTGTATTTCACCGGCAACCCGAATCGCGAGCGTGCGGCCATCCTGCTGCGGATCGCTGAGTGCTGGTTTCGATTTGGCTCACTGGAAATACTTGCTAGGAATGGTGAACTGTCTGTATTGAGACAGCTCTCTGACTTTATTATAAAGGTTATTTTGTTCATTCATTATGATTTTGTAAGTGATTATCATTTTGTGAGTAGGTTTAGTAAAACGTCCCACTCTGTCGGTTACCATAAGGCGAGATTTACTTGTTGAGAAACTGACAAAGTGGCTTCCCGTTTTTCCCGTGCACACTCACATTTTATCTTTCAACCCAGACGGGACTCCGAAAAAATTATACCTACTTACTAAACTTTATTATTTTAGGAGCATTTTCCAGATATTCAACTGTCGGATGAGAATCGTTTCATAAGGCTTTTCTCTGAAGTAGCTCACCGCACACTGGATCTTGTGGCAAAATGGCAAGGTAACTAATTGTTATAGTTTACTCAAGCACTTTATAACTTAAATCTACGTTTCACTTAGTGTTCTGAACAGTTCTGAGCGAGCATTCGTTCGTTGAGTTCGTGCACCGATAAAGGTAATATGGAAGTCAAGTGTAAATAATTTTCATCTGCGCACGAACGGACGGATGCTCGCTCAAAACACTAAGTGGAAACGCAGCTTAATAATGTAATAAATGTATTAAACAAGGTATTTTAAAATCATTACAATAAATTATAAAAAAAAAATATATGGGACCGTTTTCCAATATTTATTTATTTTCTAGGCTTCGGTTTCACCCACGGCCTCCTAAACACGGATAACATGAGTATCCTGGGCATCACGTTGGACTACGGTCCCTTCGGCTTCGTCGACTCGTACGATGGTGGATTTGTGGCCAACTGCTCCGATGGCGAGGGGAGATATTCCCTGGCTAAACAACCTGACGTAAGAATTTAACTTTTTGATAAGTAAAACGTTTATAATGGATGCCTTAGAATAAATTTAAATTTTCCCGTTGATGAGTTTTGAACTCACTGTTTCTGGATGTGGGTCTGAAGAGCTCTGGAGTATCGATCCAGTGGCCATGAGTTCAAGTCTCAACCAAGGCCTTCAAGAAAAGAGTGTACACCCACCTTAAAGCCGGCAGAGCACCTCCAACTCTTGTATCCACGGACGTGTTTCAAGTAAGTATTCATGGATTCCATGAGTACTGAAACACCAGATTCACAACATTTGTTTACTACCAGGCGACCTGTCTGCTCGTTTGCCGCCTATCGCAAAAAAATGCACTTTTTAATTTATAACGTCATACTTTACTGAAATAATGTTATTATTTTAGGTAGTAGTGTGGAATGTGGGACAGCTGGCTAACGCACTGAAGCCGCTGCTAACTTCTTCACAGCAAGTTCACATGGCGCATATCTTGAAAACGTTGGATACCTACTGCAAGAACAAAATACTGTAAGATTAAGTTATTTTATACGGTGTAAGGACTGTACACGCAAGAACTTTAATTGTTGAGCCATTTAGATACAATAATTTTGTTATCATAGTTAAGCTATAACGTGTCCATAGAAGAAGCTAGAATTGGATCAACAATAACAATTAAAGTCCGTGACCTCTAAAAATAATTGAAGTTCAAGTAACTGATGTATAGTATAGCCATTATGTTGATTTTTCAGGGAAACATTCCTTTTGAAAATTGGCTTGAAAGAAGAGAAATGGGGAGATGAGCAACTGATCGAGAAATTACTTGATATGATGCAGAAAACTGGAGCAGACTTCACAGCAACATTCAGGCAACTTGCTGAGGTGAGATTTTTTTGTTTTTTTTTTGTGTATACTTACACTGCTGTGCGGCGGCACGCGTTAATAGTGTTTTTGAGACAGAATGAAAGGGGTAAATTCAATGTGTAATTGAACAGAATTCCATCATAGGCGTAAAATATTGCCTGTTATAAAAATTAAATCCCAATAATGTCGACTTTCGGTTGTTTATAATTTAAGATATTTTACATTGTATCGATATGATATACAATATATGGTCTGGTTTGTTTACCTAATTACTTATAATTATTTTGCAGTTGGAACCTTGCGAAATGGTTAACGAAATCAAACTGAATGAGAAATGGTCGTTGAAGCGCTTGTCATCGCATGCTTCGTGGGGCTGCTGGTTGGACCAATATCGCGAAAGACTAGACAAGGAAGCTGGTTAGAGCACTTAATTATTCATTATAAAAAAAAACCGGCCAAGTGCGAGTCGGGCTCGCGCACAAAGGGTTCCGTAGCAGCAAATATAATAAACCAATAACTTAACCAAAATTACAGTTAAATCAACCTATCTCAAAAACTATAAGAGATACTTTGATCAAACCAAAAATCGTTGAAAGAGTTAATTAGCATGCATCACCTCTATTTTTTTTAGAATTTTATACCCCGTAGTTATAAAAATAGAGGGGGGGGACATACTTTTTACGACTTTGAGAGCTGATATCTCAAAAACCGTTCACTTTAAGAAAAATGTTTTTTAGAAAACTTTATATCATTTTAAAAGACCTTTCCATTGATACCCCACACGGGTATGTACATCGAAAAAAAAATTTTCATCCCTCAGTTACATGTATGGGGGCCCCACCCCAATTCTTTTTTTTTACTATTTAGTGTCATAATTTTGTAGCGGTTCATACAACACATATTCCCATCAAATTTCATCACTGTAGTACTTATAGTTTCCGAGTAAATCGGCTGTGACAGACGGACAGACGGACAGACGGACAGACGGACAGACGGACATGACGAAACTATAAGGGTTCCGTTTTTGCCATTTTGGCTACGGAACCCTAAAAAAATGTGAGATCATGTACAACCACATCTTATAGATGTAGTGTAGGGACGTCCGGCTGGAAGCACGCGGGCTGTCGATAACTTGTCGTGTTCTTTCAACCTAGCTCTCTGGAGTTAGAGCTTCAGGTTACTGTTCTGGCAGCACTCCCACACTTATTTCTTCGAATCTTGTTTTCCTGAAGACCAGAAGGACATCTTTGAGTTCGACATCATTGAGTTCATCTTCTCTCAATCTGTCTCTACCGAATTAATTGTGTCTCAATCTGCCTCTACCCAATACGTAATACATTCTACTAGCAAATGCACAACCACATTTGTAGTACCAAGAACTCATATACTTTCCATGGACACATCCATTTCCAAGGTAAAAATCTTCAAAGTGGTGAAATTTAATATAAAAATTTTACCTTCCAATAAAATTATTATTATTTTGCCTGGTATATCCGAGGTCTTTATAGAGAGTACGTCGTAGACGTCGCATCGGACCGATAGATGGCGCCATCGTTCGTTGTAAGTCGCTCCGGCGTCACACCGCCGCGATGTTGGTAGTCCCGTTTTCCCCACCTGCAACATAAGGCTCCTCGCGCCCCGACCCGCCACCAGCCACCCTCATTGTTGAGGAGAAGTGCCGATGGTATATTAAGCCTACCAGGAAGGCATCACTCAGACCTCGGATATACCAGGCAAAATAATAATAATTTTATTGGAAGGTAAAATTTTTATATTATTTGTGCCGTTTGTATATCCGAGGTCTTTATAGAGACCTGTTTATTATCTCCTGGTGGCGAGTCAGCTGGCGCGCGAGCCTTTGGTAGCCCTATCGGCATAGCATAGAAGAATAAGTGAATCAGTTGTTGAACCGATTTGACAGATGTATCAGTCGAAATCGCCTTCGATCCGCGAATATCTCGGTGCCAGAAACGCCTAAAGAGATTTTCGTGATGACGTTTAGCTTTAGTCAGCGAATAGTTAGAGAAATAACATTATACATCGCAGATCAAAACCAAAAAAGATGTAGGCGAGGCTTTAGGTTGACTTGAACAAGATACAAAAACTTTAAATACACTATTATTATTAACAAAGACGTTATTTTATCAGGTTATAAACCCAATTTCAGACACAAAGTGTGGAAATTAACTGTAAAAGTAGTGTAACTATCTGTACTGTAGCAGGGTAACGTAATTGATACTGCTTTTGTCAACCCTTCGTAAAAATTATCAAAATTTCAATATTAGCTTTGATATGACTATTTAAAGTCCAACGTCTTACGTCCATATCAAACACAGAAAAAGGTCATCACTCACGCGCCCAAGGGCTATTTGTTACAATATTGGTATTTTCGATCAGACTATTTCGCGTCAAGCGAGCGCGGTTGCAAGCGAGACTCCTGAACTCTGAACTCTTTTTAGTGAGGGCATTTGAGGATACTGATCGCTCGGTAAAACTAGCCTAGAAGATGAAAGTTACGAGCGTTGTCGATTGCTACTACACTGGACGGAGGTATCAGTCGATTTCTTCAAGTCAGTCATTGACACTTAGGGTAATCCATTACCTAATCCAAAACCCGATGCGACGGATTTCTACTTCGTGCAATGAAGGTCGACAGCGTAGACTGAGAGGTGACGTCCGTGTCGCATCGCTGGTGGTTGCTGAACACGTCGTGGTAGCAGGTCAAGGGGTGAATTAAAACACCGCCACACATGCGCGCTTTGAGAGCGTAGGCGGAGCGCAATAATGGCGGTGCACCGCACAAACGCTGGCGTTGCGCCCAGTGGGCGCTAGCGGGAACTAATGAGCGCGGATTGCGAGCGCAACGCGCGCGGGACGCGAGCGGAATGCGCGCGCATTCAGCGCGCTGATAGCGTAGCGTTAGCGAAGCGGAATGCGCTTTATGTGTGGCGGAGGCTTAATACGTACCGTTGTACGGCGTAATGCAGGGCTCTCGCAGACGAAGAGGTACGATGACGGGCGAAGCAGAAGAAGGCGAGGTCATCGAAGATCACTTGGCTCCCAGGGGGTGCATACTGACCTCGTACGACGTGTTGGAGTCAGCAGTTACTGTCGTAGTTACTCGTAACAGAAGAGATGTAGTCCTGCCATCGTACAGCATAACATAACATACAACCGAAACTGTGCATAGCATATAGTGCTATGCGAACCTTAACCCGGCTGCATGTCACTTCAGTCGCCAGCGCCACCGCCTGTTGAAGATTTTTTTTTTTTTTTTTCATCAGAAGAGCTTTACTTCGTACAATGTTACGATTATTGAAGGTCTTATCGGGCTGCAGATGCAAGCAAAACAGGAGCGATTGGCCTACAGCTATCGGCAGCTGTACGAGGTAATGCTGGAAACTGCAGCGGTGCAACCTTCCTCTGTAGACTACGAAAGTTGTGAAATTGATGAAATCAGGGTCTACGATCGAATCAAGCACTATTAATTCAGTATAGTCGAGCCAGATGATAACTACTGAAGTCCTCCTGAGTTCCTGGCCCCATTCGCTTTGAGCTGGAATCTCAAGTTCACTAAGGCGAAGCGGGTTTATTTTTCCCAATTTGTTTATTAGAGGCTCGGCGAATAAGCTCATCTCTCGAATGGACAGGGGGCGCCACAAGCCTCCGGGAAATCCTCGTGTACTTGGAACCCCCGCAGCCAGATTACCGATCGGTTTTGGTGTTCGCCCGGTAAACAGACGCACGCTCAGGACGCAGGACGCTGGCTCGAATTCAGATCTGAACATTCTGAAAGAGATCTTTTTTTTTAATTCCGCAAACCTTTACGATGTCTTTGACCTACACAATGAGCGATGTACAGGAATCACAGGGTCGTCTCGCGAGGCGCCTCTCCGATTAGATAGCTCGCGAACATCGTCAGGACACCCTCGCAGCAGTGCGGCTCCTCGTCCGGTTATTGACGTCTTACCTCGTTCAACTATGGGTGGCCAAGCCACGTTAGGACGTACATAGCATCTTTAGAATTTATCTGTTCTCACTTCGGCGACGGAGGAGTCCTTGGTCAAAATAGACTGGAAAGAGAAGAGTGGATACCATAGTGTACGGGATGTCAGCTGATAGCGGCGCCCAGCGTCACATTGGAGGGTAGTATCAGCCTGGTCACGTCAGCAACAGAGTCTGCAACGATACCGTAGCAGACGGGGCCTGGATAGTCGTGGTCGTGGCACCATTGTAGCGGAAGGCAGTGTGCGCGGTGAGCGTGACATCTTAGGCGCGACGGCGGCAGCCGCCGACGTCGGCGTGGCGGCCAGCGACACCAAGGGAGCACATCAGCAATCTTACCAGCTTGTTACTGCAGCAGACGGTGTTACGTTCGGCGGTGAGATTGAGACGACCGTCATCAGCTCGAAAGGCGTCTTCGATGACCCTGTCGCGTCACGCAGTATCGTGCTCGGTGGCCCTCTCGAGGTCGCCGCCGTCAGCGCGGGAGGCACCGGCGCCAGCGTGGCAGTCAGCTACATCGGTGAACAGCATCGACAGAGTTCGCGGCGTCGTCACGGCAAACGCGGCAGGAAAATTAGCGACGCCTTCGCGGCAGCCGCAGTATTGCGCTCGGTGGCGCGATGAAGGTCGCCGCGTCTGCAATCTTACCTCGTGCGATCGAGGCGACATCAAGGCGCCAGCATCAGCGTGGCGGCCGACGATACCGGTGGAAAACTTCAAGTAGCTTGCGGCGTTGTCACGGCAGACGCAGCAGAAGGATTGCGACGCCTGTGCAGCGGTTAACAGTATTACGCTCCGCATCAACACTGAGGCGCCAGCATAAGCGTGGCGGCCAGCAATACTGGTGGACAGCTTCGGCAGGCTCGCGGCGCTGTCACGGCAGATGAACGCTCTACATCACCATCGAGGCGCCAGAATAAGCGTGGCGGCCAGCGATACTGGTGGACAGCTACAGCAGGATCGCGGCGTTGTCACGGCAGATGAGCTCGCTGCATCACCATCGAGGCGCCAGCATAAGCGTGGCGGCCAGCGATACTGGTGGACAGCTACAACAGGATCGCGGCGTTGTCACGGCAGACGAACGCTCTGCATCACCATCGAGGCGCCAGCATAAGCGTGGCGGCCAGCGATACTGGTGGACAGCTTCAGCGGGATCGCGGCGTTGTCACGGCAGACGAACGCTCTGCATCACCATCGAGGCGCCAGCATAAGCGTGGCGGCCAGCGATACTGGTGGACAGCTTCAGCAGGATCGCGGCGTTGTCACGGCAGACGCACGCTCTGCATCACCATCGAGGCGCCAGCATAAGCGTGGCGGCCAGCGATACTGGTGGACAGCTTCAGCAGGATCGCGGCGTTGTCACGGGAGACGAACGCTCTGCATCACCATCGAGGCGCCAGCGTAAGCGTGGCGGCCAGCGATTTTGGTGGGCAGCTTCAGCAGGCTCGCGGCGTAGGTGGCCGCGCTGGTAGCCTGCGTATTGACGACTGATCACTAACGGCGCGGCGCTCGCGTCGGGGCAGCAGCAGACATACTTACAGCGTCGCACGCGACGCCTATGCGGCGGCCACAACGTTGTTCAGCGGCACCGCAGAGGTCGTTAACGAGGAAGCAACTTCTACGCAACTTCGGCGGCGCCGACGTGGCGGACAACACTGCCGCGGTCAGTGGCGCTATCGCAGCGCTACAGTAAGTTTCGGCGCCGACACGTGTCCGCCGTCCTCCGCACCGAATCGGAAACCGAACATGTTCTTTCTAAAATAATATGAAGCTGCTCACCCATTCGTCGGAGAAATTCAAACCTCCCTGGAGCGCGGTATTCCTTCACCGCGCCCTCCGCCGCCGCAGCCCGCAGGTCGCGCAGCACGCGGTCGCGAAGCACGTGGTCCCCGGAGCACGTGGTCCCCGGCGGAGCAACTTACCTACGTTACCGCTTATATTCTCGCGCGAAACTTTTAATACGCGGATAACACTTCCTACTTTAGTCTCGGAAATGCGAATTTTAAAAAGAAAACTGATTAACGGTAACGATTTTTGCAGCATGGAACTTTCTTACAAAAAAGGTGGGTAGAATCATAAAGCACCGCTCGTTCATTTCTATCGTGAGAACCCCGAAAGACGAATAATGATCGCTAGCGAGGCATAATATATCTCATTATTCAAGACGGACGAGCGTAAATTAAAAGGGAAGAAAGAATTGACGGATGAAATTGAAAAATTTCATAATTCCGAAATGTTATAAGCCACTTTTTAAATAAAAACACGAATAACTCTGGTTTGACCAGAAGTAACAAGGAAATAGAAACTAAAAGATTAATTTCGAGACACCATGCTGTAAAAATGTTCGAACGGAATACGCGACAACCGGTCACTTCGGCGTTCGACGAAACAAAGGTGGCTGGTGGCGGGTCGGGGCGCGAGGAGCCTTATGTTGCAGGTGGGGAAAACGGGACTACCAACATCGCGGCGGTGTGACGCCGGAGCGACTTACAACGAACGATGGCGCCATCTATCGGTCCGATGCGACGTCTACGACGTACTCTCTATAAAGACCTCGGATATACAAACGGCACAAATAATAAAGCTTCACTTTTGGTTCTTAGTTGACGCTAGCACGGTCGGACTGTTCGAGGACGAGCGTCGCAGGCGCATGTTGAGTGTAAACCCGGCGTATGTGCCACGGAACTGGCTGCTGCAGGAAGCAGTGAATGATGCTGAAAAGAATGACTTTCAAAAGGTAACATAATTATTTAGAATTATTTTAGTCAGGGTCAGTCCTCATTAGAAACATTTAAACGTCGTAATTTCATAGGTATTTAGCGATTATGATTTAACTGAAATTTTCTGTGCTATCAAATTCGCTGCGGAGTTGGCCAGGCCCGACTTTAAGCACTTTTGATGGTACTTCGTAGGTGACTTGACGATGAGCGCCTATTTCCATTATGCGGAACTAAGTATTATGTTAAATTGGCCTTAACTAGTCTACACCGTCTATAAGAGGTATTTTAAAGTTAAAGTCTGTTCAATTTACCTCGTATACGTATACTCGTTCCCATTATTGACTTATTTTAATGATGCTTATAGTTTCTACGGTATGTGTTTTGAATGGTAGGGACAGGGACCATTTATTCCTTAATGTTATGGGATTTAGTTTGTTACAGGCACGTTTTCTTCTGGACGTTATGCAACACCCTTATGACGTACAGCCGGAAGCCGAGGCTCGAGGGTTCTCATCGCAGCCTCCGCAGTGGGCGTACGCTCTGAAAATAAGCTGTTCTACATGAATTGAAACTTGTAATATGATAAATGTATAATTGTTTCAGTATTATTAATACTAAAGTTGTATCTCTATCTTTTATATTAATATAATCCTAAACTAATTCTCTTGTATTAACCATCATAACCATGCCAGAGGGAGAGTCAGACAGAAGGTGGTCACATTCAAGTCACATCTATCAGCATCGAGCCTCATTTTATGTATGTATGAGAAATTACTCGTTATTATGAAGGCGCTTACGCATCGGAAAGCTGAAAGTTTGCGCACGCATGTTCAACGATCGATACACACAATCAGCGGATCAACTGACTTATAGAAACGTGAAAAGTGGTCACTTCACTCTACACACAATGCTTGCCTATTTCACCCTTAGTCGACATCCGTTGGATGCATATTCCACGATTTGGTGACATCACTATGTCTCGTCCATCGTTCATCACTAAACATCCATTGGCGAAACTGTCACTGTCACTGTCAAACTTGACAACCTAACTTATTGCACAACATTTCAATCTCAACAAAAACTTGTTTACAAAATCGTCCCAATTTCTGTCATATCAAAATATCGTAGCACGATGATATGCAAATTTTAATCGCTATTGCAATAGCTCTTAATTATAACTAGATATTCTAATGAAGCGGGCCTTCTGTGTGTTTGCCGCTCTCCTAAACGATAGCACTGTGCGCGCTGTTTCTAAGATGAAATTAATGAATAACTTTAAAGAGTGGAAGTTTAAGTATCCGCCGAACTACGCGGAGCTTCCTATTGATGAAAATCCGGCGTACAACGAGCCTGTCGCTGTGAAGAACGCTGTGTTTTCAAAGGTAAATTGTCAAGGTTTTTACTGAAGTTTTTTTTACCATTGTCATAATCTTTAAAACATATTATGGGTCCTGTTCTGTGCCTGACTGCCTGTACTGTTTGCCAGGACCGTATGGACCGTTGTGACTATCCTGAGTCAGAGAGATCTTTGGTATTTTATTTTTGGTTAAATTTTCTAGCAAACTTATCACAATTCAATAACTATCAATGTATTTTGATAGTTTGAGTCCTAAACTGGTTCAAATGAAATTTATGCTTGAATACCATAATTCTGTTTGTTATTTTTAGTAAGAAAATAAATAAAAGTGATACAAATGTATGTGAGCACCCAAGAATGTAATTATTTAGAAATATCTCTTGAGTAGTTGGTTTCTGAGGAATGTCTATTGAAAAGAGTTTATTTTTGTATGGATTTCATGGAGATTTTAACCCTTTGAGTCCCAAGCATTTGAAACTCAGAAACTTATCTGTAACAGATTACATTGACATTATAATCTTCTGTAACACTGACATCATATGATGTCGCTGGGACTCAAAGGGTTTAAGTCCTTAAGAAAAGACACTCCTTATTTTCCATTCATAATGCTCAAAAATAAATTGTTGTCCATGTATTTTATTATTCATAATAAATTCCTTGTCCTAAAATTTCAGGTACCAACAGAGCCTTTAACTGGCAATATCCGTCTAGTCTGTGCATCAGAAGATGCCTTGAAAGACCTGTTTGACCTGGACCCCAGTGTGGCCGAGACGGAGGACTTTATCAACTTTGTGGCTGGGAGGTACCAGCCGCCTGGAGGGCTGAGTGTTAGCCATAGGTATGCAAAAGGTTTTCAAAATAAGAAACTGTGGTCAAAGACATAGATAACTTCACCTACTCTTTCTGATTATGTTTTTTATTTCCCTACCCAAAGGTTGTCTGGTGAGAGATATACATCTTTTTGATGCCCGATAAGACCGCCTGTTGTCTGCCTCAATAATCATTTGTATTGTCTCCGCTGTATCTTTTTCTGTATTTATTATGTGCCAATAAATATACATTCTATCTAATCTATCTATCTATCTAACTTATATAACAGATAATGATTTTTTATTTATTATTTAAAACCAAGATACAGAAAAAGGTACGGTGAGCTAGATGGCGATACACCTTTATGGGATTTAGGCTAGATTTTTTCGGGCGCTAATTATTAATATTTGACATTTTAACACATATCAAGCTAAGAATATGGGCCAAATTGTCAAAACTGAGTTTCAAAAGTTTTAAGCCTGTGTCAAGAGATGGCAGTCTATGCACTATGATTACACATTTTACTTCGACAGTAACTCTCTTTAATACTCCATCCTCTTTGGTATGGTTAATGGGGGTCTGACGTAGATCAACATATTAAGACAACAACTACAAGGATTTAATCAAAATAAGAAAGTATGGTCAATGTAGGAACTGGAGAAGATCAGCATATAGATGATAATAAGGACAAGAACTAAATTTCTTTACTGTTGTCACTCGTTTAGTTGGAAATCAAGAGCTTCACTCCTTCTCTATCAACCTCATGTTTCAGGTATGGAGGTTATCAGTTTGGTTTCTGGGCTGATCAATTGGGCGATGGCAGAGCACATGTCCTTGGTGAATATGTTAACAGGTACCTATCATTATTATCATCATTACCAAACCAACTAGGAATATTTGCAATTTGTTTTTGGTTAGGTCTAACCTCTGGGAGAATAACAAATAACATGTTCAAGCTGAAAATACATCAAATTCTTTGGTAATAATCAAACACCAGAATGGGATCACAGAATTTTAATGTTATTTTTTTACAACCGTTATGTTATGTAGTGACCCTGCCTGCTTAAAGCTGCGGTCCTGGGTTCGAATCCCGGTAAGGACATTTATTTGTGTGATGAGCTATTTGTTCCTGAGTCTTGATGGATGTTTGTTCCTGAGTCTTGATGGATGTTTTCTATGTATATAAGTATGTATTTATCTATTTAAGTACCTATGCATATCGTCGCTTAGCACCTATAGTACAAGCTTTGCTTAGTTTGGGGCTCAGTTGATGTGTGTAAGGCACAGATGTCATATAAACCATAGATCAAGCAAACGTATCTACTTAGCGTGTCAAATGAACTCAGTCAAATCCACTGAGTTGTCCGTCTTTAATCGCAGCTTGCAGCTTTCGGGCGTCAATTTTTGTAAGTTGAAGTCAACAAAAACATTAAAAATGCCTCGTTACATGATATTTAATTGCAACAACATAAAACTTATCAACACTCAAGGGCCTGAGACATATTTAAAATCACAGGCAAGTAACAACTTCAGTACAAAATCTGACACGCTCGGCCGCCATACAAATAAATGAACTCGTTTCTTCTATCTAAATCTAATTCTGTGGTGTAAGGTGTCCCCAATATTTATTTATTTATTTTTAAATACTATTTTTTCAGCAAAGGCGAAAGCTGGCAACCCCAGCTGAAGGGCTCCGGCGAGACCCCGTACTCGCGCTTCGGCGACGGGCGCGCGGTTCTCCGCTCCAGCGTGCGGGAGATGCTCGCGTCGGAGGCTATGCTCGGGCTTGGCGTGCCCACCACCAGGGCCGCTGCTTTGGTAGGTAAGACTCCTTGCTTACTATGTTGCCCTAGTACTAGTGCGTTACACTCAATATGCAAGGGTGCTTGCGAGGAACCCGCATAACTTTAACAGCGGGTTTCTGATCACATTTTGATACTTTAGGGCCAGTTGCTTCAACTCCATTTGACAGACACATCATCGTCACGCAGTAGAAGTCTATGGAACTTTCCATACAATAAAATTTGACGAATGCTTTAACGGTGACAGACGGTTTGATGCAACCGGCCCTAAAGGCTTTTTATGTCAAAAAGTGACTACAAAAAGCTTTAAAAATTAAGGTTTTTAGAAAAGAGGAATAAAAATTAAAAAAAAATTGCCAAAAGCCAATGACGCAAAAACGACGGGGTGTGTTACACATTTGACGTGTCTGTCTGTGTGCATCGTAGATTTCGAACAGATGAACCATGTTTCATGAAAATCGATCCACTGCCAGGGTTTTTTTTTTCAGTATTTAAATTTTGTTTCGTGGCTATTTTATATTTAAAGCGACGTGCAAATATTATATTATATTTGGTAAATAAGTTCCTATAAACGCATTGTTACAAGCCAGGATTCGTACTCTCGAAGTCTCGACCTCCAGGTAGAAAGTCGCACGTTCTTACCGCTAAGCCTGACCTAATATTTATAATTGACTAGCTTTTACCCGCGGCTTCGCCCGCGTAATAAAAGTATTCATTAAGATTTTCATTTGGATCCTTAGGTTTCTCTGTAGGTATATTTATCTGCGATTATTTCGATTGCACGTAATACTTTTGCTTGCAATGATTGTAGAAATATTACACATCGACCACAGCGTAGGTAATTCTATATACGCTGGGGAAACCTTTATAAACATCCCACATAGCCCGTATTTCGACACTATGATCGGTAAAAAGTACTTTTTTCTATTATCCCTTACAATTTTTTACATTTTGCTTATACTTATCGCAAACGTAATCTTCAAGCAAGCAAACAACGATCGTCTTAGAGCACATTGATTGTAAGAGACCGCCGACCAATTATCCGTATCCCTCTAACGATACCCATATCCGTATCCGTATCCGTATCGCTATCGCTATCGCTATCGCTATCGCTATCGCTATCGCTATCGCTATCGCTATCCCTATAGCTATCCCTATCGCTTTCCCTATCGCTATCCCTATCGCTATCCCTATCGCTATCCCTATCGCTATCCCTATCGCTATCCCTATCCCTATCCCTATCCCTATCCCTATCCCTATCCCTTATCAAGATGTTTAATGATATAACACTTTAAGTTCTCGCGCTTTGTACACATATTTAAAGTCACAACATACAGGTCGAACGCGATTAATTAACATTATTTTTACCTTTTTTCCCAACGTTTCGATTTAAAGTCACATACAGGTCGAACGCGATTAATTAACATTATTTTTACCTTTTTTCCCAACGTTTCGGCCAGGTTGCACTGGCCGTGGTCGCGGAAGACTGACGTCCCAGCAAAATGTCACCGAAGATGTAAACAACACAAAACTACCCGATATTAATTTATATAAATGTTCGGGGTAGACAAATAAATATAATCTACCCGCTTTTAGTTAATGTTTATTTCCCACCATGTTTATTTTAAAGGTAATAATCGCGTTCGACCTGTATGTGACTTTAAATATATGTTTAATGATTTCTTATCAAGTGCTAAAATATAAAGTTTCATGGTTTTATCTTTTAAAATTAAGAAATACCATACAAACTTTCAACCTATTTTTCAACCCCTTCATCCCTTTTTTTCGAAATAAAAAGTAGCCTATGTTCTGTCTCAGGGTCTAAAGATTGTCTGTTCCAAATTTCATCAAAATCGGTTGCGTGGTTTAAGCGGGAAAGCGTAACAGACAGACAGACAGAGTTACTTTCGCATTTATAATATTAGTAGTATAGTATATAGTATGGATGGATTTCAGTGAGCGACGACCACATGGTATGGCGCGACAAAACCTACTCCGGGCGAGCAAAGCAAGAGCGAGCGGCTATAGTAATGCGAGTATGCCATGCCTGGTACAGACTCGGCTCTTTCGAGATTCTCGATAAACGGAAGGAGCCTGACACTATGAAGACGCTTTTCGAGTTTATTATAAAGGTAATTTTATTCCTTTGACTATATTGTACTGAAACAGAGCTAGCGAGCGAAGCGAGCAGTCTACCTAGAATTTAGTTACTGTGGTTATCATGTGGAGCAGATGGTTCTGGGTTCAAATCCCGGTAAGGGCAGTTATTTGTGTATTAGGCTTACTCTTGACATCCGAAGCGTGAGCGAGTAGGTATAGTAATGCGAGTGTGCCATGCCTGGTACAGACTTTAGTCTTTCGAGATACTCGATAAACGGAAGGAGCCTGACACTATGAAGACGCTTTTCGAGTGTATTATTAAGGTAATTTTATTCCTTTGACTATATTGTACTGAAACAGAGCTAGCGAGCGAAGCGAGCAGTCTACCTAGAAGTTAGTTACTGTGCTTATCATATGGAGCAGATGGTTCTGGGTTCAAATCCCGGTTAGGGCACTTATTTGTATGTTAGACACTCTTCACAACTGAAGCGAGAGCGAGTAGGTATAGTAATGCGAGTATGCAATGCCTGGTACAGACTCGGGTCTTTCGAGATACTCGATAAAAGGAAGGAACCTGACACTATAAAAAAAAAGATAAAAGATATTTTATTGAGTCAATAAAGGTGCTTATTCTACTTACAATTTTAACATTTTACTATGGTACAAAACCAAAAGATAAGTGTCATCTGACCCCCGTACTAATGTGAACTGTATTACGGTGGGTACTATGAAGACGCTTTTCGAGTTTATTATAAAGGTAATTTTATTCCTTTGACTATATTTTACTGAAACAGAGCTAGCGAGCGAAGCGAGCAGTCTACCTAGAAGTTAGACTGTGGTTATCATGTGGAGCAGATGGTTCTGGGTTCAAATCCCGGTAAGGGCAGTTATTTGTATATTAGACTTACTCTTGACCGCCGAAGCGAGAGCGAGTAGGTATAGTAATGCGAGTATGCCATGCCTGGTACAGACTCGGGTCTTTCGAGATACTCGATAAAAGGAAGGAACCTGACACTATAAAAAAAAAGATAAAAGATATTTTATTGAGTCAATAAAGGTGCTTATTCTACTTACAATTTTAACATTTTACTATGGTACAAAACCAAAAGATAAGTGTCATCTGACCCCCGTACTAATGTGAACTGTATTACGGTGGGTACTATGAAGACGCTTTTCGAGTTTATTATAAAGGTAATTTTATTCCTTTGACTATATTTTACTGAAACAGAGCTAGCGAGCGAAGCGAGCAGTCTACCTAGAAGTTAGACTGTGGTTATCATGTGGAGCAGATGGTTCTGGGTTCAAATCCCGGTAAGGGCAGTTATTTGTATATTAGACTTACTCTTGACAGCCGAAGCGAGAGCGAGTAGGTATAGTAATGCGAGTATGCCATGCCTGGTAGAGACTCGGGTCTTTCGAGATACTCGATCAAAGGAAGAAACCGGACACTATGAAGACGTGCACCTACTTAATCTTTCTGGTTTAGCCCATTGGTTGACTGGTAGAGAATGCCTTAAGGCATTAAGTCCGCCATTTGTACCTTATTTTGTTGTGCAATAAAGATTAAATAAATAAATAAATAAGACGCTTTTCGAGATTATTATAGAGGTAATTTTATTCCTTTGACTATATATTACTGAAACGGAGATAGCGAGCCTAGCGAGCGAAGCGAGCAGCTATAATTACCGGTCTTGCCTAGCAGTTACTGAGCTTATCATATGGAGCCGTTGGTTTAGGTTCAAGTCCCGGTAAGGACATTTATTTGTGCGATGAGCCCAGGTATTTCTTAAGGTATTAGATTTACTCTTGGCGGCCGAAGCGAGAGCGAGTAGGTATAGTAATGCGAGTGTGCAATGCGTGGTATAGACTCGGGTCTTTTGAGATACTTGATAAGAGGAAGGAACCGGACACTATGAAGACATTGTTTGAGTTTATTGTAAAGGTAATTTTATTCCTTTGACTATATTGTACTGAAACAGAGCTAGCGAGCGAAGCGAGCAGTCTACCTAGAAGTTAGTTACTGTGCTTATCATATGGAGCAGATGGTTCTGGGTTCAAATC
Organism: Leguminivora glycinivorella; assembly: GCF_023078275.1. Taxonomy (NCBI): domain Eukaryota; kingdom Metazoa; phylum Arthropoda; class Insecta; order Lepidoptera; family Tortricidae; genus Leguminivora; species Leguminivora glycinivorella. The sequence continues at coordinate 16,287,078 of NC_062989.1, read as the reverse complement.
CCGGTAAGGGCAGTTATTTGTGTATTAGGCTTACTCTTGACATCCGAAGCGAGAGCGAGTAGGTATAGTAATGCGAGTATGCCATGCCTGGTACAGACTTTAGTATTTTGAGATACTCGATAAAAGGAAGGAACTGGACACTATGAAGACACTCTTCGAGTTTATTATAAAGGTAATTTAAATTCTTGGACTATGTCGGCTCCAATGTAAAGACGCTAAGCATGACGCATTTAGTACATTGATCTGTCTGATCCTATTACTATTGCACAGTGCCTACCATCTTGGCAAAACAAAAATAAGTTCTACAGAGATTTGCGACCAGTCTGGCCTAGCAACTAGTGACGTTGCCTGTGGTCCTGGGTTCAAATTCATAAGGTAATCCATACTATAATATTATAAATGCGAAAGTAACTCTGTCTGTCTGTCTGTCTGTTACGCTTTCCCGCTTAAACCACGCAACCGATTTTGATGAAATTTGGAACAGACAATCTTTAGACCCTGAGACAGAACATAGGCTACTTTTTATTTCGAAAAAAAGGGATGAAGGGGTTGAAAAAGAGGTTGAAAGTTTGTATGGGATTTCTTAATTTTAAAAGATAAAACCATGAAACTTTATATTTTAGCACTTGATAAGAAATCATTGAACATCTTGATAACGGATAGGGATAGGGATAGAGATAGGGTAAAAGCTAGTTTATGATAAAAGGAATAGAATCGGACACTATGAAGACCCTCTTTGAGTTTATTATAAAGGTAATTTTGTTATACTTTTGGATAATTTTGTACTGAAACTGAGCTAGCGAGCCTAGCGAGCGAAGCGAGTTACAGCGACCGGTCTTGTCTAGCAGTTACTGAGCTTATATGTAGCCGATGGTTCTGGGTTCTAATCCCGGTAAGGGCATTTATTTGTGCGATGAGGCCAGATATTTCTTGGATAAAAAAATTGCTTCTCTTGAGATTTAGAAACTAATTATTTGTTTTTGTTGCAGTATCATTTCCCGTCCATAGACAATGAGGATGAGGACAGATTCGTTAAATTCTACACAGAGGTCGCTCACAAGAATTTAGACATGGTTGCAGCTTGGCAAGGTATGATACTAAATATACGTTACGCTGACAAGTCTCACTTCAATAGATTTTTGCGTGAATTGTCAATTTTAGTAGTCTTAAAAATATATGAAAAATGCTGTAATATTATCTCTAACTAATTGTTAAGATTTTAGATTGCATTTTTACATTTTGTAGGGTTCCGAAGGGTTTAAATAAATAAAGTGCTCGTGCGTTTACGGAACTCTTGAGGTGAAGAATATCACGGCTTTTTTCAGTAGGAAAAGGAAAGATTTAGTTTTTTTTTATTGCCTAATAATAAGTATTTTATTTCATCATTTCCCAGGCGTCGGATTCACTCACGGTGTCCTAAACACAGACAACGTTAGCATATTAGGTGTGACCATAGACTATGGCCCGTATGGGTTCATAGACCACTACTACGGTAGCTACGTGCCTAATACCTCTGACGATCTTGGACGCTATGCATTTGATAGACAACACCAGGTTAGTATTCTGTATATACCATTAACTTTAGTTTTAACCATTTGCACTCCAAAGTCCAGGAATAGGCGAGATGACTAAAAAAAAACTAATTAGTCCGTCAGTTAGATTATCAAAGAAGTTTAGACACGTATTTTTTCTTTTTTTTCGTAAACGAAAAATGACGACGGTACAGTGCGACGTACAATTTTTACTTAGAAGTGACGTCACAAGCCCCCACTCCGGAACTTTGATGCTATATATCTTTGTATTTTTTCATTAATTAGAAAAAGCGAAAAATATGTGTTTAGTATTTTCGGACGGTCTAACTGACGGACTAAACAGAATGCCATTTTTTTTATGTAGTCGTCATCCCTATTGCGACCTCGTGATACTTAAGCCCTCGATTTTGGCTTCCAGCTTTAACAAACAAAATAAATCGCAGAAGTTTTTGTTCTTTAACATTCAATTTAGTATTTGGAGAATGAATTGTAATGTAACTCCGGCAGCCGTTTTTAAAAGTACAAATACAAACAAATACAAATACAATACGCTCTTACGTTCCTCTGAGGCCCATGTGGTAGAAAACTTCCCTTCCTATGGATGAGGTATTGGTGGCTCAGTTGGCAGAGCGATGAATTAGTCATCCAGAGGCTAGAAGATTCTAAGTATTCTAACCTTTAATTCTTTAACATAAATAATAGTACATTACGATACAAGTGCGTAAAAAGGAAGTTCGAAACGAGTGGCGATAAATTAAAACACGACCGAAGGGAGTGTTTTAAATCGACACGAGTTACGAATTTCCTTTTCGCATGTGTATCGTTTGACGTTTTTCAGTACAGATGGCCCTCCGAAGTTTTGACCTGGCATATAATGTTAATGAACCACTTCTCGCACTAGTGCGTAAAAAAACACCATCTGTACTGAAAAATAAATAAATAAAAATAAATATTGGGGGCACCTTACACAGATCAACCTAGCCCCAAACTAATAAGCAAAGCTTTTTAATACCACGTCGGTGGCAAACTGGTATACGTTCCGCCTGATGGAAAGCGGCCACCGTAACCTATGGACGCCTGCAACTCAAGGGGTGTCACATGCGCGTTGCAGACTCATTAGAAACTTGGGTGCTAGTAATATCTATTTCTTAACAGATTCTTCTATGGAACTTGGAAAAATTCGCTCTCGCATTAGAACCCATCCTTCCAGAAGATCAGAAGCAGAAGATCAAAGAAGTTCAAGCCACATTAGAAGAATACGTCAAGAGGAAAGTGCTGTAAGTGTATTCAATAAGTATTTGAGCATGTATAAGGCATACTAGTATACATTTTACTTGATTTTAACCCCCGACGCAAAAACGACGGCGTGTTATAAGTTTGACGTGTCTGTCTGTCTGTTTGTGTGTGTCTGTCTGTGGCATCGTAGCTCCCGAACGGATGAACAGATTTCGATTTAGTTGTATTTGTTTGAAAACTGAGTTAGTCGGGAGTGTACTTAGCCATGTTTTATGAAAATCGGTCCACTATGTCGGGGTTTTTTCAAAATTTTAATTTTGTGGTTAGGTTATGTACTTACTATTTTCGTGTCGATTTAAAACACCCCCTTCGCTTCGGCGGTGTTTTAATTTACGTTTCGAATTCCCTCTTTTCCGCAGATACATACATACAATCACGCCTGTATCCTGTAAAGGGGTAGGCAGAGCACATGAAACTACTAAAGCTTCAGTGCCACTCTTGGCAGAATAAGGGGTTGAAAGAAAACGAAACCGTGGCATTGCAGTGACAGGTTGCCAGCCTCTCGCCTACGCCACAATTGAACCCATATCAGTCGACTTCTACGACACCCACGGGAAGAAAGGGGGTGGTGAAATTCTTAACCCGTCACCACACAGGCAGGCAGGCAGTTTTCCGCAGATGTAGCGTAATAATTACAATATATTACCGCAGTAGTTAGGTCACACCTCGGACACTGGCGATCAAATATATGAAAGAGGCGCGTTCCTAGCACACAGTCTAAGCTCGTGTAGGTGAACGCGTACTATGCTTGTATGAGTGAAATATGACAGGTCGACCGTTCGCGTTTTTGACAGGTGGTAACTGTGAGGTAACCGAGAGAGGGTGGGTCGCACTTTCAGCGGGGAGCGGGAGTGGCCATACAGTACGATAGTACTCTTTATTATACTGTGGTAGTACTAAGATTTCATATAAGAAGAAGCTCTTTGTTTGAACCACGTTTGAAGGTCGTCAAATTCATTTGCACACATTCTTTTACCCGTTTCACCCGTGTGGTGACGGGTTAAGAATTTCACCACCCCCTTTCTTCCCGTGGGTGTCGTAGAAGTCGACTGATATGGGTTCAATTGTGGCGTAGGCGAGAGGCTGGCAACCTGTCACTGTTCACAATTTCGATTTCTTTCAACCCCATTTTGCCAAGAGTGGCACTGAAACTTAGTAGTTCATGTGCTCTGGGATTTATGGGATACAGGCGTGATTATATGTATGTATGTATGTATGTACATTCTTTTAACAAACAATATTTGATCAGGTCCACTTACCTTCTGAAACTGGGTCTGAAAGAAATCCAAGATGGCGACGGAGCCCTCATAGAGGACCTGCTCAGTCTGATGCAGGACACCATGGCTGACTTTACCTGTTCATTCCGACAGTTATCTGAGGTAAGAGGCGGCAACTATGAGGTAACCACAGTCTAGAGCGTACCATGCTTGTATGGGAGATATGACAGGTCGACTTTTTTTGCAGGCGGCAACTGTGAGGTAACCGAGCGCTTTCAGCGGGGAGCGCGAGTGGCCTCACTGTACTGTGACCAAATCTTGGCATTAAAATATAGCGCGAAATTTGTGATGTGTAAGTTGCGGAAACTTTCCAAAAAAATCTTAAATTTCTTGAAAAAATCACGAAACTTTCACGAAAAATAAAGAGAATTTAAATTTATGAAATGGAAAGTTTCCACCCATACAATAGGCGAGACGACTAAAAAAGATTTTTAGTCCGTCCTAAAATTTTGGACACATATTTTTTCTTTTTTCTCGTAAACGAAAAATGACGACGGTACAGTGCGTTGAAGATTTGCGTGACGTCACGCCTAGGTACAGTTTTTACCTTACAGTGACGTCACAAGCCCTCACTCCGGAACTTTGATGCCCTGTATCTTTGTATTTTTTCATTCATTAGATAAAGCGAAAAATATATGTTCAGTATTTTTAGACTATCTAACTGACGGACTAAATAGAATGCCATTTTTTTAATGTAGTCGTCATCCCTATTGTCCATACAAAACAAAGTATGGAAAGTTTCCGAAGTTTTCCTATGTGAACATTTCAGAATTTTGGAAACTTTCTGTCGGCACATCAGTACGCGAAATTCAAATTTTCTATGGGAATTAAACTTTCGCCTCTACATTTTCAATCATTTTTTTAAGTGTCAAGCTCGTCAATGATTCCTCCTACGTCAAGGCATGCGTTTTATGTAAACAATAGGCCGGTCAGGTCAGGTTTTTTTAGTGCCAACATTTGGTTGACCGTCTATAGTGGAATTTTTGGTATTTGGTGGTATTTGGTGTTGTGTTTCTGAGTAAAAATTCCAGAGCTCAATGAGGGTGCGGAGTGTTAGTCCGTTTTCACATTATACGATCCGATATCGGATGTCGGAAGGATGTCAATTTAAAAAATCCAAGATGGCGCCTGTAATGTATGGGATATCGGTCCGACATCCCATATCGGATCGGATAATGTGAAAACGCGCTTAGGGTCGACAACGTGCTTATATATAATACCTCTGAAGTTGAAGGCGTCATATACTTACACTATGAAGATTGCTTACTACTGTTACCGATGTGGTACTACTTTTAGTACCTACTATTTTAGAATCCCTCGCTACGCTCAACAACATTGCAACTTGCAACTTTGTTTGAGCTCGACGAAAAACAAAAATGAATCATTCAAAACAATCTACTCTTAATAGCCATTATTAAATATAAAAATACGTGACAGACATTATTCAGGCAGACAGAAAGCAAGGTTATCGAAATCTAAATACGCAGCAAAAATATGCGAATGTACATTTTTATGCAAATGAAGTAAAACGTTGTCTGACGCAATATTCATATAATTATTGTCATAGGTTGTTGCATTTAGCTGTCGAACTAGTCACGATATATCCTCTGAGGAGGATTATATAATATCGAACAAAATCTGGTTTTTTAACATGTGATTCAACAAGTGAATACGAAGTCGACAAAACTTTGTTTATTGCAAAATTGTCATAATATTACGAATTAAAATTCTGTGGTCATCATCTAATGAGCTGCGGAAAGTTCAAATGTATGATGTTTCTATACAGCTTTTACCAACAACATTTTCGCGTCTAGTTAAAAATTGTAGGCGGTAACAATCACAAAACAAACAAAGGCACTAGACAATCGGCAATGCGGCATCGCTTCATGGTCAGTATTCCAAAAATACGCACTAAGCGTTTCGCTTCAACATTTCTTTTGCGAACCGCCAAGGAGTGGAATGCCCTGCCTAAGTCTGTGTTTCCGCACGAGTACAATCCAGGTCTCTTTAAAGCAAGAGTAAATAGGTATCTCATAGGTAAGCGTGCTCCACCGTAGACCGCATCATCACTTACCATCAGGTGTGATCGTGGTCAAACGTCTACCTATCTATACTAAAAAAAAAAAAAAAAAAAAAAAGGGAGACCGTGGTTAGTTGTGACCGAGGCCAGTCGTGACAACGTCGATTTTTGAAAAGTATTAATTATCAGAGCTTGATAATAGTTCATCCCAAAAAAAAAAAAATCGACGTTGTCACAACTCTCCTCTGTCACAACTCACCTCGATCTCTACACAAACTGTTTAAGTGCTAGGTCGTCTGTTAAAATCAATGTCATGTTTATTACATCACAAAGTAGGAAATTAGCTAGTTTATAATATAAATGACATAAACCAACATTAACAATCAACAAACAAAACAGACGAATCGAGCTAACCCCACAGTAAGTTCAACACGATTTGTAAACACAACTAAAAATAATACGGATGTCATTTTATTTACCAATCATACTTGTTTACATACATAAACGTAGGCAGTAGGTAAACATGTTGACTGATAACTGTTTTTTTTAACCTTTGTTGTAAGTTTAAAATTCCTCGGAGTCGATATAATTATAAAGGATGCCAATTAGGAAAAAATACACGAGAGAATAGGGATGACGGGGATACCCCCATTTACCAGAATTTCATTTGCCATAATTTTATTTGCTATCCTATTCAACAATCATAATATTGTTTCTCATAACATCTTATATAGTATGAATTTTTTGAAACGAACGTTTCTAAACAAAGGTATTGTTCCTTTTGTGTTGAGCGGGAGCTTCTGTATTTGCACGCGCTAAGACAACAAGAAGCAACTGTATCCTGATAATTGTAAGGTTCAAATCTGTACAGCAGCAAATTTGAGATAGATTATTTTGGAAATGTGAAGCGATAGACCACACCGCTATAGGTGCGGAAATACAGCGCTTCTAATACTTTGATACTTGAAGGTGTAAGTATAGTACATATAGTTATAATAATCATCGGTAATATGTCAGTCTGTATAATAAAAATAACACGTTTAAACAGCGAAACTGCCAGATTAAAAGGTTGATAAGCACCTGGCACCTTAAGGTGTCATCGCAAAGTGACAATAAACACTGATAAGGTTTTTCAATCTGACCGCCATTGTTATGTTTTGTTATAAATACGGTTTACGGTTTGTTTAGTTATTTATGTTATTTTATTTATCAAGACTTGTACCTAATATTTATGTAATTACTATTTATATATTGCTATATACAATTGTTGATTGTTAACAAAATCATTAATAAAAAATAACAGTGATAATATACGTGTTTCATTACTTACAGCACCACCACCAAGTATCAAAGTATTAGAAACGCTGTATTTTCGCACCTATAGCGGTGTGGTCTATCGCTTCACATTTCCAAAATAATCTATCTCAAATTTGCTGCTGTACAGATTTGAACCTTAAAATTATCAGGATACAGTTGCTTCTTGTTGTCTTAGCGCGTGCAAATACAGAAGCCCCGCTCATAAAAAGGAACAATCATTGTTTCAAAAAATTCATATATTAATCATTGTTTACTATATTAACTTTGTTTCCCATAAAGTTAGTTTCCATAATGTCATTTGTCAGAATCATCGAAATACGTAATTACCACATTTCATAACATCATTTGTCATCCAAGTTAGCTGCCAGAAAAGTCAATTTCCATAATGTTATTTGGCAGAATCATCGAAATTCGTAATTATAACAGAGACACTACTAGAGAATGAAACTGCTATCAGAAAGTAGGTTAGGTTAGAACTGTGACCCCCCTGGAAAATGAAACTGCTTGAAATGTAGGTTAGGTTAGAACTGTGACCCCCTTAAAACCGAAACAACAGATAATTTCTTATGGCGTTTGAATATTGTATTAAAAAATATTATTGCACTTAATAATATGGCTAGCAAATAGTATGGCATTGTATGATTATGGAAGGTAATGTTCGGATAAACAGCCAGTATGTCATACAATTTCTATGGTAAACAAATCATTCGGGCAAATGAAATTCAGGCAAGTTAGATGCGGGCATATGAATATTATGTGAAATAACTGTCGGGCAAACAATAGACAACCATTTTTCGCTTTTTCTAATTAATGAAAAAATACAAAGATATAGAGCATCAAAGTTCCGGAGTGGGGGCTTGTGACGTCACGTCTAAGTAAAAATTGTACCTAGGCGTGACGTCACGAGAAACTTCCACGCACTGTGTCATTTTTCGTTTACGAAAAATTACGTGTCTAAAATTCTTTGATAATCTAACTGACGGACTAATTAGTTTTTTTAGTAGTCTCGCCTATTATAAGAAACAAAATTTGTTCAAAATTATTTTTTATCTATTATTTATTGTTCAAAACAGAAATTATGTAGTCTCTGTGTGACGGTCGCCTTCGGTTCCATCTTGAGTTTTAGGCCCTGGTCCCACCGCGAGCTATCCGACTACAAAACTTTGAGCACCGAGAACTATGAGCTATCGGATACAAAAACGAACAAAGGATAATTCCCGTGTAAATAAAAGAGACACGGTGATATTGATAGCTCACCGCTGGGCTATTAACTATAAACATCGCCGTATCTCGTTTATTTACACGGGAGAGATTATCTTTCGTTCGTTTTTATAGCCGATAGCTCATAGTTTACTAGCTCGCGGTGGGACCAGTGCCTTAGGCGCGTTCCTTCTGTCAGCGATACTCTTATTATTAGAAGTAGGACTATTTGAAAGTTAATGGAATGTAAAATGAACTAGGCGATTGGATGAAAGTGATGGACTAAATACTGGGCTATGGGATAAAAAACCGGACGCCTGCCTAATAAAACGGTATCCAATTTTAGTTCCGGCAGACGGTGACTCGTCCCCACAAGATGGGCCCCCACAAAAAGCGTAACTGTATTGTATCATTACAACGTTACTTCTACTAGTTCTACTATCCATTACTTCTCCCTCTTAGTAAATCGTAGTTTAACTCCTCCTATAGGCTGAGTGACAGTCGCCTTCGGTTCCATCTTGAGTTTTAGCGGCGTTCCTTCTGCGAGCGACACTCTATACTTGCGTAGGACCGCGGTTAGCCCGGAGATCACTTGCATCTTGGCTAGGAGGGATCCTGAGAACAATATTATTGAATTATAATGTTATTTTCCCCTCACTAGCTCGGAAATACGTGTTTTATCCTTCAATGCCAGCGGGTAAACACGCATTTTATCCACTAGTGGATAAAGTAATTTGACCTTGAATATAATCAAATTTTCTACTTCAAAATTGATAAAAGTGGGTGAATCTAGCGATGAAGATGATTTACCACCCGTGGAACTACTGAAAGCAGTGATATACTCGTTTTTTGCGTTGTACTTTCCTCGCTATAGTGAGGGAAAATTTTTGTGTTACACACGGGTGCAAATGTATTTTACTTCTCGTGTGTTGAAAAACTCGCAAGTTCAGGATTCTATTTTCTAACCACTCGCTTCGCTCGTGTTTCAACTATAGAATCCTTTCACTTGCTCGTTTTTTCAATTCCACACTCGTCGTTAAAATACAACTTTGCACCCTTGTATTGTATAACAAATAACTATTTCTTGTAATATTGAAAAAGAACATATTTATTTCAAATTTCTACGTGACGTGAGTAACCCGCTTAAATTAGTGTAAATATGTTTGAGTCTTACGGGAGTTCCAAGTGTCTAGTTTAACCAAAAGAATCCATTTCAACGAATAAGGTACTACTCTTTTTGATAGGAAGTCATTAAAACACTCCAGTCATGTTTTTATGAAACTCTTATAAACCCACTGGTATTTAAATATATTTGATTGTAAAGCAGTCACATAAAGTACTATCCAACAAACTGTCCTGCAGATTGGCAGAAAAATTAACTGTAGCAAAAACGGTTTATTTTGAGAAAAAACTATATTTTTTCTTCTAGTAATACTTTGTATGAAACTTGTTTCTTAATCGGTGTAAAACATACCTAATATTGTTATCCTTTGTAAGCATTAAAGAATATCGATGTCCTTCTTAACAATTAGACAGACAGTCAGACACCTAATACAAGGAAGTGATTTAGATTTCTTTAATAATCTTGTCCAAGGTCAACTACATGTTATTTATATTTAAACGGTTAGTTTTTATGTTTAAATAATATTTGTAGGCAAACAAACGCTACTGTTTTTTTTACCCGACTAATGCCAAATAGAACAATCATTACTTGACCAAATATTTAAATGTTTGTTATCGAAGCGTTAACTGAACTTGAAAAACTCGAATTATCTTTGGCCGAGGTTTAATACGAAAACAAATGTCTATACATATGTTAATCACGTCAGTACAATATTACATAAAAATGACTTACCCACACAAATCCTCTGGCCGTCTCCAAACGGCATAAACGTATACGGCCTCACTTTCCCCTCCCGCAGTCTCTCCGGTCGGAAGCTCTCTGGGTCCTCGAACCATTCCGGATTCCTGTTCAAATGGTAGATGGGCAGGTGCACCCGACAACCCTTCTCCAACACCACCCCTGTAGGCAGCGTGTAATCCGCTATCACCTCTCTAGTTATCACCCCCAGCACAGGGTAAAGACGTATCGTCTCCTCCATGCAAGCCATCATATAAGGCATCTCAGTTATACCCTCATAAGTCACTTTACCATCAGTTTTCTTCAAATACCCATCCACTTCTTCATGCACTTTCGCTTGAGCCTCCTCGTTTTTTGCCAACTCGTATAAACACATACTCAAAGTAGTACTCGAAGTCTCAAAACCGGCAGCGAAAAAACCAACCACCAAAGCTATAATCAAATCATCGTCAACTTCAAGCTCTATTTTCTTATCCCCCCAAATATTGTCACCGGCAAACGTAAGCTTACCATCTGTCTTCATTGCTAGTATCAGGTCTATAAAATCATTTCTAGAAGTCGGTTTATGTTGGCGCTCCTCGCAAATTCCGTTCACTAGCTTACTGAAGAAGCTTTTTATTTCCGCTGGAAAATTCTTTAAGCCTAAACCATAGAAAACTCCAGGCCATATCGCACGGGCGGTCGTTTTTAATGCTCTGCACGTAGATATTTCGAAAATCATATCACCCATTACTTTAAAAGGATTGCTAGACGATACGTCTTTCTCCATTAGATTTGTGTCAACGCCAAAAGACACGGAACATATAGTATCCAAAGTATATCTTGTCATCAAATAACGTACTTCTGCGACTTCTGTATCTTTTAACTCGTATTCCAGCATGTCTTCTAACATGTTGGAACACTTCTCTATCAGATGGAACATATTCTTCATCTTCTTTATCGAGAATAAAGGGGAAAGATTCTGTTTCAATACTTTCCATCGGTCCCCGCCCGAGAAGAAAAGATTCTCCGTTATAGTTTCACTGTGGTAATAATCGGTGATTTCTCTGCCACTGAAATAAGCGTAGTCCTTCGTCAGTATTAGCTTTATAATTTCAGGGTCTTGTGGTATTAACACTGGTTCCGTGCCATAAAAGGCTCCAAAGTAAGGTTCATTCGGGAATTTCTTGCATAATTTCTGCACTTCCTCACCTATATATTCTTTAGTTAATATATAACTGGCGTAATTTCCAAGTAAAGGAGTAGGTTTTGCGTATGGAACTCCCTTTTTCTTCCAGTAGTTGAATTTCTTAGTGGACACATAGTACAAATAGGCAACTAGGAAACTTAGACACACGAGTAAGATCGTAGTGATCATTTTGTGTGCGTTAGAGCGACTGCGCGGTATCGTTTGAAAAGTAATGTGTATTATTATGTGGTCGGTGGCCATGATTCTAAAAGTTGTATAGACTGGTATTCTGATAGGAATATATATTTGGTTAAAGGTCATTGATCCATTGACACTGACCACGATCACATAAGACAATTGAGGTCTCCAATGCATACTGGCATGCACAATTATTACACAATACTTTTTCTATGAGTCATCATCAATGGACGAACAATATCATCATTCAAGTTAAAATTAATGTTAATAGCGTCGTTCAGCGTTGTATCAACATCGAATTTCAACCAATGTCTGTAATAACCGTCTGATTGGTCGATAATGATTGACTGGTAGAGAATGCCTTAAGGCGTTAAGTCCGTCATTTGTATTTTTTATTGTTAATTTGTACAATAAAGTTTATATAAATAAATAAATAACGCGATAGATAAAACAAATGTGTTTGATATGCAGAAAAATTTGACAGGCATCGCAAATTAGTATAGAACTTGTATGAAGTTCTATTTTTGAAATTATTACAGTTAACTAAAGTGAACTGTAATGAAATATTATAGTTGACTAGTGTCAAAGACTATCCAACACTGAAAAGTCAGCACTTATAATTTAGTCTGTGGTATATCCTAATTGACAGATTAAAGTCGACGAGTAGAAAAAAGCCCTTTCAACTTGGTCACAGTACTGTTTGTGAACCGTAATAGAGTCCCATTAATAATAATTGCCGTCTACGTCTCCCTTATCGAGACAAAGTTGTACAAACAAATAGGTCACCCACTTATCTACTTCACTCGAGAATATGCGTTGAAATATTTGTAGCGAATGATCATGCAATAAACATTAGGCTTGTATTTTGTACGCCGTACGCGACAACACAATACATCTCCATCATTTAGATGGCTGGCAGTCCTCAATTGACAACATTTCATATTTTTGAGTACTACTTTTTATTGTTTGGTTTGAAAGAACTCAATACTAAAAGATACACGTATTTTTTAATTTTTCCAAAAACTGCTATTTTAATGAGAAATTCCCTTTTTATTACTGCTTCGAGCAGAAAGAGCGTAAGTTACAAACGTCAAGACACAGCTTCGTGACGTCACATGTGTTGTTTCATACACCTAAGAAAACGACAAAATCATTCCTAAAAAAGAAGTTTTAACAGTCAGCTTAAACAGTCCGGTATGTCTGACTGTCAAGTGTCACTGTCAACCACTAGTGAATGACTACGAATCATAGACTAAGCCATGATTTTTTAAATATCTTTGCTACGAACTGTGATAAGTTTCACTGTCAAACTCATGTGACATCCCAACTGGAATTTTTTTTAATATAGTGGCAGCTCTCAATCAGCTATTTGACGTCACTTCCCCTTTAAACTATTTTTAAGATTTTTTATACTAAAAATGCGGAAAAAAAAATTAAAAAAATGATTTATGTGATCTACAAGCGTATATCTCGAAATGGTTTTCGATTTAGGGACATTGAAAATTTTGAAACGTTGTCAATTGTGCATTTCTCCAGAAACTTCCCGCCTCGCTAAACTATGGAATGAACTGTCGCCTGCGGTATTTTCGGACCGATACCACCTTCAAACCTTCAAGAAAATAGCTTACACCCATCTTAAAGGCCGGCAACGTATCTCCAACAGTTCTGGGTGTCCATGGGCGGCAGTGATCGCTTACCATCAGGCGACCTGTCTGCTTGTTTGCCTCCTATCGCATAGAGAATAACATGATCTATTTTTTTTACACCCAAAAATTCCCATATTGCAAATATTATCGGAACCGTAAGAGCCGTTTGCTGTAAAAAATATTTTTCATATTTGACCATAGAATATATTACGAGTATATAGTACAAGTACAGAAGGCTCACTCCTTTGATATTCACAAAATGCCGCCATTCTAAATTTTTACCTGCCATAACAAACGGACCGCACGCGAGCAGCCGACATTGAATTCTATTGCGCCGCGCGAAGGTCGTCACCACTGAATGGGCCGCGAACTCGCGGCTCCCGGCATGTACTTGTAGCGCGGCGATAGAATCGCGGAGTGAGCCACCCCTGATTTGTTGTGTTTTGTTTACAGATGGAACTAAAGGATCTAGAAGACGTTTCTAAGCTGGAAACCAAGTGGTCTCTCAACAAGATCAGAGAAGCTAATGGGTGGGGTAAATGGATGGAGAGGTATAGGCAGAGGGTCGGGAAAGAAAATGGTTAGTTTCAAAAATTATTTTATTTATTATGTCTGTCGCGTACTCTTAGAGCATTTGCAGCAACCTAACGGAAGTATGTGTCAGTTGGGGACAAAAAAAGGGCGCACTACGTCAGAATAAATAAAATAATAGTTATTTGTTTTACAAGGGGGCAAAGTAGTTGTTTAACCGCACGTGCCAATATTGATACCAGAGCAAGCGAAAGATTCCAATATTGAACCGCGAGCGTAGCGAGTGGTTCAAAAAGTGGAATCTTGAGCGTTGCGAGGGTATCAAGGCACAAAGGTTAAACAAACTTTGCCACCGAGTGAAACACAAAATTTTTCACCACACCAACACGAACAAAATACTGACCATAAAACATCAAAATAAATGAAATCCATCAATTTATTCAATATTTATGATTCAAAATCATCATTTATAGGTAAAATCTGGCAGCCAGATTAAGACATCGAGTTAAAATTTGTATGAAATTACTTTGCCCCCTTGTGGATAAAATGCAATTTTGCTATCTGTTTTCGAATAGCAAAGAAAGCCTTTACCAGTTGGTGTGGTGAAAAAATAATTATTATAGGACATTCTTACACAGATTGACTGAGTCCCACGGTAAGCTCAAGAAGACTTGTGTTGTGGATAGACAACGATATATATATAATATACAAATACAAACATAATCAACACAAATACATCAGGAACAAATATCTGTGCTCATCACACAAATAAATGCCCTTACCGAGATTCGAACCCGGGACCGCGGCTTAGCAGGCAGGGTCACTACACGCTAGGCCAGACCGGTCGAGAAATCGGTCGTAATACTCGTAATTTATAACCGCCCGCCCGCTTGTATGGCGAGAACCCGCCTAGCGGGTTCGGCATCTGAGCAAAGTTCACGAGTGCCCATCAGGCGGGTTCTTTTTCGCGAGTGTTTACTGGCTGGGATAACTTTTGATATATTTTCAGTATCAGAGGAAGAGCGCCGGTCGCGTATGTCGGCCGTCAACCCTGTGTATGTCCCGCGAAACTGGATGATGCAGGAAGCTATCGCTGATGCGGAAAACAACGACTTTACAAAGGTAAATAAAAAAAAAGCGTTTATTTTCAGACAACATTCAATTCAATTCAATTCAATGATTTATTCATAAAATTTACATTTTATACGTCAACAGGTATTATTTTACACTTCAAATAGGTACAAATATGTTATTCAATTAATTTGCTTGGTCAACATTGGTCCATAGCTTTGTTAGTAGGTAAACTTGAACTTAAAAACTAAAAATAACTAAAACTAAATGTGTCAAAATAACATAAACCCCATCTCTTTGTCTACAATCACCTTTAACAAAAATTTAAATTTCCGTCTAGATTTTAGTGCGAGCTCAAGTTCCAATTATCGTTTTTTAGACGATAATTACAACTTTTCCAAATTTTATCCGAATTTTTGGGAAAGTGCAAGCTATAGGGTTGAGTGGGGGAAAAGAGGGCCTTTGCCCACCAGTGCCACTAAAATATCTTCTTCTTCTTCTCAGCATATTTGCGTCCACTGCTGAACATATGCCTCTTTCATGGATTTCCATTCTGTTCTGTACTAAAACAGTTTAATAAAAAATATATAACTATTATACCGCCAAGCTCCCAAGTTTTACGGTATTTTAAAAACGTCGTTCGTTTATCAATATTAAGCTTGAGGTAGGTATCTTGAGTTTGAAGAAGGTAGACCCTCGAAAGCACACGGTTTCTATAAAAAAATGGAATTTTATACAGTGTTGAGTGTACTAAGGATGATTTATATAGGTTTTACAATCTAATACTAAGAATCGTACCTCAATTTTTTTAACGCCACCTATTAAATCCTATCGTAACTACACTAATGATGCCTACAAATTATTATTTTTTCAAAATGTGTATTGACGTGATATCATGATATTAAAATAAAGAAACATATCATTTGTTCTTATAAAAAATAAAAAGACGCAAAAATATTTGGGGAAAATTTGATTATGGCCACTTCCAGGCTGCGAAACAGCGCCATCTAGTTTTAAGCCTAAAAGGCCCATACATTCCAGGATTTCCAGGGATACGCTTTTTTGTATGGGCTTTGTCAGTCCTGTATTAAATCATCGCTGATGGTAAACGGGCAGTACCTCTCATATTCATTGTACCTCTTTATTGCAGGTGCGGTTTCTTCTGGAGCTGTTCAGGAGGCCATTCGAAGTGAACGCTGAAGCTGAGAAGCTGGGGTACTCTTCACAACCTCCCAGTTGGGCTTACGGACTCAAACTTAGCTGCTCTAGTTAAACCTTGCTTTTAACTCATTCACCACCAGATAAATAACCACAATATGTTATTTATCTGGTGGTGGCGCTGAAGTGTTACCCATGTGGGCTGGCATTCTCAGCATCATGCTGACGCCAAAACCATTTGCCACATTTTTGTTCAATATAAGATATAATAATAGCTACATTTAATTTAGTTTTTTAACATATTTACATAATTATATAAGAAACTAAGACTAAACTTTAGTCTAAATTTAGTACTTGGATTTAATTTAGTATTTAGTTAAGTTTTTTTTTGTACCTACTTGCTAATTTGTTAATTCGTTTCTGTGGCAATAAAGAAATTTCAATTTCAATACAACATTGAAATTTTGATAAAATCCCCGACAGGACCGGATTTTTAAATTTGAATAGGTAGACGTTTGACCACGATCACACTTGATGGTAAGTGATAATGCGGTCACCGGTGGAGAACGCTTCTGGTCTGGTCAAACGTCTAGCTAAATTAGTCGGGAGTGTTTTTAGCCATGTTTGGTGATAATTTAAAGCAAGAATAAAATTTAAAAATATTTTAAGCGGGTTACTCACGTATTAAGTCGATATAGCGTTCGACATGTTTCGGTTCAATTTCGAGAACCTTTCTCAAGAGTAGCGACACCCCGCCTTTACATGTCGAGAGCGCGACGCATACTGCGGGCGCTTGCTCGGTGCGCGCGGCTGCTGAGGACGGGCGCAGGGGGGCGAGGCGGCGCGGGCGACGTCACCGTGGCGAGAAATATTTTTAAATATGTATGAGTCTCACGGGAGTTTTATAGTTAAAGAATAAAATTTATTCTTGCTTTAAAGAGACCATTGCCATCAAACACCAGAGACCATGGTATATTTGCGGCGCTCTCAGAGGATGGACCTGTGTCAGTTTTCTCCGCGTGGTCACGTGTCATTGAAACAAGGGGGAACAAAGCTTTGAGGAGGCAGAAAAAATAATTGCGTGCTAGAAAACAAATAAATAAAGAAAATTGTAATCAAAGCCCGTGAAAAGGTAAGAAAATGATAATTTATATATACACGTAAGTATTTCATTTTCATATGATGTTATCAAGTGACATTTACGATATCTAAACATCATAGATTTTAGAAACCCCTAGATGACGGGTCTGTGACGTCATTACAGCACAACTTTTCCACATAGAAAATATATGACTGATGTCCAGCTAGTGAACAAACTTACGCAAAATTTTCATAAAAATATTGAATTGTTCGAAAGACAAGGCGGCGGTAGGTACAGTACTGATTGAAGATCAGGTACGGTAGGCATTTCTGTCTTTCAAAATTTGGTACAAGGTTAATTAGATCGTGCTACCCTCCGTCTATATTTTTTCTGTGTCTATGCCAAACATGTGGCCAGCCTGACAGAAATTTTGTTTGACAACTATCGCCATTTTTCGACAATAGTTAAAAGATTTCAGTATTTTAACTTCTCAATAAATTTTGATGAAAGTCCATAATCATACATTGATAAAGCTGGACAATTTTTTATTTTTAACACGCTTTTATTAGGTCGTCGTGTATGTAACTATGTATGTAATGGAATCTAAGGAAGCTAATTTAACCATCTTCCAGGAGTCGTAGCGTAATGAAAATTGGCATCTATATGTAGTTCCGATGACAATACAATAATATGGTACTGTTGAGCTGATCTGATGATGGAGTCGGAAGATATGAATTGGAACTACATGATGGAACATCGTATCATAGCCGTTTTTGGGTTTCTTAGAAAAGTCTTGTAATGAACTTTGACTACAATTAGGTTTCAAGGTCTGATGATGAAGCCGAAAGATATGAACTGGAACTACATGATGGAACATCGTATCATAGCTGTTTTTGGGTTTCTTAGAAAAGTCTTGTAATGAACTTTGACTACGATTAGGTTTCAAGGTCTGATGATGGAGCCGGAAGATATGAACTGGAACTACATGATGGAACATCGTATCATAGCTGTTTTTGGGCCTCTTAGAAAAGTCTTGTAATGAACTATGACTACGATTAGGTTTCAAGGCCTGATGATGGTGTCGGAAGATAAGAACAGAAAAAAGGGGGGGGGGGGGGCTCGAGGGGGGAAGCATGAAAGAAAGATCAACGTTGTATTTAAAATAAGTTGGGTTAAGGTTTTCTTGTGATCCTTAAGAGTAAAGAAAAGGGGGGCTCGGGGGGCGAAGCCCCCGCATAAAAGAAAGATAAACGTTGTATTTAAAATATTTTGGGTTAAGGTTTTCTTGTGATCCTTAAGAGTAAAGAAAAGGGGGCTCGGGGGGCGAAGCCCCCCGCATGAAAGAAAGATCAACGTAGTATTTAAGATAAGTTGGGTTAGCGTTTTCTTGTGACCTTTAAGAGCAAACAAAGAGGGGATCGGGGGCGAAGCCCCCCGCATAAAAGAAAGATTAACGTAGTATTTAAAATAAGTTGGGTTAGCGTTTTCTTGTCACCTTTAAGAGCAAACAAAGGGGGGCACGGGGGGCGAAGCCCCCCGCATAAAATAAAGATCAACGTTGTATTTAAAATAAGTTGGGTAATGGTTTTCCTGTGACCCTTAAGAGCAAATAAAGGGGGGCTCGGCAAAAAAGAAATACTTAAATTTTGTTTGAATTAGTTGAAATGTGACAATATTTTCTAATCGAGTTAAACAAAATCCCACTAGCTGAGAGCTTCAAAACAATGTATGGCAAAAGTATGTCTCTCTAATGTCTTCAAAAAGTCCGCGATGGCACATGTCTATATTGTCTATCTTTTACGGATAACTTACTAGGTATAAACATTTTTATGATAATACTGTAATAAGAAGGTAGCCGCTAGTTATTATTAAGTAGCAATTAGCAATAAGTACACGTTAAGCCACATATGGCATGTAAAATCCGCCTACTTGAAATAAATTTATGTATAAATGTTAAAAGTATTTCATTATTAATGACTAAAAAGTATAAAATAAATTAATAGTTTAAAAAACACTATAAAACACGCTTTTATAAATGCACGTAAAAGCCAAAAATAAATTATGGATCGTTCAAGTTGTCTCTATTTGTGAGCTGAAGTTTAAAAACTATGTGCTTTTAATTATAATATTTGATTGTAAAAGCGTGGGGCGCTGGAACAGGAAAGACTTTCTTGTAAATGTAAACAAATACTAATCCGAACTTCCTGGCGAATGAAGATGCATAAGAACATAACGTTTACATATGCCGCCTAAGGGTTACCAAAGAGAACCAAAGATATCTCGTCCACGAACAAGAACTCTGTATCCTGTCACTGTAGACACTTTCCCATTTTATACTTTGATTACCGGAAAAAGCGGCGTTCTAAGTGTCGGTGACTGTCGACTCTCCTCGCTACTAGCGCATATTTTGTCTGAGTTCGACAAACTAGTACCTACTTTGAACACTGACTTTTAATTGATTTGACTGTTTAATGTAGAACCTACTAGTCATGCTGCAACTCCAGTTAGCGCGTCAATCTGTGTAACCTCCTTCCCGTAACATAGCATAATTTGATTTATCAGCAAGTTATACAAAAAGTCTTTCCTGTTCCAGCGCCCCACGCTTTTACAACCAAATATTATAATTAAAAGCACATAGTTTTTAAACTTCAGCTCACAAATAGAGACAACTTGAACGATCCATAATTTATTTTTGGCTTTTACGTGCATTTATAAAAGCGTGTTTTATAGTGTTTTTTAAACTATTAATTTTTTATTTTGTGGGTATGATTACGGTACTTGATATTTAAAGATATTTGTCTAATTTGCAAGATTATATGAATCCTTCAACAAGCTGTCTGACTCCTTTGACAATAGTTGATACTTGATATGAATATTACTTGAGAATTCAAGGTAGGCATAGAATGGTATTGATAATTTATCCTGTGCTGGGTTGTATTACATTTGGAGGTACGGTAGTGGCGGTAGTGCCCCCGCCAACACGAGTCAAGCGAAGAGAAAAGCTGTTTTCTTGAAGCATTTTGTCGTTCTTCTGAATCCTCGAATTTTGGGTCTGGTTTAAACCAGATAAATATAATTGTCA
This sequence comes from Leguminivora glycinivorella, assembly GCF_023078275.1. Lineage (NCBI taxonomy): Eukaryota > Metazoa > Arthropoda > Insecta > Lepidoptera > Tortricidae > Leguminivora > Leguminivora glycinivorella. The sequence goes on along the minus strand of NC_062989.1, from coordinate 16,266,640 downwards.
GGATATGATATCAATAGCAACTTTATTAAATAGAGAAAGTTTCAATTGCATAGTTTTCATACTTTAGATTTTATTCATATCTTAATATAAATAGCACAGATTTCATCAGTGACTGGCTGAGTGACTTCATCATGTTTGAAGTTGTAGGTTCATAAACAACAAGAATAAAATTCGGAACTTTGGCATATATACAGCTTAAAGGCTTTCAATATGAAAAAGAAAAAGCGTTATTTATTCACGACTGACAAATTTTATGTGTCTTTTTAAACAACAGTGACATGACATAATATCTTTTTACATAAAGTCTACGGTTGGTGTGTTCTGTTAACAATAGGTTTATAAGAAAAAAATCTATTTAAAGTAGAAAACACGCCGAGATGTTAATCTTTCCCCTCCTCCCGCCTCCCCATTTTTATGTCCCCATTTTCAGTTTTTTTATATATTCAGGAAAACCGTAAAAGCTACGGTTATGATGTTTAGGAGAAGTAGGTATATTTCCATAAAATTCTCTACACAGTATTATCTTTGCAGGTAAATAATTGTAACTCGTAATTTTCAAATTATGCTCCTATTTATTATGGGACTAATGATGAAAACGCAAAAAAAAACTATTGTATACATTTCGACAGTTATGATACAGCTCATTTCTATGGAACATCCAATTTTTTTTTCGTGGTTTCAGCATTGGACCCTTAATAAAAGTTGTTCATAATGACATCAAAATTCACTATGCAAAGTTTGAATGGTCCTTTTCATTTCACCCTGTCGATCTGTAGCTAAGTGCGATTACTAAGAAGTTTCGACGATGGCAGTTAAAGAGACCAAATCAAAATCGGTTCATCCGTTCGGGAGCTACGATGCCACAGACAGACAGACACGTCAAACTTATAACACGCCGTCGTTTCTACGACGGGGATTAAATGGCTCACTACACAATCATATAACCTAACCACAAAATAGGAATTTTGAAAAAAAAACCCCCGACATAGTGGATCGATTTTCATGAACCATAGCTATATAGGAACACTCCCGACTAACTCAGCTTTCGAACAAAAAAAAAACTAAATCTAAATAGGTTCATCCGTTCGGGAGCTACGATGCCACAGACAGACAGACACACAGACAGACACGTCAAACTTATAGCACCCCGTTGTTTTTGCGTCGGCTGTTAAAAATGGTCGTTATCCATGCCCGCTGGTATAGCGACAACCCGCACAGGCATCGGAGCGAAGCACCTATCAGGCGGGTTCTCGGTTGCTAAGTGATTTATAATTAAGATTTATTCAAATTTGAATTTTGACATGCTGTTAATAGAGTAAAAATGCTAGATGCATATATATACATCACTATGCATTTAAGGGTTAATTAATATACTAGTGTATTTATGTAAACTAGGCGAAATAAGGGTATTTTATAAGTACAGTGACGAACAAGAATAATTTATATTTAATGTTGAATATTTGCAATATGTTTTGTCCAATTTGGGGAAGGATGGCTCATAAAATAGTACATTACGATACAAGTGCGTAAAAAGGAAGACACGAGTGGCGATGAATAAAACACGATGAAGGAAGTGTTTTAAATCGACACGAGTTACGAATTTCCTTTTAACACGTGTATCGTACAACGTTTTTTAGTACAGATGGCCATCGGAGGGCTCGTTTCAAACTTCCACTTTTTCGCACTTGTATCGTTATGTACTATTTTAATTCCAATGATGAAGTAGGTATCAATTAATTTTACTTTTATTGACAATGAAATTAGGTATAAATTAAGTATAATATTTTTGTTTTTATATTCATTTGCCCGTATGTACTCACTATGTTGTTAAAAATAAAAAGGACCATTCAAACTTTGCATAGTGACTTTTGATGTCATTATGAACAACTTTTATTAAGGGTCCAATGCTGAAACCACGAAAAAAAAATTGGATGTTCCATAGGAATGAGCTGTATCATAACAGTCGAAATGTATACAATAGATTTTTTTTGCGTTTTCATCATTAGTCCCATAATAAATAGGAGCATAATTTGAAAATTACGAGTTACAATTATTTACCTGCAAAGATAATACTGTGTAGAGAATTTTATGGAAATATACCTACTTCTCCTAAACATCATAACCGTAGCTTTTACGGTTTTCCTGAATATATAAAAACTTTTTAACAAAAAATAAAACCGCCTTCAAAAATAAGCGCGTTACAAAACACGGAGAAACTAAAAAGCCAAAAATAATAAACCTTTCAATTCAGATTTCTTATCGTATTGCAATAAGCTAAACATCCAAATTATAAACAAATCAATTATTTTTGTAGTCGGTACCAGACCTGTTCGTCGCCTTGCTATTGCCTGTTTGCCCCACCCAACCATACACAGGCTGGTACCGACTCCAAAAATAATTGATTTGTTTATAATTTGGATGTTTAGCTTATTGCAATATGATAAGAAATCTGAATTGAAAGGTTTATTATTTTTGGCTTTTTAGTTTCTCCGTGTTTTGTAACGCGCTTATTTTTGAAGGCGGTTTTATTTTTTGTTAAAAAGTTTATTTATTTGTTGATTTTTAGTGGTTCCTAGTGATATTATATGTATCAGTCCGAATACATGTACAGTAGTGAAAGAATTATCCTTTAACTCCTAACCATTGAGGAGTTGACCTTCCATCATCAGCTCAGTTGATTTTTAGTGGTTCCTAGTGATATTATATGTATCAGTCCGAATACATGTACAGTAGTGAAAGAATTATCCTTTAACTCCTAACCATTGAGGAGTTGACCTTCCATCATCAGCTCAGCCACATAAAATTATTACCATCAGACGTAAATACTGGTGTACCTTTGAAAAATAGACTAAAAACATTACATGTGCCTATAACATTTGAAGAGTTCCCTCAATTTCTCCAGGATCCCATCATCAGACCCTGACTTGGTGCCAATGGGACCATCTCGGGGTTATACCGGTTCGATCAAAAAAAAAATTTTGAAAATCGGTCCACGATTCTCGGAGATATCGAGTAACATACATACAAAAAAAAAATAAAAAAAAAAAACATTCAGTTGAATTGAGAACCTCCTCCTTTTTTGAAGTCGGTTAAAAAAACTGAAAATGGGAACATAAAAATGGGGAGGCGGGAGGAGGGGAAAGATTAACATCTCGGCGTGTTTTCTACTTTATGTAGAAGTTTTTTCTTATAAACCTATTGTTAACAGAACACAGTAACCATCAGTTTCTTTGACCATAGACTTTATGTAAAAAGATATTATGTCATGTCACTGTTGTTTAAAAAGACACATAATATTTGTCAGTCGTGAATAAATAACGCTTTTTCTTTTTCATATTGAAAGCCTTTAAGCTGTATATGGGTGATTCTAAGTTTTAAGAGGTAATACGTTGTATGGAGAGACGGCGCGAACTTTTTTGTTGTTTTTTACCTATTTGTTTATTTGTATTAGTTAAAACTGCCAATTTGAAGTGTTTACAAAGAGGACCAGTCAATTTATTTGTTTTATCGTGTTTTATCAGCGACCAGGGGAAATACTCAGTCCAGGGGAGATACTGTTGCACAGGGGAGGATACTTTGTGACCAGGGAAGAGACAGTTGTATGAAAAATTTAGTTTTATTTTTTAAGAATTAACTCTATTTATTGTTTTTATTATAATTATTGATTATTTATACTCAGACTTTACATTTCAAAACATTCTTACAGCAAGAAAAGTGATAATTCCTTAATGAGTTGTCTTATTTTTCACTTCTCCATATTATCCATTAAAACAAAAATAATTTTAATGTACAATCAATAGGCAACAAGTAAACAAAAACCTATCCTTTTAATATCAGTATTAAACCTTTTTTTATTAAACAGCTTCACGAAAATTTCATATGAAGTTGAATATGAATGTGTCCTCTTTTTTTCTTAATAGTTGCGTTTTTCTGGAAAGAAAACCTTCTATCGTAAAGCTAAAATAAAAATAGGTACAACGCTAAACAAAGGTTAAGAGAAAAAACATTCAGTCGAATTGAGAACCTCCTCCTTTTTTGAAGTCGGTTAAAAACGGAAATAAAAATAATCAAAACTAGTACAAAAGTATCTCCCCTGGCTTTTTTGATACGCCAGGGGAGATACATTTTCGATGAAAATCAAAAATAGCTGTAAAAGTGTTTCTCGTACGCAATTCATAAATAAACGTAACAATATATTCAACATTTACAGTGGATATTGATATATATATATTAGTATTTAAACAAATGATTGTACGCAAATTAAAAGAAATGCTTACGAACAAAAGTTTTTATTCTGTAAAAGAATACTTAGACGATAAGTTCTAAAATACTGTGAAACTATTTAAAAAAAAATGCCTATACATTATGTTAGAAATAAGTTAGATTAAGAAAAATTGCTATGCCCTTGCAGGGCTCATGTTTGAAACATTATTTGTTATAATTTTTATACCTATTTATACAACATGATTGCAAATAAAGAACTTGAACTTGAAATAAAAGTGACCAGAGGAAAGACTGCATTCACTCAACATTTCTGTACCCAGCGAGTGCCGTGGCCGAAATAATCAACAAAACGGATGCATAGTTGCCTTACGCGCCTCTTGACGGTAACTTCACATAACACCCTGTGTATTAGAGGACAGAACCTCCACAGATTAACAAATTAAACCGACTTTTGAACGAAAACTAAAAAGCCAGGGGACGAGACACGAAACACGTAGGACAAAGTTTGGAGTTCATAATTGTTGTTAAATACAGTAATATAAGAAATTCCACTTAGTTATTTATGTTTGTAAAATTAAGGCTATTAAAATAATAAGTGAATTTTAACAAAGTCATAATTACTTGTTGACAAATAAATTCGGTTGGGGGACAGGCCAGGGGAGAGACATTTTTCCTACATTAGAGCTGATTGTGACTAATTTACATGAATTTCTGTAATAATTTTGAGTGCCCAGGTAGAAAACATTTAGTTTTATAAAATAAATATGTTATTATGAAGTATTATCTTGAAAAAATATATTTTTTTGTCAGTGCCGTCGAAAGTACCTCTTAACTTAGAATCACCCATATATGCCAAAGTTTCGAATTTTATTCTTGTTGTTTATGAACCTACAACTTCAAACATGATGAAGTCACTCAGCCAGTCACTGATGAAATCTGTGCTATTTATATTAAGATATGAATAAAATCTAAAGTATGAAAACTATGCAATTGAAACTTTGTCTATTTAATAAAGTTGCTATTGATATAATATCCTGACAATTATATTTATCTGGTTTAAACCAGACCCAAAATTCGAGGATTCAGAAGAACGACAAAATGCTTCAAGAAAACAGCTTTTCTCTTCGCTTGACTCGTGTTGGCGGGGGCACTACCGCCACTACCGTACCTCCAAATGGAATACAACCCAGCATAGGATAAATTATCAATACCATTCTATGCCTACCTTGAATTCTCAAGTAATATTCATATCAAGTATCAACTATTGTCAAAGGAGTCAGACAGCTTGTTGAAGGATTCATATAATTTTGCAAATTAGACAAATATCTTTAAATATCAAGTACCGTAATCATACCCACAAAATAAAAATAAAAAAAAATTGTCCAGCTTTATCAATGTATGATTATGGACTTTCATCAAAATTTATTGAGAAGTTAAAATACTGAAATATTTTAACTATTGTGGAAAAATGGCGATAGTTGTCAAACAAAATTTCTGTCAGGCTGGCCACATGTTTGGCATAGACACAGAAAAAATATAGACGGAGGGTAGCACGATCTAATTAACCTTATACCAAATTTTGAAAGACAGAAATACCTACCGTACCTGATCTTCAATCAGTACGGTACCTACCGCCGCCTTTTCTTTCGAACAATTCAATATTTTTATGAAAATTTTGCGTAAGTTTGTTCACTAGCTGGACATCAGTCATATATTTTCTAAGTGGAAAAGTTGTGCTGTAATGACGTCACAGACCCGTCATCTAGGGGTTTCTAAAATCTATGATGTTTAGATATCGTAAATGTCACTTGATAACATCATATGAAAATGAAATACTTACGTGTATATATAAATTAACATTTTCTTACCTTTTCACGGGCTTTGATTAGAATTTTCTTTATTTATTTGTTTTCTAGCACGCAATTATTTATTCTGCCTCCTCAAAGCTTTGTTCCCCATTGTTTCAATGACACGTGACCACGCGGAGAAAACTGACACAGGTCCATCCTCTGAAAGCGCCGCCGCGCGACTGAAGAGGCCATAAGTGCCATCGAAAATGTTTTCAATTTCAAAACAATTTTCAAAAAAATTTTTTTTTTGCAAAAACGTTAAATATGTATTTATAAAGTTTATTTTTATATCGAAATATAGGTATTTTTTGAAATATAGGTACGTTTTGTTTTACAATTTGTCGTTTTAATAACCACATTTAAAAACTTTGCTAATGTTATGTGTAAAAATAACGGTTTAATATCCTTATGGAGTTAAAAAAAGAAAAACTTAATTCAACATATTTATTGCATAAGTACAAATAATATATTAGGTAGGTACCAAGTATCACAATCACAATGTTCTATCTAAAATTAACATTATACAAATAAATTCATCGATTATAATAACACTAGTATTGTACATTCTCTTAAAATATATGTAAAGTACCAAAAATAAAGGAATCGAAGAGACAATTTTACTTCTCTGTGTAACTTTAACTTAAAAAATATTTTGTTCTGTAACTAAAACGCTCACATTATAAAATTATAATTAAAATAGCTTCTAAGCTCTTACCATGGCTGAATTTACCCCATTAAACAGGGAACAGAAAAACGAGATAAAATAGTACATTTTAACCCTTAAGTTTTCCCACACTGACTATTTTGAATACACAGTGATGTAAAGTTGCCCCAATGTCGATACCACTAAGTACACTCGAGTATGAAATTAGCTAGAAAATGTAGAAAAACACTGAACTTTAAATGTAAGTACTATTAACAGTTCTAATTGCATTTCAGTCACCTCAAGCTCTGCACATATTTAAGCAAAAGGAAACACTTCCATTTTTTTCGTCATTGCAAAGTTAGTTTCTAACTCTCTCATACAAAAATATCCTGGTCACACGGCACCAAATTGTAACACCTCCATTTATTATTTATTAACATATGAGTAAAGTGGTGGACAATATTATCATGCCTGCTGCTAGTGGCAAAACAGATGACTCTTTACTTATGAGGTGACCGAAGCACAAAAATTATACATTTTCTATAATAAATAGTTTATAAAGCACCATTTGAAAGTTGACCGTCAAAACTTATTACTAGCACAGCCCGGAGATGCTTGTAGAACACAAAAAAAAAACCTGAATGGAAAAAAATAATTCAAAGGGCAAATATAAAAAAAGGGAAACGGTAAGTACAAAGAATCGATTTCAAACTATGTTCAGCTTCAAGGACAGTGTTTTCTCTAAAATATGGAGTAAGTATTTGAAGTCTTATGTTTATAAACTGAACAAAAAGAGTAGAAATTAAAAAGTGGCAACATCGTAGTGTCGTCCTGTTTTCTCACACATATTGGTTTGAAAGGTATGACACTACAATGTTGCCACTCTTTAATTTCTACCCTTTTAGTTAGACTGTATAATAGTTTTTGTCTACTTATGTTAAAGTATCTTGAGGTCCTCTGCTCTAACTAAAATATACGCAAAATGCGGAATCTCATTTCCAAAACTAATCTAACTAGGACTTCAGATATTACCCTACTCTCTTTACAAGAAATAATTACCAGACAAAAAAATCGCTCACTACGTCAGAAACCGGTCGTAATTGACCGCCTACTTATATGGCGGGAACCCGACCCGCGGGTATTCCGGCAACTGAGCAAAGTTTACGTGTGTCCAGTGCCCACCAGGCGAGTTCTTGGTTACAAAAGTGTGAAAATATGTGAGTTGGTTTGCTTTGGCATCGAGTTGAATAGAGAATATCTGAAAGCCAATCTTATTTTATAATTGATAATAAATATTGCTCGATAAACTTTGAACCTAAATTTATTAACAGCCGGACGGACCTGTTTATTTATAATTTAAAATACAAAACTACTTACATCTAAAATGTAGTATATTTCATATACTCATATATGTGCCAAATATTTTTTTCAGCTAACGGCAAATAATAAATACATATTGTCTATGAAATCTATTGAGTAATTCAGCATTATTGACTATATTTTATCTGTATTTTTATAGATTTTATACCAAAGTACTAATCCTATGTATAAAAATATATGTACTGGTATAAAAATATTTTAATAACAGATAAAGTGGCAAAAAGTAACACAATGAGAAATTGCCTTTACATTTTCATTCAAATAAATAAATAAAACGTGTCACGTTTTAAATCACATTTTTAACAAGTCTATTGTAGTTTTATTTTATTTGGCTTTTGACGTTTCGACATCAGGTAAATACGGGTAAGTGTGTCTGGCTACCACATTTGGACCTGCATAAAACGAATGATCAGTGTTTATTGAGAATTCATAGGTTTCTCACTAATTGTGAGTAGCAAGTAGAAAAGTATGAACTCGCAAAAACTCCTGCGACAATGAGTAAAAAGATCAAATGTGAAAATCAGACACATTTCCCCTTATGACACACTTAGCCGTTTGTATTGACCTTACATAAAACAAAATAAAACCAACAATCAAGGAAAACAAAATAAATTCGAGATAGGCTTCTCAAACTTCTGATTTAATATGTAATATTGATCAATTATACTACACGTACAGTGAACTGCAAAAATGCATGGCGAATTTATAAATGAATTTGTTTATAATTTATCCATGTTATTTGGCAGCTCACTGTACACTTTACTGTAATTACACTGTACATTGGAAAAATAATCATTTTCGTACGAGTCAATAATTTATTTAAATTCATAGCGCTCTCACACAAAGCAAATAGCTTACATATATTGAGGCACTTTTGAAGGTTATAATTTTTTTTATTCTAAAGAACAAACTAAAGAAATTTGTTCAGTCACTTGAGCGCATAGTACCACATACTACTTAAAATACACAGTAAAAAACATCGATACGAATGCCAACTTGATGGCTCAAAAGTATTGGATACATCATTTTGGTACTTCGCTCGTATCGTTATTTTCAGATGTGTAATAATGTAAATCACTGATCGTCACTTAGTGACTAGTGTAGTCCCGAGTTTGGTTATCACGCATTGATTGTTACAGGAGCGGTGTTTTTTAACACTACTCGCGTCAAGGTCACACATTGATAGTAACAGGAACGGTGTTCTTTAACACTACTGTTGAGTACTCGACATACGCACGGGAGGAGACGCGCGGGCGGCGGGCGATCGCGACGTCATCGCGGCAGGCCCGCGAGCAGCGCGCAGCACACACACTCACCTTTACCTACCTCACCGGCAACGGACGAATACCGAATTAATTTATAAACTGTTTGGCCGGGATTTTAAGCTGTAATTAAGGCGGAATAAACCAGCCTATTTTGATACAGTCCGCGTTATTATTTATATCCGGCTCGAAGGACCAATGTTAGGGTCCTACTGGGACTTATAAATAATAACGCGGACTGTATCAAAATAGGCTGGTTTATTCCGCCTTAATTACAGCTTAAAATCCCGGCCAAACAGTTTATAAATTAATTCGGTATTCGTCCGTTGCCGGTGAGGTAGGTAAAGGTGAGTGTGTGTGCCGCGCGCTGCTCGCGGGCCTGCCGCGATGACGTCGCGATCGCCCGCCGCCCGCGCGTCTCCTCCCGTGCGTATGTCGAGTACTCAACACTACTCGCGTCAAGGTCACACTTTGATAGTAACAGGAACGGTGTTATTTAACACTACTCGCGTCAAGGTCACACTTGATGATATTTTTAGTAACAGGAACGGTGTTATTTAACATTTCAATACAACTTTAGCATCGAGTTTTTTAGAAACAACAAATTATGCCAAATGAACGTTTACTAAAAAACAGCATTATTTTTAGACGTGACAGTACTGAGGAATTGAAAAACGAGCAAGTGAAAGGATTCTATAGTTGAACCACGAGCGAAGCGAGTGGTTCGAGAATAGAATCCTGAACTTGCGAGTTTTTTAACCCACGAGAAGTAAAATACATTTGCACCCGAGTGTAACACAAAACTTTTCCCCTCACTATAGCGAGGAAACTACAACGCAAAAAATGCGTTTATCACTGCTTCCAGTAGTTCCACAGGTGGTAAATCATCTTTATTACTAGATTCACCTACTTTTATCAATTTTAAAGCCGTTAATTTGACTTTATTCAAGGTCAAATTACTTTACCCACTAGTGGATAAAATGCGTTTTTACCCGCTGGTATTAAAGGACAAAACACGTGTTTCCGAGCTAGTGAGGGGAAAAAAAATTTACCATTCCTATGTTAAAAAAAAATAATTAACCAATTAATCTACACAAAATTGAGAAAGAACAAACTTCAAATGTCCAACACCATACAACACAAATGGCTCACAGCCTTCGTCGTGCTTGTTCCATTATCAGGGGCCCGTTTCTCGAAAGGTACAAGCCTTGTATTACAAGTGTGTTTCCATGACAACCCATACTATTTGACAGTTCGCGCACTTGTAATACAAGGCTTGTACCTTTCGAGAAACGGGCCCCAGATCTGATGTACTACTGGATCCCAAGGCGGTGGTAAAGTAAAGCCATCTTCTCTATTAAAGTTTGGATATTTCTTGATCTCAATGGTCTCTCACATTCTGGCTTGTTATTTAATAAAGTGACATTATAGTTAAATCTACAGTACAATTACACCATTAACACTGACTATAAAATGTAACACAGCATGAATGAGACACACCTTCCTAGTATCACAGCCATACTAAAGAAGAAGCGACTGAGGTGGCTCGTGCATGTGTATCGAATGAAGCGGACTCGTTTGCCACGTTAAAGCCTGCTGGGAGAGGTTGCAGATGCAAAGAGACCAGTCGGACGACCAATGCTGCGCTTTAAAGATTGCGTAAAGCGTGACATGGTCACATTTGATATTCCATGCAACCAGTGGCAACGATTGGCCGAAGACCGACCCACGTGGCGCCGTGTTGTCCATGACGGTCAATCCAAGCACGCCAATGCCTGGTTCTCCTCCTTGAATGATAAACGCATGAGGCGTCACGAGCACGCCTCTAACCCCCGCCCATCTGGGGGAGCATACACCTGCCGTGTGTGCGGACGAGGGATCCTCTCTCGAATTGGGCTATACAGCCACGAACGTAAGTGTCGCAAGGATGCTGCTTGAATCGTCTGTTATAGGTGCAAAGGCCTGTTATTATTAAAATTTAAAAGGTTCTATTCCGCACGAGCTTAAAGAGATTGATTTGGCAGAAAACATGGTTTGCTATGGCCGCGCCTTCTTACAAAATGTCCGATCTGGCGGCGATATCTAAATATCGATATAAGATCGAGATAAGCACCGCGCTCAGTTGATCTGTAAGTTAGCTTACAGATCACCTGAGTAGAGATCTGGTGCTCTTTCCCGCTTGCTTTTATACTGCGTCCTCAGTCCCACTCATAACAAAAATAAAGAGCACAGGGCGTAGCCCTTTGAACTATGTATGTATACTTAAAAACAATAAAAGTTGAACCGACTTGGCCACATAAGTTTGCGAACCGTTTTGGGTTGAATTCTAAACTTTTAAAGTTGGAAATGTAATCGATTTGACCCATTTGTAAGTCGTATTGGCAAGATTCCACTGTAGTATAACACGCATGAAAAGTAAGAAACGAAATTTTGAATAAAATTTGTTATTTTAAGCAAATTACTTGGTTTTCATATTTTCCCAATTTCGATACCGGGATCCCGGGATCCCGGTATTGAAATCGCCAATACCGGAATGAATACCGGTATTGGCTAAGGTCCGGTATTTGGAAGCCCTAGACAGTACTATGCATCGAGTTTGAAACTAACCCAACTTGTGTTAGTACAGGAAATCACTGATCGTCACTTAGTGACTAGTTTAGTCCACAGTTTAACACTACTAATTGCCTTAAGGAATGGGAACTGTGTTCTCCTCTTTTAGTTTCGAGCACTTTGTAGTAACTTGTGTTAGTAAAGGAAATCACTGATCGTCACTTAGTGACTAGTGTAGTACCGAGTTTGACACCTCTACTCGCGTCAATGTCACGATCACGCATTGATTGTAACAGGAACGGCGTTCTTTACCTCTACTACTCGCGCCAAGGTCAGACAATGATAGCAACAGGAACGGCGTTCTTTAGTACTACATCCGCTCGTCTCAAGGTCACGATCACGCATTAATAATAACAGGAACGGTGTTCTTCAACTTCTCGCGTCAAGATCACGCATTGATCGTAACAGGAACGGTGTTCTTTACTACTCGAGTCAAGGTCACGCATTGATGGTGAGAGGAACAGCGTTCTCAACCCTTCTGGCCTCGAGCACTTTATAATAGACGACGGCATCGTGTACGGTTGGGAAGACTTCTATTTGCAGCTGGTTGTTGGTCTCCAGTTTGTTGTAGCGGTGGATCATTTCTAACATGGGCCCTGGAAAATTAAGGTGAGAATTTAAAACCTCCGGGGCAACCTGCCGAATCCTACGCCGAGTCAGACGACGTCGTCGCCTAAATCTAATGTTTAATTTGTGTTATTTTTTGTATTATTTATCGTTTGTGTTTTGTTTTGTATTTTGTAGTTTCACAGTGCCTTAGTGTAAACTGTAATGCTGTGTTACTTTTTGATTAAATAAATAAATAAAATGAGCACGGTAAAAAGAAAATAGTGCTTGGTGTCCCCCCGGGCGGAAGAAGTGAAACTTCGTAACATAACCTCATATTTTATCATATTCTCATATTTTAGCTCTTCTCTATAATATTCTTTTCAACCCCTCTACTCCTTCCTATCTTAAAGAGCGTTTTAATTATCTGTCCTCCGTCAGACCTTCACGGAAATATCAACTTGCTCCTCCTCCTTCCTCTACAAAGTTTTACAATGACTCCTTCACGTTTCGAGCGGTTCGGCTGTGGAACGGCCTGCCGTTAGAGATTAGGTGTGCTAAATCACTTGAAAGCTTCAAAACTCTACTAAAGAATCATTACCTATCTCTGCCTTAATTTGCTGCTGTGTATGTTATGTTATGTATGTATGTATGTGTGTATGCATTTGTGTATGTATTAATACTTATACAACGTGTTTCCGGTATCACTCAAAACCTCAGACACCCCAACTGATTTTTATTTTTTTAAACTCATCTAGAGTATTTATCTTTTAATCTGATGGTTACTTTTTTTAAAATTGAATTTTTAGATTTCTGTACAGCTCTACTTGACTTTTAGCTCTACACTCAATAAAATAATTGCTAACTACCATCATAAACCATAAAACTATTTATTTGTGTACATTACGGCAACGACATAAGGTTTATCAATAGACAGCTAAGATGTCATTGTAAAACTTTAAAGTGCTTTGTCACAGTAAACTTCAAATTGGACAGGTAATCGCACTAAGCAAATTTAAACCTAATATTCAGAATGACAAGGTTGTAATTAGGTAAGAGTTCAATTTGTTATGACTTATGATAAACATTAAGATTAAACTGACAAACAACGTCAAACTCGTAGCGGAAAAAATAATCGCCCAAGTAACCAGCCAGTATTAATACCCCTAAATACTGAAAAAGGTAAACAACCTCTAGCAATGCGATATACACAATGTTGTATTACGAGTACAATTGAATAGGCACGTAAAAAATAACTAATCATACTAATTTAAATAAAAATATTACCCTCATCAAGATATAGCTCAATCGATTCCACTCTCGATTCTGAACAAACGGTTTTCAGGTTTTTAGTGTTAAGTGAAACACGGTGTATGTGTATGTTTGTGTACATGATATTTTATTTTTATTTATTTATTTTTATATTTTATTTTTAATATTGGTGTATATAATTATTTAACTTAGTGTATGTGTAATTTTCCTATTCCTTTAATTATTTCTTGCACTACCATTTTCAAAATGTCTCTTACTTATAACCTCAAAAATATTCTGTCAAGTGACTGTCATGTTTTTGATTCTAGTTACTTCCATCTTTTTACTGTTTTATAGTATTTTATGCAACTGGTGGTTAAAAGAGGTCAAAAAAGGTGAGTGGCGTGGGTAACAATTTGAGGCGAAGCCGAAAATTGTTAATAAAGACGCCACGAGCATTTTTTGACTCAGTTAAACACCGTTGCATACAATACGTTTTCTACGACCAAACACTTATTTTGAAAGAAAATTATAAATCAACAAATACCTACTTTCAGTCATCTTAGTTATCTAGTGGACCGCCTACCATTTTGAATATGCAGTTTGAGTGCAAACATGAAAATAAAACTGTCTATGGTATGGTTCTTTGAAGCCTGGCCACTAAGACGAATCGAGCCGAGTTGAGTGGAGTTCTCATACATTTGAATGCGATTCGACGCGTCGCCAATGAACGCAGTAGAAAACGAAGGAGTCTCGACTCTGCGAATTGGTTTGTTAAGTTGGTAGCAATGTATTTACTGAACTGTAACAGCTATATCCCGCTACTGCTACTAAATGTATTCAGGGTATAGACTAGATAGACTTGTCCTGATATCTTTTATCTAGGGTTTTAAAGTTCTATGCACGACCTTGTAACTCACGAATACAGTACGGGAGTAGAAAAAATATTTTACATTGCTAATTGAATAAATCAAATTATTCAAAAATAAACGTTTTTTTTATACCTATTTGTAATGTTTACCACGAAAAACGATTTCTATTCTAAACTCATGAAATACGGACAAGTTCAAGAATTTCACTGCAAAAAGTGGCATATTCCTGGCATCAGTCTAGCATGTATGAGAGAAATATGACAGGTCGACTGTTCGCGTTTTTGATAGGCGATAACTATGAGGTAACCGGGAGGGGGTGGGCGGTACTTTCAGCAGGGAGCGGGAGTGGCCATACGATAGTACTCTTTATTATACTGTGGTTTAACTGAAAAACAATATGGCCTCTTACCATTAGCTCCCGCGAGCAAAACATGAATGTTGTTAGTTTCCAACTCGTTCGTCACCACCACGAGCATCTTCACCCCCGGCGCGTCCACATACGAGAGTGCCGACGCGTCTATTATAACGCACTGGACCTGCGGACAAACCAGACTAGTAGAATATACTATCCTACTCATAGTGTTGTGTTCCTGCCGGTGAGTAAGGCTGCCAGAGCTCAACGAGGGTGCGGGGTGCTGACGACGGGAGGACTTACGGAACTAATTTGTTCCGTCTATTGTCCTTTGAGTCGTCGGCAACCCAAACCCTCCTTTGAACTTGTACACTCCTTTTTGCTGTGTATTTATACTTAACACAGCAAAGGGGAGTGTACAAGTTTCTAATGGGGTGGCAACGCGCATGTTACACTCTTTGAGTTGCAGGCGTCCATAGGTTACGGTGACCGTTTTCCATCAGGCGGACCGTATGCTTGTTTGCCACCGACGTAGTATAAAAAAAATGCAGTGAAAATTCTAATGAGACTTCCAATTGGCAGCATAACAACACATGTAATCTAAGGGAGATAGTTGATGGGATGGAGACATAGGCTACTTTTTGTATCTTTCTAACTCCACACTTTGACACTGACAAACATGAATTGTATTAATTTGACATGAATTGTATTAAAATAATAATGAGAATATGCAATGTGTAAATAATTTGTAATTTTTTAAATGTCTAATGTAATGAGTATTAATTATTAATTTATTATTTTGCAGCAGTTACTTAAATCCTTATAATTTTTGGTCTGTTAAATAACTTTTTCAGTACAGATGGTCGTTTTTTTACGCACTAGTTCGAGAAGTGGTTCATTATATGCCAGGTCGAAACTTCGGAGGCTCATCTGTACTGAAAAACGTCGTTCGATACACGTGCGAAAAGGAAATTCGTAACTCGTGTCGATTTAAAACACTCTCTTCGGTCGTGTTTTAATTTATCGCCACTCGCTTCGAACTTCCTCTTTTACGCACTTGTATCGAAATGTACTATTAGCATACGCTATTAGATTATCCTGGCAGGGTCGCCATGTGATGTGGAGCGTAAATGATAACTACTTCGTATGGAGTATACGTTTAATGTGTCTTAAATAACAAGTAATGCCAATATATACTAAGCTATGCACATGTGTGGGTATTCAACACTACAATAGCTTATAAGTAAAATTTGCATGCTTATTCAAGTAGAATGTACGCACTTTTTGTATACTTTTAAGAACTCACTGTAATACTACATTTTTGCAAATAAATATTGATTGATTGATTTCCTAAGCAAAGCCGCGGGCAAACAACCTATGCGTAATAAAACTTACTTTTTCCCGAAAGTAGGGTCCCACACATAGCTCTCGCTTTTGGTCATTGCCTCGTTGTTGCTGTACTGGTCATCAGGTAATATCTCGATGGGCTTCATGTATCCGACTTTGCGGAAGAGGGTCTCTCTAAACAGGTTCTTGGTGGCGAAGTTTAGGCCCCCGCAGTAGTGGAATATCTTGATGCCTGGCAGCTCTTCGGCCTGAAATGGAGGGTTAAATAAATAATAAAACAGCTCTAACGATTTCGCTCAAATTATGTGGAATTCGGGGGTGAAAAATCGAGCTAGCTTAGTCTCAGGTCCCGAGAAACGTGAATTTTAAGTTTTTATACGTTTATCTTTCGCATTATTAAAAGCAAAACACATTATATTATTACGGTATATCATCTTAAAAAGCGATATAATGAAATAAGGGCATTTTCAGAATTTGGGACACCTCAATAAGCGTAAGTTAACAAAAATTAACTCGCTGTCAGTTTTCTGACGACAATTAAGCATAAAATCTGCGTAAAAAAATTTTTTTTCCACATTCTGAATGTAAATCTACATTACATCGCTCAAAGTTTATGTAACTAACACAAAAACAATATTTTTACAGGAATTTCATTCTTCATTATCGTCACAATACTGACAGTGAGTTAATTTTTGTTAACAACTTACGCTATAAATTGGGGGGTCCCAAATTCTGAAAATGCCTATAAAACTCCGATCTTAAGATCGTTACTATCGTAATGAAACCTTCATTACTTATCAATGAATACTTTTTCAACGAATATAAATTGTCTATACAATCACTCAATCAAACTTGTCAACGTCAGAATATGTCAAAAAATATAAACAAACCAAAGTAAATTAAAAATTTCGCTATAAAAAAACACAAAATTCACCAACATAATCAACATGTCTATAGTTTAAAATCTGTGCAATAAATTAGTAATTCCTCAAGGCAGGATATTACAAGAAGAATGAAACACTAATATACGCATTGAAGTTCCTATCATTTTAAGTTATAGAAGAATAAAATTAATAAAACAAGAAACTAAAGAAAAATATATATAATACATCTAAAACTAATATAGAAGAAAAAAACTAAGAACAAATAAGTCATGCGTCTATTCCCATATAAAAAATACCCCTACTCTTTGGACTACGAAGTGAGCATATTAGACATGTTCAGATGGACGGTGTGTCTAGTTATATACTGGCTGGTCATGTATGTGGTCGGGTTCCTGATCGGCTGGGCGAGGAGGGAGGAGGGCTTGGACATGGCTAGCAGGGGCATGCTGAGTAATGAGAAATGATGTCCAAACAAACCACTTTGAAAACGTGTTGTATATAGATAGTATTGTGAAACAGCGTCGGAAAAATGGAGTACATACATACATACATACATACAATCACGCCTGTATCCCATAAAGGGGTAGGCAGAACACATGAAACTACTAAAGCTTCAGTGCCACTCTTGGCAAATAAGGGGTTGAAAGAAAACGAAACTGTGACATTGCAGTGACAGGTTGCCAGCCTCTCGCCTACGCCACAATTTAACCCATATCCCATAGTCGCTTTCTACGACACCCACGGGAAGAAAGGGGGTGGTGAAATTCTTAACCCGTCACCACACAGGCAAAATGGAGTAAATAGTAAGAAAATCAATATGTCTACACAATTACACATTCAGAAAAAAATTTCAATATAAGAAACATTTGAAATAGGTACAAGAATAAATATTCAACACATTTTTCATGAAACAGAATATTACACCAAAGTATAATAAAATGTAAGAATATAAAATAGAACCAATATTTCTTTCGCCATGTAAAAAGTAGGCATCCTTACTCCTAGTAGGAGCGTGTTGAGTATAAATGATTATAGTTGGTTTATTTATGTTTTATTTGATACTAGTTCGTTTTAAGAGGTAAGTCCTCCTTACAGAAGACCGCAGCCAAATAGCACTAGACCCTACTCATAGTGTTGTGTTCCTGTCGGTTAGCTAAGCGACGAGCTCAACGAGGGTGCGGTGAGCTGATAAGCGGGAGGACTACAACTAACTTGTTCCGTCTATTGTCCTTTGAGTCGTCAGGCAACTCGAATCCTCCTCATCAACAAATAAATGTACCCCTTTTTGGGTTCTTAACCCATCCATGGGGTGGCAACGGCAGGTGACACTGTTTGAGTTGCAGGCGTCTATAGGTTACGGTGACGTCTATAAACGATTATTGTTGGTTTATTTGTGTTTTATTTGATACTAGTTCGTTTTAAGAGGTACGTTTTCGTAAATTTGCGATATTTAAATGCCTACGATAACTGAAAAGAGAGAGCAAAACTTTACAGGCATTTATAGATGGATAAAGAACTCGCAAGCTATATGGAAGACAATATCTAACTACAAAGTGTTCAGTCGGTCGAAATAGCTTAGAAAGAAAGCATGTACTTGTTCCGTCTATTGTCCTTTGAGTCGTCGGCAACCCGAACCCTCCTTGGAACTTGTACACTCCTTTTTGCTGTGTACTTAACACAGCAAAAGGGAATGTACAAGTTTCTAATGGGGTGGCAACGCGCATGTGACACTGTTTGAGTTGCAGGCGTCCATAGGTTACGGTGACCGCTTTACATCAGGCGGGCCGTATGCTTGTTTGCCACCGACGTAGTATAAAAAAAAAGTACCATTATTAAACAGTTTTTATTAGGCTTTTGTTTATGGTGGTGAAAATTATAATAGAGACGACATATTTCGTGTGTTACTCTGCGGCGGTGTCACCATAATGAAATTCAACTAATTATATGGTAAAATGATGTATGTACTTATATAACATACAATATGGACGTATGATATTATGACTGTACCTATAGCGGGAAACGAAATAATGGGCTTTGATTGTGGCGCCGCTGGGGAGCATGCTCTGCAGCGGCGCCACTCAGTACTCATAGATAGAAATTACATTATCTACTTTATTCTTATGGAAATTGATGTACCAATGCCGTTTATTATGTACCTACGTATTGAAAAAATATTATAACTTAGTAAATTTATGTACTTTCAGTAATTCCGCCTGAACGGCATGTGCGTGTAATCGATTTGCGAAAGCAGAACAAAAATTATGAGTATCCAAATGGTATAAAAATATGAGTATCCAAATGGTACTTACGGCTCGGTATCGCTTGATGTCCAGATACAGGTCTGTTTCTAGAACTCGCCCCAGCAGACACGTGTAGGGTTTCTGCGAGCGGATGAACAGCGCCCCCACACTGGCTAGTAAGCCTGCCACTAACCTAAAATATATTCAGAATATTAGTCATTTATAATTAACATAAAGGTAGAGTTTGTAATAGTTCATGTCGCTCGCGGATAGGTTTTTATAGTCACGAGAGGAGTTGTCTCTCACATTCAGACGCTGTTTAAATCATCTGTCAAGATGTACGAGGCCTTATGATGATAATGAGAGTTTGTAGGAGGTAGGGCATAGCGAATGATATTCCACTTTGTGTGGTAGGGCACATCACAGCGGATATCATTTCGCTCAAATCTAGAGCAGAGCCCAACTGGGGAAGTACCTCCGCCTTACAGAAGATCGTAGCCAAATAGCACTAGACCCTACTCATAGTGTTGTGTTCCTGCCGGTGAGTAAGGCTGCCAGAGCTCAACGAGGGTGCGGTGTGCTGGTGACGGAAGGACTACGGAACTAATTTGTTCCGTCTATTGTCCTTTGAGTCGTCGCAAACAAACCCTCCTTAGAACTTGTACACTTTTTTAGCAGAAAGGAAAAAGGAACAAAAAGGAGTGTACAAGTTTCTAATTGGCAACACTGACACTCCTTGAGTTGCAGGCGTCCATAGGTGACAGTGACCGCTTTCCGTCAGGCGGACCGTATGCTTGTTTTATTTAAAAAAAAGGTTTTTACTGGTATACTATCAATAATTGAAAAGTTACCCGTAATCAATGTTGATGAGTGTGGTCATAAGGAAGGTGATGAGCCAGACTGCCGCGTCCAACTTACTCAGGTAACAGAACCTGAAAAACAACATTTCTCCTGCATCTTTATTCGTGGAGTATCCAAGTACCAGAGTGCTTATAGCACAGCCTTTATAGTACATACTTTAACGGAACGGAACAATATTTGTCGATTAACCAACCAAAAACAAAAACCGGGTCTCTTACTGAGCAACCTATCTTCAAGCCTCTAATTTGATCGTGTAATATTTTCATTTACCCTCAACTGGCACAAGGAGCCTTTTGTATAGATTTAGTTTACATTTATTTAAATGCCTCAAGATACAGACTATAATGAATTAGCGCGAAATTTTCAAAATTTTATCAGTCACATAGGTTCAAAACGAGGTTAAGTACTAATATCCTGGTCACGGCATCAAAATTGTAACAACCCTCTACTAATTTACTATGTCTTTGAACATTTGATCACATTTCTATTAGAATATTTCACCTTTTTGTCTTATTTTACTGAGAAATACAGACGGTCAACCAAATCCTGGCATAAAAAGGCGTGCAAAAATACAATTCAAAATCGAAAGGAAGTAAACCTTATAATCTTAATTTTTGAAATGACTCGTTGATGATACCACTAACGGCAAGGTTTAAAAAGGTACGCTCTTTATGAAGACAATTGGCCGGTGAGCCGTGAGAAATTTGCCGCCTTTTTAGTGCCAAGATTTGGTTTACCGGCTAAATTCAAATTTTCTGGCCCTACGACCTACCTGCTATGCAGTATTAGCTTACCTCTTAAGGTCTAAAACTTGCATTAACAGTCCCTTCAAAGACACAACAATGATGGAGGCGAGTACACAGCGGGGTAGGTTCTCGAAGAACGGTCCCAGGAAGAGCAGGACGCACAATATCAGCAGCGCGCTCACTACTTGGGTTAGATTGGTTTTGGCGCCGGCCTATAACAAGAAATGACAATGAAAATCATCCTCCTTGCGTTATCCCGGCATTTGCTACGGTTCATGCGAGCCTAGGGTCCGCTTTGACAACTAATCCCAAGATTTGGCACAGGCACTCATTTTTACGAAAGCGACTGCCATCTGACCTTCCAACCCGAAAGGGTAACTAGGCCTTTTGGAATCAGTCCGGTTTCCTCACGATGTTTTCCTTCACGAAAAGCGACTGGCAAATATCAAATGACATTTTCACACAAAAAAAAGTTTAAAATCGTTTATTCAAGTAGAATAAGTTCAGAAAAATTCATTAGTACGAGCCGGGGTTCCCGAACCCGCGACCTCCGGATCGAAAGTCGCACGCTCTTACCGCTAAATGTCATATTATACAAAGAAAATATGACCACGGCCTCAAGTGTCCCAAGCTGGAATCAAACCAGCGTCCTCCATTTACCGGACGGATGCCTAAACCGAACGGCCATCGCGTCACGGTGGCAAGAGTCGAAAATTTCAAATATATGACAATTTACGAAGGCTTGAAACTGTTATTAGCGCGCCCAGTGAACTGTTTCAAAAATAGACTGGACAATTATATTAGAACTTTGAAGAGTGCAAAATAAACACAAGTGCAGTGATATACACGCATCATCCTGCTAGTGTATCAAATGAGGTAGAAGGTTTGTGGCGCCCCCTGCCAGTATGGTATTCGACCTGCTAGCTAAATCTACTCAGGTGATTTCAAGCGAGCAAATGCAAATTTAGTTTGTTCTTAGAATAGTTGTCATACACTTATTTCCGGACACAATTATAACATATTTACACCTCCGGCAGGACTCGAACCTGCGATCTAATGGAATGAGACGAACCATGGAGGTATACCAGTGGTCTTTTACAATAGTGACAATTGTCGCTCGACAGTGTCACTTGGCCGTTCATTGCCTGTTCAATGAAATATTGACGCTGAAAAACAATGTTACTTCAGTTCAGTTTTTAGTTCTCATAGCATCTGTCCATTGGGACAATTTTGCCAGTGTGAAGGTTGTGGGACTTATCAACCCAGAAATAGGCACAGAATTGTCAATGTCACTGTCACACCTCAGACACTGGCGATCAAATATATGAAAGAGGCGCGTTCCTAGCACACAGTCTAAGCTCGTGTAGGCGAACGCGTACAATGCTTGTATGAGTGAGAGATGACAGGTCGACTGTTCACGTTTTTGACAGGCAGTAACTATGAGGTAACTGAGAGGGGGTGGGCGGCACTTTCAGCGGGGAGCGGGAGTGGCCATACTGTACGATAGTACTCTTTATTATACTGTGTCACTGTGACGTGTGTGAATTTTCTCTGCCTTCCACAGTTCACGGGTTCTAATCTGATAAAATTAATTATTTACCTGATATTGGATGTAGGACCTTGAGAGACTCGCGCAGATCGGCGCGCAGTGGAAGAATGAACCCATTATATTGCTGGCTCCCTGAAAGGAATACACACTTTAGCAATAAAGAACCCGCCTCGTGGGCACTCGGAAACTTTGCTCAGATGCTGGAGAACCCGTTAGGCGGGTTGTCGCCATTCAAGAGGGCGGTTATAGATTACGAACGGTTTCTGAAAATAAGATAGAAAATACAATATTTTGGTATGAAATATTTATTAGCAGCTAATTATTATTTTTATTTCTTTTAGTTACTAAAAGAAATAACAATGTACAATCGACAAAAAAAGGTACAATTGTGCTAAGTAAGGATAAAAGTAAAAGATTATCAGGTAATTTCTTAATTTTCTTCGATTCTTATTGTACGATTCAGGAACAGAAATGGAGGTCTTACTACCGCAAGGATCAAAATCGGCGCCCTTGACTTGACATTCGTGGTATGTCATTTTCATACACTTACTTACTCCGGCGGTACGAACGGGGTGGGAAACCTGGGAGAGGGTCCCCACAATGTTTATTTATTTGTCTTCGCTGACTCGGCCAATATGGGCAGGATCGTGCGGCCAAGAGCTTAAGAGTGTCGATCTACTGAGAAACGGCCGGCCGAGAGGCCCAGGTACTGATGGATTGGTTTGGCGGTACAAACGGCGTGTCTATCTATCTGTCTGCCTGTCTATCTGTCCGTCTTTCTGTCTATCTATCTGTCTGTCTGTCTGTCTATCTATCTATCTTTCAGTATGTCTGTCTGTCTGTCTATCCGTCCGTCTATCTGTCTGTCTAACCATTCGTCCGCCTGTCTGTCTGTCTGTGTGTACTCACCAGCGCCAGCAACTCCTGGTTGGAGTCCACGTCGTACTTGTCCCTGGCCGCGAATATAAGCGCCATGGACATGGATATGGTGTAGGTGACCATGGTTATAGTGATGGAGTCCACTGCCACTGTCGGCATGAGCTCTAGCGGCGGTACGAACGGCGTCGGGAACCTGGGTAGAATAAAATAAAATGTGAGAACCTTCGCCCCTTTTTTCATTGTAGACTGATCAGCGATTGACCCTAGTCACACCTGATGGAAAGTGAAGACACAGTCTAAGATGGAGCTCGCCGATTCAGTAATAGCCTTCACTCTTGCTTTAAAGAGACCGAGGTCGTATTTATCTGGGAACACAGATGGTGGGAGCGCATTCCATTCCTTTGCAGTCCGCATCAGAGGATGAGGCAAATCGTTTTGTGCGGACAAATGGAATACTGACCGCATACGGGTGCATTCGTCCTCCCCGCCTAGACGTCCGAAGATGGAAAGGAGAAGGAGGGATTAGGTCGTGGAGTTCTTGAGCGTGGAGATATTTTTCAGCAAAAATTTAAGTGTTATCATTGTTATTAATAACAATGTTATATCGTCGTCGTCGATGATTCCGTCAACGTCAAGGTTCCTTAGGAAGGCATGCGTTTTATGAACACAATTGGCCGGTGAGCCGTACATTTTTCAAAGGACCATGCGGGATCCGTAGTCAACTAGGAACCCTTATGGTTTCGCCATGTCTGTCTGTCCGTCCGTCCGTCCGTTCGCGGATAATCTCAGTGACCGTTAGCACTAGAAAGCTGAAATTTGGTACCAATATGTATATCAATCACGCCGACAGTAGTAAAATAAAAAGTGAAAAAGAAAATGTTGTTAGGGTACCCCTCCGTACATATAAAGTGGGGACTTTTTTTCATTCCAAACCCAACGTGTGATATATTGTTGGACAGGTATTTAAAAATGAATAAGGGTTTACTAAAAACGTTTTTTGATAATATTAATATTTTCAAAAATAATCGCTCCTAAAGGAAATAAAAGTGTGTGTCCCGCCCCTCTAACTTTTGAACCATATGTTTAAAAATATGAAAAAAATCACAAAAGTAGAACTTTATAAAGACTTTCTAGGAAAATTGTTTTCAACTTGATAGGTTTAGTAGTTTTTGAGAAAAATACGGAAAACTACGGAACCCTGAGCGTAGCCCGACATTTTCATCCCTTATACATGTTTGCTACCTACTACGTATTTGATATATGACCGTATGTGTTCTGAACAATAAAAAAAAAAGATTTTGTTGACCGTCCATAAAGTAGTAAGTGTTCACTTACCCTGTAGGTATCCTCCCGACGAGTTTAATCCCGAAGGTCTCCTTCAAGTGCCCGTATTTGGTGACCAGAGTCCCGATAACTATGGCCAGCAGCTCAATAGGGACTGGCACTCGGCAGCGTTTGGATACCCAAGGCTGCAAATATAAATGAGCATTTTTTTGCATTTTTTTTTATTTTTTTAGGGAATTTTAGGTCAATAAAATTGTACTCAGAATCACGAGTAGGCTTTCAATCTCACTGGGAGACAAAAAGTGTCACAGAATTTCCATACATTTTTGTTACTTTCTTCTTTCGCTACCCCACACAACACACACACACTTAACGGTAACAAAATAAGAAAAAATCGTATGGGATCATTTTTTTAACAACTAGGATTGAAAAAGCTAGTGATTCTGAGAAGAAATAGCATTTTTTTTTTCAAATATCACATTTCTTAAAAGTGGCGAAAAAAAAGAAACTCTCAAATAGAATATGTTTATTATGAGAATTTTGCAAAATGTTGTGTTCTCATACAGACAATAACATCACACAAAAAGAAGGGCGCAAAAAAATCGGACACAATCCTATTTAACACTTTTACAGCATTTGCCACGGCTCATGGGCGACTGGGGTGCGCTTTGACAACTATCCCAAGATTTGGCGAGGGCACTAGTTTTAAAAAGCGACTGCCATCTGACCTTCCAACTCGAAGGGCTAAACTAAGGTCTTATTGGAATTAGTTCAGTTTCCTCACGATGATTTCGTTCACCGAAAAGCGACTGGCAAATATCAAATGACATTTAGTTCAGAAAAACTCATTGTGTACAAGCCGGGGTTTGAACCTATGAACTCCGAAATCCGCACGCTTTTACCGCTAGGCCACACGCGCTTTGTATCACTCTTACAGTCTAGTTAAGTGTACAAGTTACTAATGGGTCGGCAACGCGCACGTGACACTCCTTGAGTTGCAGGTGTCCATAGGTGACGGTGACAGCTTTCCATCAGGCGGACCGTTTGTTTGTTTGCCACCGACGCAGTATAAAAAAAAAGGTGTACTCGGGTAATTCCGAACGTCAAAAACCGTCGGTAAATTCCGAAAAGGGAAATTATTACTATGGAATCAAGGGTGATTATCATTTGGAATTACCCGAGTAGGTACACTCAGCGCTGTCCTCCGGGTCGGCATTATGCTGAGACGGGACCATTTCGTGATAAACTTGTCCATCCCTTATACTTTTGTAGTTCTTAGCCATTTTATGCATAATGTGTAGTTTATTACGAATAAATGTTTTGATTGATTGATTGATTTAGTTGAAAAAAGTTTTTTTAGAAAAGGTTACCTTCAGAAGTTCGTTGTTCAAGGTGATGATGAGACACACGCAGAAGGACATGGTAAGCGCCGCCAGGTTTGTGGTGGGGAGCGCTTTCGACACCTCGATCACTGTCTTTAACAAACAATACACATAATATAACAATACAATACAAATACTCCTTTCCCCTCACTAGCTCGGAAACACGTGTTTTGTCCTTTAATACCAGCGGGTAAAAACGCATTTTATCCACTAGTGGGTAAAGTAATTTGACCTTGAATAAAGTCAAATAAATTGCTTTAAAATTGATAAAAGTAGGTGAATCTGGTAATAAAGATGATTTACCACCTGCGGAACTACTGGAAGCAGTGATAAACGCATTTTTTGCCTTGTAGTTTCCTCGCTGTAGTGAGGGGAAAAGTTTTGTGTTACACTTGGGCGCAAATGTATTTTACTTCTCGTGTGTTAAAAAACTCGCAAGTTCAACTATAGAATCCTTTCACTTGCTCGTTTTTCAATTCCACACTCGGCGTTAAAATACAACTTTGCCCCCTTGTATAACAAATAACTATTATTGCACACCTTGATAAAATACAACAATACAAACAAGGAAGCAACACGAACAAAGGTAAACAACAGGCGGTCTTATCGCTAAAGAGCGACAAGACACATATATTAGTACAATCCATACTAATATTATAAATGGGAAAGTGTGTGTGTCTGTTTGTTTGTCTGTCTTTCACGGCAAAACGGAGCGACGGATTGACGTGATTTTTTAGGTGGAGATAGTTGAAGGGATGGAGAGTGACATAGGCTACTTTTTGTCTCTTTCTAACGCGAGCGAAGCCGCGGGCAAAAGCTAGTATCGTATAAATAAAAATCGTGCGTATAGCCAGCAGCA
Organism: Leguminivora glycinivorella; assembly: GCF_023078275.1. Taxonomy (NCBI): domain Eukaryota; kingdom Metazoa; phylum Arthropoda; class Insecta; order Lepidoptera; family Tortricidae; genus Leguminivora; species Leguminivora glycinivorella. Next base: position 16,239,616 of record NC_062989.1, on the reverse strand, counting down.
CAATAGCACATCTGGTCTGGCTCAGTCGGTAGTGACCCTGCCTGCTGAGCGGCGGTCCTGGGTTCGAATCCCGGTAAGGGCATTTACTTGTGTGACGAGCACAGATATTTGTTCCTGAGTCATGGATGTTTTCTATGTATATAAGTATGTATTTATCTATTTTTGTTCCTGCCGGTGAGTAAGGCTGCCAGAGCTCAACGAGGGTGCGGTGTGCTGATGACGGGAGGACTTACGGAACTAACTTGTTCCGTCTATTGTCCTTTGAGTCGTCGGCAACCCGAACCCTCCTTGGAACTTGTACACTCCTTTTTGCTGTGTACTTAACACAGCAAAAGGGAGTGTACAAGTTTCTAATGGGGTGGCAACGCGCATGTGACACTGTTTGAGTTGCAGGCGTCCATAGGTTACGGTGACCGCTTTACATCAGGCGGACCGTATACTTGTTTGCCACCGACGTAGTATAAAAAAATAAAAAAATATTTAAGTATGTATATCGTCGCTTAGCACCCATAGTACTAGCTTTGCGTAGTTTGGGGCTAAGTTGATCTGTGTATTTATTTATTTAAAAATTTATGAAAGAGACGCGTTCCTAACACACATTCTAAGGTCGTGTAGGTGAACGCGAACCATGTCTGTAAAGAGAGAGTTATGACAGGTCGACTGTTCGCATTATTCATTTCATTTCAAAATATTTCATTCATTCATTTGACATGCAGTTACTGTGAGGTAACCGAGAGCGGGTGGGCGGCACTTTCAGCGGGGAGCGGGAGTGGCCATACTTCGACAGTGACAGCAGTTTGTTTACGTTTATTCCGTTCAATTCGTAATGGGATTATATGAAAGTTTAATAGTTGGGATTAAATTATAAGCTTACTTACAAGTACAACTTTATGGTTCCCCGACAGTTTAGGTATCCTGATCCCGAAGAGATCCTTCAGCTGGGAAGAGATCACGATGAACGCGGCGCCGGTTGTGAACCCCGATACCAGCGGCTCGGAGAGTAGAGTTGATACCATGCCGAGCCGGAATATCCACATGCATGTCTGGATATTAAAAATGGGGTAGGTTAGATATACACCGTGTTTTTTGTGTGTTTTCCGTTAAATTCGACACCTCGTTAGGCTCATTATCAGGGACCATCTTGTATATCACTTTTAATTCAATTCGCAGAAATAAAATTTTCATCGTTTTCATACATAATAAATGAATTAATTAGTGTGAGAGACCCATAAGAATAACATTCAAGTTAGTGGCGAGTCATTGACGGCACATGTCAAAACAAATAACATTACGAAGTGTTAAAGGCTGTCACAAGCGTGTTAAGTAATTGTTTTTATTTTTTTAATAACTCGATAACCGTAAGAGTTAAGACACTAGTTTCTTAGAGAAATTAATTGTATTTGATCTAAAAAAACTTCCTCTAAAGTTAACGGAATTCAATAAAAACCCGGTGTATACCTGATGACCTTACAAAAAAAATTACCTAACCACAAAATTTTAATTGTCAAAAAAAAAAAAACCAAACATATGTAGTAAACAGATTTTCACCAAATTTTGAAGTCTGAAAGGCACATTTACCACGATATCAGAGCACGATAGTTCGATTCCAGCCGTAGTCTCCTATAGTATACATAGTAGGCATAATATTAGTAGTAGTCTTAGTAAGTATTAGACATTTACATATTATGTTGGTTGATTATTCTTTGATTAATAACAAAATTAAAATTTTGAAAAAGCTTCCGACATAGTGGACCGATTTTCATAAAACATGGCTAAGAACACTCCCGACTAATTCAGCTTTGAAACAAAAAAAAATTAAATCGGTTCATCTGTTCGGGAGCTACTATGCCACACACAGACAAACAGAGAGCTAGAAACGTCAAACTTATAACACCCCGTCGTTTTTGCGTCGAAGTTAAAAAACTGGAATAAAAGTATAGTACTAACCTGCATAATGCCGACAGTTAAACATAATATACTGAGCACTTGTTCTGGCGTGTACTCCATAGATCCGTTTGCTGGACCTGCAATATTTACATAATGTATTGTAATAGTCATGTTTTAACTATAAATGGCGAAATGACTTAAGAGGCAACAGGAGCGAAAATGCTTCAATGGAAAGGAGCCTTTTAATTTTTTGGATTTTTCTAATTTTTGATTAGATTTATAGAAAAAAAATGTGCGTTAAGGACAACTCAGGTGAGAGATATCGCGATTTTTTTTTAAATCGAGGTGCCGCTTTCGTCTGTTTTTTCTCCTCGAAAACTTGTTTTGGAGTTTGACAGTTTAGATTGTCTGAATATTAGGCCATTGTGGTCCATTTCAATGGGCTCTAATGCCATTCAAAATAAAAATAGAAAAAAAGCAAAACACAGACAACAATAGTCTGTGTTGAAATAATCTTTGTTCTAGCTTGTAAAACTGGGGAGGAAATAGTCGAGAGCATTTGTATAGAGAAGGGATCACCCTGTTGCGTCTTAAGGAATTCTTTGTCAGTCAACAATAGAGAAAAATATGCACGACTAACAAAAAAATACTCACTGGTAACAACGTCCGCAGCTATATGAGATACATTCGTTATATTGCTAATATTATCTATATCTGGCATCTTTGCGTACGTATGTACAACCTGGAAGAAAAAAAATACATTATGAAATTAACACAAACGCCAGAAAAAAAAAATATAAATACATATAAAAAGATGTAACTTAAAGCAAAAAAAAAAGAAATGGAACATTTTTTTTTTCATGGCAACACTTACTGTTCTCATACAGAAGTTACTCAATAGTGTTTTCAGTCAAAGAAAATAGTAAATCCGATGTACTTTGGAATCTTAGGATATGTTTAGGAAAATTAACGATAGAGGGCGTGAAAAACAATTATTTGCCGTAGTGCAAGTTGTTCGCTAGATGTCACTGTTACTTCCGCAAACTGAGTAATGACTTGTTTTCGTAAAATGTATAAGTATTTTTTGATGTCCTAAATTTTCGCTAGAAGTCGCTGTACCAACCGCGAACTAGCGAACGGCCTTCTATGGCTAATTACATGTAACATTAAATTGTATTAATGTGAACCTGTTGGTCGAATACACTGACACTTCCCTAGTTTTAAGACCTATTATGTATTTACGTGTATTCTTGCAAAATAAAAAGTTTGAAGTTTGAAGTTTGAACTTCTTTGGTAAATGAGATAGTGTTCAAATATTGATTAATGTGACTGTTTGATGAATAAACTATATTTAGAAATCCCGCCATAAACATGTGGCGTTCCATGTTTAAAGGGTCCACATGCTTTATGTTCGAAAAGGAACCTTTAGGCATGGAAAATCACATGAAAAGTTGTCGTAACTTAATAATAGATGGCACTGCATTCGAAAATCTTGACTGATAACTCTATAACATACTATTCAATATACTCTATGGTTGCCACAGACAAAACTGTTTACATAGACGGTGGTGCCCCTATTAATTTCTTCTCTATTTTGCCAGGCTGTATAAGGAGAAAAAGTTACAAGACGATTACGTGATATGCACTGTAGGTCATGCGCGGATCCAGGGGGAAGGGGGGTCATGGGGGTCATGACCTCCCCTGGAGCCTAGGTTGGCCATACAAATAGACCACGTGACCCCCCCCTGAGGCCTAGGCTTTTACCACGTGACCCCCCCCTGGGCACGAAGCTGGATCCGCGCTTGCTGTAAGTTACAAAATCTCTATCTGTAAGGTTTAGATTTCAGTAATTAATCATACTTTCAAATGTTTTGAAAGGAAGTGGCCCGCCGAGTTTCTTGCCGGCCCCATAGTGGATACCCCCCTCCAACTGGGGGACTGAAATCTTCTCGAGGCTGAGGCGTAGGGTTAGAGCCGGCGTAGCTTTATTTGACGTTGATATGCGCATTGCAATATACTTGGAAAAATAAATATTTCATTTCATTTCGTTACAAGATTTTTCTCTCAACGGGGAGCGTTACGCTTACATGGCGACCCCGCCATAAGTTTAGTTTAGTAAGACAGGCTATTGCGAATGTCCTAACTAAATTTGCAGTGAAATCGTTTTTTCCCTTCGGGGGTATAGATTAGAACAGTTTCGTATATTTAGATCCCCAAGCCTATCGATGCAGAATTGGCTCTAGCTGACCAAAAATCACTCGTTAGTATGAACATGCGTACTGATGCGCTCAGCAATGCCGACGCGTCTTCATACTCATCAAGTCATCATCCTCCTTGCGTTATCCCGGCATTTCCCACGGCTCATGGGAGCCTGGGGTCCGCTTTGACAACTAATCCCAAGATTTGGCGTAGCCACTAGTTTTACGAAAGCGACTGCCATCTGACCTTCCAACCCGAACGGTAACTAGGCCGAATTGGAATTAGCCCGGTTTCCTCACGATGTTTTCCTTCACCGAAAAGCGACTGGCAAATATCAGATGACATTTCGTACATAAGTTCCGAATAACTTATTGGTACGAGCCGGGGTTCGAAGTCGCACGCTCTTACCGCTAACCCTTTTTTTTAACGTCTTCATACTAATGAATGAACGATTTTTGGTCAGCGAAAGACGATTCAGCGTCGATAGGTTGGGATAACCCTTCCTTAAGGCCTCTTCTTTTTTACATACCTTCCCTGACATAAGACAGGCCACGGCGAACGTCCCTAGTGAGATGTGTGGTGAGGTCCCAAATAGACGTAGATTAGAACCGGGAAGAACGCCATGTACAGACCCGCTACTGGGGCCACCTCGGCTAACATCGCGTATGCCATTCCTGGAAGAATAAAAAATCTAAATCTTTTTCTACCCCTCAGTACCTATCAACTTTCTAAATTAGTGAACAATATCCATTTGTCAAATTTTCGGCACTGTTTGTCTTTTCTGTATTCCATCTACTTTAGGTACCTTTTGATATTTCACTGTTTGTTGCCATAATAAAAAAAAAATATTTTAAATTTTAAACGGAACTTAATGGCGTATTACTATGTTTTAAACGCTAACCTCCGACGTTTCAAGGACGGCATTGTCCCCGTGGCCTCGGAAAAGACCGGACAGATTAAGGTATACTCTGGATTAAGCCCCGTTTGCAATTTAAAATATGTGGAAAAATAGTGAAAGTTTAAATATTTTAATTTTAATGACTGTACAAAGGAAGCAATGGACATCATTAACGAATCTTGACTTAGCTGATGGCTCAAAGCAAGAGACAATGGTATGTCATCATTTTTTTTATGAGTCAGCATGGCAGCTCCGAACAATCATTAACCTCTAGCGATATAATAATGACTGCCAGTATTTAAATGAAGAATTGAAAGGCTTTTGATTCAAATCGTAAATAACTTTTGTTAAAAACAATTACTTTTGTTTTTCAAAAGCAAGTCCTTTAAATATGTTTAAATAATGGTACCAATATAGGACGATGGGAGTGATGGGACAGTAAAGTTTAATAGTTATTTGTTATACAAGGGGGCAAAGTTGTATTTTAACGCCAAGTGTGGAATTTTTTAACACACGAGAAGTAAAATAAATTTGCACCCGAGTGTAACACAAAACTTTTCCCCTCACTATAGCGAGGAAACTACAACGCCAAAAATGCGTTTATCACTGCTTCCAGTAGTTCCACAGGTGGTAAATCATATTTATTACTAGATTCACCTACTTTTATCAATTTTAAAGCAGTTAATTTGACTTTATTCAAGGTCAAATTACGTTACCCACTAGTAGATAAAATGCTTTTTTACCCGCTGGTTTTAAAGGACACGTGTTTCCGAGCTAGTGAGGGGAAAAAGGCTTTTGACTTTGCACTGTCAAACATTAGGATGGCTAAGACAGTCAAAACACACTACGTACGTGTAACTCGAGTAAATAAAAAACAAAAATATCTATTTGTACATACAAATAAGTAGATGTTTTTTGACAGATTTTCACAGATGGTTTGTATCGCTTAGATTTATTTGCTAGAACACGTAGAAAGTAATATTTTTATTACAAACCAGACTGAGAACACACTACGTACGAGTAACTCGAGTAAATAAAAAACAAAAATATCTATTTGTACATAAATACAAATTAGTAGATGTTTTTTGAGAGATTTTCACAGATGGCTTGTATCGCTTAGATTTATTTGCTAGAACACGTAGAAAGTAATATTTTTATTACAAACATATCACTCAAAATTATAATTTACGAATATGATGCGTAAATAATGTGCCACATATGAGTAATGCCAAAGACCCGAAGCGTCCAGATTGTAATCGTTTTAATACCAATACGGTATGTACGGTACAAGTGGACTGTCTAACGAAGGCCGAGCTCCGCATAGTGCCAGAGATCCGAAGCATCCAGATAGCAATTGCTTGAATATCTGTAATTCGAAGGCCGAGCTCCGCGTAATGCCAAAGATCCGAAGCATCCAGATAGCAATTGCTTGAATATCTGTAATTCGAAGACCGAGCTCCGCATAGTGCCAAAGATCCGAAGCATCCAGATAGCAATTGCTTGAATATCTGTAATTCGAAGACCGAGCTCCGCGTAGTGCCAAAGACCCGAAGCGTCTCGATGGTAATTGCTTGAATATCTGTAATTCGAAGACCGAGCTCCGCGTAGTGCCAAAGACCCGAAGCGTCTCGATGGTAATTGCTTGAATATCTGTAATTCGAAGACCGAGCTCCGCGTAGTGTCAAAGACCCGAAGCGTCTCGATGGTTAATCGTTTTAATATCTGTAATTCGAAGACCGAGCTCCGCATACAAAGATCCGAAGCATCCAGATTGTAATCGCTTAAATACCAATACAGGATGTAGTACCAGTTGGTTGTTTAAATTCGAAGGCCGAGCTCCGCGTAGTGCCAAAGACCGAAGCATCCAGATAGCAATTGTTTGAATATCTGTAATTTGAAGGCCGAGCTCCACATACGGCCGAAAGCCCGGAGCACAACCTTTGGTCTTTAACTCTTTACAGTTGATAACTTACCCTGAGGTATATGCATGACAGCAGTAGTCGCTCCAGCGGTCAAGTCCCCAACGAAGTACTCCTTGATTTTGTATTGCGGGAGCCATTCCAGGATCGGAAGACCGCCGGAGATACATTTTGCAATGCCGCAGTCTCGGAGGCATTTCCTTACGTGGTATTTCCCTGGAAATGAGAAGAATGGTTTTACATTTTGTTGTCAAAGCCTGTTTGTATATTTTGCTTTGAAAAGCGATATATCGGGTTTTTAACTACACAAGTTACACAAGGCATATTCAGCAGTTTAAAAAAAATGTTAAAAATATTACCAAAAATGACGCGAAAGGGTTACCCGGCCCGTCACCGGTCCTTTAAGACACTGTGTGATATGACTGATATAGCCAGAACTATAGTAAAAATGCATTTTATCTATTTAAGTATATATTTATCTAATTAAGTATGTATAACGTCGCTTAGCAGCCATAATACAAGCTTTGCTTAGTTTGGGGCTAAGTTGATCTGTGTAAGGTGTCCACAATATATATAATTATATGTATATATAATATTTTTGATGAAAATCTGGCCCGCTTCTAAAATTCTTTCAAATTTTGGGCACTGGTCCCACCGCGAGCTAGTAAGCTATGAGCTATCGGCTATAAAAACGAACAAAAGATAAGCACTCCCGTGCAAATAAAAGAGACACGGCGATATTGATAGCTCACCGCTGGGCGAGTAACTATAAACATCGCCGTGTCTCTTTTATTTAAACGGGAGTGATTATCTTTTGTTCGTTTTTATAGCGATTCATAGTTTACTAGCTTCTGTAGGACCAGTGCCTTACCTGAAAAACGCTGTTCGCAACACTATACCTACGCTTTATCTAATTAATATTAATAAGTTACCTACTACGTAAAACTCTGAACAATAAGGTACGTGCCACGCGACTACACAGGACATTTGTTACCTCGAGGCAACCAGCTAGCGGGTAGGTACTTAAAGCGCAACCGCGAGCGAGTGACGTTACACTGAGAGAAAAAACAACCAATTTTCATGTCCGTTCAACAAGTTTTTGGTTAAAATAGTGTAACGGACCACACAGTCCTCAGTTCAAATCATAAGATATACCTATAATAATTGCACTTGAGAAACAAATGCATATAGAGATAAAACTTAAAAATTGCAAATAAATAAAACGAAAACAAGTTACATACGAAATAGAATTCCAACAAATTAAAAATAGAAATTCTCGGAATTTGAACGGGCACAATGGGCACAACCGGCACAATAGGCGTTTCCGGCGAAACTGGCACAATCGGCGTAATAGGCACTATTTGCCATTTTAAGAAGACCACACGTTAGGGAAATGGCGGAATTCCTCTTGAATTTAACGAGTCTATGTGATTTTCGGTAAAGTAAGAAAAATTTACGAAATATTCTATCAACTGAAATATTGTTATTGTATATATTAAAAGGATTAAATTATGGTCAAATAAATGGGAAGAAATACCTATAGTAGTTATGCTAAAAGATTATTATTTTTTAATTGTTATCCATTTTTTAAATTACAAACGTAGATAGACTTAATACTAAGTTGAAAGGAGTCGATTTATATCAAATTGCATTGCCACAAATATTTATGTACGGACATTATTTTATTTTATTCTGATTCAGGACAACACACAATTTGGTCACCCTAATGGTAGGCGGAGCTAAGGAATATGTGTATAAAACGGCGCGGGCAGAACGGCGGGGGAGCACTCGTTTAGAGAACATTGAAGGGAACACATCAAAGATAATAAGGAGATGGGGTCATTAGTTTTCGGGAGCGTTGAAGAGAACATATTGTTAATATAAGTAGGGGAAAGTGGACTTAGGTCATTAGTTTAGGGAACGTCGAGGGGATCATTCGGCGAGGGAACGTTGAGGTGTTCACATCTGAGGTTTAGGTAGAGTCATTTGACTAGGAATCGTTGAAGGAACACATCAGGAGTCTAAGTAAGAAGCGGACTTGAGGTACAAGATTGAGAGGTTGGAGACTGGCGAGAAGGTATTTTGGTAAAATAGACTTGAAGACTACAAGTAAGTGTCCAAATTGTTTATTTTGAATGTGTTTATATTTGTAATTTTAGATTAGTGCTATTATCTGAAGGTGATAATTTTAATAGTGGTACTTATTCATTTCATATGAACAAGATATTCATGAATGTTATATTTATGTGGAAATTATTTAAAGTCGTTCAAATTTCGATTTATTTATTACATACAATTAACACTAACGGTTAATTTGGAATATTATTAATTAAAATTAGGATCTGAGTATCTCTAATACAACTACTACATGTAACAAAATTGATACATAAAATATTACACATATTTACTTTATGTACATACACATTCTATTAGCTAGAATCTCTTTGGGTGTTTAGAAGGATTTCCATACTATTGTCTCATTCCTAAGTAAGATAATTTTGCTATTTCAATGAAAGTAGGATTAATAACTTTATTTATTGTTCTTAACATGTAAACTTTATTAGAGTTAAAGGATAACTTGTGGGAATTAATACTAATACTAAATACTAGGGAGGCATAGGACATCTATGGATGTTAGGATCCTGTCGCTATCAAGGAGAATCATTGATATAAAAATAAGATTGTTCACTAAAGTTGAATCATTGACACTGGCCTCGAGATTGGCAGACTTTGGAATCATCATTCCATTTTCATAATATGGTTAACGAAAACGTTGTCTGGGAAGTCAAACAATTCTAGCATTGACTAGTGAAACACGATGTCAAGCAATGGACCACTATACTCGGAACGTGGGAAATTGCACGCATATAGAATTTATACTTTGGGATCCTGGACAACTTTCGATGGCTAAGGCCGAACCAAAATATATATATGGGATGGCGTGTGAGTCTAGGGATTTGTCGTTCGAAAGGCTAGTTCAATGAAGTATTTGTCTTAGTATCAAAAGAAGGTCAATGAATAGGCCCAATAATGGGTATCAAAATAGATATTCTGTTTCCTTGATAGACCAGGGGTAGGCAGAGCAGTTTCCATCCTGACGGTAGAGGACTTGGTTGCAGAAACATCCCAAAACATATAAAATTATACCGGGATTAAAGGGTCCTTGACTAATTATTTGATATCTACTACTATGGTAGTACATTTTTAAGTAGTGCAAAGACACTTTACATCAGCTTACTTTTGTTCTAAGGATCCCATTTGTTCAATGTTTGATAAAACATAAATTGAACCAGCAACCTGGTTTGTCCATATGCTCGAGCGAGGTCCTTATAATAGGCTATATTATATTATACACCTATTATTCCTACGTATAAGGGACTCGTGGGTCGGAAACAATTAACCCCATTTTAAATAATGTCTTGTATATATTTTTAATATTTTTCCTGTATTTATATTCCTTACACAATTTTACCCTTCTCACACACTCTTATCTCAACGCACTAAATTCTTTCACAAATGTCGTTCACTCTGCTTATTATACCTCAAGTGAATATATTACTGCCTTATTTTATAACAACTTTAATTTAACCCTAATAGCAAGTTCCTAAAGGTAAAAAGAATCTGGATTATTACGCACAACTACGGGGTCCTTCCACTTACTAGACGATCACAGTATTTGTTTTAATGGCCAATTTTTAATAGTGTATTGTTTTAATTAGGGCTAACAATTTGGACTTAAGTTAGGTAGTGTTAGGTTAATAAAGGGTGAATTAATTAAAGGGGTAGCGGGGTGTTATAATAGCGCCTACGTGCTCTTTGGTTCAAACAACAAGTTAGATTTTGTTAAGTGTAACTAGTACATTCTACAAGTTTCATTTTATTTGAATCAACAAGTCGATTTTATAAAAGCAACATGACTCGTATTGTTTTAAACATATATTTGGCTGATTCAATCAAATATCTTTTAACAAGTTTGACCTTGTTGTTCGAACAAATTCGACTTGTATCATCAACATTGTGATTTATTCCGTTTACTAAAATACTTTTGTTTCAAACGGATAAACCCGCAACAAGTCGAACTTGTTAAATTCACAATGCAAATTTCTCTCAGTGTAGGCCTGGCAGTATGTGCCAGTGAAGAGTAGATGTGAAACTTACAAGGTCGGACGGGCTCGTGGTAGTCAGCGTCTTCGTTCAACGCGTCCTGTTGGTAGACGCGTCGCACGACGTTGAACTGTTGGCTAGGACGCGCGCGTGCCCTGGATAACAAAAAAAAAAACATATATTTCAATACACACGAAACTGTTAGAAATTCAAGTAGCCGAATGGCATTTCTGCGACGCGAAACGAAATCGAAATGCCGCAGAAAGGTAGTCATGGCTCTGTCGCGCCAATACGCAAGAGCGATAGAGATAGATAGCTACGAAAGAGATATTATCGTGAGCGTTTCGTGAGCGTTTGTGCATTAGGCTACGCTCACAGAATTGACAGAATGTGTACGAAAGGGACACACGAAATGAAGGAGGGGAATTTATATTTGGCGCCCTTTTCTAGAGGTATATTTTGTCTGACAGGATCTATATGTCTATTCCGAAATTTGCACATCTATTTAACCCTCTGAACACCTAAAAACCTAGTGACCCTGGCTGCTAAGTCCCGGTCCTGGGTTCAAATACCGCATTTATTTATGTGATGAACACAGATATTTGTTCCTGAATCATGGATGTTTCCTATGTATTCAATATTTGTATATTATATGGATATATCGTAGTCTGAGTACCCACAACACAAGCCTTCTTGAGCTTACCGTGGAATTCAGTCTGTGTAAGATAGTCCTATAATAGGCTACTTGCCTCCTAGTCAAATCAGCTTCTTTTTAAGAATTGTCAAAACGAATTTCAACGTCTTGCTAATGTGGAATTAATATGAAATCGAATTGAGTGACGTCACGTCCCGGTCAACTCAGTTACTTTACTTACTTTATATATTTCTACCTGACTTATTCAATAGAAATTGGATTTAAAAATAACTTCTATCCATGTTTTTCTTATATTTGTCTGATAGTTTAGCTTTGAAGTTATAAAAAATATTTTGTTTCAAGTAAGGTAACGGCCCCAATCATGAACAGTTTAAGAAAAAATTTCGCCTGTTTTTGATATTTCACTCATAAATGTAAAAAATCTACCGCTAAGCGTGTTAAATCTTGAATGTCCTATCCTTCTTTTACATTTCAAGCGTATTGCAGAATGGATACTCCTATTAGTTTCTTCATACTTAACAAATTAAAACTAGGTGTTTTTTCTCCAATTATGGACGGCAGTTCTCCAGTAATGGATCCCCCATTATGGACAGTGTAATAAGTTTAAAATTTTACTTTTAAAGCCAACTGATACTCAATGAGTCAATTTTATATAAGGTCCTAATTTATTAGATGCAGATATTTTTACAGCTGATAGTACTCGGTCTCTGGAGTATATTAAACCGTGAAACATTATAGCTTTTACGATGTTTTTTTTGGAGAAAACGGAAAAACTAATTTGCTACGTAAAAACACCCTGTTTATGTGATTATTAAATGAAAACTCATTGAACAGATTCTAGTACCTCTTTTACGTACCACTTAACTGTAACTGGCCACTTCACGTCGATAAATTAAATACTTGATTGTCAATGTCATGTTATTTTCCGTTGGATTGTGTCGTTTGAAAATAAATTTTATTTTAAAATGCCTTACCTTTACACAAATGATGACATGACAGACAGTGTTATTGTGACATGTGATAATGCACATGATGATTTTTTTTAGACGAAATTATAATTAATTTTTTTGTTAGGAAAATGAAATCAAAAAAGTTACATGAAAAGATTTCTTAATTTATATTTAAAGTTAATTATTTTAATGTAAAGTATCATGTGTTAAAATATCTGCAACTAATAAATTAGGACCTTATATACCATAAATACAATTAGTTTGAGTTATTTTAACATAGGATTGTTTCTTGTAAATTTTGGTTTTGTAAATTGTTCAGTAATGGACACTCGCAAAATAACGCCATTTCTTTATATCTTTGGAGCAACAAACTAGTATGTTTTATACCTTATCTCATGTTTAATGCAGTAAGTAAAACGCATTCAAGTTTACACCGAGTATTATTTTTTTATTATTTTATGCATGAACTCAACTCTCTTAGCAACATTACTAAGAATTCGTCTTGATATTTTTTTCAGTAAACTGATGAATTTTATCTTGTCGCCAAATCCTTCAGAAATAGCCGAATTAATTGAAACTTCAAAATGAAACAGCTCTACAACTCTAGTTTATGGTACATAGCCGTCAGTTTTTAGAAACTAATTCTAGATACTTATTTTTAAGGATTTGTGTTTTTTTGTCCATAATGGCATCACCGTCCTTTATGGGGTATTTCACCTTACAGTCAAGTTCCCTATATTTAGTGTAGAAGTGACTTGCCAATCATTGTCGCAATCCTGCAAGAGCGGCTCTCTCTCCTCACGATTTAGGTCCGACTCGAACAATACAAACGTTTTTCTCATACGCATTGTTCACAAACACGATTAAAATCACACAAGTATTGAAAAAAATACATCAATAATATTTTTTTCAGGAGATTTGTACACCTACAAATCTTATTTAACTTTGTCACGCAATTTTTAAAACTAAATCCAATTCTCAACACTTAGGGCCCATTTCTCGAAGCTACAAGTTACAATTTACAAGTGGTTGTCTATGTCTAATATGACAAGTTGGAAAGAGACTTCCGCTTGTAACTTGTAACTTTAATTTTTGATAAATGGGCCCTAGGTAGTACCTAAATGTAACACTTAAAACTTCACGTTAATATTTTCGAGTATACACACATACACGGCACACTTATATTTAGTTCTAGTTCTTGTTCATTTGTATACTAATATTAAATTTAGAGATTTTAGAGAGAAAAACTTAGAAGTTAAATAACTATTTCGCTATTATAGCATAGCTACTTATTACTTTAAATTTCACGTCAAAATTTCACAAAAACCGAGCACATTTTTAGGGTTCTTTATTTATTTATTTTAGTATTTCCCTAGTTTATTTATTTTAGTTGCCCGATTTGTAAGAAAGTCAATATATAACTGGGGCAGATTTGGTGAGGTGGTCAGTAAGACGGGCGATAACGCAACTTCGCGGATGGACGAACATTGGTCCAGCGATTACTGTGATAAAGGCCAAATTGCGTTTCAATTGAGGAAATAATACTAAATCATTATTATTTTCGCATTTTGTACATGCTATTTTATAGGTATTTAAATGAAACCTTTTAATACCCATGTGAACTATTGGTGTTTTAAATATTAAAGGAAAATAGTAAGTAATAGTGTAAATAATTCTGTTACAAACTTAGATTATTTTTAGAAAATAATTTATTGTTTAATGTTTAATTAATAATCGATCTGTATCGAATACATAATAAATTACAATAATAATTTAGTTTGAGAAGTTAATGGATTTTTATTATATCCACCTAGGGATCATCCACATATTACGTCACACCAAATTTCAGGTTTTTGGACCCCTCCCCCCCTCCTATGTCACGCTTTTTTGTATCCCTTTAACAGGGATTGTCACATTTAGTATGACCCCCCCCCCTCCCCCTTACACTGTGACGTAATATATGGATGACGCCCTATTGGTCGTTGGCCGAAAAATCTATTTAAAGAAAACTATTATCAGTATAGGTATTTTATTGAGTTTTAGAATTTGCTAATGAATGCTAGTTTTGCAAAATGTTTAATTATGATTAGTATGAAAAAAAAACGAGCAAGTTTAAAAAAATGCTAAATAACATATGTAATAATTTATTTTTGTAATAAAAATCACTGTCATAAAGAGATTTTTGCGGTAACTTAGTTTGTTTATCAACACTTTTAATTTCACTGACTAGTATTGGAAGTCTGTTTCGTATAAACTAGCAAAAACCAATGCCTAACTTGCTAGAACGGACAAAGTGGCGAAAAATAATTTTTCTTGCAATGAAATATTGTCTTTAGTTCCTTAAAATGGACAAAGTTTTTGGCGAAAACTCGAGAGGACTAATTTTTCAGGCCTAGGCCTGCAAAGTAACTTTTTTTTATAAAGTATTGTCCTTTAGAGCATTTTTTTTTATTTCATTGTATGTTTGAAAAAGCACTATACAAAAAACTTCCCGTTATTATCACCTCGCTCGCACCGGACCCACTTGGCCGGAAATTATTTTCCCGGCCTCTGATACTAATACGAAAAGGGACCGGACTTAAATATTTTTTTTTTTTTTACATGAGATTTGCCAAAATGTTTTAAAATGTCCTTCGCTATATACAAATATGGCGGCTTATGTATATCTAAAAACTACGCATATGCCAAAGAATTATTAGCCTAAGTATGGTATTAGGTAAGTCTAGCTGTTATCGGTTTCACTTTGGCGATTGCCAAAAAATATAAACAATTCACTAGCTTGAGAGCAACTCGAACTCGAACGGCTATTGGCTACAAGTGCCTCACGGATATTAAAAAAAATACTGTTATTTCCTTAAAGGGTTGCAGATCCCTGTGTTTATCAAGAAATGCTCCATTTACCCAGTCATGTGATTTCGTATCTACGAACAAAGTCGTTAGCAATACAACTAATAATGAATGTTGTTGACGGGAGCTAACCTTTGCGACTATTGAGATTACGGGGGTATTGACAGCACGTTTCACACAATATTACACAACAGAATAGGTTGCTCGTGTTAGGGGTTAAGAATTTCACCCCTTTCCTCCCGTGGGTGTTCAATGAGGACGCACATTGACAAATTTATCCCGCCAGGCGGCGCCTGTGCAAGTGCCAAGGCATGTTACTGTCATTTATATGCGTGAGACAGAAAAAATATAACATCTTCTCGCTCTCACGTATGAAATCCTTTATCTGTGCAATGGACTATTACTATTAGGGTGGCGCCATCTGTCATAACCTTTCAATGTGCCTCCCCATTGTGATGTGGGCTGGCAACCTGTCACTGCAATAGTGCAATGGTGCGATTTCGTTTCCTTTTGTCCCGTAAATTGCTAAAAGTGGCACTGAAACTTCAGTAGTTGCATGTGCTCTGCCTACCCCTTTTGGTATTACAGGCGTGAGTTGTGAGTTTATATAAGTGGAAACGGTATGGTTTTATTTTATTGCACCTTATTTACATTTCACCCAATTATTAAAATTACTAATTTCAAAATTCAATTTGGTAAAATTGTAAGAATGTCAGATTTCTTATTTTATTTCGCTAAATCGTTAATAAGTGTACGTACTTTTCTCGTATTTATCAAAATACAAAATCATTTATTCAGCAAATACGCCACAGGGACACTTTTAAACGTAATACTGAAGATATTAATTCAAAGCAAAGTACATAACCCTAAACCTAACTATAGGTATAACTCTATATAAGTATATAACTCCGTAACCCTAGCCTTGAAGCGTGCAAGTAAATACAGAACGCAGACAGAACGTTTTAAATATCCCGCCATTCAGCTACAAACGTCAAAAACTCGCGTCGTTTTCACTCGAACCACAGAATATATAATAGTCTCGAACTGTCAAGTATCAACTCAATTCACCGATCGTGATCTCGTAGTACCGCATCGCGACTCAGTCGGTAATACCAACTGTCAACGGAGCAGCTAGTGACGAGCGCAGATTTATCGATAAAACTTGTAACGATAAAATAATAAATTAGATAAGAACAGTTGTTATTCTACTCATGAGAGTACCTCATTTAGAGGACATTCGAAGTATTAAAACTGGATTGGTCATAGGCATTATCTGTTGTAGCAACTATCTGTTTAATGAAGAATTAATTGATGTATTTACTAATTAATATCCAGAGCAGTGATTATTTATAAATGTGTAGATTTAGTTGTAATTAGACATTTAGATAGATATGTATATCTAATTAAAGTAATTAATTATTATGGCTTTATACATGAATAATGAATATTTTCAATTGAAATAAAACTCTTCAGTCGGATTTTATTGCGTATATAATAAATTTACAATACACCCCGACGTTTCGAACACTTTACAGCGTCTGTGGTCAGCGAGTTTATAGTTATCGCGCTATCGCGCTAACCGAAGACGTAACTAATATTTCCATTTTTTTTATATTGAGAATTGTTGTCAATCTAATGTATGTTGACATGTAAAAGACCCTCGTGGTCTATTTGCTGAATAATAGTACATTACGATACAAGTGTGTAAAAAAGGAAATTTTCACACGTGTATTGTAGGACGTTTTTCATTAGAGATGGCCCTCCGAAGTTTCGATCTGACAGATAAGGGACTACTAGAGCGTAAAAAAAGCACCATCTGTACTGAAATTGTACATTACGAATATTACGATACAAGTGCGTAAAAAAAGAAGTTCGAAACGAGTGGCGATAAATTAGAACACGACCGGAGTGTTTTAAATCGACACCATCTTTCCTTTTAGTACTGTAAACGTTTTTCAGTGATGACTTCCGAAGTTTCGTATATACTTAATGAACAAAAATGATTTGTATTAGCAAGAAAGTCCTCTCTATCTGCGTTTTCAACATAAATCTCATATTTGAACTTTGTTGAACTTTAAGTACACGAATACGAACCCTTTTGAAGTGGATAGTCACGTATTATAACATGGAACAATAGGGATTGTTCCAAGTTCAATGGCTAAAGGCTATTATCATCATTTATGCAGTTAAATAATGAGGCGCCTCGCCAGTGTGATAACCGCTTAAGTAATCAAATAAATCGGCCATACTAGAAACCTGCTTTAAATATTTAAGAACATTACCCTAATATATAACGCACACGTGAGTAAATATTTTAGAACTAAATATTCTAGGGCTCTTTAATCAAGTTAATGTAAATAGATTATAGTATTTTATGCAACAGGCGTTTAAAGGAGGTCAAAAAAGACGAGTGGCGTGGGTAACAATTTGAGGCGAAGCCGAAAATTGTTATTAAGACGCCACGAGTATTTTTTGACTCAGTTAAACACCGTTGCATACAATATTTTTTCTACGACCATGCACATACTTTTGAATAGTTTTCTAGAATAACTTTCGTGAAATTCGCACTGTTTCCTACAAGTATTTTGACTTGTCCTCTGCAATGTTTCTGCACTCACCCTGTCGCTCGCACTCCCCCGCGCCGCCGCCCGCCCCCGGCCGGCGCCCCGCGGCCCGCTATATCCCTTAACGGCTACCTAACAATGCTGTAAGAGCTATATCGTATGCGTGGGTACGCGGGGCGCCGGCCGGGGGCGGGCATCTTTTATGTAGGGTTTTAACGATCTATGCACGACACGGTAAATGACGAATAACAACACGGGAGTAGAAAAAATAATTTATGTAATTTGACAACCGGTCTGGTCTAGCACGTAGTGATAGTGACCTTACCAGGCCCCGTAGCCGAATGGCATTTTTGCGACGCGAAACGAAATCGAAACGCTGCGAAAGGTAGTCTGTCGCGCCAATACGTATGAGCGATAGAGATAGATAGCTACGAAAGAGAAATTATCGTGAGCGTTTCGTGAGCGTTTGTGCATTCGGCTACGCACAATGATGATTGCCTTAAAGATACAGACTAGCTACGATACGCTTACGAAGCATAAGAGATAGTGACGTAGGCTAGATACCCTGCTCATTTATTAAAGTTAATGAACAAAGAATAGCACGTGCTTGCGGGAAGAATCACGTGAACGGACAGCCGATCACAACATCACAACGTGCGTTTATCTCATAGATAAACGGGTATCGGGCGGTGCACTTGACGTGACTTGACATTAAAGATTTATCGGGCATCTCAGACATGTTAGACAAGTTTCCGACTTTAGAAGGGCATAAGCCTACACTATAACATTGCTTTAAATCAAACATGGCTAATAACAATCCCGATTAATTCAGATTTAAAAAACGAAAACTAAATCGGTTCATCCGTTCGTAAGCTACGATGCCTGCCACAGACAGACACACAGACAGACGCGTCAAACTTATAACACCTCGTAATTTTTGCGTCGGGGGTTAATGGAATGGAAAAAAACTGAAATGGTTTGGTTACTTGAGGATCAACGTCCTCATTTGATTTTTGTCCGTAGGCTACCCCAACCCCTTACATTTAGCCTATTTCCCTGAAAAAAGGGTCTAGCTAGCAAATTTGTGCAGTTCGTTGGTTAAAATTTATTTTGAACAAGACTTCTATAGAAGAGCTTAGAATAAGATTAAAAGTGGAAAAATACTGCCTTAGCTGAGATTTGAACTCCAGACCCAGAGGATATTATTTTTTTCAAGCTTTAATAGATTTTAAAGATAATAATGGTGAATGCGACCGAGTATTCCCTTTTAATAAGAACATATATGTTTATACTTACCATCCTTTTTTTTCGGGATTCAACTCCTCTTTTTCTTCATCTATGCTAGGGCGCTTGCCGTTCCTCATATTGGCTTGTTTTATTCAAAAATAACTTTTCTTCTATATAAACACATCAGTCTCACTATATATTGACTAGCACACACTGGGCATTGTTAGTTCTGTGTTATACGTATTTATTTGAGGCGAATTCTGATTTAAATAAAAAATGACATTATTAATGAAGGCTGATGAGAAAAGTGTAGAAGAGCAATTCCCGAAAAGTTTGTACATTTGGATCACGTCTTTGACTTTGATAAAAATTGATATTTCCTTTTTTGTTACCATATACATTTTCGGCAACAAAAAAGGAAAGTTTCATACAAACTACGTAGGAAATTTTGGGAAACCTAGTGGATCTTGCTCAGCATCATGGACTGTACCAGCCTACCAATTTTTATCAAAATTAAAGACGTGATCCAAATGTACAAACTTTTCGGGAATTGCTGAGAATATAAAAAAAGCGATGAAATAAAATACGACAGTTGAAAAGTAGATACACAGAACCTAATAATAGACAAAAGAGTGACTTTTATTTTGTATATTCAGATTTCAGAAGTATAATGACGTGAGCATATTTGACACTACAAAATAATTATAGTTACATTATATAGCGATTAGGTTCGCCATTACACATACTTATGGCGTATTTGTGGCTAACTACCGTGAACGAGAACTCTGCAGACAAATACATTGTTTAAAATTGCAAACGGGACTTAATCGCGTATTTACTATGTTTTAAACACTATGTTTTAAACACTAACCTCCGACGTTTCAAGGACGGCATTGTCCCCGTGGTCTCGGAGCAGAAATATGTGTAAAAATCGTGAAAGTTTGAATCAGTGTAAATACATTGTTGTCTTAAAACTACGTTTCACAAAATATAAATTGTTAAAAAAAATCACAACTTTTTGCATCATAACATAAAATAAGTTAGGTAATTTTTCGGCTTTTTCGGTTCCCAAGATACAGGCTGTGCCTAGTTTGGGGCCGGACGGATGTAGCCTTGATTGAAAATTTGTAATTTATGTTAAATTCTACTTGAAAAATGTACCAATGTAAATATCTCTTGGCAAATAAACGATTGTATATTGTATTGTAATTAAAAAAATGATAAAATAAAATCGCCACCGAGACTGCGACTGCACTTGCCTTGCTTGCACTACAGAGTAATTAAACTATTTTTACCTTCAAAAGGTAATCTAACAGTTTCCATTAATTAAAAAAGAGGCAGATTTATTGATAATTAATAAAGATCTTCAATCATGATTACTATTTATCGTAAATTAATGCGACAATATAACGAGCCTGATGGGCTCCGAATTGCAACGGGAGGGACTCAAAGTGGATCAAGTGAGTAGTTTGGATTAGTCTTAATTTTATTTGTAATTATTAATTTATTTAGTTATTAGAATTTTTATGTTTCATTGTACTAAGACTTGATTGTGATTGTTTTATCTTTATACTTATGGACTTTTTTTATTTATCGCTGTTATAGTTATAACTGGAACAAATTTCTTCAGTATTATATGTTCCATTATTCGCCAAAACAAAACATCAAATTTTCTTGAAATACAATATAATATGATGTATCGGTATGTGTTTTTGTTTTACTTGTTAATAATGCGTCCATCTATCTGTAATATATGAATTTAATATGTGGAATGGTTGAGTAATCAGCAAACAGTGAACCCAGGATATGTAACGATATTGCAATAGAATATGTGTCATATCTGCTATTATACAGTCAAGTGTAAAAATATGGGTGTATACATCTTACTCAAAAATATGGCCCATAGCATCTTATTCCGGTGTAATAAGAGCGTAGTACCATATTTATGAGACATATTTTTGCACTTGACTGTACTATGTACATAGCAATTTCAACGCTAACATTCGACAGATAGACTTATATTGACCGGGATATAGACCGTGATTACCTTTTTGATTTTTGTCGAGCTCCCGATATTTCGACGCAGTTGCATGCATCATGATCACGGAAAACTGACGAAGGCGGGTGGATGGCGATGGGGTGGGTGGCGGGTGGTCAATATAAGTCTAATGAAAATAACCGTGAATCATTCAAAACTCTTATTCGACAGATAGATCTGATTTAGTGAAATCTTGAACACAATCACTCCTATGACGGTGTGACGCCGCCTTTACTTTTACAGTTTTGACACTTTATTGACGTCAATGCAACTTTTGACATTGATAGCAAAATACTCGTATTCGTTTAGTCAACGTAGCTATCGGGTAAGAATACTCAACTACATCATTGTATTATAAACTCCAAAGAAAACAGCTGTTTGTTTGATAAAAGATAAGAATAATAAAGAAATTGCTAAACCTTCGAGTTGAATGATCTGGCACAAGCCGTATAAAATAAAATTATACCTTGCCAAGTATTGTTGATAGGCTTTTAATGTCCAAGCCTTTTGAGAAAAAGAAAGACAAAATTACGAAACTTTTGAATTCGAAGGTTTTTTATTTAGGTCATACAAGAAATCTCTTTCAATTTATTGCACATACAGTAATTCTCGGAATTTCCTTCCTTATATAACTCAATGTGAAATTATGAAATTCATTGGTATTCAATGTTGTCTTGTGGGCGTACGTAATAATAATAACAATGCCATTTTCATTACATTCGTCACTAATATGACCTAATATATATTGTTGTTTAAGAGCATTTTGTTGAAACCGGTTTTTATATCTTATTACATGATAAATTTTCGGCAAGTGGGGTAAGCCCGCATGAAATTGGAGGATTTTTTGTCATTTAAATTATATGTATGATAAGGTAAAAGTTTTGTTATAATTTTATTATAAAGGAACTGGGTCGCCAACGACGATTATGATGCAAGTTGCATTCTTTGGAATTCCCGATTTTTTTTTATGATAGCGAATTAGCGAAACTGAGGAGTGAAAATAATCGCTGTCTCACTTGTGTTAGCATTTAAAAATTCAATGAAATGAACTCAGCTTCGTATTACGATACAGCGATTGTAAGTATAAATATCATTAAAAAGTAGATATTTTAATTAATAAAATACCATTTCTTTGACAATGCTGTAAAAACAAAAGTCATATGGCGAATTTGATTACATGTCCACATACATTACACATGCTTGAGATAAATATTGACCATCTGTATTGTGGGTATTTCCACCTTGCAAGTGAGGTCACCTCGGCCATAAGGATAAAAATTTTAAAAATATTACATCGCCTTTCAATTAAAGAATTTCTTTCTACACTCAGCCTTCATTGAACAGGTTTAAATTTTAGGGCGCGGATTTGTAAGACCTAATACATTCACTTCACTAATTCGATGTTAAAATGTTATATTAATTAGAATGTCCAATATTGTAGTACTAACAGTATAAAGTGATAAAACTTTAATATTCTTATTGTAGCACCATACGAACTTTCACAGTTTTAACACAGACTATGTAGTATTATTAAATATTGACACACGTTAAATTTTAGTATTTAAATCTCGTTAATTATTTAAACCCAACACAAATCTCTAAAACAATAACAACTCAGTAATATAATAAATACTATCACACCTTTACGAACTTAAACTATTCACGTGATAAAAAAAGCGCGCGAAAAATGTATATATAATCAAGTAGTGACGTCCCACGTCCCACTTTATCGAGAGTTCTTCGTGTACTGTCAATGTGATGTTACGTTTCTGCAATATTCAAATCAGCAAGTATCGATAACACGGACAGATTTGCGTCATGATAAAGAAATGTATCTATGTATTATAATACTACTTTTTCACGGAAATCATGTGGTGAAGTTTTAAGGTTCAGTTGTTGTTAAAAATAAGGGGTGTGTAAAATTTGGCGTAAAAAAATATTAGTCTTGTGTTTTTTTCCAAGTCTAACGATCATCTTACAATTGGATAAAGTCCAAATATAATGTAACTTAAAAAAAAAAAGAAACCTAATATAACCTACAAAAAAAATTATATTTATTTTGGAAGAGTTTAACTAAGCTAACGTAAGTATATTGCGAGTATAATTATGCCCGTTTTTTTATAATATAGGCAGCAACCGAGCAGACGAGCCGCCTGATGGGAAGAAGTCATCGCAGCCCATGGACATAAGCAACATCACCCCCCTAACTGATGACCATGAAAAGATAGCGCTTAATGACAGTTTGTATTATTGATAGTAATTACTACTTATAATTAGTAAATTGTTGAACAATAAAGGCAGCATATTGTTCGAATTCGGTTGTTGGAAGTCATGTAAAATTGAATACTTAATCAGTAATATTTCTTCGAAAATGTCTACATACAAAATTATGAAATAGTTATAAATATATTATGTTGTTTTAATGAATGGAATGGTGTGCTTGAAAATCCACCATTGAATCTGGGCCTTGTTAGGGAGATTAGTGTGGAAGAAGTGAAAATGGCTGTAAGAAATATGAAGAATGGAAAAGCCGTGGGCCCGGATGGAATACCAGTTGAAGTATGGAAGTTGTTGAGTGCGGATGGATGGAAATGGCTGAGTGTATTCTTCGGTAAGTTGTTGCATGAGGAACGCATACCTGGCGAGTGGTGCAGTAGTACGCTGGTACCAATATTTAAAAACAAAGGAGACGTCCAAAATTGCAATAATTATCGAGGAATAAAGCTCATGTCACATACCATGAAGGTCTGGGAGAGGATAATAGAGAGAAGAATGAGAGAAGAGTGTGAAATAACGCAAAATCAATTCGGATTTATGCCCGGTCGAGGTACGACAGATGCCATTTTCGCCTTACGCCAACTGTGATAAAAGTACAGGCGCGCGCATAAAAATCTGCACATGGTTTTTGTCGACCTGGAAAAGGCTTACGATCGGGTTCCCCGTGAGGTTTTGTGGTGGGCCTTGAAAGAGAAAGGTATGCCTGGGAAGTATGTAGAGCTAATCCGTGCTATGTACAGATCGTCTTGTACGCGTGTTCGATCCGCTGCTGGAACTACTGACAGCATCGGTGTGGCTGTGGGTTTGCACCAGGGCTCGGCATTGAGCCCATACCTCTTCGTGCTTATAATGGATGCTCTGACGTCGGACATGCAGGAAGAGGCACCCTGGTGCATGCTCTTTGCCGACGACATCGTTCTTGTCGAAGAAGAGGGACTCGAGGTACAAGGCAGGTTAGCGAAGTGGCAACAGAGGCTGGAAAATGTTGGCTTGAAGATCAGTAGATCCAAAACAGAGTATCTTTACTGTGACTTCGGCGGTCTTTCCGCCCCTGTTGCCATGACACTAGATGGCGAAATATTGCCTACCTGCTCGGATTTCAAGTACCTGGGTTCCCTCATTCAGGGAGATGGCGAGATCGACAGAGCAGTTCAGCACAGGATTAACGCAGGATGGATGAAATGGCGACAGGTTACAGGCACAACATGTGATCCCCGAATGCCTCTCAGGCTGAAGGGGAAAATTTATAAATCAGTTATCCGACCTGTCGTCCTGTATGGAAGTGACTGCTGGGCCACCAAGACGAATGATGAGAGAAGACTGCATGTGAATGAAATGAGAATGTTGCGATGGATGTGTGGTGTGACAAGACTGGATAGGATTCGGAATGAGTATATAAGAGGAAGCCTGAAAGTAGCGCCAGTGACAGAGAAATTGAGAGGAAGTAGATTAGCATGGTATGGACCACAGAACTTAATTTAGATAGAAGAAACAAATTCATATATTTGTATAGGGGCCGAGCGTGTCAAATTTTGTACTGAAGTTGATTCTTGCCTGTAATTTTAAATATGTCTCAGGCTCTTGATTGTTCATAATTTTTGTGTTGTTGTAATTGAATATCACGTAACGAGGCATTTTTTATGTTTTGGTTGACTTCAACTTACAAAAATTGACGCCCGAAAGCTGCAAGCTGCGAGTAAAGACGGACAACTCAGTGGATTTCACTGAGTTCATTTGACACGCTAAGTAGATACGTTTGCTTGATCTATGGTATATATGACATCTGTGGCATGGACATGTAATGCGGAGGGATGAAAGCAATGTTATAAAACGAGTGGTAAATATGAAAGTGGATGGATACAATGGTAGTGGAAGGCCTAAGAAAAGATGGATGGAATGTGTGAACGATATGAGAGTGAAAGGTATTAGTATGGAAATGACGGCTGATAGAGAGAAATGGAGGAAGATGATCTGCTGCGCCGACCCCAAATAATGGGAAAAGGGCAAGGGAATGATGATATTATGTTGTTTTAAAACAAGGAACCTCATTTTTTTTTTTTTTTTAAATATAATTAAATTGAAGGGCGATTAAAGATATTATGACATATGATAGACTTATCAAATACTGGTAAGATCTCTTTTTAGATTAACAATTTCAATCTGAGCAGAAGATTATGATAAAGGCTATCTGTAAATAAATTGTCTTCCAGACGGGAAAAGTGGAAAACCAATATGCTCCTAGCAACATTTATTTCAGTAATGTCGCTAAATAAGTCACACAAAGGTCTTTGAAAATATTGATATATTTATGTCGAACAAAGAGAACGGTGTCTGGAGGCGTATCGTCAATTTTTTTTGTCACAGTACGTACACAGTAGGTACTCTCTCTTGATACAGGATTTTTAGTACATACTTGAGTTTTGACAATTCGATCCCTTTCCTTTGACTGATAATTGTTAAAATTGGTGAATATGATCAGTGAACGTATATTTTTCTTTCTAACGCCGTGGCTTGCGTGGGCGACGGTCGCGCGATGGTCGCGCGACGGCGATGAGACGCATACGAAATCAAACCTTATCGATATGGAAGTATGAGACGCGACGGCGACGGTCACCCACGCAAGACACGGCGTAAGGTATTTATTTTCTTGGACTTTATCTTATACGGAGTTATACACATCCTAGTCATCCTAGCGCGATATAGTACTAAGATCAGTTACAATGTATGTCTACAAGGAAAAAATGACACCAATTAGCACGCTTACTAGGACATTTCTGCAATAGAACTGTCTGACCTTGCCGCTTCAAATACACACAAAGTAGCATAATTATCAGATTTATTTGTTGCCTTAACACTATTCAAAAGAAGACTACATCCTATTTACAACAATTTGAAAGACTGATAAAAATAGACGTATGGATGGGATTATTTAGTCTTTGCAGTTTTTGTATTTATTAAATATTAAACGACACTTTTATCTTACTTCAACGCATCTAGTAACATTCTAGACATAAGATAGTATGATGAAATGCCGCATCATAAAATATATCACTAATATAATTTATATGACATCTGATCAGTGGAAAATCATTTTATATGTAGAGAGCGGATTTCAGGTAGCAATTTCAATATTAATATGGATATGACTTGCATAATTTATTATTTTTTCTACACACAAAAAATGTATCAGAACAAAAGTAAAACCCTTTTTAAATGCTTTTTAAATATCGGGCAAATATTTTTTTTTATTTAAGTTCTTCTTCTTTAATATTCCTTCGGCGCATTGCACAGTAAAAACTTCTATTACGACTCAAAGAATAGAAAAATGAAAATAATTGGCTACTTATGAACATACATATATACAGGGGATAGATATGCAAAACACAAAAAAATCAATTGGGTCCAAATTAGTTTTTCCAGATTTAAGACCTCAAAAACTGAAAAATATAATTATTGAACACTTGAACAGGCCACATTTTTTTAGGCTGCTACCAGCCTTTTCTTGGTATAAATTTCAATATTAGATATTATTTTGAAATAGTTATTCTAAAACAAAGTTATCGTTGTTATGAATGTTGAGTCGAACTATACGTTTTATCTCAGTATTTTTAAAGATCCGTCCGAGAGGTCAATGTCAATGGCAAGTATTACATTATATGTTAGTTTACTGCACTAGTGCGATAATTAACACATGCCGAAGATTTAAAGGACCATAATGTTTATGTACTGTAAAACGTTGTACCATATACATACATGTGCAATTGTGCATATAGAAAATTTGCAATGTGTACCTATCGATATAAAATTTGCTTGTATCGATAAAACGTATTTATCAACACCCGTTGCAAAAATCATACTTTACTCACTTGTATCGCAAAAACTGTATTTGTTTTAATAGACAGCTACCGTCGCAGATAATATTAGGCTCAATGGCAGCGACATTGCCCTTGCGAACTAATTATAGAGTATTGGAAAGCGGTAGTTATTTTGCGTTAGGAAGTATAATTTTACTGTATTATTTATCATGTCAAGGTAGAGTAGACGTTATAGGATTAAAATATATTCACAAAATAGCATAGATCTGCGCGTTGTGGATCATGAACTATAATCGGACTAGTCTCAACTTTTTTTAAATTAATTTTATATACATATCTTTTAGGAGGCCTAATGATCTGATTGAGTGTGGTAACGGTTAGGATATATATTAGATATGTTGATTAAGAGCGTGTGTCATGTTTTAAAATTACTTTAATTGAGCGGAGAATGTGACATTAAAGTGTGTTACTAAAAATACACGAGTTAAACTGTACGATTAGCTTAAAATCGTATAAATACCGACTAACTATAGTTTAAATAACGATTTTCATGAACATTAGTAAGTATCAGAGGACTACTATATATATATTTTTTTTCAAGTTCGTATATTCTCGTTACAGACTTGATACCAGGAAATTAGAACATTGGTTGACACAAGCGTTTCCGTAAAATTATCACATCGAGGCGCGCAGAACGTATACATATCTTGTACGTCTATATAGTTAGTACAGTCAAGTGTAAAAATATGGGTGCGTACAACTTATCAAAAATATGCCCCATAGCACTTTATGTCGGCGGAATAAAGTCTCGGTACATATTTTTGAGCGGATAAAATCGATACGTATTTTTGCACTTGACTGTACATATATCATCTAGCAATTGAATGGTAGAGATAGAGATTATGATTGTTTAAGACTCTGTATCATAATAGCAATTACTTACACAACAGTTACTCACCTAATTACTTGGCTAGCAGAAAACCCCAAAATTTGTTTTGGCCTCCAACACAAGAGCACGCCACCGCTCAAGAACGATATTACGATACACAATAGGTGTTATAGGTGTAACTTAATCTACCTACTTATTTATCTACGTATTTTTGCACTTGACTGTACATATATCATCTAGCAATTGAATGGTAGAGATAGAGATTATGATTGTTTAAGACTCTGTATCATAATAGCAATTACTTACACAACAGTTACTCACCTAATTACTTGGCTAGCAGAAAACCCCAAAATTTGTTTTGGCCTCCAACACAAGAGCACGCCACCGCTCAAGAACGATATTACGATACACAATAGGTGTTATAGGTGTAACATATTTGAATTGGTTTGATATCTGGGCGAATCAACTTTTTGACCGACTCAAATCTGTCCGCACATTCTTAACATAGTTGTGAAATTTCACCCTTAAATAATGAATTTTATTGGTATTATTCACTTTACCCTGTATATTAAAACATAACCCTAACTGTTAAATCCAATAAACTGAAACTTTGTTCATTAGAAGTTCGATTTCTTAATGAAATTTTGACTAGTCAAAAAGTTGTTCAATCTCTCAACAATATTTATGGCAAATATTTAATCTACCTACTTATTTATAACAAATTTCATAATGCAATTACTAGGTCAAGCTTTTACAAACGCATGGTTCTCGTTTTAAGGTGCCCTGATCCAGAGGTCCAGACTAAAAGAAACGATCGTCAAGTCAAAAAAGCATATCATAATATTATTTTAGTTGTTTGTTATGTTCTTGATCTATTTACTTCTTTAGAGCCATAGCAGACCTACCCTTTTGTGACGACGCAGAAGCAAATATTGCTTATGAATTAAAATAAACAGGAGATGATTTCATTTGATAGTCCAAAATAAACAAATGATGTGTAAACAAACACGGATAATAAGATGAAGGATAGGCTGACTACCTATTTAAGGAAATATTGCTGGGATGCTGTCCTTTTCTGGCACTAAAAATACTGTAAATACTCTGTGTAATAAATTCAATTGAAAAGGTATCGCAATAATCGCATATCAGTTTACTCTGGGACAATATACCATATTTCACTGTAATCAGATATTCATATATACCGGTCTGCAACTGATGCTTATTTTGTTATGAATGTAAGGGTTTGATACTTATGTGGAGAAGGCAATTTTTATAAGAGATTATGATTGTCCCTTTTTTTATGACAAACTTGATATGAGGCAAACGTGCAGACAGCTCGCCAGATGGTAAGCGGTCACCACCGCCTATCTACACCCAAAACACCAGGCCCCGTAGCCGAATGGCATTTCTGCGATGCGAAACCCGGAATAAATGTAGTCTGACTCTGTCGCACCAATACACAGGAGCGATAGAGATACGTTGCATTTCTACGGCGTTCCGCATCGCAGAAATGTCATTCGGCTACGGGGGCAGAAGGGTTGGAGGTGCGTTGCTGGTGATTATGGGAAGTAGTTTTCTTTCCTATAATATTGATTGTACAACATTTGTATTAATTTAGACTGGGTATTTATTTAAGTCCAAAGTCCCTAAATACATGAATAGTAACGATTCTGCTTACAAATACATTTAATCGTACAGCCAACAATGTTTAAGTGATGTTTCATTTTATGAGTATTTAACGTATTACTGTAGGATTTATACATATGATTTTAATAGGCTTAAAACTGTCTGGCTTTCGCAAACAGATATACTGTTGAGTGTACGATAATGGGTCTAAGTAATCTAACTCTTGTTTATAATAGTGTAGTATGTTTAGTCCTATTTTTATGCGATGTATTTTTATCATCCACACTTCATATGTTGAGAAATACGTAAGCAAGTAAATACGGTGAAGGTTTTCAGATAAACTCGAGACTAAATATGGGTATGTCGTGTATACGAGTATTTTACACGAATTACATATAAACTATAATCGACCTATTTGCATTTTTTTTTTTATCGGAAAAACTAAAAATTAAGACCTAAGCTTTCGCGTAGATCAGTCATAGATATTATACAAGGCAATGAAAACTAGACTGCATAACAATTAACAAGGCAAAATTAAACTGAATTTAGCAGTTTTAAAAATATTTGCATGGCTGTAATTCTTAATTCTTAACTTGGTGGAGAAATACCTTTATCAATATTACGTCATTTAAAGGCCTTCGTTGAAAAAGAACAAAAAATGCAGGCAGGTTATTCGCGGTCATTGCGCAAATATTTGAGATTTGAATCAGTAACCACACATCGGATTTCTTATTGAAATAATAAGGATGATACGAGTTTTTTTGTAGAGTCTCGGAAAGCTGGACCTTAGTCTTAACAGTCCTTCTGATGTTTCGGGCGGCCATGGTTATCGTGATATTCGTGATCGCTTCTCACCAGGCGAACTGTCTGCTCGGTTGCCTACTATTTCATTTAAAAAAGCAGATGTTTACAAATTGCTGCCATTGACGGAACGCGGAAGTAAAGGATAGATCACGAATCTAATCTATGGAATGGAACTCCAGTTTCGCAACGTTTGTCTTTGAATAATTATAGGTATTTTACAGTTAAATAAGGTTTTTTTACGATTACTTGATAATAAATAGAAAACATTTTTATTTTAACCAAAAATACCATAACCGACCCAATAGGTTATAAGTGTTATAACTGTTTCAAGATTGTACCGGTTATTACATTCCTTTTACTTGACACGCGGATTCGCTTTTGTGTAATTTCAAAGTATTTGAAGAAAATATTTTTCTTACCTATTTTGTATGTCTAAACCTGAAAGATTCATTTTTGTTGCATGACTAATGAGTATGCCTGCCATAAATATTTGTAATCGATTATATAGAAATGGAAATGGATGAAATACGAAAACAATCCAAAAAACATTACTTTGACAGTTACACCTAACAGAGACGTATGATAGTTATACGAAACATTATTGGCTACGCCAAGTATCGCTAAGGACTGATGGAAGATCAATAATGTTGTTAATTAGTAAAGTGTATGGCGAGACATGACTGAAACGTGCAAATGCATGAAATATGCAAATTATCATGATTTTCACACGTTGTTATTAAATGGATCTCTTGCAGTTGATAGGTATATTAGACACATAAATCACATAATGTATTAACGACATACGCAAAAACGAATGTACGTGCACGATATATCGCCGGTTATTTTTGGCCATTTATTTATATTCACGCGAATTATCGTTTAATTAGTCAATAGTGACAATATGTGTAATACCTACTTATAATGGTATATTTTAAATAATATTGTTTTAGCCAAAGTACTATAAGTATAGTATGAATCATAAATCTACTATTGGTTGCTTATCAAATTAATACGGAAGTTGTTATTTTATCGATAACTATTTAAGAAATATCGACAACACTTATTGCAGCACTAGATCCTGCTTAATTGTAAGTTACTGAAGAGATAAATGTTAAAAGTTAACAAATGTTCGTTTCAAATCATCCACAAAACCTTTCTCGAGGTAAAATAAATAGACATTCATAAAATACGGAGAAGAAAGCATGCTTGTAATAAGTTAGGATAATGTTTATGTAAATATATTGTAAAATTTTATAGTTCATGCCATTATAATATATAGATTACATAAACTAGTTAATAATCAAGAAGGTACTTGCAAAAAAATACGGAAGACTCACCATGTAAATAAAAATATCGTAAAACGCAAAATATAGCAAACTTAATAAATAAATGGCAGATGAATGACCATGATTGTATACGCACAGAACTAATTTTAGAGATCACTTATTTTCACTGGCACTAAAAGTATTTATTACGAACCCATTAGTAATCTAATTATATTTTGCAAATTAATAACATAACCTAAGTCATTGTCACACAAGCACCTCTGTCAAGGGCGCATAAACAGCTGTTTTTGACTTTGCAAAACACGAAACATCGCTGCGCTACTACGGTTTCGTACATGTGCACTACACAAAAAAGTCAAAAATTTCTATCATACTGAATAATAATGGAATTATTAACTAAATTCTTGAATAATTAATTGCATCAGTAAATATTTACTTGTAATTTATGTTCAAAATAAATACTCTGAAATTTTTGGTGTACTTTTCAATAACACTAATGTATTTTTGTGATATGGCAATATCAAGGCAAATTGTCACATGGGCTGTTGGTCGCTAATTTCACTTATTTACTGATAATACGTTTCTTGAATATGTATCCTATCTTAAGCGTAGTAAAGCTTATTTTATATTTAGTACTCGTAACTACTAAAGTTAAAATAGTTTTATTTTAGACACGAAGTTTCACTGATTGAAAATGACAGGCTTTCAGTCCCGATTTATCAAAATTCAAAAATATTAGTCTCATAATTACGAAATATGTAATATATTTCACACAAACCCGCATTAGAATAATTACATACTTAAACCCAACCATTTAATTACATAAAACTCTGAAAGCAAGTCATCTAAAAGCCAAATATGGATTGAAAATTGTTACCTAACATCTGTTGGTGTAAATGGTCACAATAATAAATAAATTAGTGTATGAAACAGCCTTGAAAGTAAAGTTGTCAATGAATTGAACCAGTACACGTCGCCTCGTGGGTTCGACAGGAGTTGATTTGATCCTGGTTCCTGATATAATACCATTTAAGTATGGGTAACGATAAGGATTTCTTTCGCGATACTAAAGTGCGGTATTTAGGTAAGTTTCCATTTTTTATGCTTTTATACTTTAGATATAAATAGTTTTTTAATTACACTGATGATAGTAATGATTATTGACATTATTGTATACTGGGAGATTTTTTTTTATTATGTTCATCACTTATTTTTACAGTAGGTAATAATATTTGTTTAAAAGTAGTTTCAAGTTGTGAAGTGTACATTGGATATTAAACGCTCAATACCTAAACCTTAATTATGTCCAACCACAGTCACATTCCTCCAAGTTTTTGTGATGTTCTGTCTGTAACATATTTTATGTATAACATAATATATCTTTAATCATTCTAACTGTAATATATGTTTATGACTAATTTTATCACTTTTATCACTAGGTATCATACATCTGATATATCACTAAATTCATATTTTTCTTATATTTAATTAGTATTTATTTAAAACTATGATTTTTCAATATGCATACTTAAAAACTAGCTTTAGCACAGATATATTGACATAAAATGAATAAATAAATCTTATAGGACAATTCATTGCACAAATTAAGCTCAAGAAGGCTTACGTGTGGGAACTCATGCAACAATACCTATACAAGTAGGTATTAACCCGTTGTCTGTTTCTGTCAAAAAATTGTCATAAAATAATTAACTTTGACATACATTTTTAAAGTCCAATGCCGTATGTTAGGATCCTTATCAAACACAGACGAAGGCTTAAATAAATAAATTGATTCTTTAGCGGTTGATGGTTCATTTTACATTTGACAGCTCTTAGCATAACGATGGTGAACTGCCATGAACTCCTAACTAAGTACAAAAACCTAAGTAGTTGGGAGTTCATGGTACTTCACCGTCGATAAGTATGTGTCAACCAAATGTACTTGAACCTCAAATTGCTAAAGAATCAATTTCTTCAACTGTACATAAATTCAGAGATTTACTTAAATACATCACTCTCCGGAAGTGAGCATTTCTTTTTTTTTCGCCACTATTATGAACTGTGATGTTATTGAAAAAAAAATGGTATTTCTACTCAGAATCACTAGCTTTTTCAATCCTAGTAGTTAAAAAAATTGTCCTATACGATTTTTTCTTATTTTGTTACCATTTTCCGTACATGTTGTGTGGGGTAACAAAAATGTATGGAAATTCTGGGACACTTTTTGTCTCCCAGTGAGATTGAAAGTACCCGTGAAATTCCCTAAAAAAATCAGAATAAAAAAAAAATGGCAAAAAAATAAGAAATGCTCAAGTAACAGATATCAGGGGCCCATTTCTCGAAAGGACCCCCTTGCCTTGTATTACAAGTGTGTTTCCATGACAACCCATACGATTTGACAGTTCGCGCACTTGTAATACAAGGCTTGTACCTTTCGATAAACGGGCCCCAGCGACTCACAACTCATCCCTCGTGATGTAATAGTCGCTGAACAAGTCCATGTCGCAGGTTACGCCAACGAGGTGGGTGAGGCGTTCCGGCCGATGGTGTCCCGGAACCTGGTGAATCTCAGCTACAAGGTGGCCGGGGCTTATGTGCTTGCTGACACTGCGGACAAGAGTTTGAAAATGTTATGGGTAATAGGCGAGACAACTAAAAAAAACGAATTAGTCCATCAGTTAGATTATCAAAGAATTTTAGACACGTATTTTTTCTTTTTTCTCGTAAACGAAAAAAACCGGCCAAGAGCGTGTCGGGCCACGCTCAGTGTAGGGTTCCGTAGTTTTCCGTATTTTTCTCAAAAACTACTGAACCTATCAAGTTCAAAACAATTTTCCTAGAAAGTCTTTATAAAGTTCTACTTTTGTGATTTTTTTCATATTTTTTAAACATATGGTTCAAAAGTTAGAGGGGGGGGGGACACAATTTTTTTTCCTTTAGGAGCGATTATTTCCGAAATTATTATTATTATCAAAAAACGATTTTAGTAAACCCTTATTCATTTTCAAATCCTATCTAACAATATATCACACGTCGGGGTTGGAATGAAAAAAAAAATCAGTCCCCACTTACATGTAGGGGGTACTCTAACAAAACATTTTTTTTTACACTTTTTATTTTTGCACTTTGTCGGCGTGATTGATATACATATTGGTACCAAATTTCAGTTTTCTAGTGCTAACGGTTACTGAGATTATCCGCGGACGGACGGACGGACAGACAGACATGGCGAAACTATAAGGGTTCCTAGTTGACTACGGAACCCTAAAAACGGACGGTACAGTCCGTTGAAGTTTCGCGTGACGTCACGCCTAGGTACAATTTTTACTTACAAGTGACGTCACAAGCCCCCACTCTGGAACTTTGGTGCTATATCTTTGTATTTTTTTCATTAATTAGAAAAAGCGAAAAATATGTGTTCAGTATTTTTGGACGACCTAACTGACGGACTCAACAGAATGCCATTATTTTATGTAGTCGTCATCTAACTATAATTTTGGTGCTCAGGCCCCGTAACCATTTCTGCGACACAAAACGCCACCGAAACGTCGCAGAAATGTCTAGCTCTGTCGCGCCAATACGCAAGAGCGATAGAGATAGATAGCTATGAAAGAGATATTATCGTGAGCGTTTCGTGATCTTTTGTGCATTCGGCTACGCACACAGTAAGAGCAAGGAATGAATTACTTTTTTTTTATAGCCTATAATATCATGTGTCTCACTGCAGGGCAAAGGCCTCCCCTGTTGTTCGCCACTCGTTACTGCTCTGATACTTAGTCTAACCTAAAATAATGTTTTTTTTTTTTATATTTTCAAGTGAATAAAAATTTATAAGGCAGTTTACCTTACCTAGAACTATAAAATAAATGTGTTCTCACCAGGGTTGCAAAAAAACGGTTCTTTTTCTGGCTTGAAAAAAAACATGAAAAAAAACCGTGAAAAAAAAGGAGTTTTTTCTGGAGTATGTTTTTTTTCTAAAGGACGAAATTTCAAATATTTCAAAACAGTTAATACTTTTATACGATTTTTTAGACTTTATGTTAACTATTAAACGAATTTAAGTTTTTTAGTAGTTGAAGATGTTCGGTTTGGCATGGAATCTTCACTTGTTACTATCATGGTCCTAATTGACTTTACGAACGCATTTAACGCAGTAAATCATGAACTCCTCCTTGCTGCCCTTAGTCGCTTAAATGTCTCGTTGTCAGTAGCGGATTGGTTTGCATCCTACCTGCAGGGGCGTAGCCAGGCTGTCCGAGCTGACCGGTCGCTCTCCGACTGGTGTGACCTTACTACGGGCGTCCCTCAGGGCGGTATACTCTCTCCTCTTTTGTTTTCCGTTTTTATTAACATGATTACTTCCAAACTTCAGTGTTCATACCATTTATATGCCGATGACCTACAACTATACACACAAACGCGGCTTGATGATGCCGACGAGGCTATCGCGAAATTGAATGAGGATCTCAATCGCATCTCATCTTGGTCTAAAGACTTCGGAATAGCTGTGAATCCTTCCAAGTGTCAGGCTATCATCATCGGGAACCCGCGACTGGTCTTAAATACCAATTTTGAGCTCGTTGCACCGATTCTCTACGAAGACAGTGTAATTCCATTTTCGACTAAGGCTAAAAATCTGGGGTTGATATTTGACTGTGGCCTGACTTGGGAGCCCCAAGTGTCTGATATGTGTCGAAGAATCACGTACACCTTGCGATCACTGTATAGGTTTAAGAATTTTCTGCCTGTGTCAACTAAAATTCTCCTTATTCAAGCTCTCGTTTTACCCATCTTTGACTACTGTGATGTGTGCTGTACGAATGTGTCGCAAGGTCTTCTGGACAAGCTGGACCGTGCTCTGAACAATTGCATTAGGTTCATTTTCGGCCTGCGCAAGTACGACCATGTGTCCGCCTTTCGCCGACAACTCAACTGGCTCCGCATTCGTGAGCGCAGAAGTCTTAGGTCCTTATGCACACTGTTCTCCATTTTATACGACCCAGCGGCACCCGATTACTTGCGGTCTAAATTCAAATTTGTTACTGCTCGGCCAGGTGGCGAACTTCGCACTGCTCGTAAGCTTGTTCTAGCTGTCCCACATCATCGTTCCAATGCCATGTCCAATTCTTTCACAGTGCAAGCCGTACGCCTCTGGAATGATTTGCCTCTTGACATACGACAAGCCGAAACTAAATTTACATTCAAGCGCAAGCTGCGAAAACATCTTTTTGAGAAGTATCAAGACTAAGTATATTTAGAGCAGGTATATATATATATATTTAAATGTATATGTATGTATATATGTTATATTTATGTAAATCTATAATATGTAATTTATATGTATTTATTATAGTTATTAGTGTCTTAAATAGGTAAATATATTTACATAAGTCCCTATTTTTTTCTATAACGTAGTCCAATAAAATCAAGTCTTTAGTGTTCTTTACATATCCCGCACCTTTTTTTGGTCTTCTCTGTTTGGCCTAAAGGTTGACTGGTAGAGAATGCCATGTAGCATTAAGTTCGCCTTTTGTAACTGTATATTTTTACTGTGCAATAAAGTTTAAATAAATAAATTTAATTTAAATAACTTTAATTTCTGGTTTTATAAAACTAACTTTTACACAATCTGTAATTAGTAGTTGTCGCTATTTACTGTTGGCGACACCACCGCCTAAACGTTTGCATACTGAATGTTTATCGAATTAAAATATACTTTATTGTTATTGAAACGTTACAAATCACGAAAAACCGTTATTGTCGTATTATTTGATAATCTGAAAAAAAAACCATATTTAGAAAAAAAAACCATGGTGCTTGGTTTTTTTTCATAATTCTGAAAAAAAAAACATTTGTTTTTTTTTTCTATTTGCAACCCTAGTTCTCACACCACAACTACAGGAAAAATATAAAATTGTAAAGTTATAAACAAAAAAAAAAAATTCTTTGTTTGTACGGAACGGAACCCTTGGCACTAGAGTCAGATTCACAATAGTCCAGTATTTTTTAAAATACTAGATTTGGTGGCAAACATACATACGGTCCACCTGATGGAAAGCGGTCACCGTAACCTATGGACGCTTGTAACTCAAGCCCATTAGAAACTTGTCACTACTTTGTTCCTGTATACCTACTTGTATCTAAAGAGGGTTAAGGGTTTTTTTAAAGTTTTTATTGGGTTTTTTTAAACATTGTATCCATTTAATTCTAATATTATATAATGCTCAATGGTCCTTAATGTAATTCAAAAATGTATTACCATATTTAGACAAATCAAACTACGAATACTAATATAATAATTTTAATTTTAATATACCATATAATAATTATGTACCTAAATCAATTGTGACGTGTAATATGTAACAATATTATAAATAAATGAGTAGGTATGAGTATGAGTATTCTATTTTATCCTAATTTGAGAAATAATTAGTGCATTAATGTTCATAGGCTAATTATAATTAATATTTTTCAGAAAGACGGCAAAATCTCGAGCATGATTCTTGGCACCGGTGACGCCCTGATCTGGCAGACCCTGGCCTCCATTGTCATCCCTGGAATCACTATCAACAGGTATGAGCCGCCATCATTTGATTTTGAAAATTGTGTTGAATTAAAACGGGACTTAAACGTGAGAAAACTTCCCGTCCCATACCATCGGATGACGTGAGTTGTATGTAGGCAGAGTGGCAACCCTAGCGTAAAAGTGACTGATGACAATCAAGTGCGGGTAGTTCGAAAAACTCGTACAGCTAGAAGATATTGATACAACTCCCAGCCAGTCTACCCGTGACCACGGACGTAATGTCATGTCCGAAACGTCGGGTTAAATATAAAACGTAAGTTTTACGCGATTAAGTCCCGTTTTAATTTAATAATATGAGTGAAGGTCGTGTTAGTTTAAATCAATATAATTGTGTTGAACTTGTGGTAAGCTTAGGTACTTATCTATCTAGGCTGATCCGTTATGAAATGTATTGTACCAAAGTTTTTACTGAAACAAAGATCATAAGTGATAGCACCGAGGAGAACTTATCCTGTTAAAAATCTCTTCCATTAAATCTTTGAGAAGAATTATGAATTTATTATGACCGAGGATATTAAGCCTTTATAAGGCGTAGGGAATATACACAGCAAAAGGGAGTGTATAAGTTTCTAATGGGGTGGCAACGCGCATGTGACCCTCTTTGAGTTGCAGGCGTCCATAGGTTTCGGTGACCGCTTTCCATCAGGCGGACCGTATGCTTGTTTACCACCGACGTAGTATAAAAAGAAATCCCACCTAATTTTGAACTCTTTCACAAAGATAAGGTTCAATTGGAATTAAAAAAAAAAGGATTTGGTAAACATTTAGAGTTACCGTAGCCAATGGATGCCAGAAACACCGGAATTTTTACGTGCGCTATACCGACCGACCCTTGCTAATGCTTACCCTTGTTGCGCTCTGGCAACCTTACGCAACTGTACAAATACTTGAGGCGAGTCTACTTTTTATTTGGCTGCTATTACAGAATAATTATGAGTAGATTTAAAGCAAATCGTGTTGCCTCTTTGTACAGTCAAGATATTAAATATGGATACGGACAAAGTACCAATAATATGTAAACCTTATCACTCTGTCCGCATCTAAATTGAATACCTCAAGGTATTCTGTACTTAGGTACTGCTAAACCTAAAACCTTCGTAACCCTATCAACGTCAAGTCGTGTTGTGCACATTCTACTTATTGCCAAGTAGCAATCCTGAGGCAAGTTAGATTAGGGTGCAAGTTCGCCCTAAGTTATCGCCCTCACTAGTGTTAAAAAAGTTGTTTTCCTTTCAGAATCGTATTCTACACAGGCCGAGCGTTGAAAGGCAAACCAGTGCCCCCCACGGTCCAGCGGTTCGCCCCAGTAGTAGTCGGTCTGGCCTGCATCCCTATCATAGTCACCCCCATAGACCGCGCAGTCCATATGCTCATGAATGTCTCGTACCGACTCGTCTTTGGACACCATCATTAAGCTAGCTAATCTGCAGAGGGCTGGCCTTAAGAGGTGGTCCAGTGGTAGTCGGTCTGGGCTGCATCTCTGTTATAGTCACTCCCATAGACCGCGCAGTCCATATGCTCATGAATGTCTCGTACCGACTCGTTTTTGGACACCATCATTAAGCTAGCTAATCTGCAGAGGGCAGGATTTAAAAGGTGGCCCAGTGGTAGTCGGTCTGGGCTGCATATCTGTTATAGTCACTCCCATAGATCGCAGTTCATTATGTTGATA
The DNA here is from genome assembly GCF_023078275.1 of Leguminivora glycinivorella. NCBI lineage: Eukaryota > Metazoa > Arthropoda > Insecta > Lepidoptera > Tortricidae > Leguminivora > Leguminivora glycinivorella. The sequence continues at coordinate 16,199,373 of NC_062989.1, read as the reverse complement.
AACGTCACGTATCGACTCGTCTTTTGATACCATCATTAAACTAAATAGGTAAGCATTTACAAATAGCGGGCCTTAAGAGATGGCCCAGTGGTAGTCGGTCTGGGCTGCATCTCTGTTATAGTCACCCCCATAGACCGCGCAGTCCATATGCTTATGAACGTCTCCTACAGTCTCGTCTTTGGACACCGTCACTAAGCTAGATAATCTAATAATCTACACAAAGGACGAGCCTTAACCCGTCGTATGCGGATGCGTCAAAAAACTGTAGGTTCCAACCTCGGCTATGACATGTAGAGCAAAAAAAATCGTTCCGAAAAAATATGCAAAAATTTATTGCACAAAAGAACAACTTAATGTACAAAAGGCGAACTTAATGCCATGAGGCATTCTCTACTAGTCAACCTTTGGGCAAAGCAGAGAAGATTGTAGGCGGTGTAAAGATGACCTAATTTTACGCGGGGATCCGGGCCAGAGCATACGATGGGTTAAGCGGCGGCCCAGTATAGGTGAAAAACTTAAGAAAGTCACCTGTTCGCCCCGGTAACAGTCAACAATCCGAATCTTCTGATTTTAGTCGATAGCATTTCGGAACATTTAGAATTTTAGATATGCGCTAAGAATTGCTTAAAAGCTTGAATTACATACACATTTTAGCCCACGCTTCGTAAAATTCAATGAAATGGACGGACCACGATGTACAAAAACAATAGGTACAGATAATCTAACAGGCATATTCATAGTGATTCAATAAGATATTAATACGAGTTCTAGTATCACATATTTTTAAAAAGTTACGACTTTTTTTTAATTTAACTTAAGAATGAAATGTTTTGGATGCGCTCCATCACCTAATAATAACAATATTACTAGGTATCTACGTACATACGATTACAATATATTTTTCCACACTTGTAAGTGCCTGTCAGTTTTGTACGAGCAATTTGTAAGAAATAAAAATTTGCCTGTCAACTAAAAAGCCTCAAAACATTTGATGGAATGGATTGTGTATTCTGGCAGTTTTATTCTGACTTGAATATATTGGCTAATTTCAAAAATTACCCATAATTAATCGACGTCATTACAGTAGCGCTAATTAAATGCGTTGTAAAATTAAATCAAAGCAAAGCTAAGGTCACGGGTAAGTACATAATTAAATCTTATTTTCCTAAAGAATTCTGTAAACAAAAGTGCTATAATTTTAATATTATTGGAATAAATTTTCTTGTAAGTGGCCTTAAAATACAATCTAGGTAGGATTCCAGTGGGTTCGGCATCTGAACAAAGTTCAAAGTGCCAGGCGGGTTCTTGGTTGTCAAAACTAATACTTGATTTCGTTCTTTAATCTACTCAAAACCCCTGTGATGGTCTGGTGTACCATGGCCTAGAATAGGATCTAGCCTAACTCAGCATTAAAAAATAGAAATGGGCTTACCTTGGCCACAGATTAGCAAAAGACAAAGACGTGGCCTGCGATGGAGTGAGCTCGCCCGTTCTAATCTTCTTGAAGGATTACTTTTTGTATGCTAACAAAGAGAGCAAAATGATTAAATACGTTATTTCAAAAATAATATATGCTTATGTAATGTAACACTGCCATACTTAGCTTTAGTTTAGAAAAAATAATTAAATCGCTTAAAGTGATCGCAAAATGTAGACACTAGCGCCGTTACGGGCAACTTAGTAACTATTTTAGAATTTTTCGTAGAAGAGAGTACAGAGGAGTTTTTGCCCGCGGCTTTGCTCGCGTTAGAAAGAGACAAAAAGCAGCCTATGTCACTTTCCATCCCTACTAACTATCTCCACTTAAAAAATCACGTCAATTTGTCGCTCCGCTTTGCCGTGAAAGACGGACAAACAAACAGACACACACACTTTCCCATTTATAATATTAGTATGGATTTATTATCTCTGCTCTCTTATTAGTAATTGCTGTGATAATTTGAATGATTCCATAGGTTTAGAGACGCTAATGAAATATGTTGATGTTTGACTATAGACGTTCAATCAAAACGTTGCACTATAAAAAGGCGTGAATTTCAAATTTCCTATGGGAATTAAACTTTCGCCCCTGCATTTTCAATCAGTTTTTAAGTGTTTTGGCTCGTCGATGATTCTGCCAACGCCAAGGTTTAGGAATTCACGCGTTTTATGAAGACAATTTCCACGCACGGTCACGCATGTAACTGAATTCCACGTTACAGGCTTAGCCTAGTGTGGGGGTCGTCGATTAATTGTATTTTGGACAAATTCTTCTGAATATTATTACGTTTTTTTTAATTGGCCTATGTTTTTCAAATAGCAGCCTTTTTTTAAATGCCAGTATTTGGTTGACAGTCTATAGTTTTTTTTGTAATCTTTATAGGTGTTGCCACACCTATCTATCGCAGAATGCTGAATAGGTTCATCTGTAGACGTGGTATTGTAGAACATGCAAAAACATGTAATTTATTATAGAAATAAATCGAAAATGCAATTAGATTTTGTCAAATTAGTAAAAAATGCAAAATGTAGAGAACGCTTACGCGGTAGAAAGTCATGTCAAAAACTACCTACATAAGATATACATATCGTCACTACTTTGAAAAAATCTCGTATCTTCTTGTGTCAATTTAAAGACAAATGTAGTAACTTATATATGGGCTGCATATGGAGTTACTGCGTTTTAACATTGAGTAGGAAAGTGAGATACGAGATTTTTTCAAAGTACTGACGATATAATACATAATATGTATTATGAATTCAACTGTACCTACAAGTCTTACAGGACTTAATGAAATAAATATTTTGAAATTTAAATTTGATAAAAGGTAAATAAAAAAAAATTTTTTGGGCGCTGAACAAAGCTTTAGGCCTTGCCTCTTTTCTTCCAGTCAACTTTCAAGTATTTAATGGAGGATATTTATTAGTTTATTACATATATTATATGCCATAATAATGGACCCAATATTTTGTTGATATTGAAACGAATTTCATTGAAATGATCTGTTATTTAAAGTGTATTCGGGTAATTCTGAATCTCTAATGACCTGAATATACCTTATATTGTTTATTTATTTATACATATACACCTAGATATAGTTTTAAATTAAGAATAGTATTGTTAACGTTGAATAATAAATGTTCTGTTAATATTCAGTTGTTCACATTGTAACCTTAAAACTCCTTCGATAAAATGTATAGCAAAGTTATTTCAAAATAAATGTGGGCAAAAAAAATAAGTGTGGGGAACACGGGTGTGCTTAGAGCAAACTTTTTTCATTTGGGGCCAAATATAAAGGAATTTAAGAGGCAGGCCAGATTTACACCAAAAAATGCATTTTTTCTACAGTCGCACCTCGACACTGGCGATCAAATATATGAAAAGAAGCGCGTTCCTAGCACAGTCTAAGCTCGTGTATGTAAACGCGTACCATGCTTGTATGAGTGAGATATGTCTGGTCAACTGGTCGCGTTTTTGACAGACGGTAACTGTGAGGTAACTGAGAGGGGGTGGGTGGCCCTTTCAGCGGGGAGCGGGAGTGGCCATACTGTACCATAGTACTCTTTAATATACTGTGCTACAGTGCTGGCATACCACACAATATTTTGACGGTCGGATGGCGGGCCAGGCCCCGTAGCCGAATGGCATTTCTCCGACGCCAAACGAAAGCGATACGCCGCTGGCTCTGTCGCGCCAATACGCAAGCGCGATAGAGATAGATATCTACTAGCGCTTCGTTTCGTGAGCGTTTCGTGAGCGATTGTGCCATTCGGCTAGCCACCCTGATATGCCCGCGGGCAGTACTTTGCCTTCCACTGGCTTAGAAGCAGACTAAAATCTAATCACTAAACAAGACGCGAAATTCAAATTTTCCATAAATTGTGACGATAAACCTTCGCCCCCTACATTTTTCAAATTTGCCTTTTTTTAGTGACAAGATTAGTATTCACATCCCTCTTGATGAAATATCACATCACGATACAAGTGCGGAAAAGTGGAGGTTCGAAACGAATGACGATAATGTCGCCGTTACTCGCAGGGAGTTTAAATCGACACGAGTTACGAATTTCCGCACTTGTATCCTAATGGAGTATTAACGGTGTGGTAAAATAATTGGTAGGTATGATAGGTATTTAATGTTTTCTCAATGAAGAGAAAAACAGTTCGCTGGGTAAACAAGGATGTCTACGTTTCGGGTTATTTAACTTGTCAAGTCACTGATAACTGTGATATGTAAATCTCTCTGTGATGTTCTGATTTTCCGAAGCCTACCTTATCATCTTTTTATGGTAGGTAGCATTTTTTCTGCTATAATGGATGTCTCATTGCCGGGCAAAGGCCCCTCCCCTTAACCTCCATGACTCCCGGTTTAGTGCCTCTTCCTCTTGTGAGGAAGGTGAGGTGTCTAGGTCGTCCCTCCATCTCCTGGGCCTGCCGCGTCCGCGCTCTACTTATTTGTGGCATCCACTTGGTCTCAGGATGCATGCGGCAGACGGGTAGCATATATCTTTAAATAATCAATTTTTACTACGAGTACCGTGTGTAATAGGTATTTTAGACTTTATTGGTACCTATTGACGGAGTTATAATCGTCTTTGATAAGTAAAAGCCATACGATAAATATTGTCATTTAGGGCATTAACATTAAAGTGAAGGTTTTATCGATCAGTTCCGATTTCGGGCCGGAAACAGACGTGATATGTGCATGTGCAACCTTGCTGCACTAGAGTTGCATAATGTTGATAAACTTACCCTTGACTTTGGAAGAGAGCGCAATATACTGTTACTTGTGGTTCAGGGAATTATTTTTTGACCAGCACTATTCGACCAAAACAGTTTAATAGTTTTGTTTTTACCACACCAACTGGTAAAGGCTTACTTTGCTATTCGAAAACAGATATCAAAATCGCATTTTATCCACAAGAGTGCAAAGTCATTTCATACAAATTTTAACTTGATGTATTAAGCTGGATGGTAGAATTTACCTATAATTGATGATTTTGAATCATAAATATTAAATAAATTGATGTATAAAATGGGCGTTTTCCAAATTAAATCCCGAATATCGAATTTCACCAGATCTGGACGTGTTTGGGCTCATTCTTCTCAGAATCACGAGCTGATTCGATCCCGACAATAAAAAAAATGTGTCCTATTTTTTTTCCTTTTACGTCACGATTTTAGAATGAACTTTATTTCATTTCATTTCATTTATTTGCCATAAATTGTATGTTTACATAAGACTACGAGCGTGACGTATTGGAAACTCTAATTTTGTATGGAAAATTTGGGACACATTTTTTTATCGTCGGGATCGAATCAGGGGGCCGATTTTTGAATCTCACGGCGTTCGAATTCAGAAAATTGTCACTGAAAATAGTAGGCAATTTCGGTGACAATTTTCTGAATTCGAACGCCGTGAGATTCAAAAATCGCCCCCTCGTGATTCTAAGAAGAATGAGCCCAATTATACGTCCAGATCTGGTGAAATTCGATATTCGGGATTTAATTTGAAAAACGCCCAATTTCATTTAGTTTGATGTTTTATAGTCAGTATTTTGTTCGTGTTGGTATGGTAAAAATTTTGTGTTTCACTCGGGGCAAAGTTTGTTTAACCTTCGTGCCTTGAAAGTTATTAAACACTTTTTCTGGCACTATAAATAGTTATTTGTTTTACAAGGGGGCAAAGTGGTTGTTTAACCACACGTGACAAATATTGATATCCGGGCAAGAGAAATATTTCAATATTGAATCGCGAGCGTAGTGAGTGGTTCAAAAAGTGGAATCTTGAGGGCAAGGGTTTCTAGGCACGAAGGTTAAACAAACTTTGCCGCCGAGTGAAACACAACATTTTTCACCGCACCAACACGAACAACATACTGACTATAAAACATCAAACTAAATGAAATCCATCAAAAATTTATTCAATATTTAGGATTCAAAATCATCATTTGAGTAAATTCTACCAGCCATCTTAAGATCAAGTTAAAATTTGTTGAAATTACTTTGCACTCTTGTGGATAAAATGCGATTAATAGGATAAAATTAGAATGTAAGTGGCTAGGTTTTAAGGAAATATTTTGTAAGTGATAAAGTAATAAATATTCCCGAATAAAAAAATGGCTCAATTTGAAACCCGGATCAACACACAGTCAGTTTTTAGGATTATTATTATTCATTAATACAATATTTAGGTATGTACAAGGTAGGTTATAGTGCCGAGCGTATTGATCCAAGATTGAATTACCCATGTTATAAAATCCCTATGAGTCATGGCAAATAAATTATTTCTGATTTTTTTTAAACACTCCCCTGATTTCTTAATTACCAAGACCAGCGCTGATTCTCGGGTTAGTTATGCTGAGTCGGGACCATTTCGTGGTAACTTATATTATATGTTTTATTTATTTTAATTCTTGTTTCTGTTTTTGTACTTGTATATGTTTTTAGTTATCACTAATAAATAATTGATTGATTGATTAATTTAACCTATGTAGGTATTATACGAACCATGAAACTTACCTGCTTACTTAACACTAACACTTCACGTTATTTTCGCACAGTTTCGCGCCGTTCGGTTATCGATCATCGCGCCTGCGCACAACTGAGCGATACAACATGTATGCGATAGCGGGTGATATGGAGAGGCCAAGCGATGAGCGACCGGTGGGATTTTGCCCAAACTCTGAAAAAAAAAGTGTAATATTCGGCCAAACACCGTTGTTTTATATCGCGGGGCACATTGGGATAATTTCGACAGTCACATAAAAATCACCATTATTTCCATCATATCAAGATTCTCCTTTCGAAATTTAAATACGAAAATTGCGAAATGCGCCATACAATCTTCCACCCCCATATTAGGGAAGTGGAGGCGTTGGAAAGAGACAAAAAGTAGCCTATGTCACTCTCCATTCCTTCAACTATCTCAGGTTAAAAAATCACGTTCATTCGTCGCTCCGTTTTGCTGCGAAAGATGGACAAACAAACAGACACATAGACTTTCCCATTGATAATGTTAAATAAATATATGGATAATATGGATGGATTATAAACGTCAAACTGTCATAGGCCGACACTCTTACACTTTGGGAAAGTCTGTGTTAAATAATTTGATTCTGTCTAACACGTCTATTCAGTCCGTAACTGCAAATTCTGTTATTCAATACCAAAGCTGATTGCAAAATTAGATTTCCGATGCAATTGTGAAAGTAGATTGATCCTGCTGCTACCTACCCACAGCCGCCAGCGAATACTTCCGTATCTAGATAAATGTAGCAATACCGGGCAATACGACAAGCAAGAGGGACAAGCGGTGAGTGATTGAGGCGATCCTTGACACTCGATTCCGCGTCTACATTTTCGTCTCGGTACCCTATAGTGGTATAGGACAGTAGTAGTGTATTATATAGCCTGCCAATATTTTTTTTTATACTGTGAATGTTACAAAGTTTGGCAAATAGCAACGCCCCAGAAAACGTGATTTTTTTAATATAAATTTGACACAAAGTATACTTGTGTTTGGGTAGCCTCTATTGGTCTAGTCACTTAAATCCTGGAACGCCGTTGTCAAAATTTTGCTACTGAATTAATAACGTTCAATTTTTCAATTATGCTTTAAAATGTCTGTGTTGGATACGAGATAGGGCGTTTGAGGGGTTAAGCCAATCTTTATATGTATATAAGTATTTGTATATTATATATATCGTTGTCTGAGTACCCAAAACACAAGCCTTCTTGAGCTTACCGTGGGACTCAATCAATCTGAATGTAATATTTATTTATTTATTCCGCGTATTTATTTCAAACGCCGCCGCTATATTCCGGATCCAGGGGGGGTTTCTTTAGCCCCCTTGGAATTTAAAGTGTAAAAATTATCCTTCAAAAGTTCCGTGTTTAAAAACGCCACCGCTTGTGACTTGCAGCCAATAGTAAACCGTTACATAAACCTGACACGAGAGGAAAGGCTTATTTGAGCTTGAACTAGGTACCTAATTAGTTGATACTAAATCTTGTGACTGTGTCACATCCATAGGCTTCGATGGCCGCTTTAGACAAACTGGTAAGTACTCAGAGGGGATAGTAGTACCTGAATACTGAGCGTCGCGATGGAATTTTTTTTATTTCGCACGTGTATTGTTGGATCGAAGACGACGACGACACGACCCCTTGAAGTTTCAACTTGGGCACAAAAAGTACTACTTTGCGCACTAGTGCGAGGAGGTATTTATTTATTTACCCTTTATTGTACACTAAGAAAGAAAACGTGTAGTAAAAAAGGCGGACTTAATGCCAAGCAGCATTCTCTACCAGTCATTTAGGCTATTGTTGGCGGTACCAAAATTTTCCATACACAAGTCAACCTTAAATAGGCTTTATTATAATTATTATACTCTGAGTAAACAAATAATTCGAGCATTTGCGGGTAGTTACAACATTTTGTCGGTTAACCAACCAAATACAAAATCCAAGTTGATCTGTCACTGAGCAACCGGGCTTAAACCTTCTTATTTGGTCGTGTAATGCTTTTTTTTTATACTACGTCGGTGGCAAACAAGCATACGGCCCGCCTGATGTAAAGCGGTCACCGTAACCTATGGACGCCTGCAACTCAAACAGTGTCACATGCGCGTTGCCACCCTATTAGAAACTTGTACATTCCCTTTTGCTGTGTTAAGTACGCAGCAAAAAGGAGTGCACAAGTTCTAAGGAGGGTTCGGGTTGCCGACGACTCAAAGGACAATAGACGGAACGGAACAAGTTAGTTCCGTAAGTCCTCCCGTCATCAGCACACCGCACCCTGGTTGAGCTCTGGCAGCCTTACTCACCGGCAGGAACACAACACTATGAACTGAGTAGGGTCTAGTGCTATTTGGCTGCGGTCTTCTGTAATCTAGACGGAGGTACTACCCTCGTAGGGCTCTGCTCTAGATTCGAGCGAGACGATATCCGCTGTGCTGTGCCCTACCACACAAAGCGGAATATCATTCGCTATGCCCTACCTCCTACCTGTAATGTTTTAAATTACTCTCAAGTGGCAAAAGGAGCCTATTGACGGTAGATTTGGTTTACATATACAGGTATACTCGGGTAATTCCGAACGTCAAAAACCGTCGGTAAATTCCGAAAAGGGACCATTATTACTATGGAATCACGGGTGATTATCATTTGAATTTCGGAATAATCCGATTAACGGCATTACCCGAATACACCTTACTTATTTATGATTTAAATACCTAAAGATGCAGATTATAGTCCAGTTAAAAACATCCCCTTATACCACCCCCTTTCTTCCCGTGGGTGTCGTAGAAGTCGACTGTGGGATATGGGTTTATTGTAAATGGGTTTATGGGTTTGGGTAAATTGTGGCGTAGGCGAGGGCTGGCAACCTGTCACTGCAATGTCACAATTTGGATTTCTTTCAACCCCTTTTTGCCAAGAGTACCTAAAACTTAGTATTCATGTGCTCTGCCTACCCTTTTATGGGAACAGGCGTGATTATATGTATGTTTGTATGTATCAGTGGCGGCTGGCGTAAATTTCTGATAGGCAACACTGAGCAAAAAGAAACCTACCTTAACATTAAGGTACTTTACTCAATTTTAGGCAAGCCGGTGGGAATCGGCTTATATGGACCAGCCGCTGATGGAGCCTATTCACCTAAACAAAATATCGGTAAAATATCATTTACGCAGTTTATTAAAGTTTATTTGATTTCACAGTCGGATGGGAATATTATTAAAGTAAACGTTTGATAAGGATAGCAGTCGCACGCGCAACTGCGGATTACTACTTACCTCATTTCATTACGCATGTCCACATTAGCGTAACTAACAATAAAATAACACTTAGTAACACCATAGATCAAATACATATAAGATCATACCATCCCATACATTAAAATGCGATGCGATGCGGTTTCTTTTTTTCTTAGCAGGTCTTTACGAAACTTATATAGGTCTTTGATAATACTTAGGCCATTTTATAAGTATCCCATACAAAAATGCGATGCGCTTCGGAGGCCATTTTGTACGATACACGTGCGAATAGGAAAGTCGTAACTCGTGTCGATTTAAAACACTCCCTTTGGTCGTGTATGGTCGTAGTCGTGTGTTCATTTATCGCCACTCGTTAACTTCCTCTTTTTCGCACTTGTACCGTAATGTACTATTTCAGTACAGATGGTGTTTTTTTTACGCACTAGTGCGAGAAGTGGTTCATTAGGTATATGCCAGGTCGAAACTTCGGAGTGCCATCTGTACTGAAAAACGTCGTACGATACACGTGCGAAAAGGAAATTCGTAACTCGTGTCGATTTAAAACACTCCCTTCGCTTCGGTCGTGTTTTAATCTATCGCCACTCGTTTCGAACTTCCTTTTTTTCGCACTTGTATCGTAATGTACTATTTTATTTATGTACTTATTCACCTTGGTCTTAAAAAAGTCATATTAATGCACAGCGCGGACGTCTACCTTTGCCAAAATAATATGGGTGATTTAGGGGTCGTCATCCTGAATGTCAATATTTTATAGACCAGTCAAATTAGATTTTTTTAGCATAAATTGTATCCCACTGCTGGGCAAAGGCGGAGGCCTTCCTTCTTCCACTTCTCACGGATAAAATTACTATTTTACGATTTTACGATACAAGTGCGTAAAATTTCCTTTTCGCACGAGTATCGTACGACGTTTTTCAGTACAGATGGCCCTCCGAAGTTTCGACCTGTCAAGAAATGAACTTCTCGCACTAGTGCGTTTCCATATGTATAACCTTTCTTATAGCAAATGATGGATCCTTATCCTACAGACGGTGTTTTTTTACGCACTAGTGCGAGAAGTGATTCATTTCTTGTCAGGTCGAAACTTCGGAGGTCCATCTGTACTGAAAAACGTCGTACGATACTCGTGCAAAAGGAAATTTTTTACGCACTTGTATCGTCACGTCAAACTTATAACACCCCGTCGTTTTTGCTTCGAGGATTAAAAATAACTCAATAGACTGGCCTATCACTGTATTAAGTTACACAACATTATTTACGAAGTTTAATTAGTGTAACAAATCCAAATTATGTAAAACAAAACTAAATTGATTGAAGGCTGTGTCATTGTATGTTCCATACCAAATCTCAAGTTTACGTGGTATATTTTTAAACAATCTTTTGTATAACAATAAAAGGTAAGGTACAGCGGGGTAAATCTCGACTGGAGCACAGTATAATAAAGAGTACTATCGTACAGTATGGCCACTCCCGCTCCCCGCTGAAAGTGCCACCCACCCCCTCTCGGTTACCTGACAGTTACCGCCTGTCAAAAACGCGAACAGTTGACCTGTCATATCTCACTCATACAAGCATGGTACGCGTTCACCTACACGAGCTTAGACTGTGTGCTAGGAACGCGCCTCTTTCATATATTTAATCGCCAGTGTCCGAGGTGTGACTGGAGGGAAATTGTAATTGTAACTGATCCATTTTTTCCATTATTACACTATGAAGTTGAGTTCTACATGTATCCACTGAACACGCCTACCATATATATATATAAACCAGTGGACACTCTAATTAATGATGCAAACATTGACAACCGGTCTGGCGTAGTCGGTAGTGACCCTGCCTCCAAGCTCTTAACAAGCTTGGAAGGCAAAACAAGGTGCAACTGGTATGGATACCGGGGCACGAAGGCTTCATTGGCAATGAAAACGCTGATGAACTTGCCAAGGCCGGATCTGAAGACAACTTCATAGGTCCGGAACCTTATGTGGGCCTTTCACAAGGAACCATCAGAACGGCTATGAAAGACCAAACAAAGGCTAGTCACCAAAAAGAGTGGGATGCCCTGGTTGGTCTGAAGCATTCAAAGCTCTTTATGCAGAGGGTAGACTCTGGATGGAGCAAAAAGCTAGGGAAGCTAGGCAAAAGACAACTCCAAATTATAACAAACAACAAATTAAAAAAAACCTCTATTCCTCGACTGGAACTTTGCGCTGCAGTTTTGCTGACAGACCTCGTTGTACACGTAAAGGAGATCTACGACAGAGACATCAAATTTGAAGACGTATTCTGTTGGTCAGATTCTACCGTAACACTCTCTTGGTTACGCTCGCCATCGCATCGTTGGAAGACTTACGTCAGTAATCGCGTAAGCCACATACAGGACAAAATACCGGCTGGTCATTGGCGCCATGTCACGTCAGAAACCAATCCTGCCGATTGTGCCTCTCGCGGAGTAACCGTCCGAGAACTTGTAAACCACCCTTTATGGTGGACAGGCCCCGCTTGGTTAGCACTTGACAGTAGCTGTTGGCCAAAGCCACCATCAACCATCGAATCGCAATCGGATCTATCGGAAGAACGAAGTGTTCTCAAGCAGACCACACTGTCTGTGCTGTCAATCAGCTTGACGATTTCTTATCCAGACATTCAAGTCTGAATAAAACTAAGCGCGTCGTCGCTTACATTCTTCGTTTCGTAAATAACTGTCGCTCCCCTGACAGTAGACGTTTCGGCCCGCTTGTTCAATCGGAACTCGACGGTGCTCTTACACATCTAGTAAAACTAACTCAAGAAAAGTCATTTTCTGACGAGTTTAATGCCTTAAAAACAGGTAAAAAATTGCCCAAGCAATTCAAAAAACTAAGCGTCTTTATCGATAGGTCAGGCTTGTTGAGGGTGGGCGGTAGACTGGTTCACTCCGAACTTGATTATGATTGCAAGCACCCCTTACTTCTCCCCAGCCAGGACCGTATGACGCACCTCGTTGTCGACCAAGTACACAATGATAATCAACATCCGGGGTTACGCACACTCCATTTCCTGATCGCACAAAATTTTTGGATCCTCGCATCTAAACGTGTAATTAGTTCTCGCCTATCGAAATGTATAAAATGCTTTCGCGCTAATCCAAAACCTTTGGTGCCTCGCATGGCAGATCTCCCTAAGACTCGAATTTCGCAAGTAAAGTCTTTCTCGTGTATAGGTGTCGACTTCGCGGGTCCCTTTCCCACGTACATTAAACGTTATCGTGGAGCCAGGCCCTTTAAAACACACGTATGTTTATTCATATGTTTCGCGACTAAGGCCTCTCATATCGAACTTGTTATAGGACTAACCACAGAAGCCTTTCTCGCTGCCTTGCGTCGATTTATCGCTCGTCGTGGCCGTTGCCAGCGCATACATTGTGACCGGGGTACGAATTTCGTAGGAGCTTATAACGCATTGCTGCCACTCATGCAAGAGGCGGTTTCTCGTGAGAATATCGAATTCTCTTTCAATCCACCAGCCGCATCCCATTTCGGCGGCCTGTGGGAATCTAATATTAAATCATTTAAAACACATCTCGCTCGCGTTGTAGGAAACCAAATCTTAACTTACGAAGAATTTCTGACGGTGGCAGCTCAAATCGAGTCAACGCTCAACTCACGGCCACTCTGTGAGATGAGCTCTGATCCTAATGACATGTCCGTGCTAACGCCGGGACATTTTCTCACCTTAGAGCCCTTGACTTCGCTCGTAGACACTTCAACCATCGAAACGAATATGTCCATCTCAAATCGCTGGCAGCTAGTACAGAAACTTCACCGCGATTTTTGGAAGCGATGGCATTTAGAGTACTTGCATACGTTGAATCAACGCGCAAAATGGCATTCAGATATTGATGAGTCCAAGCTCGGTGCATTAGTATTAATTAAAGATGAACAACTGAAACCGCTTCATTGGTCACTTGGTCGTATAGTATCGTTGCATCCGGGCAAGGACGGAACCTCCCGCGTAGCCACACTTCGGTCACAGTCAGGTCTAATACAACGACCTCTGGTAAAGGTGTGCCCTTTACCCATAGACTAGCTTATTCTTAAAATACTTCGTATTTGGTGGGCGGAATGATCGATCCGGACACCATACTCACTTTAGTTTAGGTATATATTTAGGTATTTTTGAATTCATGTCCTTTCTCTTATATCGTAAAATGGAACGCAAATCTATTAGCGACAGTACGTAGGGTAGTTTCTTCGAATTAATTTGACATTTATAAAAGCCAGTTGAAGGTAGATCGAATTTGATGGCTGCTCATTGCCCGCATCGCAAGCTCGTTCGTCGCGAAAATCAAAAACTCGCTAAAATTGTCGATTGAGGTGATCAAGGCCCTCACCGCGACGTCTCCAGCAGCAGCCCGCCATCGAGGAGAGTCGGTACCTACCAGCTGTTCGCCGAGCGGAGACAGGGTGAGTTGGCCTTTCGATTTGATTCGCTTTCACTGGCATAGATCGTTAGACTTTCTCAACTACAATTTCCCTACTCGAGGGCGATTGTACATTTGAAACAAATTATAATATTATAACGGGGGTGTTCACAGGCCATTACGGGGTCAAAGGAATTTTGGCCAAGATGGGACACGCCGACAACACTGATTGTCGCATGTGTGGCGAAGAGGAAGAGACCGTCAGACATTTAATGTGTGAATGTCACGCCCTCGCCAGACAAAGAATGAAGAACTTTGGAGCAGGCTACCTGGCACCGAAGGACTTCAGAGAGCTACCCATGAGCCTCATCATCCGATACGTGGAGATGGTCGAGAAGCTCCTGAATAGCTGAAGGATCTTAGGATCGTAGGGGGTAATTGCACAAAAGATCCCGATGGGTCGAAGTGTATCCGTAAGGGCCCCCGCAGATTTAAGATAAGATAAGATAAGACCCTGCCTGCTACGCCGCGGTCCCGGGTTCGAATCCCGGTAAGGGCATTTATTTGTGTGATGAGCACAGATATTTGTTCCTGAGTCATGGATGTTTTCTGTGTATATAAGTATTTATATATTATATACAGAGGGCGGAATTGCTCATGGCAAAAATCAAACGTCAATAGGGTTGGAACGTTAAATTTTATCGACATTTTCATCTATCGATAAATTCAGTCACTTTTTACATTTTTGACTTTAACGTTGACCTTTGATTAGGTATTCGACCATTTGATTTTGACCTCTTTGATTAGATTAAAAGTAAATTGATTTGATTTGATTTGACATTTGATTACCGTTTCTGTCACTAGTCCTTTTGCAACTAATTCACGTTTGAAAAAATGGTTACCTATTCCAAAACGAAACAGTCAACAAATGCATAAAGAAGTATCCTTAATATCCTTATCTTACATACGATGAAAACAACTGAATAATATACTGATAATTTCAGTTTAATCGATAGTCGATAAAATTTAACGTTCCAACCCTATTGACGTTTGATTTTTGCCATGAGCAATTCCGCCCTCTGATTATATATATCGTTGCTGAGTACCCACAACACAAGCCTTCTTGAGCTTACCGTGGGCCTCAGTCAATCTGTGTAAGAATGTCCTACAATATTTTATTTATTTATTTATTTATTGTAAAACGGAAAAAAAAATTGATCAGTTGCATTTGCCCTCCAGTCAAAATTGTCCCGCTGTACCTTACAAAATGCTAAATACCGTATTTTCGAAGATAAGTGGCAAATGCCGGAAAAACGTAAGGAGGATGATGAAGATTGTGTCACTTATGATGGGCATTTACAGAATTTGGGCCATTTGGGGCCCCCCAATTAGCGTAAGTTGTTAACAAAAATTAACTCAGTGACCGTTTTGTGACGATAATGAAAAATGACATTTCAATAAAAATATTGTTTTTAGAATAGAATAGAATAGAATAGAATAAACGTTTATTCGTGAACACAGGTAAGACAAAATACACATAATAACAACAAGACAGAAAGGAATGAAGTGCCACGAAATGGCCTCATCTCAGCGTGTTGCTGGTGACTTCCAGCGCTGATCTTTTCGCAGCGCTTTTTGTGTTAATTACATAAACTTTAAGTGATAATCTACAGAATGTGAAAAAAGTAAATTTTAGACAGATTTTATGCTTAATTTGTGGTCACAAAACTTACAGCGAGTTCATTTTTGTTAACAACTTACGCTAATTGGGAGGACCCAAATTGAAACTTTCCCATATCATTGTGGCCCTTGAACAGTATCCTATTTATGCCGGTGACTGTAGTAAAAGGGTCAACGGCTTTAGCAAACTTGTCCGATCTGCCGGTGGCGGCCGGTTGCGGTTATCGCATACTAGTCGACTGGTCTTGTCAATGAAGGTCAGGGATTCCCAAACTATGCGGCCCTGAGTATACATTACATACTTTAATAATATACGCAACTGGCTCTGTCGCACTAATTAAGAAGAGGGTTAGAGAAATATTTGGCCCATTTTTATTTTTTTATTATTATAAATGGGCTTACTCTTGACCACAGACTAGCCAAAGGCAAAGACGTGGCCTACGATGGAGTGAGCTCGCCCAGAAGATGCCTGTTCACTCTTGATTTGAAGGTTGCCGGGTTATATGAGCTCGGAAATATAGCCGCCGGCAAGGAATTCCACTCCTTGGCAGTGCGCATAAGAAAAGAAGAAGCAAAGCGCTTCGTGCGGATTCGTGGAATATCCACCAAGTAAGGATGGAGACCGGCCGTGCGTCTAAGAGTCCGATGGTAGAATGGGGACTTTTATTTTATTTTTTTAGCTTAGCTTAGCTTTTAAAGCCGACTGTACCTTTCTTTCAACAGTCTTCTGCTGCTTTCCGAGGCGTTTCTAAAAACCCCTTCTTCGATGGGTATACGACGTTTCATAATAGAGTTCCTATGACCACCTTTCTGCACCAAAATTTCAAAATTTCAGATCAATCAGAAACCGGGAAGTGGGTCAAATTTAGCTTCTACGTTTTGAGCCAAACATACTAACAAGGCAAGTTAAATAAAAGCTTGTAATAAAAAATACGTTACGTTTTCAGTGAAATTTACACAAAATGTATGGAAAAACTGAACAGCGCTCCAAGCGGAAACGCACATGTACTAAAATTTTCATCAGTACCACAAGTTACTAACTCCGAGTTTTCAATACGTTCCTAACTTCAGAGCTAAAGCGCTCTCTTTCTAACTGTATGAAGTCAATAGCACCAGAACTATTCGATAGTTTGTAGTAAAATCTCAATATTTTACGTGAGTAATCATGACAGACACTAGCGTAAAAGTAAACCATAGGCCAAGTCAAAGTCATTCTGAAGAGCGATAGAGAGAGTTGTCCCGGATCTGGCCCCGTAGCCGAATGGCATTTCTCCGACGCCAAACGAAAGCGATACGCCGCTGGCTCTGTCGCGCCAATACGCAAGCGCGATAGAGATAGATATCTACTAGCGCTTCGTTTCGTGAGCGTTTCGTGAGCGATTGTGCCATTCGGCTAGCCACCCTGGGGGCCGATCTTTGAGTCTCGCGGCGTTCGAATTCAGAAAATTGTCACTGAAAATAATAGGCAATTCACCGTTTTCAACCGGTACTTTAGTAACAGTGAGAATCAAAAATCGGCCCCCCGTAAGTTCACATTTTTGACACATTTGTTTTCAAGTATGTTGCGATGTGGCTAAGACGTATCGTTTGCCAAATCTAACGATTACTTTCAAATTGGTTGAATCGATTAGGCCCTATGCAAAAGCAGGCGCTTAAACAAATATACGATTTATGTCAACTTACTGAAATGTCATTTGAAAATGACAGAGAAAAATGAATGATAAATGACATAATAAGTAAATCTTGCGTGATAAATTAATATCGTAAAATACTCACTAACGAAGATCCGCAAAAATGTTAGCATGTGTTGTTAGATTATGTTTAAAGTAAGCGAAATATTGTTTTTAAGTAGGTACTTGATATTTTTTTAAATATTATTACAGGATTTTATTTAAAATTTCATTAGGTTGCGCGAGTTTACGTTTTGTGGACGCTGTCATGTGTCAAAAAGAGGTTCTTACAGCTCTGGGACAATAGCTGCGATGCTTACAAGTAAGCGACTGTGATGGTAGCTAGGTACCCGGTTTAGTTTATCACATACTAGTCGACTGGTTCCCTCAATGGGTTACTTGATCGACTTAGGCCCACTTGCACCAACCACTTAACTCAGGGTTAGTGGGCTGTCAGCTGTCAAATTCCATATTAATAGTTCCTCTTTACAGATCAAGTTATTAGGTACCTGTATCTACACATACAATGTTATCTTTCAAATAAGTGTAGGTAAATAAAAAAAAACCGGCCAAGAGCGTGTCAGGCCACGCTCAGTGTAGGGTTCTGTAGTTTTCCGTATTTTTCTCAAAACCTACTGAACCTATCAAGTTCAAAACAATTTTCCTAGAAAGTTCTTATTCTTATAAAGTTCTAGTTTTGTGATTTTTTCATATTTTTTAAACATATGGTTCAAATAATCGATGGAATCAGGCGTTACTTTGCGGAAATCCATGCTAATCGTAAACTAGAACTTTCCTTTGCTAATCCGCGAATAGTGGAGTGGATCTATTCGCGGATTAGCATAGGAAAGTTCTAATTTACGATTATATGGTTCAAAAGTTAGAGGGGGGGGGACGCATTTTTTTTTCCTTTAGGAGCGATTATTTCCAAAAATATTAATATTATCAAAAAACAATCTTAGTAAACCCTTATTCATTTTTAAATACCTATCCAACAATATATCACACGTTGGGGTTGGAATGAAAAAAAATATCAGCCCCGCTTTACATGTAGGGGCGGTACCCTAATTAAACATTTTTTTCCACTTTTTATTTTTGCACTTTGTCGGCGTGATTGATATACATATTGGTACCAAATTTCAGCTTTCTAGTGCTAACGGTCACTGAGATTATCCGCGGACGGACGGACGGACGGACGGACAGACAGACATGGCGAAACTATAAGGGTTCCTAGTTGATTACGGAACCCTAAAAACCGGCCAAGTGTGAGTCGGACTGGCCCACCGAGGGTTCCGCATCCGTACAAATTTCAATAGTTAAAATAATCTCATGTTTCGCATATAATTCTAAAGACTTGACTAGAAGTATCGGTATAGCGCCACCTCTCGGGGAATTCGCTGACTAATTTGTACAGTATATTGGTTTTGCAGGGATAATTCTTTATAATGTTGACCGATTTCGACAGTTTTTATTTTATTCGAAAGAATTTTTTTTACGTAAAATCTCGTGTGAAATTGGAGTATGATATACATCCGCAAGGGTAGTTAAATTGGAAATTAAAATTATTTGCGGGCAGCGGTATATATTTTGACATTTTCTTTCGAAGTTGAAATTATCTCTCATATGAGTAATCTATACAAGGACTCGTAGCGCCCTCTTCAATAGAATACAGCGCGTAAACCTAATAAGGGCGATAAATGAAACCAGGCATATAATTCAATATTGTTATCATTAATTAAGAGGTGTTTTTGAGTTACTCTTAATTTTCACCCCATAATGAATTTTTGAAAAATTTCCCAGCAGCAATGTACTGTAAACGTGGTTGCGATGACAATCAATGACAACTGTCAACGAGCGTTTAACGCGAATGTGTTTGCATTACGTTGCGGGCCGAATTAATTTGTATGGATAAAAAAAATATTTCAATGTTAAGTAAAAATTATCTAATTCCATTTTTTATGTCCTATACTCACCACCGTTAAGAGGTTCGCCCGTATTAGGTTTACACCCTGTATAATATAATTTGACTTGAGTTAATTAGAATACATATTTGTAATTACAATACTCTAGGGTAGACCGGGGACAATAGAAACACGTTACGATTGAAACAAGTCAAATTTCTCTAAAACTACAATACCTACGTGGAATACGCAATACTCACGATACGAGGTCGACCATTTTGCAAGTTTGAACCAATAACGATCGGGCTCGCGAGTGACATGGCAGTGACAGGGAGCCGATGAAAATTTTCGACCAAAAAAGTAACTATTGGTGCTTTCGTATATTTTTGTCTAATTTTGTGTACCCGTGTAGTATGAAAATTTTAATTCGCTAAGTGATATGAGTGTGGATTCTATAATATTTTAAGTGCCATGAAACAGTGATGGAGTGTCATTAATTGGTAAATAATTGACTTTGAAATCAAACATGTGTTGTGGTGACAATAGAAACAACGTCCTTGTGGACGATTGAAACGTTTCAAATGTCCCTGTGTTTTAATCGTCCCCACAAGTAACCAACTATCAATGCAATCGGGTTCTGTTTTTTGTAAGTATAACGACGTGCAAATTCCACGAATAAAAGTAGCAATATCTACGTTTAACTCTGGCCTGACAACAGAAGAATGTGACCAACAGATCTTCAAAAATGTCTACATACACTGCACACCGTTGTTCTACGGACTGGTTATGATTGAAACAAGGTTATAATTGAAACACCCACTTTTGTATGAAACACATTAATATTTTTTTATGACTATTCCATAGAATTATATCTTACTGTTTCATAATAACCAAAATGTTAAATTTATATGTAAGAAGTTACCGAAACAAAGAAGATTAAAAGTCAAGTATTTCTTTTTTTACATACGTTTCTTATGTCAAGATATTGAAAGAATCTTCAGGCGCTGATATTTATTGTATAGTGTCTTCTACAAAAGTGATCTTTTGGTGGTCTGTTTTTGTAACACGGCAGTCATTAATAAAGATATGAATAAAAACATTTCTTTATTTTTCCCAAATTTATAAGGGGTGTTTCAAATGACCTCGCATAGTGTTTCAATTGACAACCATATGGGGTCAATTGAACCACTCTCCCGCTTCCTCTTTAATTTCATAATACAAGATAACCATGGGCAACATACCTTTAAAACTAATTTTGTTTAAAAGCCTAGTAAATTTCCTTCTTAAAAATAACTTTCTTATCTTCCTAACTATTCAAATTAAAATGCTACAAGCGATTTTTAAGTATAAATTGTTTCAGTTGTCCCCGGTCTACCCTAATATCTACAACGTCACTTAGGTTTAATATTACTTACTTACTAAAAATACATCTTCCCATCATCTTACATTTACCGAGATGTGGGAACATCTCTATTTTTAATTTCGCTTTAAGGTAAAATACCCCATAATGGACGGTGATGCCATTATGGACAAAAAAACACAAATCCTTAAATATCTAAAATACCTAAAAATAAGTATCTAAAATAAGTTTCTAAAAACTGACGATTATGTACCATAAACTAGAGTTGTAGAGCTATTTCATTTTGAAGTTTCAATTAATTCGGTTATTTCTGAAGGATTTGGCGACAACAAAAATTCACCAGTTTACTGAAAAAAATATCAAGACGATATAGACGAATAACTTATGATCCCTTCACACGATAAGAAGAACTTGAATGCGTTTTACTTACTGCATTAAGCATGAGATAAGGTATAACACATACTAGTTTGTTGCTCCAAAGATATAAAGAAATGGCGTTATTTTGCGAGTGTCCATTACTGGAACCGAAAAACTGCGTACCTCCTATGATGGACAAGGAACAATTTACAAAACCAAAATTTACAAGAAACAATCCTATGTTAAAATAAGCCAAACTAATTGTATTTATGGTATATAAAATTGACTCATTGAGTATCAGTTGGCTTTAAAAGTAAAATTTTAAACTTATTTCACTGTCCATAATGGGGGATCCATTACTGGAGAACTGCCGTCCATAATTGGAGAAAAAACACCTTCTTAGTTTTAATTTGTTAACTATGAAGAAACCAATAGGAGTATCTATTCTGCAATACGCTTGAAATGTAAAAGAAGGATAGGACATTCAAGATTTAACACGCTTAGCGGTAGAATTTATATGAATATCAAAAACAGGCGAAATTTTTTCTTAAACTGTCCATGATTGGGTCCGTTACCTTAGTTCAGTTTTTGCCCATAATATTCCTCTCACCAACCTGAAGGTGAAATAATCTTATCATTATACTGTACTAGCTTTTGCCCGCGGCTTCGCTCGCGTTAAATTCGAAAATTGCTCCATGGTCCATACAAACTTCCACCCCCTATTTTAGGGAAGTGGGGGTTAGAAACAGATAAAAAATAGCCTATGTCACTCTCCATCCCTTCAACTATCCCCACTTAAAAAATCACGTCATTTCGTCGCTTAGTTTTGCCGTGAAAGACGGACAAACAAACAGACACACACACTCTCCCATTTATAATATTAGTATGGATTTGCCATCTCATCACACGACTACCGGTGTTTACCTTCTGTACACAGTGCCATTCATAAAGATAAGTTTCACGGTAAAATATTGAGGTAGCTGATATAAGATTAAACTTGGAGAAACATTTAGTGTGTTGGTTTTGAGTTTTCCCCACCTCCCAGGGACTTCAACAAAGGCCAAAGCATAGAGTATATTGAATAGTATGGTATAATTAGAGTTATCAGTCAAGATTTTCGAATGCAGCGCCATCTATTATTAAGTTACGCCAACTTTTCATGTGACTTTCCGACTTTGTGGTGTCATTTCCTTTCTTTTCGTCCTTGAAACCGAGAGAAAAACACCATTTTTAAAATCGTTTTCTAACATCATACTTACTAAAATGCATCTTTATTTTATGACGTTCGTGATAAATTGTATAGTGATAACACGTAACGTCTAACTATCACTAAAACACTATCTTATAAAATTATCAACAAGAGTTAATTGTGCAAACAGTTGTTAAAATATGACGTGTTTGTGGCGTTCCAAGTCTAAGGGGTCCTCAATTCAATGTCCTTATTAGATACCCGTTTTTTTTGTTTAGGAGGGGAATAAATACATTACGCATACCACTCGGGTGCGGGGAAGGACCCAAGTGGTTATGTGGGACTCCTTGTTAAGGGCTAATGAGACCCCAAGTCTACCCACTAAACAACCCCTCCATCTGCCGCCATTGTTCTGTAACGGTGGGCTGCAGGTACGCTCGCGCTTTACATCTACAGCACCACCAGAACCAGTCCGCTTTGCAGAGCACCACCTCCGGAGGCCCTTGATAGCATCGGACACAAGTGGACCGTATCCAGTACGGTCGGCCTCTCAGGGCCCGCGTGTGCAATGGATGGCAGACGTCCCCGTGCCTGTCATCCTGCGATCAACCTACGGAGGCAGGCGGCGGTCGTGTGCGACTCGTCTGCGTCGAGCACGCTTGCGTCCGTTGGTCGGCCATTGGGGCGATCTCCCTAGCGTGTTCCGCCATTTCCTTCTACTGCATGTCCTCTTCGCAGAATCCTTATTAGATACCTATCATGCGAACGACCAGTGAGTTGTGGCATCACGCACGCACACAACGACAACTGTATGTTCAATAAGTGACATGTCCGCTCTCTATGGTCTGAGGTCCATTCCATGTTTGAAACATTCATTGTCATAATTTTATACCTATTTATACAACATGATTGCAAATAAAGAACTTGAACTTGACCTATTAAATTCTCAGTTGAAAACGTTCTTATTGCACTAAACGTATAAAGACCCTTTTGCGAGGAAAGACACTGATTTTCCGACAGCTGCCAGCTACTTACCATTGTGTAAGGCTTCGTAATTTAATGATAAAAATAAATAAGATACTTATATTAATTATTTTTTTAATTCTTAATTGTTTTCAACATTCGTCAAGTTTGCGATGTGGTCTTTTAGCTGTTTCTCGGGTAGTCGAACCAAGTTAAATCTGCAATCTGCACACACTTTTAATGGCACAGTATATATATTTAAAGTCACACACAGGTCGAACGCGATTAATTAACATTATTTTTACCTTTTTTCCCAACGTTTCGGCCAGGTTGCACTGGCCGTGGTCGCGCCAGTGCAACCTGGTAAAGTGTTATATGGCACAGTATATGTATAGTATATGAAATTATGGTATTGGTCACTGTACACCAGTGGCGTGGGGTGAAAATTTTCGTTGATAAAGCCGACTGTCCTTTTTTCAACAGTCATCTGCTGCTCTCCGAGACATTTCTAAAAACCCCACTCGATGGAGATACGACGTTTCATAAGTTATGAATCATAATAGAATTCCTGTGACCACCTTTCTGCTCCATTATCAGATCAGCTCCATGATACCATAATATTGCATTGTCACGTGATTTACATATTATGTGTGCAAAATTTCAGCTCAATCGGAAACCGGGAAGTGGGTCAAATTTAGCTTCTAAGTTTTGACCCAAACTGACATAATATGTACTAACAAGGCAAGTTTAATAAAAGCTTATAAAAATAGTCAATTTTAAATCAATAAAAAACTGTTACAAATGACATAATTAGGGGGTGCATTAGGGTAACTTTCGAATGACAGAAATGCTCGGGTAATTTCGAAACGGGAATCTTGATATGATGGAAATAATGGTGATTTTTAATGCGACTTTCGAAATTAGACGACTTTCGAAATTACCCTAATGCACCTCATATGCTAAAAAGTGCCAGCAACTGCTAAAATATTTCAAAACATAATCCTAATTGAGTAACGTACCAATTTGGATAACTTGCCTTTAAGACTCGGAATGAAAAATAACTTCCCAAGTACAATTTTATAATTTAACTAAAAAAATAAATATTACTTCCACATTTGTGGAATTCATATCATAACTCTATTGTCTATGAAAATATTCAGTTACTCATTTGTTTGTATAATTACTGCATTACAAGAATGTGCGGTTTCTTACAGTATTATTTTAATTTCAAAGTAAATGTACACATTTCTAGAGTATTCGTCAAGAACGATTAATGGACTGACAAAGCCCATAGGTACAAAAAAAGGTACCCCTGAAATGTATGGGCCTTTTAGGCTTAAAACTAGATGGCGCTGTTTCGCAGCCTGGAAGTGGCCAAAATTATATTTCCCCAAATATTTTTGCGTGTTTTTATTTTCTATAAGAACAAATAACATATTTCTTTATTTTAAAATCGTTATAAGACGTCAATACACATTAAAAAAAAAATTGTAGGGATCATCAGTGTAGTTATGATAGTATTTAATATTATGTACCTCAGTATATTATGGAGTATACTCCATACTAATATTATTATTGGGAAAGTGTTTGTGTCTGTTTGTTTGTCCGTCTTTCATGGCAAAACGGAGCCACGAATTGACTTGATTTTTTTAAGTGGAGATAGTTAAAGGATGGAGAGTGCCATAGGCTACTTTTTGTCTTTTTCTAACGCGAGTGAAGCCGCTGGCAAAAGCTAGTCCTATATAAATAATCCTTTAACGCCGTGGCTTGCGTGGGCGACGGTCGCGCGACGGCGATGCGACGCATACGAAATCAAACCTTATCGATATGGAAGTAGACGATACGATGAGACGCGACGGCGGTCGTGCGACCGTCGCCTACGCAAGACACGGCGTAACTATGGAATGGATTTTTTTAATGGTGTATAACTGGCCGAAGACTGACCCACGTGGCGCCGTGTTGTCCATGACGGTCAATCCCAGCACGACAATGCCTGGTTTTCCTCTTTGAGAGATATACGCATGAGGCGTCACGAGGCCTCCAACCCCCTCCCACCTCCCCAGGTGGGAGGGGGTTGGAGGCCTCGTGTATAGGCCTCGTGTATTCGCTCCCCCGAGCATACACCTAATACACCTCTTCGGATGCTGCTTAAATCATCTGTTATAGATCTAAAGGCCTATTACGAGTATAAACCATCAACAAAAGAGCGTACCCTACTTTACCGAAAATGTATCTATAGAAATCTGGTAACAAAAAAGGAAGGTTTCATACAAACTACATAGGACATTTTGGGAAACCTAGTGGATCTTGCTCAGCATCATGGACTCTATCAGCCTACCAATTCTTATCCAAATCGGAGACGTGATCCAAATGTACAAACTAAACGGGAATTGCACTTTTATTGAGCAAAATAAGTATAAAAATCTCATACTGGGACTAAAACTAACTTGCTGCACTGGCTCCGCGACCCGAAGTGGATTTTGGCCACTGACACTAGATTTCGCCATTCGCTCCTGCCCTGTGCGATATGATGCTACTCAGCCGCTTGAAGGTCACACAGGTCTTTCTGGACCTCATCGACCCATCGGTACCTGGGCCTCCCGACCGGGACTAAAAATAGTACCTGGCAGTGGCGGCTGCTGAAAATTTCTGCTTGGCAACACTGAGCAAAAAGAAACCTACCTTAACATTAGGTACTTTACTAGTAATCAATTTTAGGCAAGCCGGTGGGAATCGGCTTGTATGGACCAGCCGCTGCTGGTACCTAGTTACTTACTTTACTGGCTCAGCGACCCAAAAAGGATACCTCCGACACAAGAGATCGCCACTCTGCCCTATCCGGCGCCACTTTACGGCAGTTGGGTACACCGAGTGCGGACTGCGGACAGGTCTTTCAGGGCTTCCTCGCACCAGCGATATCTGGGAAGCCCACGCGGACGTTTTCCACCCGGGTGCCCCACATATGCTCTTCTCACACCACGATAGAATAGAATAGAATAGAATATTTTTTTATTCGTAAGCACTTAACAACGACGATAACAATATAATATACACAAAAATTAACGACACACAAACAAGTAACCATACACACAAAGGCTAACAGACAAAAGTGCCACGAAATGGTCTCATCTCAGCATGTTGCTGGCGACTTCCAGCGCTGGTCTTCCGATGAGGCCATTTCGATCCACGATCGAGGCCACGATCCTCTCCCATCTTTTCCAGGTGGCCGAGCCAGAGGAGTCGTGTGGCTTTGATCTCGTCAATTATATTAGGCACCGCCATTAGCTCTTCCAGCTCTCTATTTTTCCTACGCCTCCAGGTTCCATCTCCCTCTTTGATTGGCCCTAGAATTTTCCGCTAGATTTTCCTATCCGCCACTAAGAGCTTGCTCTCTTCTCTCTGTGTCAGTGACACCTAGTTACTTAGGTATAATATATTTAGTAACAGACAGTTAGAGTTGAACAGTTTTCTTTTATTAAAGTATAAAGTAACGGCGTGATAATCACGCGATTTATATTTTACTACTTACATTTTTACTACTTTTTGGTCAATGACTCTACACATAAATATTCAAATGAAACGATAAATTTAGGCTACAATGCGTAGTAAGAAAACCGGCTGCTTTTGCGCGAAAGCAAAGGTTAGAGAAACAATTAGGCTCAACTCAGGAGGGGGGTTGCTGACCATAGAAATTAACCACTTGATGATAACCGCCCCCCCCCCCCCTGAGAATGAGGCTGGATCCGCCCTCAAGTCTCAAGACTTATGTTGACCGGGATAGAGAACATGAGTACTATCTTTTTATTGAAGTATAGGGCGCTGGACAAAAACAAAACAAGGTCTGTATCCCGGTCAATATAAGTCTAATAAATTGATATTATGAATTTCAAAGAGGAAACGCCGCCAGCGTCATGGGGTCCATGCCGCAGTCCGACCTATTAGAAGGGGTTTTCTTTTTATAACAGGGGTATTTTTATAGGTAAGTTTTAGTTTGTTATTTAGTTTTATTTATAGGTTTAATTTTATTCATAGGTTTAGTTTAGTTTTCATGTTATTGTTTTAGGTATTACTAGTTTATATGGTTTTGTGTTTAATTTAATATTTAATAAATATATTTAAGTTATTTTTAAAAGTCGCCGAACAAATGTTGATCATTAGATAGATATATATCTATAAAAAAAAGTGGCCATATACAGCAAACTTTCCCAACTTTGGCAACTTGTATCTTAAAAAATGCTAATCCGATTTCTGTCGATATCTGTCTTTGATTTAAAAAAAAACTCATATATCAACATTGTAAATTTTGTCTGCCATTCTTTGAAGTTATTCAGTGCGATACGTAAATTAACTTTTTTAAATTTTTTTGTTACTTTTTTTTATAATATATATATATATTTATATTACATGAAGCAATACCTTTCATTTGAGATACGTTTTGTGAAAATCAGACGATATGATAAAAAGAAGGATTTTTTTTTATTTTCATAAAACACCTCGCTACGCTCGGCTTCCCAAGAGATGGACCGTGGGACTCAGTCAATCTGTGTATGTCTAATAATATTTATATTTATTTTTTATTTATATTTTTTATGAATGAATTGTTCTGAAGATTAACTTAGTCAATATATATAATTGTTCTTTTTTTTCTCACGGTACAAATTATACTTGCGTGCTGATGATTGATTATAAAACATTGTTATAAAATACAGTCGACCTATTTAATAGATAGTCAACCAAAACTTAGCTCCAAAAAATCTGTGGGAATTAATCCTTCGCCACTACATTTTAATCATTTTTGAAGTGCTGTGGCGTGTCGATGATTCCGCCAAATTCACAGTTTAGGAAAGAACGCGATTTATGAAGACAATTGGCGTGCGAGTCCTACATTTTTCAAATTTGCCTTTTTTGTTGAGAAGATTTGGTTGATGGTTGTTGAGGAGTGGAATTCCTTGCCGGCGGCTATATTTCCGAGCACATAAATATAACCCGGCAACCTTCAAATTTAGGGTGAACAGGCATCTCCTGGGCGAGCTCACTCCATACTCTCCATAGGCCACGTATTTGCCAATAAATATACATAGAATCTACATAATATCTAAAGTAGGTAAGTACCTATTTATGTTCTCAGTACAGATGGTGTTTTTGATGGTGTTGTAGTGCGAGAAGTGGTTTATTATATGTCAGGTAGAAACTTCGGAGAGTCATCTGTACTGAAAAACATCGTACAATACACGTGCGAAAAGGAAATTCGTAACTCGTGTCGATTTAAAACACTCCCTTCGGTCTTTTTTTTTATTTATCGCCACTCGTTTCGAACTTCCTTTTTTAACCGACTTCAAAAAAGGAGGAGGTTCTCAATTCGACTGAATGTTTTTATTTTTTTATTTTTTTTTATTTTTTTGTATGTATGTTCCTCGATATCTCCGAGAATTGTGGACCGATTTTCAAATTTTTTTTTTGATCGAACGGGTATAACCCCGAGATGGTCCCATTGGCACCAAGTCAGGGTCTGATGATGGGATCCTGGAGAAATCGAGGGAACTCTTCAAATGTTATAGGCACATGTAATGTTTTTAGTGTATTTTTCAAAGGTAAACCAGTATTTACGCCTGATAGTAATAATTTTATGTGGCTGAGCTGATGATGGAAGGTCAACTCCTCAATGGTTAGGAGTTAAAGGATAATTCTTTCACTAGTGTACATGTATTCGGACTGATACGTATAATATCAATAGGAACCACTAAAAATCAACAAATAAATAAACTTTTTAACAAAAAATAAAACCGCCTTCAAAAATAAGCGCGTTACAAAACACGGAGAAACTAAAAAGCAAAAAATAATAAACCTTTGAATTCAGATTTCTTATCGTATTGCAATAATCTAAACATCCAAATTATAAATAAATCAATTATTTTTGGAGTCGGTGCCAGCCTGCGTATGGTTGGGTGGGGCAAACAGGCAATAGCAAGGCGACGAACAGGTCTGGTACCGACTG
This sequence comes from Leguminivora glycinivorella, assembly GCF_023078275.1. Lineage (NCBI taxonomy): Eukaryota > Metazoa > Arthropoda > Insecta > Lepidoptera > Tortricidae > Leguminivora > Leguminivora glycinivorella. The sequence continues at coordinate 16,170,103 of NC_062989.1, read as the reverse complement.
CAAAAATAATTGATTTATTTATAATTTGGATGTTTAGATTATTGCAATACGATAAGAAATCTGAATTCAAAGGTTTATTATTTTTTGCTTTTAGTTTCTCCGTGTTTTGTAACGCGATTATTTTTGAAGGCGGTTTTATTTTTTTTACGCACTAGTATCGTTATTTTTTTAGGTGTTGAATAAAAACCAGATGTACGTGTCGGTTGTTTTATTCTGTACTAAATTAATTGACTAAAATTCACAAACCAAACTTAATGGGTACAGGAACCAAGCGCATTTGTACAAACTGCATTTTGCTTTCATACATACGATGGACATTTACAGCATTTTTGAAATAACATATATACATATTTATAATATTTCATTAAGTACGCTTATCCGCTAAATCTAAATAAATTTCAATTAACTAAAATATATATATGATTTAATCCGTTTCCATAGTTTTATTTCATGAGTAACTATCGCGGTAACCGAAGACAATATTAAAATATATACTTTATCCTAATTCATATAAAGGTATATAACAAATAAAAATATGTACCTAACTATTAGCTTTTTCCCGCGGCTTCGCTCGCGTTAGAAAGAGACAAAAAGTAGCCTATGTCACTCTCAATCCCTTCAACTATTTCCACTTAAAAAAACATTTCTCATTTCTCAATATTAGTCGTCATCCTCCTTGCGTTATCCCGGCATTTTGCCACGGCTCATGGGAGCCTGGGGTCCGCTTTGACAACTAATCCAAGATTTGGCGTAGGCACTAGTTTTACGAAAGCGACTGCCATCTGACCTATTTCATTTCTCAATATTAGTATGGATTCAAACATACCTAGTATAGGTACTTATTATTTGCCGTACTTTCAATTGTGGGTAATGTGCTAGACTAGACAGTGCTGTGTAACCAAAATTGGTAAAAAAATATTTGTTAGAACTAAGTTGCTGTTAATGTCCTATATCGTACTTATAATGAAGTTAAAGATTTGAATTTAATTTATATCTGGACTATTTTTTCTGAGTTTTTTTACTTAATACCGTAACATTTTTTTGTTTACATTTAGCGAAAATGAAGGTCTAGTTAGAAATTAATTTTAATCTGTACTAGGTAAATATTCTGTACCTTTATAGTAAAAAGTGATAACAAATTAATATTAAAGACAATTGGAATCTGTAGGTAAATACCACATAGATCGATAAAAATAAATGTATAAAATATGTTTGTAGTTTAAATAAACTTATTATTTAGTGTTTTCATTATTCATGCGAAATGTTACTGCGCGCACTAATAGTTAAATTAAAATAAATTCTTTAATTAAGAAAGAGAAATACCTTCACTTTAAATAATAATTGAGGAAAACTTGGCAGCTTGGGCGCCATCGCGTCGTAATTTTTAATAAAATTATTTATGTTATAATTATGATTTTTTTTAATTATTTACAAATTCCGATTGTCTTTAAAATCGCTCCCGTACACGTTTCATGTCGAATGCGAAGCCTAATTTCACTCGACGATCTAGCTTCTAAACCACAAGTAACAATGTTCTTTTTATAAACCCAATATTTCTTTTAATTGTAAATTTATTCTATTTCGACGCACAACTTTACCTAATTAGGGTCTTTTTAAAAGACCATGACTATAATCTGCAGTTTTAGGTAGGTATTTAAAAGAACGGAAACAAATAATTTGCATTTTCGGGTAGTTGTCAGTTAACCGGCTAAATACAAAAACCAAGTGGATCTGTCACTGAACAACCACTCTTTGACCATCTTATTTGGCCGTGTAATGTTTTAAATTACCCTCAACGGGCATAAGGAGCCCATTGATACCTAATGGTAATGATACATACTACACTACAGGTTACGTATACGTATATTCATGGTCTTTTTTGTTCGCAAGAGCATTGAAATCTATCTAAGAGACTAAGAGAGTTATGTTGTTCAATACTATCTCATTTCGTGTGTTTCATTCGTGTAATTGAAGTATTTCTCTTTTTTTTTTTCAAAATACTCAAAAACACCGATTTTAGTACTAGATCGTCGATTTAAATTATCAACAGAGTGAAACAAGCATAAAAACCTTAGCTATCTTGTCAAGCACTTTATATACTTATCAACTATAAATTTTCCATTCCCTTTTCCATGCTTCAGCTCAAAGTAGGTATATCAGCAGAAAAACATTGCATTGCACTGTAAGAGTAGCTATTTGAACGTCGGACCAAATAGGTACCTACATAAATATGTATGTATGTATTTTTAAAATGACCCGACATACCTACATTTTCTCAAATAGTTTTTCTGAAATAATTACTTTCATGAATTTTGTATTAAATTCACCAAGACCAAAATTGTTTTATTTTTACTGTAGGTACATTAGACTAAATTACATAAATAAAGTTTATTACTCTGGCTTATTTTGCGAAGAGTCATTTGTCTAAATTATTTAAAAAATGTTGATGAATATTATTTTATTATTGTTCTTCAAAAATACATTTACGACGAATGTTAAAGTCTAAACTAACATGAAATATTTGACTGTTTCATTTTTCAAAAGTCACTAGTATTTTCATAAAATTTCAGTATATTATGAAACAATTTGTTCTTTAAACACTTACCTACTGGAGCCCCTATCACGTACATAATAAATATGTATTATGTATATATCTGGAGCTTATGATATTATTATTTATTTTTCTAGCCTTATTACTCCTGAAACAATGGATATTTCTATAAGTACCGTAAAACTCCCAACTACAGTCCAAATTTCGCAAATATGGTTCAAAATTAACTGTAAGTAAGTAAATATAGAATAGAATAGAATTTTATTGCTCTCATGTTGGTGTACAGATCTTACACTAGGTACAATGGTTACATGGCAACATGATACCCTACAGGGTATTGCAATATGGTACACATATATTAAAAGAAACAGGGCATTCTTATAACTAAGTACATAAAATATAACAATCCGGTCTATTTCCTATATGTAAATATTTCGTTCAGGTGTTCCTTTTATTATATTATTTGTAGGTCTAAGTGCGTCTTCACATTATCCGATCCGATATCGGATGTAGGACCGACATCCCATAGGTACATTACAGGCGCCATCTTGGATTTTTTCCATTGAAATCCTTCCGACATTCGATCGGATAATGTGAAAACAGACTTAGGCTGACTAATTAAATAAATTAATGAAAATACTAGACTCAACGGAAAGGACCATTTAATGAAACTTAAATTATTTTTTAAATTGTAGACAATAGTTGCAGTATTGGACTATAGTTAGGGGGGGTTTGACGGTATAGAAATTACCGCCAAATTTCCTCGAGTGTTAATATGGGAAAATGTGACCATATTGACATGATGAGATTATATCCAGAAATAAAGTGGAAAAAAAACTACTAGAACACTGTTACTTTTTTAGGGCCCGAAATTTAAACATGTAGGTAAATTAATTTATGTCAATTTTAATTTTGGATGACATAGAACAGAATAATGACATATCGCGCAGACTTTTTTCCACCATGCAGACAATCATGCGTGGGTATGTACGCTGCTACACTTTTTTTATGAAAATAATCTAATAAAAAAGTGAAGAATTCATAAAAAAACTGCCCCATTAATATTGTTTACATGTTCTAGTTAATAGACATAAATTATTTCTGCGAAAGTCAGGGAGTACTTATCTAGATAAGATGATAACGTTATTGTTAAGGCTGCTACTATTTGTCAATCAAAAGTAAATATACTGTTCACCTAGTTATGATTAAATCATCATCCTTCTTGCGTTATCCCGGCATTTGCCACGGCTTATGGGAGCCTGGGGTCCGCTTTGACAACTAATCACAGGATTTGGCGTAGGCACTAGTTTTTACGAAAGCGACTGCCATCTGACCTTCCAACCCGAAGGGTAAACTAGACCTTATTGGAATTAGTCCGGTTTCCTCACGATTTTTTCCTTCACCGAAAAGCGACTGGCAAATATCAAATGACATTTCGCACATACATTCCGAAAAACTCATTGGTGCAAGCCGGGTTCGATTCGAACCCGCGACCTCCGGAACGAAAGTCGCACGTACTTCCCGCTAGGCTACCAGCGCTTCCACGCTTCCGCGCTTTTCGCTTTTAGTTATGATTAAATATTACAAGAAATGGGGTTTGATATTTATATAGTATTTTTGGCATAAGATTTCTAAACAGCAAATGTAAAAAAAAAACATTTTGTTTATTTGCTGTACAAATCTTTTCGTTTCTACCAGTACCTGAACAGCAAATATATTTAAAATAAATCTAAATCTCACAAAAAAAGTCTAAAGCTAATTAATATCAAAGTATTACATATCGTCACATTTCCCATATTTGGCCACTAACCTGCGGCGGAATATTTATTTTCGACTATGGTAACATTAAGCGCAGGAAAGTGAAAAAAAAAACATTTCAAGATACGCTGGCAAGGACCCCCTCGCTAAAAGCACTTTTAGGTGTTTTGGTGTCCGATTTTTACCGGGTGATTTTTTAACCCTTACCTTAATTTTTCATGGCTTTTGAGTATTAAGGCCTTAAACTCGGCTATACTACTTATGGGACCAACACGCGAAAAACATTGGTTCTCATAAAAAAGTTCTTATGTGTGTTAGTCAAAATATGCGAACACATTTTGTCGCGATTTTTTGACAAAACTTAATGTGATCTTTCTATAAGTATTAAATTAACTATAAGGGTGAAAGGGTTAAAAATTAACATGTGTATAGTACATTCCATACCTAATTTACATCCCAGTCATTCCTTTATCCTTGGAATAGTTTTATGTATTAACGTACCTATGGATTATATGACAGTTTCAACATTAGAAATATACATGATATCTGTATTAACAAAAATCTGAAAAAAGAAGTCTAGAAGAAACACATAGTTTTGTACAAGTTTATTTATATCGCAGTATGAGACATGAAGGAACAGGTCAAATAGAAATTTCAAGATTCATTAAGAAGTATAATATTCGTAAAGAAAAATAATCATTTATTTTAATGGAATATTTTCGAAATACAGCAGTAAAAAAAATGGTACAACTGAAGATCAAGTTACACTATTCTGTTAATGTATGATTATTCTTCAAAAAAGTGTAGGTACTTGTAAAACTATGTATTCCTAAAGACTTACCGGAATTATGTACATACGCTATATACAATATTCCTGACTAGCAAACAACATCACATAAATTAAACATAATTATATGTACTGGTGAACATTTATTTCAACTACATACAAATTTAGCGCCAAAATATACAAACAAGAAAGTATATATGTGGTGTAATTTTAAAGGTAATACAAAATATACACTCATAACTATGAACAACTTTTTACTCTGAAACCACAAAAAAATTGGTTCTTTACTTTAATATGGATTTTTTTATTATTTTTACGAAAGAAAGTTGCTCCTGGTAATGAGTACCTAGTAACAGTCATGTCTATTTTGTATCACTTAAAATACACAACATATGTCATATATGTGGGACTGACAAAAGTGGTCATAGGCACTGTTAGACCGTATGTACTGGTGATATAATTATATATGTATTTACATTTAATACACTATATCTGTTGTATGTGACTTAGTACCTAGTCTATACAATATATATTGTAAGTATGAACGAGGCTTAAAAAGGAATTTTGATAAGTATAAGTATGTACTCATTACTCCTTATTAAAAAGCAGACTATCTATAACATTTAAATTGGTAATAACTTTCTAAAAGTCACATATAACAAACATAATGCAACAAGTCTACTTTGTTATGTATAAAACTGGCTACTAAAGTATTAAATTATAAAAAAATCACAAGTCACTTTCGACCTAGATATTACTAACACGACTAGATACAATATTCTCTCATCAAATGGAAACACTTACAAAAAGCCTAAAACACAAAAATAATAACATAAAAAAATATTGAAGCATTTTTTATAATACAGTCATCCAAAAGCTCAAGTTGGACTCGACTTATTTCTACCTTTTAAAGCGTAAACTGAACTGTCATTTGTGTTACCTATTTCGAAGATTAAAAAAAAACTATTAAAAACTACTAAACGAATCTTACGAATACTTTCACGGATAATATCACATAAATATTACGATTTCCTTAAGGATAGTCAGCCACAAACAGCTTACAAATAAAATAAAGCTTTAACATCGCTCACCATCGCGCTTAGACTAATATTTATCCATATTTAACACCAACCGATTTAACAGCTGGCAACACTGATTGGTAAAAAAAAAAAGTTTGAAACATTAAAAAATGGTTGCAAAACAAAGCTTTGAATTTTGAACGCCTATTTTTTTTATTAGCAAAACTATAAGTAAATATTTGATTAGATCTAAGATTTTCAATATAAGAGAAGGGTATATAATTTTCCTAGTTGAATTCTCCACTTCAATACAAAACAACATTTACCCAATTTTTAATACTTTACCACCTTTTATTTATTTTTAATCATTCTATAGCATGAACGGATGTTTTATTTCATGAGTGCTTTCTTAAAACAGAAAAGCCGAAGTAAAGATATTTTTATGGATACCTACTTGAATTTAAAAACGTGTATATTACACTCGTAAGACAAACACAAGAGCTGGCCAGACAACAAAATGTTTCGTCATTAAACGTAGCTGCCGAATAACCGATGAGTACATTTATTTTTGTATATGTATATGCACACTTTACAAAAAAAATGCCTCAAAGTTCGGAGACCAGGTCAGTGTTGCCAGCTGCGTTTCGGAACAACTAGCCCTAATCTGCCTTTTGGTCCGAGTCTCGGTCGTGGCTCTCCGACTGCGCGAACTTGAGGAACACCTGCTCTAACGTCGTTTGACTGAAGCTGTACTCTATGATATTTAGTTTTTCTTTCGCTGAAAAAACAAAATATTATTATTTTTTGACTGTGGGATAGGGGGTAAATTGTGACGTAGGCGAGAGGCTGGCAACCTGTCACTGTCAACTTCGTTTTATTTCAGCTCCTTAATTGCTAAGAGTAGCACTGAAACTTGAGTAGTTTCATGTGCTCTGCCTACCTCTTTACGGGATACAGGCGTGATTGTATGTTACGTAATATTATATTCATTAAAAACATATTTAACTTTCTTAACTTTTGATGTGCTCTATTTTAATTTGTTATAATATAGACTGACACCCAACACGGGACAAAAATACATAATGGTCTAAGATGCTCGAGTTCCAAACAGAAAGATGTGTAACGCACTATGTGGGTATTAGAACTCTCCAGTAACGGTCTCAGTGCAAACATTTAAGTTGACTGGTTAAAAGTCAAGTCCCACGTTTGGGCGCCAATATTACGTTTACCAGGTTACACGTTGGGCGCCAATTTTAATTTTGATAAGTTAATATAAAAATTTTACCTTCCAATAAAATTTGTATTATTTTGCCTGGTATATCCGAGGTCTTTATAGAGAGTACGTCGTAGACGTCGCATCGGACCGATAGATGGCGCCATCGTTCGTTGTAAGTCGCTCCGGCGTCTCACCGCCGCGATGTTGGTAGTCCCGTTTTTCCCCACCTGCAACACAAGGCCCCCCGCGCCCCGACTCGCCACCAGCTACCCTCATTGTTGAGGAGAAGTGCCGACGGTATATTAAGCCTACCAGGAAGGCATCACTCAGACCTCGGATATACCAGGCAAAATAATACAAATTTTATTGGAAGGTAAAATTTTTATATTATTTGTGCCGTTTGTATATCCGAGGTCTTTATAGAGACCTGTTTATTATCTCCTGGTGGCGAGTCAGCTGGCGCGCAAGCCTTTGGTAGCCCTATTGGCATAGCATAGAAGAATAAGTGAATCAGTTGAACCGATTTGACAGATGTATCAGTCGAAATAGCCTTCGATCCGCGAATATCTCGGTGCCAGAAACGCATAAAGAGATTTTCGTGATGACGTTTAGCTTTAGTCAGCGAATAGTTAGAGAAATGACATTATTATACATCGCAGATCAAAACCAAAAAAAAATGTAGGCGAGGCTGACTTGAACAAGATACAAAAAACCTTAGATACACTATTATTATTAACAGACACGTTATTTTATCAGGTTATAAACCCAATTTCAGACACAAAGTGTGGAAATTAACTGTAAAAGTAGTGTAACTATCTGTACTGTAGCAGGGTAACGTAATTGATACTGCTTTTGTCAACCCTTCGTAAAAATTATCTAAATCAATATTAGCTTTGATATGACTATTTAAAGTCCAACGTCTTACGTCCATATCAAACACAGAAAAAGGTCATCACTCACGTGCCCAAGGGCTATTTGTTACAATACTGGTATTTTCGATCAGACTATTTCGCGTCAAGCGAGCGCGGTTGCAAGCGAGACTCCTGAACTCTGAACTCTTTTTAGTGAGGGCATTTGAGGATACCGATCGCTCGGTAAGACTAGCCTAGAAGATGAAAAGTACGAGCGCTGTCGATTGCTACTACACTGGACGGAGGTATCAGTCGATTTCTTTAAGTCAGTCATTGACTCTTAGGGTAATCCATTACCTAATCCAAAACCCGATGCGACGGATTTCTACTTCGTGCAATGAAGGTCGACAGAGTAGACTGAGAGGTGGAGACGTCAGTGTCGCATCGCTGGTGGTTGCTGAACACGTCGTGGTAGCAGGTCAAGGGTGAATTTAACACCGCCACACATGCGCGCTTTAAGAGCGTAGGCGGAGCGCAATAATGGCGGTGCACCGCACTAACGCTGGCGTTGCGCCCAGTGGGCGCTAGCGGGAACGAACGAGCGCTGATAGCGAGCGCAACGCGCGCGGGACGCGAGCGGAATGCACGCGCATTCAGCGCGCTGATAGCGAAGCGGAATGCGCTTTATGTGTGGCGGAGGCTTAATACGTACCGTTGTACGGCGTAATGCAGGGCTCTCGCAGACGAAGAGGTACGATGACGGGCGAAGCAGAAGAAGGCGAGGTCACCGAAGGTCACTTACTTGGCTCCCAGGGGGTGCATACTGACCTCGTACGACAGTCTGTTGGAGTCAGCAGTTACTGTCGTAGTTACTCGTAACAGAAGAGATGTAGTCCTGCCATCGTACAGCATAACATAACATACAACTGAACTGTGCATAGCATATAGTGCTATGCGAACCTTAAGCCGGCTGCATGTCACTTCAGTCGCCAGCGCCACCGCCTGTTGAAGATTATTCTCCATCGGAAGAGCTTTACTTCGTACAATGTTCCGATTATTGAAGGTCTTATCGGGCTGCAGATGCAAGCAAAACAGGGGCGATTGGCCTACAGCTATCGGCAGCTGTACGAGGTAATGCTGGAAACTGCAGCGGTGCAACCTTCCTCTGTAGACCACGAAAGTTGTGAAATTTATGAAATCAGGTTCTACGATCGAATCAAGCACTATATTAATTGAGTATAGTCGAGCCAGATGATAACTACTGAAGTACTCCTGAGTTCCTGGCCCCTTTCGCTTTGAGCTGGAATCTGAAGTTCACTAAGGCGAAGCAGGTTTATTTTTCCCAATTTGTTTATTAGAGGCTCGGCGAATAAGTTAATCTCTCGAATGGACAGGGGGCGCCACAAGCCTCCGGGAAATCGTCGTGTACTTGGAACCCCCGCGGCCAGATTGCCGATCGGTTTTGGTGTCCGCCCGGTAAACAGACGCACGCTCAGGATGCAGGACGCTGGCTCGAATTCAGATCTGGACATTCTGAAAGGGATTTTTTTTTTAATTCCGCAAACCTTTACGATGTCTTTGACCTACACAATGAGCGATGTACAGGAATCACAGGGTCTTCTCGCGAGGCGCCTCTCCGATTAGATAGCTCGCGAACATCGTCAGGACACCCTCGCAGCAGTGCGGCTCCTCGTCCGGTTATTGACGTCTTACCTCGTTCAACTATGGGTCTCCAAACCACGTTAGGACGTAGCATCTTAAGAATTTATCTGTTCTCACTTCGGCGACGGAGGAGTCCTTGGTCAAAATAGAGTGTAAATACAGTCGTACTTCACGGGAACTGGAAAGAGAAGAGTGGATACCATAGTGTACGGGATGTCAGCTGATAGCGGCGCCCGGCGTCACATTGGAGGGTAGTATCAGCCTGGTCAGCAACAGAGTCTGCAACGATACCGTAGCAGACGGAGCCTGGATAGTCGTGGTCGTGGCACCATTGTAGGGGAAGACAGTGTTCGCGGTGAGCGTGACATCTTAGGCGCGACGGGCGTTATCAGCGTGGCGGCTAGCAGCACCAAGGGCCCACATCAGCAATCTTACCAGCTTGTCACTGCAGCAGACGCTGTTATGTTCGGCGGTGAGATTGAGACGGCCGTCGTCAGCTCGAAAGGCGTCTCGATGCCCTGTCGCGTCGCGCAGTATCGTGCTCGGTGGCCCTCTCGAGGTCGCCGCCGTCAGCGCGGGAGGCACCGGCGCCAGCGTGGCAGTCAGCTACATCGGTGAACAGCATCAACAGAGTTCGCGGCGTCGTCACGGCAAACGCGGCAGGAAAATTAGCGACGCCTTCGCGGCAGCCGCAGTATTGCGCTCGGTGGCGCGATGAAGGTCGCCGCGTCTGCAATCTTACCTCGTGCGATCGAGGCGACATCAAGGCGCCAGCATGAGCGTGTCGGCCGACGACACCGGTGGAAAACTTCAAGTAGCTTGCGGCGTTGTCACGGCAGACGCAGCAGAAGGATTGCGACGCCTGTGCAGCGGTTAACAGTATTACGCTCCGCATCACCACTGAGGCGCCAGCATAAGCGTGGCGGCCAGCAATACTGGTGGACAGCTTCGGCAGGGTCGCGTCTCGCGTCGTTGTCACGGCATATGAACGCTCTACATCACCATCGAGGCGCCAGCATAAGCGTGGCGGCCAGCGATATTGGTGGACAGCTTCAGCAGGCTCGCGGCGTTGTCAAGGCAGACGCACGCTCTGCATCACCATCGAGGCGCCAGCATAAGCGTGGCGGCCAGCGATACTGGTGGACAGCTTCAGCAGGATCGCGGCGTTGTCACGGCAGACGAACGCTCTGCATCGTCACCATCGAGGCGCCAGCATAAGCGTGGCGGCCAGCGATACTGGTGGACAGCTTCAGCAGGATCGCGGCGTTGTCACGGCAGACGAACGCTCTGCATCACCATCGAGGCGCCAGCATAAGCGTGGCGGCCAGTGATACTGGTGGACAGCTTCAGCAGGATCGCGGCGTTGTCACGGCAGACGAACGCTCTGCATCACCATCGAGGCACCAGCATAAGCGTGGCGGCCAGCGATACTGGTGGACAGCTTCAGCAGGATCGCGGCGTTGTCACGGCAGACGAACGCTCTGCATCACCATCGAGGCGCCAGCATAAGCGTGGCGGCCAGCGATATTGGTGGACAGCTTCAGCAGGATCGCGGCGTTGTCACGGCAGACGAACGCTCTGCATCACCATCGAGGCGCCAGCATAAGCGTGGCGGCCAGCGATACTGGTGGACAGCTTCAGCAGGATCGCGGCGTTGTCACGGCAGACGAACGCTCTGCATCACCATCGAGGCGCCAGCATAAGCGTGGCGGCCAGCGATACTGGTGGACAGCTTCAGCAGGCTCGCGGCGTTGTGGCGGGGGCAGAAGGTGGCCGCGCTGGTAGCCTGCGTATTGACGACTGATCACTAACGGCACGGCGCTCGCGTCGGGGCAGCAGCAGACATACTTACAGCGTCGCACGCAACGCCTATGCGGCGGCCACAACGTTGTTCGGCGGCACCGCAGAGATGGCCATCGTTAACGAGGAGGCAACTTCTACGCAACCTCGGCGGCGCCGACGCGGCGGACAACACTGCCGCGGTCAGCGGCGCTATCGCAGCGCTACAGTAAGTTTCGGCGCCGACACGTGGCTTGGGGCCTCCGCACCGAATCGGAAACCGAACATATTCTTTCTAAAATAATATGAATCTGCTCACCCATTCGTCGGAGAAATTCAAACCTCCTTGAAGCGCGGTATTCCTCCACCGCGCCCGCCGCCGCCGCCGCCGCAGCCCGCAGGTCGCGCAGCACGCGGTCGCGAAGCACGTGGTCCCCGGAGCACGTGGTCCCCGGCGGAGCAACTTACCTACGTTACCGCTTATATTCTCGCGCGAAACTTTTAATACGCGGATAACACTTCCTACTTTAGTCTCGGAAATGCGAATAGTTTAAAAAGAAAACTGATTAACGGTAACGATTTTTGCAGCATGGAACTTTCTTACAAAAAAGTGGGTAGAATCATAAAGCACCGCTCGTTCATTTCTATAGTGAGAACCCCGAAAGACGAATAATGATCGCTAGCGAGGCATAATATATCTCATTATTCAAGACGAACGAGCGCAAATTAAAAGGGAAGAAAGAATTGACGGATGAAATTGAAAAATTTCATAATTCCGAAACGTTATAAGCCACTTTTTAAATAAAAACACGAATAACTCTGGTTTGACCAAAAATAACAAGGAAATAGAAACTAAAAGATTAATTTCGAGACACCATGCTGTAAAAATGTTCGAACGGAATACGCGACAACCGGTCACTTCGGCGTTCGACGAAACAATGAGGGTAGCTGGTGGCGAGTCGGGGCGCGGGGGCCTTGTGTTGCAGGTGGGGAAAAACGGGACTACCAACATCGCGGCGGTGAGACGCTAATATCTAATATTTAATGAAATTCTATTCTCTTTATATTTATACTTGAATGCGCACTTAAGGAGTATGGAATCATGATTACAGTTTATGTTCAAAAGATCTCATGAATTGAAAGCTTTGATTTCTTACTAATGGGTAAAAAAAAATTACTGTTTTTGCAAAAAAATTTAGACATTAATAGGGGCATGTGGCAACTAATTACTGCGTCACTTTTATATGAGAACAATAAGTGTTGCTATGATAAATTTTGTTTGTGAACCACCACACATCAGCATTCCAGACGTTCAGCTGCCGCGAGTGGAGAATTCAATAGAGTCAGTATGCTTCACGCCTGAGAATGTGGCAAAAGCGTTAGTAACATTCAGTGACTCTACATCAATGGGCCCAGATAGTTTGCCCTCAATTTTTCTTAAAAAGTGCAGGAGCGTGCTTGTTGATGAGCTGACTCTTATAATGAATTTATCCCTCAAGAATGGAAAACTACCGCGAGACTGGAAGGAAGCCCATGTAACTCCTATTTACAAGAAAGGTGATAAGTTTGTTGCTGCTAACTACCGTCCTATCAGCCTCACAAGCATAGTCTGCAAAACCATGGAGAAAATTATAGTCACTGAGTTGAGGAATTTTATCAATAAGGAGAATGTAATAATCGATGAGCAGCATGGCTTCGTACCCAAGAGATCTACCGTAACGAATCTTCTTCTATGCCTTGATAAGTGGACACGTGACTGGGACAATCGTCAGCCTACGGACGTTATATACTTAGACTACGAGAAGGCATTCGACCGTGTACCTATTAGAAGGCTTATTGCTAAATTGGAGCACTTTGGGATTCGTGGTCAACTCCTTGAATGGATATCGGACTTTTTATCTCACAGGATATTTAAAGTAAGAGTAGGAGAAACTTTATCTAGTGCTCACAATGTCTATAGTGGTGTCCCGCAGGGCTCAGTGCTCGGACCAATTCTGTTCGGCATATTTATAACAGACCTAAAGAGTGTAGTGCAATCAGAACTATCAATATTTGCTGACGATACCAAAGTTATGGGTAATCCACTTATAACTAATAACATTATCCAAAGTGACTTAGACCGCATAGTCCAGTGGACTAAAGACTGGCTCATATCGCTAAATCCTGACAAATGCACAGTTCTTCACATTGGGAAAACCAACCCGAAACTAGGTTACAACATTGATTCTGTTCCCCTGCAAGCTGTTACCAGTCAAAGAGACCTGGGCATCACTGTTTCGCATGACCTGAAATGGGGCACGCATATCACCAATATAACGAAGAAAGCAAATTCTATGCTGTATATGATTCGAAAGGCATTCCATGTGATCACTAAGGATCTTTTTGTTGGGATTTACAAGACATACCTACGTCCTTTGCTTGAATACGCTTTTCAGGTATGGTCCCCCTACTTCAAAAAGGATATTACACTATTAGAAAAAGTCCAGAGAAGAGCTACTAAAATGGTCGCTTCACTGAAAGATAAGCCATACAACGAACGGCTTCAGGAATTAGGTCTTACATCATTGGAGGATAGAAGAAAGCGTGGTGATCTCATTGAGACTTACAAAATCTTGTCTGGACACTACAATGTGAATAATATGAAAGACCTATATATACTAAGCCAGAACTCAAAACTAAGAGGGCATTCTAAAAAGCTTATCAAACCTCCATGTGCTAGCAACCCTAAGAAACACTTCCTGCCGAATCGCATAGTCAATATGTGGAACTCTCTACCAGAAACTGTTATTAGCGCGCCGTCAGTGAACTGTTTCAAAAATAGACTGGACAATTATATTAGAACTTTGAAGAGTGCAAAATAAACACAAGTGCAGTGATATACACGCATCAGCTCGAAGAGCTGCTAGTGTATCAAATAAATAATAATAAATAATAATAATAATAAATAAAAATTATTTCTAGCTATGAGCTATCGGCTATAAAAACGAACAAAAGATAATCACTCCCGCGTAAATAAAAGAGATACGGCGATGTTTATAGTTACTCGCCCAGCGGTGAGCTATCAATATCGCCGTGTCTCTTTTATTTGCACGGGAGTGCTTATCTTTTGTTCGTTTTCTCTCGGTGGGACCCAGTGCCTTATACATAAAAAAACATCCATAGTTTACAGGATCTGGCGTATATTCTGCCCAGAATAATGCAAGTCTTTAGCCCCTGCAAAAATCAACCCTTGGACAATATCTCTCGCAGTATTTTCTAAATTAAGCTCAGCCAAAGGAAATTCATTTGTAACAGAGCTTAAAGAAACTTTCGTAGGATCCAGCATTTGACGATTGAGGTATAGTTAAATATTTTAAAGAAAAAAATTGCTACCCACTTTTCTTTTAGTGGTTGCTGACAGTAATAATACTTCCAATTTGTAGGTAGAGGTTAATAATGTTCATAACTATTCCGAATTTCATATCGATAGCATGAGTAGTACTCGAGATATTCATTAGTAATGTGACAGACAGACACACGGACAGAGCGGTACCATAAGGGTTCCTTTTGTACCTTTTTGGTACGGAACCCTAAAAAACTGAACAAGAACAAAAATGTGACGCGCAGAATGTTCTGACTATTTGTGTCTTGCAACTCTCGCAAGCCATCTTTAATATTAGGTAGTTCATATCCTACCTTTGGTGTGTCTGGTGTCGCATTGGCGTGCCCGCCACCAGCGGCGTGTGTATGCTGACGTCCACGGTTTCCGCCTCCGCCTCCGCTTCCGCTCCTTCGGGGCACATTGACCCTGTTCGCGAGTTCCCTATAAATACATATAACAGTAACTTAAGAACTACGTCAAGTCTCCCGTTGACCACGAATGCTGTAAAGTGTCCGAACGTTGGGATGAACTGTAAATTCATTATACGCGATATAATCCGTTTCCACAGTTTTATTTTACGTCAAGGCGTTCGTTATATTGATCTCTCATTTGGTTTTGTATTTACACGTGTTTCTTTCAAATCTTATTTATGTTTTGTCAATCCATTAAACATTTTTTTTTGGCTGATTAGGTAGGTACTTAATAGACATTCATACTTAAATATCACCTTTAGAATTAGTTTTTAACATTCTTAGAATAGTTGTAAACAATTTATGAGTCTAGTCTAGTCAGTCAAGAGAATTTGCTCAAAATAAATTTACCTACTTCAAATATATTCAATTGATCAAATGGTACATATATTACCTTCATCAGCTTCTCCTAAAGACGGTGAATTTTCCGTCGACCTCAGTGGGGAAGGCGATAAGGACTCTGACTCTAGCACCTAGAACAAAAAATAATCATAATTTAGCATATTATAAAAAAGCCCGAATTTGTTTCTTAAGTCTTGACTATAATAGCGTGGCTACTGTTAGCAAATTGTAAAATCTTACAGCTTAGCTTTTGGATAGTCGTCACACGCCAAGGTTTCTACTTTTTTCTAATTATTATTATTTTTTAATTATGATTATGATTATGATTCTTGTCATGTGAGAAATACATTTGTAATGTAAGAGTTTGAATAAATACCGATTTTTGATACGGCTGTCCAATTTTCATTTCTAACGTATAACCCGCTCCGTACAAATTCTTCAGATGTTGCGTTGAACCAATACACCTAAAATAAGGAAATAAATATAGAAATCGATTAAGTCAAGGAATTATAACAAATACATTCAAGATGAAGGTTCTTTTAACTTACCTAAGGCCACCTTTAACCATAATCCCAACTCTAGAACATAAAGCATCAGCCTCTTCCATGGAATGTGTTGTGAGAATAGCACCCTTTTTACCCTGCGAAAAAACCAAAGTATTATAAAATCAAACCAAAGTATTATAGTATCAGAGTGCCCAGGTCATAAGCGTAATAAGCGTAGTAAGCGTATTTAATTTGTTGGAGCTATGTGTCAATCACATTTATCAGGGCCATCATATTCCTAAGACCCTCTTCAATACAAGGACTCCCAGGTCTTACAGAGAATTTACCTTGAATAACAGGCGAAGACATTCAAACAAAGTTAAATTATGTGTTTTTATTCCCCTATTCTTCGGTGCAAATATTTCAGTTACTGAGATGGTGTTCCATAAGAACCGCTTGGACCTGGGGTCCATGCCTGTGCTAGGTTCGTCCAGCAGGACCACTCTGGGCCCCCCAACCATAGCAAAAGTAAAGGGGAGTTTCCTTCGGGTCCCGCCTGAGTATTATTCGATGCAGACCTTGAGACCTTGAGAGACCTTAAGAGACCTTGTTCTTATCTAGCGAGATTAATTGTATATAGTATATTTACAAACCTGGAAGCTGGCCAGGATGGTGTTCCATAAGAACCGCTTGGACCTGGGGTCCATGCCTGTACTAGGTTCGTCCAGCAGGACCACTCTGGGCCCCCCAACCATAGCTAAAGCGAAGGAGAGCTTCCTTCGCGTCCCCCCTGAGCATTCTTCGGCGTTTTTGTTCGCGTGATCCATTATTTGGAGACCGTTTAGGTATGCGTCTACTATCCTGAAAGGAGAGGTATTGAATTAGGTGTGATTTTTGTCCGTTTTGGACGAGTTTTAGAAGACATCGAATTGACTAGAATTTTTTTTAACTTATGATTCGCTTTGCAACACGAATAAGCAATGATAAAAAACTTCTGAGCATGAAACTTCTGATTGAAAATAGAGGGTTGAGGGCGGAAGGATAATCGTTTGGGAGCATCATTGATGTAAAACATATCATTACTAACTAGATAGTAGTTAAAAGAGGTTCTTTCTAAAGTCAATCGACAATTCAACGGTCTCTCAATTTTATTAGGTACATCAGCTCTTGAGTGGAAAGCAGGCGGATCCTCCAGTTATTTTTACTGCATCTTACTTGGGTGTGTCAGACTTGCTGACGCCTCTGATAGCTGCGTAGCATTCAATATGCTCGCGTATGGTGACGTTTTTCCACAGAGCGTCATGCTGCGGACAGTAACCGAGGACCTGAAAGGCTGATGCCGCATTGTCGCAGACGCTCTGGCCGCCCAGCATCACCTGCAATCAGACCAGGAGATTTAAAAACAAAGGCGTTATCTCTTTTGGAAATATAAAAACACAGGGAAACCAACCTTGTGACTTGATTTCTCAAAGCAGATTGCTTCAAGGATACATTACCACAGCACCAAGCTATACCTTGATCTAATCTCCTTGTCATACTTTAGAAAATTTTGAATCATTGCACTTATTGAGTCACAGGTCGGTCTGGTCTCAGCCGTAATAATCTTCATAGTGGTAGTCTTCCCTGCTCCCTTATGCCCCAGTAGACCTAACATCTCTCCCCTTCTACAACCCACTTGACGCACGTCACGCCCGCCTCCCTTTAACCTCCTCTCAGTGGGTACTTACCGAGCCACATGTCGGTCTTGTCTCAGCCGTAATGATCTTCATAGTGGTAGTTTTTCCAGCCCCATTATGTCCCAGTAGACCGAACACCTCCCCCCCTTCTACAGCGAGGCTGAGGCGCGCCACGCCCGCCTTGCGCGCCGGCACGTCGCTCGGGCCGCAGCAGGAGGCCTCGCCCGTGCCGCGGACTTTGAACTCTTTGCGGAGATTCTGGAAAAAATCGACACACATTCAGTGGTATGGTTTTTCTTCACAGCAGTTTTCTTTCACAATTCAAGTGCAATTAGGTCCTGATAAAAAGATTTTTTGGTGCACATGAGGTTTTTGTGTAACAAATCTAAATGACATATCATATGTAATATAATCAATGAATGCATCTTTCAATTAAATATTCGAAATTATAATTAGAATGAAATTGTATTAATCTTAATTTAATTGCTGTTAAATAATTTTATTGATGAACGTGTAATATTTATAATATTATTAATAAAATGTCTATGTCTATGTCTATGTCAATAGCCCTCCCCATTATTATGAAGATGTCGGTGTCATATTCACCAAACTGTGTGTGAATTACAATACTCTTCTCTGTGACAAAATGTATAGCTATCCAACTGATGTGTCGTTTTAAATGCGATTACTTATAAAAGAAATGTTTCTTAGATCCTATATTTTACTACAAAATGGTGATCTTACAATTAATGATTTTTGTAAAAATAGATAAATGTACTTTCATGTGCATACCACCAGTGAGGTTGCTACTTCTGTAAGATGGCGGCGACCCTTCGCCGCTCCCGTCTCACGTTCTCATCTCCCGCCCCCCCTCATTGAGTAACAGTTGGCTTTAAAAGTAAAATTTTAAACTTATTTCACTGTCCATAATGGGGGATCCATTACTGGAGAACTGCCGTCCATAATTGGAGAAAAAACACCTAGCTTTCTTCTTAAAGGTGTTGTGTTACTATACCCCTCATGATTATATAGGTGTCGGTGGTAAGTCCTCCCCCTGCCGTTGTGTACTTACATGCACCACCAGTGCCGGCGCCGCTTTGCCCTTGTTCTGCAAAATGGCGGCGACCCTCCGCCGCTCTCGTCTCACGTCTTCATCTTCCCCTGCTTCGCCTCCTGCTTCTATTTCAGGGTCGGGAGGCTCTTGGGGTTCACTGGCTCTTTTCTGTAATAACAGTTTGTTGGTTGAAAATCAGATCTACATATTAAAATCATACGTCCGAATTATTTGGCCACATAATTATGTAAACTAATTTTGGTATCAAGCAGAAATTTCCGCATACGACTTTATATTGATTACGATTTTATTAATAAACGTCAACGACTTAGGTATTATTTATTCGGTCACATACTTTGAAATTCTATTGTTGTTACGCCCGAATTTACTTTAATATGTTGTATGCACTTTTGCACGTCTTATTATTTTGACTTATTCTTAAAAAAACTGATGTCATGTACCTTAGAAATAAACCAGTTCAAAAGATTACTGGTATTCGTTGTGTCAACCGGAAAGTAACTTTGTAGACTTTAAAGCTAAATCGTATCTTGCGTTTTATTTTTATTTCTTCTTAAGTACCTTGCAGAGCCGTCCTCCAGACTTGAGTCTGTCAGCTGCCAGTAACGCAGCCCCGCAGACTGGCACGTGAAAGATCATGGCCACGATGAGAACCCACACCTCAGCCGTGAAGTAGCTCCATAGAGCTGGTGTGGTGCAGAGGCCGCGAAGGTTGCATGTCACGTACACCCTGGAAGAATAGGGATACACATACATACATAAACTTACGCCTGTATTCCCAAAAAGGACAGACAGAGCACATGAAACTGATTATGTTTCAGCGCCACTTAGCAAATTAAGGGGTTAAAAGAAAAAGTAATTGTGATATTTCAGTGACAGGTTGCCAGTTCATTGCATTATACCACAATTTAATCCATAGTTTTTGTGTGTTTAAAATAAATAAAATAGTTATCAATAAATACGTCGATCTCATAAGTCCCATAATACCATATACTATTGTTTTGAGTAAACTTTGAACCTATGGTCATGATTTGTTCCTATAAATCGAAAGTAAATTCAGGGTTCGAATCGATGAAGTCCTTCTTTATGTTGGAGGCCAAGACTCCCAAGAGGAGAAAAATTCTGATTCATCGCGCAAACTAAAACATAGAATCAGAATTCGGTTTGTCTTACCTATCAACGTAGTAAATGATGGCGTACGGTATGTACAACACGTTCACGAAACTGAATATGAAGTGCAGCCAAAACGCCACATCGTTGCCTGAAACAATAAAAAAATGTGTATTTCACAGTCACAACTAGGCAACTATACAACTAGGGAACAAATCAAATTATCTATTATTTATATATATTTCAATTTATAATTTTATTCAGTCACAATTAGAAGTAGAAATTTAAGTGACAACATACATCCATCCAGTCGGCATCCAGCCATTAAAATTTGAAAGGAACCATGATTGTGCGGAAGGATAATTATGTGAAAGAAGGAGGTGAGACGACCCAAGATAGAAGAGAAAGGAACAGAAAGACAAGTGGTACCGACCCCTCATAATGTGGGATCATCATCACAGGCCTCTGCGTCTATTGCAGACGATTTACGCATTGCTGTTTCGACAACGGGTTTGGTGACTGTGGAGGACGATTCAATGTGGGGTAAGTGTAGGAGAATTTTTTTAATGTATTTTTGTATTCTGACCTCTAGTGCACATGTGGCCTAGCGGTAAGACCGTGCGATTTTCGATCCGGATGTCGCAAGTTCGAACTTCAGCTCGTACCAAGGAGTTTTTCGGAACTTATATGCGAAATGTCATTTGATATTTGCCAGTCACTTTTCGGTGAAGGAAAACATCGTGAGGAACGGACTAATCCCAATAAGGCCTAGTTACCCTTCGGGTTGGAAGGTCAGATGGCAGTCGCTTTCGTAAAACTAGCGCGTACGTCAAATCTTGGGATTAGTTGTCAAAGCGGACTCCAGGCTCTCATGAGCCGTGGCAAATGCCGGGATAAAGCAAGGAGGATGATGATGTATACTGACCTCTAGTGAACTTCTCAACAACGGCAACCAGCACAAACGGCACTACGCCGACCCAAGTAGTAATGTTGGGCATGATGCTCTGCGCGGAGTCCATCTTGTCAACACGTATGACAGGCACGTGTTGAACAAAATGGCGGACGGTGCGTACAGAGCTAGCAGGAAGGACAGCATGGTGATCGCTGAGCCGTTGGTTAGGCTTGGAATGTCGTTGAGGATCACCTGAAATAAGGAAGTTAATATGACCAATTAAAAAGTGAAACTATTTAGGCATTAGGCATTATTTCATAGTCATCATGACGCTAGTTCCCGATGCATAGTTTCCGAGATATGAGGGAAAACCTGAAAAACCTTCCTTTCCCCCGGCTCACGGAGCACGGCCGGAAACTTTTGATTATGGTCAACTCTTAACTAGTTCAGCAACAATACCTAGAGGTGCTTAATTCTTTAATCCCTTTTTTGATAATTCTTTTATTGTCCTATTGGGCCACGGCAAAGTATTTTTAGCAAGTTGTTGTACTAACCTAACCTAAACGTAGTCAAATTAACACACAAACATTGCCGCTGTTGTAAATACATTAATAAATTCTCTTAAACAAACACTTTCATTGTATCTACTAAGAACGATCCAAGATCTTTTATCTCTGTTGTTTGAGCAACAAAAAAATAAATTATATTAACTTACCAAAAGCAGAACGCCGATGCTCGTAACAATCATAATGAAGATCAGGATAGTAAAGTACGTGAGAAAGTACATGCTCATCGACAGTCCGTTCACGCGCAATTGATTCTTGGCTTTAATCTGAAAATTGAAGCACGTCATGAAATTTAGTCAATCTAGTAAACCATTTAGATTTTTATCGATCTCCCGATATTTCGACGCAGTTACAGTATGCATCATGATCACGGTCTACATCCCCGTCAATATAAGTCTAATAAAAATAACCGTGAATCATTCAAAACTCTAAATCTAGTAAACGTCTCGATGTATAAAGCTTAGCTTCAAAGCTCCAGACTGGACGATGTGAAACGTAACCACTATTTACGATTTTCGTTATAGTGATAATGAATTAGTAATCTCTTCTGCTAAAACAATTTTATTTTGATATTTTTTCTGTAATTTCATACAAACAGTTGTTAGAATAAAACATATTTGTTTTTATTTAGCGAATTACTCATTACACATCACGGCTTTATTTTGTGACAAGTTTTTTGCGAGTCGTCTTTGACGCTTCCTATACTCCGTATTATTGTTTAACCAATTTGTAATGATATTTTTACCATATGGAAATTACACTATGTCCAACCCACCTCTCTATCATATACAATGTCCACAGCCAGCGTGACAGGCACCAGCGCGAATATCATTCCCATGAAGATGGCGCAGACCAAGTTTCCCAGGTTGAACTCTTCTGGCTGTTCTGTTTGTTGGAATGGGTGGGCGAACACTTCGATTGGTCTGAAGTTTTCAGGCTGGCCGGAAGTGTGCATTAGGATTCTGGAAGATTAATTATAAAAACATAGATGACCAGTCTGACCAAGTGATAGTGGCGAATTCAATGATCCTGTGTTCGAATCCCGGTAAGGGCGTCTGTTCTTAGGTTTACTGAGCACAGTGAGCACCTATATATGAGCTGTGCTTAGTTTAGAGCTAGGTCGATCTGTGTAAACAGGCGTATGAGGTGTACCCCAAATTTATTATTTAATGGTCTGTTCCGACCTAAACTAACCGCATTTGTAAGTTGCGCTCCAAAAATCGCAGTTCATTCACGTTTATTCCAGCATTAGGATATTTTAACAGTCAGCCATGAATTAAAAGTAAACTTACCGAAATATACTATTGTCCAGCAGATTGATAATGATCGGCAGGCCGTGTGTGAGGGTGGTGTTGTAGTAGGCCGTAATTTTCCCGTACGGGATCACGCTGTCTCGCACGCTGAAGGCTCCCAGGTTTTCCATTTTTAGCAAGCTTGAGAAGTTACCATCGTAACCTGGAAACATAAGCGGGGAAAATAATAAATTCTAAGTCGGTTAACAGAGTAGTATAGTTTAACTATAAGCCGTTAGAGGGCAGTGAAATATTATCTATCAATCTAAATTCCACGGTAAATGATGATGATGGTGTCCTCCCAGACGTTTCCGTCGACGGCGACATCCTGACAATTTACTAATATATTATTTTTATTTATTGAACTGACAATTTATGAAACTAAATCGTTACGTGCATGAGCACGATCGTGACTTGCAAATCCGAATTTGGTCTTGAAAGTCTGGCAGCACGGAGCACAGTAGTCAGGTCAGCTCGACCAGAAGAGTTGTAAGAGTATACTATAAGGTGTGCATCAAGATTCAAGATGGAGTCAGTAACAGTAGTAGGCCAAACGATAGATGTGTGTTGCTTTGATTTGAATGACTGTGTGTAGACGTGTGATGTAAGAATGCGATAGCACATTACGAAAGAAAAGCAGCTGTTTTTTTACCTCCGATTGGTGAAGCTCCTAAAACTTCTAAAGAACTCCTCAAATCCAGAAGGTCTCTAGTGTTATTTTGCTCGCTGAATAAAGCGATTGGAGTCTTGTTTTGATATGCATAAGGATCCAATTTCAATGGCTGCATCCTGAAGAATACTATCTGCTTCGACTTGATGTAGAGACCAAGAGCGCATGATACTGCAAAAGGAAACAATCGTTTAAATGTAACACAATACGAACTTTCCATTTAAAAAACCACACGACACTGTTTAATCCGTACATTTAAAAACATTATTTTGACATCTTCGAATAAACCGTTTTGAGAATTTGGGTGATGTTATAGACAGCAATATTCATTATTTTAATGAACATAGATACATACGTTAGGATCTGACATGACAGGACTTTTGATCCTTTATCAGGATTCGGTGCAAAATGACTTGATCAGGTCGCAACTTGCGACCCTCAGTCGTGAGAAACGAAGGAGAACGAACAAGACTTACAATGACAAGAGCACTTACTAATAGGCATGACATATAGCTTGTACGGGTCCCGGATCATCCGAACAGTCCAAGGTCCGCCAGCAGGATGGCTTGGTTTTCAGATTACGAGTATCTCTCGTATTTACTCATGTAAGGTGCAATACGTACATACATAAGAAAAAGCACTTAACTGGCATCAATATCATGATGTACCTTTGCAAGGATCTACTAACGCGTAGATATTTCGACCACAGGAGGAGATGCTCTTCAGATTTTTCCATCATTTAAAATTCAATATTTACATAACGTTGCTTCCAGCAGTTCCAGCGGATTCTCTGGGAGTTTTGGTCCAAAACTACTTTATCTAGTCGCGACCTCCAGTCACGAGACACCAAGGAAGAAGAAGACTTACATAAAAAAGAGCACTTACTGATAGGCATGAAGATCATGACATACAGCTTGTACGGGTCCCGGATCATCCGAACAGTCCGGATGTACACTAACGCGCAGAAGGTCCGCCAGCAAGATGGGTTAGTTTTTACCACGTCTCCCAACGTGTCCACTGAGATTGGGGCTTCTGGGGTCACCTGAGGCAAAATATAATATTGTATTGCAAACCTTTCCCCCCTTATTCATAAACGTACTCTGAAGTTATCAAGCCGATAAAGTTCATTTGTCCCTTTCCGACGTATTGGTGTGATAGAAAAGGACAATCGAACTTTATCGGCTTGATAACATTAGAGTACGATTATGAATAAGGGGGTTAAAATTTATTCAATTTAAAACTGGGGATCACGAGTTCAAGTTCAGACTAGACCTAGGCACTAATTTTCAAATTTATAAAACGGTTGGTTGCAGGACGTTTGTGCTTACTAAGCAAATAATCCATTGCACAAAATAATTAAGAATATGGCTTGTAAATAGAAATAGATTTTTTCCGGGACCAGTTATTTTATGGAGCGTAGTTATGGGCCAAGTATGGGTAAGGACGTGTGCCACCGAACAATATTGAAAATGTATTTAAAAATATTTTAAGCGGGTTACTCACGTGTTAAGTCGATATAACGTTCGACATGTATCCCGCTAAAATATTTTTAAATATGTTTTGAGTCTCACGGGAGTTTTATAGTTAAAATAACATTGAAAATGTTTAAATACGGATGATCATACCAGTACCTTGACATGTTCCACGCCGTGCGTGGTTGAGTGTAGCGCATGCGATGCCTGCGTTGGAAGGGACGTCGCCTTTTGGTTGTCCTTGTCGTTTAATTCCTGAAACATACATTTTGTATCATGTGTCATGTATTGTCCTTGGATACTAGCTAATCCAACAGGTGTCATGTGAGCTAACTCTGCTTGCATTGTATCATCTGTCATGTATTGTCCCTGGATACTAGCTAATCCAACAGGTGTCATGTGAGCTAACTCTGCTTGCATTGTATCGTGTCATGTATTGTCCCTGGATACTAGCTTATCCAACAGTTGTCATGTGAGCTAACTCTGCTTGCATTGTATCATGTGTCATGTATTGTCCTTGGATACTAGCTAATCCAAGAGTTGTCATGTGAGCTAACTCTGCTTGCATTGTATCATGTGTTATGTATTGTTCCTGGATACTAGCTAATCCAACAGGTGTCATGTGAGCTAACTCTGCTTGCATGTATCATGTGTCATGTATTGGATACTAGCTAATCCAACAGGTGTCATGTGAGCTAACTCTGCTTGCATGTATCATGTGTCATGTATTGTCCTTGGATACTAGCTTATCCAAGAGTTGTCATGTGAACTAACTCTGCTTGCATTGTATCATGTGTCATGTATTGTCCCTGGATACTACATAATCCAACAGGTGTCATGTGAGCTAACTCTGCTTGCATAATGGATACTTGAAGAAAATAATTCATTAGGTCACTTATGGATTGTAGGTAGGATATGATAACATAGTTTAAATAAATGTGCTCATGGCACCATAGGATTCTCATTAATTGTTTTTCTTACCCTCTTTTTAAAACCCGAAAAATGGTCAGTGACTTTGTATATTTATTATTATCACCAGGGCCCGTAATTTTCATGCCGATGACATAAATTTGACGTCACGCTGCATATAGGATGATTCAAGGGTTTTATTTAATAATTAATCATTATTCATCAATCATTTTAATCATGACTTCAATACTACCCATATAACCATAATCGGTCGCCGTTCCTACGCAAATCCTCCTATTTTGTGTACACACAGGTCTTCGGGTCTCAATGCTTAGTCGCAGTACGGTCGACGTTTAGTCGCGGCGACCCAAATGGGGACGATTGGTAACAGGCACAAATGGTCACAGAAGTGACAGAAGTGTGCACTACGCGTGCACACATTGTTACCGTTTGGCGACTACTTTCCCAAAATCATTCGTTCATTTCATTCTTTTCAAAGGGCGACTGTCAGAGACGTCAAATTAAAAAAGAAATAAAATCATTTGACATTAAAATGTAATGGCGTAAGAATTTGTTAAAGATAAAATATATTGTTTGCATTTGTAATATAATGGGGGCTAATTACCATGGCCAATTAAATTGCTCGAGTGATTTCATAAAATAAGTCTAAATTTATCAACGCGCCATCAATTTACCTCAGTTTAACCAGTAATAATATTATTGACTACTCGGTGTTTGCGTGTTATGTATATTGATTGGTGAAGTTTTAGTGCTCCGGTGCATAAACTATACTGAAATAATAAAAATAATGCCTAGAAAACCAATAAAGTTGTTAAAATATGGATTAAGACGGTAATATTCCATGTAAAAAACAGTCGCCAAACGGTCACCAAACGGCCGACAAACGGTCGCAAAATGGTCGCAGCGTACACGCGTGACCGAAAGCAGTGAATATTTATTATATTTTCAAAATGGCTTCTTGTATTCATTTTTTCCAGGTATCCTCAAACTTTATAAACAATTAAATATGCCGTCGTACTCAGTTGCCCTCACTAAAGAAGATTAAAAAAAAATTGTAACGTGCGTATCGAGCTGCTGAGTTGTAAAGGATCGGGGATCATATTATTATGGTCTTCTATAGAGCAACTAGTATTTTGCGGCATTTCACAATTGACACTTGTTGAAGTAGTCGTCATTAATATTACTATCAACATTAATTTCAGCGATCTGTACTTCTTTTGTCAAGATTTTTGTATAGATAACTGTCTACAAATTTGTAATGTTAAAGAGACAAATAAAACGTAGTAGAGTAAATAATGTGTTTTTTTGTAACCCAAACAAAATACTTGTAGATACGAGTGCGGAAAAGAGGAAAATCGATACGAGTAGCGATAAATTAATACACGAACGTGTGTTTTAAATCGACACGAGTTGTGAATGTCCTTTTCGCACGTGTATCGTACGACGATTTTCAGTACCTAAATCTAAGCTAAGAGTTTCGACCAGACAAGAAATGAATCATTGCTTGATTTGCTCGCACTACTGCGTTAAAAAAAGCAGCATCTGTACTGAAAAAAACTATCATTGCGCAACAGAAATTCTATTAATATCACAGTAAATACTCTATTTCATTTGATTCCTACTTTTACTGTGTAAAGCAACACTACACTTCATTTTTATCAATAAGAATTAAAAATTATATATTTAATACATTAAGTAACTATAAAGTGCTTATCTATTTGTATTATCATTCTGCACTTTTCTTAACTTTCCCACATTTCTATAAAATGTCGAAGAGTGCTTAAATGGTCGTCGTCGTTTATTATTATTTAATTCACTCATATTTAAATGATTCAAAGCAACCAGTCCACAACTTCACAAGACAGTTTGAGAAACCTTCGTATTTCAGATTGTCATTTGCGGATACAGTGGTTTAGGAGCAGTTCGGTAATCAGACCTACACATGTGTGTACAAATTCTGTCAATGTCACTGTCAGAAACCGTTCTGACAGTGACAATGACAGCCACAAATTCGTCCACATGTTGTTACCGTTATGTGTGCAAACGTCGACTAATAAAGTGTCGTTAAAAGTCATTCTGACAGTGACATTGACAGCCACAAATTCGTACACATTTTGTTACCGTAACGAGTGCACACGACGACTACATTTTGTTATTGTATCAATACGGTCGCATTGTTTGCACGACGTTACCACGCGTTATGTCACATTTGACAGTTAGTTACTGATTTGAAGATTTTGTGACTGAAATGGTTGTATGGGTAATCTATTCATACGTAAAATAATTAATACCTACTTGATACGTGAATAGTAAATTAAATTATTTGTTTATTTTTATACATACCTTTTATTAAATAGTTTTGTTACCATATTTCAATACTTAAATTATAAAAACAAAACAAAATTGTTTCCTTTTCGTTTCACGTATCAAGTAGGTATTAATTATTTCACATATGAGTAGCTCACTTTTGAAGTCATTTGTACATGATTAAATTGATTGATGAATATTGATTAATTATTACAATAAAATTATTTGAATCACCTATATGCAGCGTGACGTCAAATTGATGTCATCGGCATGAAAGTTACGGGCCCTGATTATCACAGTTTTTCTGTAATCTAGCAGTAACCGTTAGGCTTTTCTAGTTTATTTTAAATTTGATACTCTTTTGTTGACTATGTTCTCGTATTTATCTTTATGGCAGTTCCATCATACCTGGTAACTCAACGTCTTGCTCTGCAGCGACAAACTCCTCGAAAGGGCTCGAGCTCTGACCAGCTTCACTGACGACACCCCTTCGACTGCTTCAATCTCTTCGGCGTTCTCGCCTTCCAGACTTAGGAACACCTCTTCTAGAGTCGTCATGGATACACCATAACTTGTGACTCCTGGAAAATAGATAATGAGAAGTTATGGATTTACTGAAGGAATTGAGATTGGGAAAAATCCTCTGGATCACTAAACTCTGTCAAACAAGTCTGTCAGTAAATAAGAACAAAAAATATATATCTTTTCTCTATAAAGAAAAGGATGCATATAGTATCCTTTTATCTCTAGCACCTATTGCTGCGAATGTTTCGAAATTCGGAGGATGCACGCGACGGTTAAACTCCGCAGATAGCGATAATAACGTGAGAACAACCGTATTTTAATTAATTATTTGAATATGTCTCACGAAAGTTTAACGTACTGACAGACTTGTTTGACAGAGTATATTTTGATGCTCTGCTATCTGACCGAACAAACCACATTAATATTCTGCGAAACTTTTCCATATTATTATGGGCTTACATCATAAATTAAATATAAGAAGATCTTACCATCCCATACATTAAAATGCAACCGCCTAAGAACGCGCATACACTACACCACACATAGATGGCGCCACACACAAAATGTCTTGTAGCTTTCGATTATACTTTTAGATGGCGTTAAGTGTCACTTTTGACATAGATTTATGGCGAAAGTGACACTTCACGCCAATCTACAAATAATCGATGGCAACAAGGCATTTTTTGTGCGGTTCTTAGGCGGTCGCATTTTAATGTATGGGATGGTATGATGATCTTCATATATAACTATGCTTACATGGAACAGCGTCAGAATAATGTGAACTGAAGCAACCCAAAGGAACAGCTAAACGACGTAGACAAGAAGGATGATAGGCAACGCTCGCCCGTGCCTTCGAGCTTGTCAACTCAGGATACCTGTACACACCACTAGATAGTAGTTCTAAAATACACCACTAGACAGTCAGATCTAAAATACATCACTAAGTGGTACTGTTAACTTACCTAATCTGTTCGTCTTTCCCCGTATTTCCTGCTCAATAGCCAGGAATAGATGGGGAACAGATGTACAGCGTAATGTGGACATTGTGAAAGGATCTAAGATAGCTATCGACCGTGCCTTCCTGCTTTTCAACTCGAGACATCTGTTTGACACCGCTAGATGGCGTTGTTGAATAATTCTATAATATGACACTAGATGGTATTTGGTATTGTTAACCTACCCAATCTGTTAGTGTTTTCCCTAAAACTTACCTAATCTGTTAGTTTTTTCTCGTATTTCCTGCTCAATAGCCAGGAATAGAGGTGGGAACAGATGAACTGCGTAATGGGGAAGGATGTAGGACAGCTCTCGACCGTGTCTTCGAGCTTTTTCTGCCCGGGGCACGTGACCGCGGACCAGCCGCGTTATTTGGTGCTCCCGGCACGCTCCTGGATAACAACAAATTTATAAATATTTTGGTCGACTTACCAAACAAAATAACAAATTTCACCTTACTACGGAGCAGTAATGCGTAACGTGCACAAAGTTAGTCATAAATTTGACGTCAACTTTACATGTTTCTAGAACACACTATTTTAAAGATAAAAGAAAAAATGCGATAGGAGGCAAACGGGCCTGATGGTAAGCGTTCACTGCTGCCGATGGACACACGAAACACCAAAAGGGTTGGAGGTACGTTGCCGGCGTGTAAGTGGGTGTACGCTCTTTAATTAATATTGATGTTATATATGTGGTAATGAAAAATACTCACCATCTAATACTAGTGTAAGGTGGTATCCAATACCGAATTTATTCTTAAGGAATAATGATGTGCCAGCACATCTCACCTGCAACAAAATTATTTAAAACTCAGTCATTTTAATGACAATTGAAATACAATAGAGCAATCAAATATTAGAACATGTTTTACTGTATCAATCATGACTGATATCCACATAACGTTTAATTATAACATAATTTACCCCCGTTTGCCCCTCTACTCACCCTTCCTTTACTAATAACAGCCTTCCGATCTCCCAAAATGTCCGCCTCGTCCATAAAGTGTGTAGTCAGAAGGAGGACCTTCCCCTTTTTGGCGCGCTGCAGAATCCGCCATGTTTGTCTTCGAGACACGGGATCCACGCCGGCTGTTGGCTCGTCCAGGATTATTATCTGGGAATTATTGTGTTAAATGATTAATTTAATTTAATTTATTTATTCAATTCAGACATCAAATGGTCCAAGAAATGTGTTAGTTAAGTCGCTTATTATCTATGTTAGTAACAAAATTAAACAAGTAATATTTAATAATTAATAATTAAAAGTGTTATTAAGTAATCGTTTTTGAGTTAATCTTAAAAGCTTTTTTTAGAATAGAAACAGAAAATGGCATTCGAATACTATTCCGATCTCAATGAAATACATCGAATCGGCATTCTTGGTTGATAGGGGCTCCCTAAATTTGAAGTGCCATTAATATATATTAGATGTCATTAATATGGATACCATTAATATGGATGCCATTAATATGGATGCCATTAATATGGATACCATCAATATGGATGCCATTAATATGGATGCCATTAATATGGAGACTAGTATGGTGGCTGTAGCGGTTAGCCCCTAACTGTTAAACCAAGAATCTGTCCAGTTTTACTCCTAAATGTACTCACTGTACTGTAACAAGATGAAGAGGATAAAAACAAGAATGATGATGTAAAGGGGAAAATAAGTATAATTATTACCTTGAGATCTCCTATGCAAGCTATAGCAACACTGAGCTCCCTTTTTGTCCTCCAGAGAGATGTATAGAAAACACGTTAGCCTGGTCTGTAAGACGGACATCGCCCATTGCTTTGCCTTGATTTAGGCCATTATTAGAGGGGCAGCTACAGCACATCGAATTACCTTGGGATCCCCTATGCAAGCTATAGCGATGCTGAGCTTCCTCTTCTGTCCCCCAGAGAGATGTTTGGCCTGTGTGCGTAGCCGAATACACAAACGCTCACGAAACGCTCACGATAATATCTCTTTCATAGCTATCTATCTCTATCGCTCTTGCGTATTGGTGCGACAGAGCCAGACTACCTTTCTGCGGCGTTTCGATTTCGTTTCGCGTCGCAGAAATGCCATTCGGCTACGAGGCCTGGTCTGTAAGACCGACATCGCCCATCGCTTTGCCGAGTGATGGATTTAGATCATTGTGAGAGGGACATCAAATCGAATTACCTTGGGGTCTCCTATGCAAGCTATAGCGATGCTGAGCTTCCTCTTCTGTCCCCCAGACAGATGTTTGGAGAACACGTTAGCCTGGTCTGTCAAACCGACGTCACCCATAGCTTTGCTGATCTCTTCACTGTGACGCTTGCGTGGTATACCCTGGTAGAAAAAAAGGACATTAAAATAGATGTTCTCTACATTGGCACTGAGGACAAATTGTTGATCGAAACTGCACTTTTTCCATTAGGTTCTTCTAGTTACTTTAATCAATCTTTTTCTACAAAAATGTAACATTGTTAGTAGAATTTTATACTAAGTAGAACAAAAGAAGAGCACATCTTCCGAATAAGGGGCAAATGCTAAGAGAATCTATGTAGGTAGATAGCCTACATCAGTAACTACAGTAGTATGTAATTACCTACAGTAACTTGTCGTTGTCGATATTTTGAAACGCTGCGAAACATTGATAGCCAAAGCGCTACAAATAACAACCAGGTATAAAACTCCCGTGAGACTCAAACATATTTTAAGCGGGTTACTCACGTGTTAAGTCGATATAACGTTCGACATGTTTTGATCCATTTCCGAGGATCTTTCTCAAGAGTAGCGATCCCGTCTTAACATGTCGAGAGCGCGACGCATACTGCGGGCGCTTGCTCTGTGTGCGCGCCTGAGGGCGGGCAGACATGTAAAGGCAGGGTATCTTGAGAAAGATCCTCGGAAACGGATCGAAACATGTCGAACCTTACTTCGACTTCACACGTGAGTAACTCGCTTAAAATATTTTAAAATATCAACCAGGTAGTTCATTCGCTGCACTGGTCTGAGTCAGAGCTGTAGACAAAATTTGACGGAACTCACCTTGATAGCAGCGAAGAATTGGAGATGTTCCCGCACAGTCAGCAGATCAAACAGCACATCCTGCTGCGGACAGACGCCGATCATCTGCCGGATCTCGTGCATGTCATTGGGATCCCTGAAAATGTTGTCAAATGTTAAAATTGCTGAACACATGTAAAGAAGGAAAATATCCCAATTACTTGAAATCAGGATTCAGGAGTCAGGAGGACTCAGAAGTAGGCTTGTGTCGTTCACGAACTATGAACTGTTAGGAATAAAATCCCATCAATGACCGAAATGAACTGAATCTTTCCGTGCTCTGAGAATCGGTCTTTGTATCGAGCGCGAGCGGTTTGGATCGAGAACGAGTGTGTGACTGCGCCGACCGAGAGCGAGAGTTATTTAGCAGAGCAACAAAAAAAATCAAGTTTTCATATTAAACTTCGGTTACTTACAACCTTTCGGCCCGGAATGTTACTATCTGTGGACTATTCGTATCATTTTGACACTATTCGGTCCCATTCGTTCTGATCTTTCCGACCGCAGTGGTCGCTGGTCTGGCTGAACTAAATGAGCAAAAGACCTAAAAGAGCGAACTAGTTCGTGGGAGCGATTGAACGAGATCGGAGCGCTCCGATCAACGAACGAAACGGCACAAGCCTACTCAGAAGTCGGGATTGCCTCTTTTAACTTACAAAACTTTTCTCAAGTGCCAGAAATTTTTCTTTTAGGTTCGGGGAACAGTTCGAAGCGAATCTTCTTTTCTATTTAGTTACAAAATATGTGACGTCATCTGGGTAAAGGCACCTTATTGTCGATGGCGCTTACGGCGTTATGCGCGATGTTCGTATACAAATACGACACTGCGGGACGTAAGAGCCATCGAAAATAAGGTCCCTTTACCCAGATACCGTCACATATCAAGTTTGGGATTGAGATGGAGTTTCACATAATATATTGCCTATTTGACACTTGAGGCTTTGTTGATGCTGCTTTACTAGAGGTATATTACTGTCACCGAGAGTCAAAAAATCTTACTGAAATCAGAATTGGCACCACGACTTGTTATTTCTTTTTATAGCCTTCCAAAACTGCTCGTTTATTGTCGATCAGCACGGGAAGCATGGTCGCGCGATAGACGATAAAATATCAGGCCGTCCCTATCGCACTATTAGTGAGTGCGATAGGGACGGTCAGATGTTTTATCATTTATCGCGCGACCATGCTTCCCGTGCTGGTCCCCTTATAGCTGTACTCTTAACAGGCTCATACATGTCCAAATGTGTGATCGTGATCTGTCCCTCGTAGATGCTTTCTAAGTTTATGACTTTGATTCTTAGAGACCTAGTTTATCTATGGCTTTGACTCTTGGATACCTAAGTATCCAAAATTATAATTTTATAAGTATAAAACACCTAAAACACAGCTTACCTAACATCCAGTCCATAAACATACGCCGTCCCAGCAGTAGGAGCGGTCAGCCCGGTCAGTATATTGAACAGAGTAGATTTCCCCGCCCCGTTGTGCCCCAGAACCGCTGTGATTTGTCCTTCGTAGATGCTCAGCTCTATATTGTCTATGGCTTTGATCTCTGGTCGGCGGCAGTGGCGGAAGGATTTCTGGAGGCCGACGATACGGATTGCTTCTTTATCTTGAAGTTCTCTGTTGAAAAAGTAGTATAGTGGTTTATAAGGTTAAAAGGAGTACAATATCTGCTTGACAGATATTTTAGTACTTAACATTTAGATGGTCAGAAAGTCGTTGGACCCCATAAAATTACTTTCGGGTTCACGGTTAATATCGTCCGAGACGGCAAAATCAGTTGATTGTTGCATTGAATTTTGATAAAGTTTGCTGAATGAAATGATTGCGATTAAGACTTTAGAGGAAATAGTAGCTATATTTTACGGAAAAAAGTGACTTGGACACTTCTTTCTGAAATTCATTAGTCATAAACAATGTGAAAGAAATTTCTAAAGGAGTGGTTTAATTCACTTACTTACCTAGGCACAGGCTCAATATCCTTATTATGCTGCGTGTCCCCGTTAGAGTGGAAGTGCACGGCGGACACTCGGCCGCGCCTGCTGCCGAGCCAGTAGGAGGGCAGCAGGCAGAACCACGGCTTCTGCTTTATACCGTATTCACCTGGAAGGAGAAGCTGTTTTACCAAGACATAGATGAAAGAATACAAGCGCTGATAGCCTAGCGGTAAGTACGTGCGACTTTCGTTCCGGAGGTCGCGGTCGCGGGTTCGAATCCCGACTCGCGCCAATGAGTTTTTCGGAATTTATGTGCGAAATGTCCTTTGATATTTGCCAAACATCGTAAGTAAACCGGACTAATTCCAATAAGGTCTAGTTTACCCTTCGGGTTGAAGGTCAGATGGCAGTCGCTTTCGTAAAAACTAGGGCCTACGCCAAATCTTGGGATTAGTTGTCAAAGCAGACCCCAGGCTTCCATGAGCCGTGGCAAATTCCGGGATAACGCAAGGAGGATGATAGATGAAAGAATACAGTCAGATTAGGCTACCTAGCTGTCCACGGATGTGGAGAATCAACTATATTAGCATTGGTTTGTAATGAGATCGAATATACTGAGAATCCAAATCAGCGTACACATCATTCGCTTGCCCTTATACCAATTACCTGGTCGGCGCAGCATATCTTGTTCTTCCATACCTCTCTATCGGATCATCTCATCCTTCGTTTGCATTCGTTTCATATCATCTCTCACACAGTCTATCCACCTTTTCTTCGGCTATCTTTTCCCACTTGCTTCTTCAGTCAGACAGTCTAGTTTCTAATTGAGACTTTTTGTAACAGTCAGAAATTATGCTCCTACTAAATACTGTCAAATGCATTAATTTAAAGAGTTTTGTGGTGTACGTACTAGGCATCACAGCATCAAGCCAATAAGCGATAAGGGCGTAGAGAACAGTATCCACGGCCATCATGATGAGACTGCCGCCGAAGGGGACGCCAGGCCCGCTCCAGAGGCTTTCCCATGTCACACCCTGCCCCTGCATGTCCAGAACCAGCGCCTGGAATACATATGTTATTGCGTTTAGAGCAAATTAACAGTTTCCTCTCCATTCTAAGGAATATAATGTCACTTAGCGACACCTAGTGGGAATCAGTGATACTTCGTGGTATATATTTTAAGGACATGTCATTCTTTCGAAGAATTTTGTCCTCGGGCTCAAACAAAGTTATTTGGTAATTAAAGTTTTGACATATGGAATTGAAGCGAAAGAAAACATTCAGTCGAATTGACAACCTCCTCCTTTTTTGAAGTCGGTTAAAAAGATGAATAATGAGACTCAATACCCCTCCCCTTCCCCCCTGGAGCATTGGTTGGCCATACAAAGTGACCACGTGACTTCCCCCCCTTTCCTGGGGCCTCTGCTAGGCACACATATTGATCACGTGACCCTCCCCCCACCCCTTGAGTACGAAGCTGGATCTGCCCTCGGACACCCAAAGATTTGTACCGAGAGGTACAAATTGTCTCCAAAACAGTTCGGGTTTCCAGGAATTGGTATTCCAGAGAAAAGTCCTGATGCCTGCTAACTTACCTTATCCATAGCCAACGCGTAAGCACTGGAGCTGATGAGAGAGACGAACCAGAAAGCAAGGGAGTCAGCGTTCTGGACAAACACTTGTATGAAGTAGAGGCCGCTCATCAGGTTCACTGCGAAGCTTCCCAGGATACCGGCAGTCTGTAGGCGAAAATGATGCATTAATTCAGTTGTCTGAAATTCACCAGCAGCATTTTGGAACCAATCAGCAAGTAAGCTCTTGAACAGCACCAATTGACATATTAAGTACAAAGAGAAACATTATAGATGTAAGATTTAGAGACCATACATACTCGACATACTCACCCTAGCTTTGTCGAAGAATGGTGTTAACATGAAGGCAAAAGTGATGATCGTGAAGCCAAATAGCAGCATCAGGAGAAAGATCAGGATGTACGATGAATGCT
The DNA here is from genome assembly GCF_023078275.1 of Leguminivora glycinivorella. Lineage (NCBI taxonomy): Eukaryota > Metazoa > Arthropoda > Insecta > Lepidoptera > Tortricidae > Leguminivora > Leguminivora glycinivorella. Next base: position 16,133,327 of record NC_062989.1, on the reverse strand, counting down.
GGAACACCTGAAAAAGATGCAAATTCATGATGCCTTCACATTTTAACTAGGTACTATAATAAATTTTGCATTATTCATAACATAACCATATTACCTTTAGGGCAAATAGCAGAACAGTGCTGAAGACTGATAAGATGGTAACGAAGACTGCATAGATGAGGAACCATGATGCCCTGGAAAATAAAATGAATTTTAAAAGTTGATCATATTTACCTCAGTACTTGTAATGTAGAACCGGACATTGTTATGTCTTATTTGATATCACAAAATGACCAGCCGGCATGCTGGCGGTTATGGAGCTGAGTTGTATCCTCAAAAACTCACCAGTAAACAGAGTCCTTCAGTCCCATAATCCTCATCCCCTCCCTAATCTTCTTCTCTTTCTCTCCCACGACGAACATAAGCAGGTAGGTGATGAACTGGCTGAGCGTCATCACCATGTACATGGGCATGATGACTCGGAAGATCACCAGCCAGTCGCCGGTGTGCTGGCGTTTGGGGAACTGGGTGAGGTCTACTCGGGGTGGGGGGAAGGGTGTACCGGTGTCCAGCTGAAATTTAATAAAAATAGATAAAAATCATTGATAATGGTAAATTATGGAGCATTAATTAATGGAGCGGGGTCGCAATTGACGAAGTCTGCATCGCAAGGAACCCGGAGTAGTAAAATACTGCAGCATGGAACACGTGTCTTCACAATGCATCTCCGACAGTGGTATTAACTGTCCGCCTCGTGACCAGTCGGAAGACCAGTCGTATTTCGAGCAGATGCGTCGCAAGTGACTAAAGTATGACCCTTTTGGAGGAGCTTAACGACTGAAGGCGTCACAAACGACTCTTACCTTAATCTTCGTAAAATCGATCAAAGTCTGCAGCGCCAGAAACCCAGAATAATAATACTGCAGCACCGGACAGGTATCTTCACTATGCATCTCAGAAAGTGGGATTAACTGGCCGCCACGCGACCAGTCTGTTGACCAGTCGCCTTTCGGAGGTGCCTCTCGGCAGAATGCGTCGGATGTGAAGAGGGTTCGGGTTGAGGGCGTCCCGAAGTTTGAGGGGTTTGTGCGGATGGTGTACCTGGAGAAAGAGAACTTGTTTTTTAATAAAGAATTTAAGAAAGAATGTTTCTTAATAAAGATAATTTGTTTTTCAAGTAGGTATATTACGTCGGCTCTAACCCTACGCCTCATCCTCGAGAAAATTTCAGTCCCCCCTTAGTTGGAGGAGGGTACTTATCCATCACAATATTGTAAAATGATATCAACCAATGTGACCAATTTTATAACGAGTAGCTAATGAAAATATTTCTTCTGGCATCCGTGTTCTACCTAAAGAGCACACGTAATAAAACAGCGAAAGGGAATTCAATGTGTTGCCAAAATATACCTAAGAAATAAGAATCTACAGCTTATATTCCAATCAACTTACATTGTACGCGTAGCTGGCAGTGATTATCGGAAAAAGATCTACCGTAATTTGGGGTGAATTGGGCCAAAACTGACTTTCAAACTTTGATAAAACATTTTTTTTACATGTCGCTACGTTAAGTTTATAAAAAGTCATGTTCGACAATGAATCGTAGAGAGAAGAGAAATCAAAGATATGTATAGAAATGAAGAATAGTGTACCTAAGTGGCTCCCCGAAGCTGGTGGGGTCGGTGTGGAAAATGACGGCGATGGGGAAGTTCTTGGCGTCGCTGTGGTAGGCGTCGTTCAGCTCCGTGGTGTTGTTATATCGTACCCATCGGAGCGGCTGCTGGTGGGACTCTAGCAGCATCTCGTTTAGCTCTTCGAGGAATGCCTGCAATGGGATAACGATCTTGTTAAAAAATGCTTGATTTGATTCAAGTTCATACGAAAATGGTGTTTTACTGCACTACAGATAATTTAAACAATAGCTACAATTATACTCTTTGAAATATCCTCGGAAATGGATCGAAACATGTCGAGCGTTATATCGACTTACGAGTCATACGTTAAGTAGTAACCCGTTTAAAATATTTTAAATACAATTATAATACTTTTTTAAGTACTTATTTGAATTAATTATCAATTAAAGCTGTTGACTAAAAGAGTATATTATTATTGAAAACAATGAAATTTACTTTCATGATAACAATTTTTGTTTTGAAATGAGAACGGTCAAGAATTTCAAGAACACAAACAAAAACGCAAAAGCCATACTACTGCGATATATGATAACTTGATAAGCTATTAAAACTACTAGCTAGCTTAGTAAATTTTTCATAAGCACAATGTCTTCATCTTATGTACTTACCATAGTCCCATTATCATTCAGCCAATCAGCGACGACAGCTACTGAATGGTTGGCAGGAAAGGAGTCATAGTGCACTCGGACCGTCCGACCAGGTTTGGTGACTTCAGGGAAGTTGGGGTTCGGTACCAGCATCTTCAGGAATATGAGAACGCCCAGCGAGTATAGTGGCACTAGCACCTCCTGTGAGAGAAGATAAAAACTAAATTAAAGGACAGTACGATACGAGTAAAATACTACTAGAAAATTTGTAGACTTTTAAATATGTTCTATGAATTATAATTATATTAAGTATAACGTGTAAATTAGCTTTACCAATAAATAACTTACGACTTATTCTTTATGCATTTTAGCCTGTTTAGTTCCTGTTTTACTTCTGTAGAGTCATAGTATTGATTATCAGAAGTTACTGGTATCTAATGAAGTAACATTCAGCGCATTTGAACAGAAAAATGTTCCGTCACATTTGATGACACAGGTGTATTACTAACTCTTGCTGTCGCAGTTTACTAGTAAAGCCACTTTATCAATGCAGAAGGTTTCGTGACTTTCGTGTAATATACTTTCAATCTGAGAATTCTTGAATATCTAAATAACATGTATAAATTAATATTATAATTAACATGGAGAGTACATAATAGTATACCTTCACAATTGGTGCCGTGACCAGGATTTACATTTACCCAAGTGTTCAAACGTCCTAATCATGTTTCATGGCAGATTTTGAGATGACCACTTACAGCCAAGGTCTTCCTAGTGTCCCTCTTCTTCAGCAGCAGGTTTCTGACAGTGGTGGCCCAGATTTAGGGCCAGAAACGAGCGACCGGCCGCAAGCCCATGTGGCCGCGGTTAATACACTATCGGTCTATAAAGTCACTTTGTAAGTGCAGAACGCTTAGCCATCGTGTAATATTTTGCAATCTCTTTCAATAGTTGAAGAGCCCAACTTCTAGCCAATATCTAAACTGACAAAGATAGCACATAACATTGAATGTACCATTACAATTGGTGCCGCGACCAGGATTAAAATGTTTCATGGTGTTCAAACGTCCTAATCCTTTCTCTTTTTCCATATTAGGACATGGTGTTAGAAGCCTGTACTTACAGCCAAGGTCTTCCTAGTGTCCCTCTTCTTCAGCAGCAGGTTTCTGACAGTGGTGGCCCAGAGCTGCGGCCAGAATCTCGCTGGCGGCCGGGAGCCCATGCTTCCGCGCAGCCGGCTGCCCGCCGCCACGCAGTCGGGCGTGCCGGCGCCTTTTTCGCATTTTCTGTAACAAGAAGGGTTACCGTCATTTTCATATCCTTCAATCCAGAAACATAAAGCCGGACCAGAAATATATGACTACGCGCCATCTTGCGTAATTTCATTAGAACTATTTTCTTCATACTAAACTGAACAACTTTTTTCAGTACAGATTGTATTTTTTTTAAGCACTAGTGCGAGAAATGGTTTATTATATGTCAGGTCACTTCAGAGGGCCATCTGTACTGAAAAACGTCGTACGATACACGTGCGAAAGGAAATTCGTAACTCGTGTCGATTTAAAACACTCCCTTCGGTCGTGTTTTAATTTATCGCCACTCATTTCGAACTTCCTTTTTTTACGCACTTGTATCGTAATGTACTATCGTTAAACGACCTATGTCAAATCTTTATTTAACAGTTTCCCCATTGCGTGCAACAATAACCCAGTAATTGAACGCATACGTGCAGTTAACTTCTACCTTTAATGCGTGTGTAGCCCTACCTTTACAGTGAGTGATTATTAGCGGCCCTAACGAGAGCCCCCCTGGCGCCGCTGTCATGTATTTTAACTGGGGGCTATTCTCGCACAGTGACAAGGTGATTGAAATTAGTTTGATATTTGGGTGATCTGTTTTGTTAGTTTCATTATCCATACTAATATTATAAATGGTAAAGTGTGTGTGTCTGTTTATTTGTCCGTCTTTCACGGCAAAACGGAGCGACGAATTGACGTGATTTTTTGAGTGGAGATAGTTGAAGGAATGGAGAGTGACATAGGCTACTTTTTGTCCCTTACTAACGCGAGCGAAGCCGCGGTCAAAAGCTAGTAATATTATAAATGGGAAAGTGTGTGTGTCTGTTTATTTGTCCGCCTTTCACGGCAAAACAGAGCAACGATTTGACGTGATTTTTTATGTGGAGTTAGTTAAAGGGATGGAGTTTTGACTGTTTGTAACCCCCCACTTCCCTAAAATTGCGGATGGAAGTTTGTATGGAGCATCGCAATTTTAGAATTTAACGGGAGCGAAGCCGCGGGCAATAGTTAGTACTATATAAATAAATAAACTATGTCAAAGAATAATTAAAACTTTACAGTTCGTAATAAAATAATGTGAACGTAATTACTGAATCTACGGTTGTACTCACGTTATTATATCGCTATTGCTGCGACACAGTGGACACAGTGAATGCAGTGTACTTACCTTCGTCGGTCGACACAGCCGCGCTACCAGAACTCTACACTGCAACTACATCTGCGGACTGCTCTGCGCCCCCCACCCCCGTCCTATCAGCGCGCGCGCAGCGGGCGGCGTGGCCAGTTCACGGAGTTTAGCCGTCGCGTGAACTCCTATATGCCTGAAGAGGGGCCTTCGAATTGGCCCGAAACATGTCGCAGCAATAGCGATATAATAACGTGAGTACAACCGTAGATTCAGTAATTATTTGAATATGTCTCACGAAAGTTTAACGTGTATAATGTGAACGTAATTTGAAGGATTGGATATGCATCCAATAAACTGTGTTGCAGAATAAACTCCCTGTCATACAATATGCACCGCGCCCTCAGAACTCACTTCCGGAGGGCCGACGCGCTAGGGACAGTATAAACTGCTTTATAGGGTAAAACGATCGATTTTGATTTGTCATATTACTTAAATTATGTAACTGACTGAAATCGCGTATAATGAATTAATTCATCCCAACGTTTCGAACACTTTACAGCGTTCGTGGTCAACGGAGAGAGTGAGTCACCCGTTGACCACGAACGCTGTAAAGTGTTGGAAACGTCGGGATGAATTGGACGTAGTTACGCAGAAACTGGCAGAAACGTTCCAATCCACATGAAATTGTCATTAAGTTTTAGGCCTTGTATGAAAAACAAAAGTCTTTTATTTCAATGACAATTTCAGATGGATTGGAAGGTTTCTGCGTAACTACGTCCAATTGTAAATTCATTATACGCGATTTAATCCGTTTCCATAGTTTTATTTCATGAGTAACTATCGCGGTAACCGAAGACAGTAACTGACTGAATTTTATTAACATTGGGGTAATGAGAATTTTCAAACTTTTGCAATTTAAAAAAATATTACAAACTTCTCATAAAATTAGGGTTGGTATCCATACTAATATTATTAAATGGGAAAGTGTGTCTGTTTTTTTGTCCGTCTTTCAACGCAAAACAGACCGACGAATTGACGTGATTTTTTAAGTGGAGATAGTTGAAGGGATGGAGAGTGACATAGGCTACTTTTTGTCTCTTTCTAACCACTTGTAAATTGTAACTTGTAACTTCGAGAAATGGGCCCCCGGTATGATACTGAAAACTATCATTTTTTTTTGTTAACTACTTAACAAACGCCTGTCTATATTTTATCGTTTAATCCTATTAAACACACAGTCAAATAAATAAATGTTAGGTATACTTACCTATTTAGTATCCAATTAGTTTAATTAAATTACTAGGTTTATATACGTTGGCGACTAGAAGCAAAATCTCGTGAAATTCGTGAATGGGCGGATTTTTATTTTGTTGTCGGTTTTCCTTTCTTTTCCAAATGTGGGAATTTTTGTACTTTTTCTGCTCAGAATCAAGAGCTCTTTCGATTCCGCATGAGAAAAAAAATGTCTTACTTTTTTGTTTCCACTGAGTTACAATTTCTCATAGAACTTGTTTGATCGTAACTCAGAGGAGAGCAAAAAAATGTATGAAAATTTTGGGACATTTTTTGTCTCCTATTACTTATATATACCTAGAATCAAAGTATAACCTCTATCATACTGTAAAAAGCAAAGACATTCTAAATCTATTAAAATTCCTTTATCTTCAGTACCGTTATAAATATTCCATTTTAATACATTACGAAACATGCAGCAACTAATAAATTCCTAGGAGGCTTCTTTTCCAACTTAGAATCATAAAGGAATATGAGAAATACTTGCTTTTCTGGAATTTTTATAGTTGGCATAAGTAGTCATTGGAATTCAGAGACCGTAGACATTTAGACAAGTGGCCAATGTAACGTATCGTTCTATATCTCTATCGTTTATTAATCTGCCGACAGAAACTTTCCAAATTTGCCAGATTATCAACATAGAAAAACTTTGAAACTTTCCTCATTTATGTAACTTTCCATTTCATAAATTTAAATTTCCCATATTTCTAGTGAAACTTTCAATTTTTTTGGAAAGTATCCGCAACTTGCACATACACATCGCTCTTTTGTACCTATTAGCGAAACCAAAATAAACATTTATAAATGACACACTAGGGGGTGTGAACGAATGACCAATTAAATTGTTATGCCATCTGGGCATAAATGCAAACTGTATCAAAATATTAAATCAGCATTAGACGTGGAGCCTGATTGTTATAATATTGTAGTGTGACAGGCCACACTCACACTACAACTCCTACCCATACTATATAAGGGTCCCCCCCCCCACATCAAGCGTCTCGCGAGCGTCGCGTCGGGCCAACTGTATGGGCAAAGCCTGACGCCGCGTCGACGCGACGTCTTTTTCCATACAGTTGGCCCGACGCGACGCTCGCGAGACGCTAAATGTGGGGGGACCCTAAGAGGCCGCACCCTGTAATCCTAAGCAGAATAAACACACTACAATATGTATAATATTTTTCCCCTCACTAGCTCGGAAACACGTGTTTTATCCTTTAATACCAGCGGGTAAAAACGCAGTTTATCCACTAGTGAGTAAAGTAATTTGACCTTGAATATAGTCAAATTAACTGCTTCAAAATTGATAAAAGTAGGTGAATCTAGTAATGAAGATGATTTAACACCTGTGGAACTACTGGAAGCAGCGATAAACGCATTTTTTGCGTCGTAGTTTCCTCGCTATAGTGCGGGGAAAAGTTTTGTGTTACACACGGGTGCAAATGTATTTTACTTCTCGTGTATTGAAAAACTCGCTTCGCTCGTGGTTCAACTATAGAATCCTTTCACTTGCTCATTTTTCAATTCCACACTCGGCGTTAAAATACAACTTTGCCCCGTTGTAACAAATAACTATTGATAATTATAGCTTGGCGGGACGACCTCGACGTATTTTGCAGAGACTGGCAAGAGCGGGCATCAAACCGTGAGGAATGGAGAAAGGAAGGGGAGGCCTTTGCCCAGCAGTGGGACACCATATAGGCTATTAAAAAAAAAAAAAAAAAAAAATTATAGCTTTGAGCTGATTTTCGTTCAACCTTGAATTGAAAACAACTAGTAGATACGGAAAAGAGAAAGTTTGAAACGAGTGGCGATCAATTAAAGTACAACCGAAAGGAGTGTTTAAAATTGACACGAGTTACGAATTTCCTTTTTGCACTATGCACAGGTGCCCGATTGATATTCCGAAATAAAATACGCCGATTTTCGGTACGCCGACAACGATTCGCCGACGTCTGTTTTGGCCGAATAACGATTGGAAGATTCTCATTTCGCATAATATTCGTTCGTAAACGGAGTCGGTAGGCAGAAATTTGATACGCCGATTTACTTTTCGACGAATAATCATTTAGTCATTGTAAAAATTGGCCGACAATAAATTGGTCGAAACACAATAGGTCGAGTGATCATTTGGTATTTTTTTATGGTAAGTTGGCTGGAGCCTGGAACTTGCGTACAAAGTGTTCTACGGATTCAAACATCTAGTTGTTAGATCGTTTATAAGAGTATTTTACATTTATTTCATTTACTTATTTATATTAATCATCATGTTCTGATTCTAAGGATTAATTTTAGTAAATTAGGTATTGTTGTTTTCAACTCACCAAAATTTTTTCTAGGACATAATGTTGCCAGTATATGTAAATTATTACCGAAACGCAAAAAACTTTCATTTCATGGGTTAAATTGTGGCGCTGTCACTGCAATGTTACAATATGGATTTCTTTCAACCCCTTTTTAGGGTTCCGTAGTCAACTAGGAACCCTTATAGTTTCGCCATGTCTGTCTGTCCGTCCGACGTAATCTCAGTAACCGTAAGCACTAGAAAGCTGAAATTTGGTACCGATATGTATATCAATCACGCCAACAAAGTGCAAAAATAAAAAATGGAAAAAAAAAATCTTAGGGTACCCCCCCTACATGTAAAGTGGGGACTGATGTTTTTTTTTCATGCCAACCCCAAATATATTGTTGGATAGGTATTTAAAAATGAATAAGGGTTTAGTCAGATCGTTTTTTGATAATATTAATAGTTTAGGAAATAATCGCTCCTAAAGGAAAAAAAGTGCGTCCCCCCCCTCTAACTTTTGAACCATATGTTTAAAAAATATGAAAAAAATCACAAAAGTAGAACTTTATAAAGACTTTCTAGGAAAATTGTTTTGAACTTGATAGGTTAAGTAGTTTTTGAGAAAACTACGGAACCCTACACTGAGCGTGGCCCGACACGCTCTTGGCCGGTTTTTTGCCAAGAGTGGCACTGAAACTTAGTAGTTCATGTGCTCTACCTACTCTTTTATGGGCTACAGGCGTGATTATATAGTATGTAAGAAAAAAAAAGTGTCTTGTGCGTAATTTTTTTACAACAGCGATAATTCATTCGTTCGAAAATATTTTAACAATGTATAAAATGTGAAACGTTATTTGATTAAACATAGCCTAAACGAAAATATTACTTTGCTAAATGAAAAATGTCCAATAATAGTTCGGATAATTTGCACAGAAGCGAACTGAACCGTATGCGAACCAAGATTCTACGTAACGTTATTCGACCAAAAGTGACAGCGATAGTTTGATTATTCGGCTAAACGGCATTCGGCGAATCGTTGTCGGCGAATCAATAATCGGCTAAAAAATTGTCGGAGAATCATTAGGTAGCCCTATGCACAATATGTAAGTATCGTACGACATTTTTCAGTAGATACAACAAATGGTCCTCTTAAGTTTCGACCTGACGAGAAGAGAAGTTAACTACTATACACACCTAAACCGGCATAAATCTGCACTGATTTTAAATTTGAATTTGAAATTTTCATCACACTCGCTCGTAAACGGTGTGCCTGTGTGCCTGCATAGTGATACGTAATGAACTATTTTGCCGCCTATACGGGCGGCAAAGTTTATACCTGGGTCCATTGAACTACTATGTACTACGATGACAACTCGAACATATTCTGTGCGCCGACCGGCAGCGGCGGCAGCGCGAGGCGCATCGCGCATGCGCGTGAAGCGAACCGTGTCATAGAGTAAGACTTGACCACCAAGACGCGACACTTTTAGTGTAGACCTTTGTTTTATACTTGCTTTGTGTGTGAAATACTAAGTAGTTTACTTTTAGCACTATTATATATTGTGTTATATTTAATTTCTACTCAGTGAAATAAAAATAAGTAATTGTTTTATTCATTAATTTTAATTTCCTTTGAATAAAATTAGTTTTGTAAGTTTCTGTCGCTCAGAATAATAATCGCGCCATTCATCTTGTTTTACCTCCCTTAAACACCGGTTGCATTAAATACTATTTCAGTTTTGGTGTCACTATTTTTCGTCAATAATGAGAATTATAATTCAGAAATAATTCAAAATCATGCTTATTGTATAATATTATCGACTAAAATTCGTATTAGAACCGTGTAATATTCAAAACTATAAATTGAAATAAATATTTTTATATTATATATTGAAAACAGAACATGATCACAATTATTGTACCTACATGTCATGTCTGCGCGATTCATCTATGATTCCAGTTGTCAAAATGGCGGCCATAGCATCGCGTTTAAGGAGCCCGTCCCTTCATTATAATAATTTTTAATTAATTAAGTTAGATCAAAATAGCTTGTCTACTAACCGATGAAATGTGACACCGTCACTTTTATTAGATTTTCTCGTATGTCTTCAACAGTATCTTATAGCACAGGAAGGCATTTTTTCATTTTATTTGTGTGCAGTCAGAGACAACCTCCTCCCACTACGCGCAGAGACTGACTGAGGCAACATAACCCAACAAACAAAATATCCTTATAAAATCAATCTATAAGGGCTAAACACTCATAGTAGTTTTAAAATAGCATTCATTATGCCAGAGTTCCTTATAGCGGCTCATTATAAGAGAATTTGGCCTAATAGTACATTTACTCTTATAATTTGGCCATGTACACGTTAATAAGTCAAATTTATATGACTGCAATAAGGGTTTAAAAATATTTACTCTTATAGTAGCTCATTATAAGAGGATTTGGCCAATAGTACATTTACTCTTATAACTTGGCCATGTACACGTTAATAAGTCCAATTTATATGACTGCAATAAGGGTTTAAAAATATTTACTCTTATAGTAGCTCATTATAAGAGGATTTGGCCAATAGTACATTTACTCTTATAACTTGGCCATGTACACGTTAATAAGTCCAATTTATATGACTGCAATAAGGGTTTAAAAATATTTACTCTTATAGTAGCTCATTATAAGAGGATTTGGCCAATAGTACATTTACTCTTATAACTTGGCCATGTACACGTTAATAAGTCCAATTTATATGACTGCAATAAGGGTTAAAAAATATGTATTCTTATAGAAGCCATTTAAAATGCCTTTTCGCTTTATAATATTCAAAGCACTATAAAAGCTTTTGTTATGGCCAATTATTCTTATAAAAGTAATGCATAAGATAACTATGATGCTTTATGCCTCATAGGAGCATATAATAAAACGTCTATCCAGCAAACAAATTATAGCATTTTATAAAGTGTTTTAAAGAATTAAAGCAATACATTTTCTCTTATATAATAATTATAAAGGCATTATTCTTGAAAGTGTCGTATTAAAAGTTTTTATAAAACTTGATTCGTCATTTTGAAAATCCAGCGAATGTGAACAATCTGATCCCAACTTATCGATTAGTGGTTCCGTAGAGGATGCCATTATGGAATAATTATAAGAATATGCAGGCAAGCAGCAGTGACAGTAATACAGGTATATCGTTAAATGATGAATTGAGTTTGGATTTAGCTTAATAATTATATTTTTTGTTCTTATTTAAGGTGTCTGTAGCTCTGCGGTGAAAAATGTAAAGGTATATACAGCGGGGCCGCGGGGCAGATCTCGACTGGAGGGCAAATGTAACTGGTCCATTGTTTCCATGTTTTACAATGTTTACATTATTAAATAGAGTGTCCACCGGTTATACCAGACTAGCATGCACTCGGAGGTGGCCAATTATACATAACTGAGCGTATAAGAGACTATTACCAAGGCACTCAGTTTTTTATCCATATCAGTACCTACTAATATTAATTTTTAAGATTCACTTTATTAGAATAAGTTCCAAAAGTGTATTCCTTACTTTATGGACTTTGATCTGAAATAAAATAAAAATCTTTTATTGCGGGTTATCATTGTAAATGTTGGACGATCTGAATAAGTGAATACAATGTTCGGCTATTTTAAGAAGAAACCGATTTTATATGTAGTCCTTTTGGGACTAAGACAGATTAAAATTGAGGACAAATAAAGACAAACTCACTGTTTTTAAGATATTTATTTATGTGCAACGAAACCAAACCGATACAAGTAACTTTATAAGATTAATATTTTCAGTTCTATTGCTCACGATGTTGCTGTTTCAATGAGTCTACATACTTCAAAATATTAATATATTCTTCAGAGCGCCTACACGGTAGTAGAAATTGTAATTAACCTATCAGTAAATTTCCAAAATAATAAGTAGTTTCTTTTATCGAGGTCTTCATCAAATTCACAAAAGATATATTGATTTTCGTTTTCTTGTTTTGAATTATCAGCGCCATCTTTGCTTGGTGTGATTTTCTTACAACCTAAACTATTTCCTGCGTCCTCTTCCATTTTGCATATTTTTTGATCCACCACTCCTGGCTTATTTTTGGGTGTAAGTAATGATTGTGACTGATTTTCTCCATCTGAATATGTGCCGTTTTGTAGTTCATCTGTAATAAAAAAAAAAATTTTATTTGAAGTCTTAGGCTAGGCTGTTTATAGTTATCGACACAAAGTCCATTGTGATGGCGGTACTGAAATCGTCTGTGGTTTTCAATAGCACTTACTAAGAGGAGGAGAAGAGTTTGTCATCTTCACGTCACTAAAAACGGCTGACTATATATCTCATCCACAGATTCTGTAACAATAACCATAATAATAAATATCAAATAGAGTATTTGACTCAGCATTTACAATAAATCAATAGAAAGTAATAAAATAAGGCACCAGAAGATTAAATATTCCGAAGCACAAGTTTGTTTTAAATTGAAAATTCTAGGTATAACTTCCTAATGAAATATTGAAAATATCAGTATTACCTGACATGCTGCGGACTACACGGTTTTATTTTGTTTTATGCCGGTTAATCGAACCAAACCTTTATCAAAGCGTTCCCCAAAATACCGGTTTAAAAAGAACGGTCTTTCGAACAAAAATGCAATTTTTAAAGTTTTGCGCCAAGTACATGATAACTAGACAGCGGATTTCAGGTAGCGATTTAAATATTAATATGGATATGACTAGTGCAATTTTTTAAATACATGTCATGTGGTTTATAATCTATTATTATTACCTACATCGCACACCACAAACTTCACTGAATAATTAGATTAAATTAATGTTATTTTTTATTTTATAAATTAAAGTATTTTATTCTAAATAACGGACTTTCAATTTAAATATATATAAGAAGATTTTAATTTTTCCTCAGTCACCCGTTGACCACGAACGCTGTAAAGAGTTCGAAACGTCGGGATGTATTTTAAATTCATTATACGCGATTTAATCCGTTTCCATAGTTTTATTTCATATATATAAGAAGCGAATTATTTTCATTTTTATATTCTTTGAGCCATAATAGAAGTTTTTACTGTGCAATGCGCAGAAGAAATATTAAAGAAATAAGTATAAATAAATATTTTTTTTATTTTTATTTATTATCATTATAATTTTTGCCCAATATTCACAAAAGCATCCAAAAAGGGTTTTACTTTTATGTTCCTATACATTTTTTCGTGTGTAGAAAAAATAATAAATATTGTATGCGAGTCATATTCATATTAATATTTAAATCGCTACCTGAAATCTGCTCTCTAACGATAACGTTATGAATTTTTAACTGGTATCCGTTACAAATATTTAACTAGATGGTACCTAAGGTTCGGGATTTCACTAATTGTGAGAAGGAACCCTAAAGATATATAAAATGGCGAATCATAAGTAACACCGGTGGCTATTATAAAGTGTTTACTCTTATAGAGTATTTGTAAATGATGTGCTTACTGCTTTTACTCTTATAACAGCCTTGCTTAAGACATGTCAAAATTAATTAACCGCATTTTTAGTACAAAACCGTTGAAATACAAGGGCGCATTAATAATACAACACATTTTATATCACATTTCACCATGAAATTGGATTCCCACACAGTTTTCATAATAAATAAGCAAATAATTGTAATATGTAAAAGTTAACTTACCGTTTACTAACTTGCAAAATGGATGACTTGATGATGATGTACACATAAATCACTACGAAAAGAACAAAAACTTTTAAAACAGCATCCTGTTTCGCCGTTATGAGTTTTACTCCCTTATATCTGATGATCACAAAACGTGTACAAGAGCTATTGCCCTTATTAAAGCTTTGAATATGATTCTTACAAGTATAATTGCCTTTATTAAAGCTTTAAATATGATTCTTATTAGTACATTAGCCTTTTAAAAGCACTTTTCTTGCCATTATAAGGTTAACTTTCTTATTGCATGCCATAATAAAACACGTACAAGATAAGAAAGCTAATAATATAGCAACTACAAGGGGGATATAAGGTTTTTGGCCTTATAAGGTGTGCCCAAATGCCCTCTTGTAAAGGGTTTACAAGGTTATTATAAGAGTACTATTTTTGGCATTATAAGCCACTATAAGACTAATTTTTGTTAGTTGGGAAGTCCACTGGACTTATGTTCGTGGCGCAAACTTTTTGTTCGCCGTGTCCTCTCTAGTACATTATACCTCAATGCCTGGGTCAGCCTTCCACGATCTGTCAAAAATTACAAGATGGCGGACGAATGTTCGAAATGTCAGCGTAGATATTTAGTTTATAAAATTTGGTTATTACTTCGCGAGTGTGATGAAAAACATTGTGTATATTACGAGCGGCTGATGGATTACAATTATTACAAACTTTCAAACAGCCTCTCGTTCGTAATCCTGTGTTCATAAACACAATGTACAAGGTTTTTTTTTATTACGCCGTGTCTTGCGTGGGCGACGGTCGCGCGACCGTCGCGCGACCGTCGCCGTCGCGTCTCATACTTCCATATCGATAAGGTTTGATTTCGTATGCGTCGCATCGCCGTCGCGCGACCATCGCGCGACCGTCGCCCACGCAAGCCACGGCGTTAGAGCTTGAATCGAATATGATATACTTACCTAGCTAGTACGAAAGAAACTATGTCTTCGCTAGTTTGAAAAAATCCAAGGTGTGAAATAGGTTAATAATAGACTATCGTCTGGTATTTAGCCAGAGCCAAACACAGTCGTTAAACTCGTCAGCATTTTATGAGCCGCAGAAAAACGAACATAAAAGAAACAAATGGCCAATATTTACCGTCCGTTGTACTTTGACATGGATATTTTTACTGCTATCGTGAAATTTCTAATTTAATATTATTTAAAGTATGTATATGGTGTTTTTTCCGCACTAGTTCTTAAAGTATATAAGTAGATACTTGTGGAAATTCCCGAAATAAACGTCGATTTAAAACCCTCCCTTCGGACGTGATTTAATTTATCGTTACTATTGTTAAATCACATTTTTTATTTTATAGCCATCTATTTTACATTTTTTCATTTTACATTTACGGGCGTACAAATGGACTGCAATTCGACTCAGCGTACAAATACAAACAGCGTGCAGTTTCTACGTATGATCGTAATGTCAGGATGCGACATCAGACCTTTCATCATCATCATCATATCAGCCCTTTATCGCCCACAGCTAAGCATAGGCCTCTCTTCTAGTACGCCACTTGTCCCAGTCGTCTCGTCCAGTTGAGACCAGCAATTTTCCCGATGTCGTCCACCCAACGAGTCAACGGGTGCCAAGCGCTTCTTACATCTGTTTCAGGCAGTTATTGCTTGGGAGCCCATGAGTCTAAATGCGATCAATTAATTATTTACAATATCTTGCTTTTATATGTCCTTGACGATCGACGCTGATTGATGCGAGTTTTTTTTTATACTACGTCGGTGGCAAACAAGCATACGGCCCGCCTGATGTAAGGCGGTCACCGTAACCTATGGACGCCTGCAACTCAAACAGTGTCACATGCGCGTTGCCACCCCATTAGAAACATGTACACTCCCTTTTGCTGTGATAAGTACACAGCAAAAAGGAGTGTATAAGCTCTAAGGAGGGTTCGGGTTGCCGACGACTCAAAGGACAATAGACGAAACAAGTTAGTTCCGTAAGTCCTCCCGTCATCAGCACACCGCACCCTCGTTGAGCTCTGGCAGCCTTACTCACCGGCAGGAACACAACACTATGAGTAGGGTCTAGTGCTATTTGGCTGCAGTCTTCTGTACGGCGGTGGTACTACCCCAGTTGGTCTCTGCTCTAGACTCGAGCTAGATGATATCCGCTGTGCTGTGCCCTACCACACAAAGCGGAATATCATTCGCTATGCCCTACCTCCTACACAAGTGAAATGCAAAGAGAAATTGGGGCATTTTATTAGGGAACTTGTGTTCATCGCGATAGTGCGTAGTATATCGATTCGCTCAAGGACTGTTGATAGTGTTGATGCCGATATCGATATCAGGGCTACAGAGAGAGTACATAATATTGTATCTTTAGGTAGACTAGTGTCTCAGTTATAGTGATGGTTATAGAATGACCATATGAAACCTCGAGATTATTGGCATTTGTGATAAAAAATATTGGCGGTTAAGGGATACAGCCACTTCGTAAAAATCCTATCCAAATATGTTATTAAAGCACAGTACAGTACAGTAAACGGCCATAAAGACTGATACAATAAATACAATACAATAATTGCAAAAAGTGTGCGGTGGAGACTGGAGCCCAAATTAGGTTGAACCTGTGTCACCAGGTCTCCAATCCTCAGATGTGTATAGCAACGCAAATCACATCAGTTTTTCGTCTTCATAAAATGTTTTGTCTCTTTGTCTCTTGTCTCTTTTTAAAGATCGATGTGCATTCTTTATGGCCGTTTACTGTACATGTTTAATGTTTAAGTCCGAATCACACCATCAATCTCTTCGCATTTTATGTCCCAGATTCTAAAATTTAAAACAAAACAATCTAGCTCCCGGAATAAAAGAGAAATAGATTCAATAAGTGCCAAATTCTAGAAATAACCTTAAGCCGATGGTTTAAATACTATCTACAAGATCCAGTTACACAGTTCCGTATTTTATTTATTTTTATTAAAATACATTGCCACCGTTTTCTATCAACGCGATCGTCCCGAGGTGAAGGCCAAGCAACCGTCCATTTTTGGCGCGAATCCATTTCCCTACACTATCAGTCTTCATTAGAATAATAGCTTAAACACATTATATTTTTAAGCTTATACGTCCTTTTGCAGTTGATTCTGTAATTTATATATTAGTGGAATAAGGGCTTATGTGCTGGGAAATGTCAATGGTGTTGTATTGTTTTAGAATGGAAGTGGTTTGGTCGTAAATCTGGCACGCAGCAGGTGACGAGAAATATCGTTATGACGATGTTTGTTGATATACACCGATGTTCGGGCCCTTTGGTAACTATAATTAAATGTTTCTCGCTATAAAATACTATTTGACTAAGTATTCGAAATAAAATACTTTCCATTCAACATTTCCAGGTTCCAAAAAACCTTATATAAACATTAAACATCATTAACGCTACCATGGAGGGGGTATGAAAGCACTGTAGTACTAGGGTTCCAGAGCCGAAAGGCGGGGTTAGACTACCATCAGCACACAGATTAGCAACGTATCCGATTAGCGAATCAGTACATTCAGATTTGGATTTCATTGTTCAACCCAGCTCATTAGTACCAGTCAGATGTCATTAAACTGTCAATCACACCAATAAGGACCGATTGCATCGGAGACGTGACTGATTTGACTGAGTGGCTGCTATAAATGTGCAACCACGTGATGAGGTATAAAGTATATTGCAGTATATTCTGACACAAAGCAAAATGATAACATTACGATAGTACTCTTTATTATACTGTGATTAGAGAAAGGATGGCTGTGGTAGTCAAAATTACTTTGCGAAATGTTATTAGCGGTACAAAGATTTAAAAACAAGAAGTTTGACACTAAACAATATGTAGTGAGCAAAGTTTTTGTATACTTAGTAAAGTTATAAAGTTATCACAGATACGTCGGCATATTAGTGGTGAATAAAATATCAATCAAAAACCAAGGCTTTACAGCTTTCAACTTTGGGTATACTCATAGGATACACACTTGTGTGTAGTAAGGTTTTTATTTCTACCCGAATACGACAAAGAATTCTTATGGTAACAGTCAATTTTGTATATCCAAAGCAAAAAAAAACAGATTTAATATAAGGGGTGTCAATCAATTCACTATTTTTTCGAATTTACGACCGATTTGCAATCCACAAATCTGTCAACAGATGGCGGAAATGGACCACATTTCTCTTTCACAAATCTATCTGCATATTTCGAGCTAAAGTTTTTAAACTAAATATTTTTCCGGACCACTTTCCTTACCAAACCGGTTTAAACTGGTTCCTTACATTTTGCCCGAGTAACCTACATTCTCTGGGACAAATGCCAACCCCGACGCCAGGGAGTCTGCCCTTGCCATTTTGCAAAAGGACTAAAGTTCACGTCCTAAGTTTTAGTCGCTGATGTAATAGTAATATCTCTTTCTATCTCACTGGGTCTCCTTTAGCATGAAAGAGACAGCAATATGACTTCAGTCGCCAGTTAGTATTGCGGCAAGTATAGGCGTTTAGGGTACTAGTACTTATTTGTAGTGCGTTTAGGACTTTCGTTTTTTAAAGGTTGCTTAATAGAAAACGTGTTGTAAATTCAGATCGTAACAAGTATGCGTAGCCGAATGCTCAAACGCTCACGATAATATCTCTTTCGTAGCTATCTATCTCTATCGCTCTTGCGTATTGGCGCGACAGAGCCAGACTACATTTAATTCTTCAGATTCATCTGTTCAAACTATGTAAGGCCGGAATTAATAGGTTTTTCTGCACCATTTGTGTGTTCACTGTCTCGGATAACTACTTGAAATACGCAATTGGTTCTATTTAATTATTTGCAGTTGCACAGAACAATGGAATGCTTAGCAAATATGTCATAGTGTTTAACGGATCGTCAAATAAATATACATAAGAGATGACATATGAATGCTCTATTGCTCTCCAGAATAATTATAAGTAAGATAAATTGTGTGTGTACCTATGCAACATAGTAACGATATTATATAATCATGTAATATTCATATTGTACCTAATAAAAATCTACAAACTGTTTAATAAATAAGTTACGGTAATGTATAAATAAGTATAACTCGTACAAGTTACATTTTAAAAAATATGTTAAGTAGTCCTGCCTATATAGTATTAGCTATTATAAAAGTACTTCCCCATTCGAAAGCTAGAGTTGATGAAAATATTATGTGTTACAGTTCTCCAATCGTACATATTTAATGTCCACAACATTTTCTCGCTGATCAGTTTTTTCCATGTATTCGGACAATGGAACCAATTTTGTTGGCGCCAATTTTTATATGCGTGACCTCTACATGTTCTTGGATGCTCATCGTCCATATATGGAGATGGAACTCGCGGAGAACCGCATTGATTGGAGGTTCATCCCTCCCGCTCTGCCCATTTTGGAGGCGCGTGGGAGAGCATGGTAAAAATAGTAAAAAATCAGTTTTTGCCGGCAGCTTTACGACACTCGCTATCGTCTGAAACGTCAAAATGCCAAGGGCGAGAAAATGTCTGGGCACAGTCTAAATACCACAGTATAGTCACCTACAGAAAAAGACCGCGATATAGTGGACCGATTTTCATAAAACATGAAACATTTTCATAAAACATTTTCATAAAACTCCCGACAGTCCCAACTAACTCAGCTTTCAAACAAAGAAACTAAATGGAAATCAGTTCATCCTTTCGGGAGCTACGATGCCACAGACAGACACACACAGAGACAGACAGACAGACAGACAAACAGACAGGCAGACAGACAGACACACAGACAGACACGTTAAACTTATAACACCCCGTCGTTTTTGCGTCGGGGGTTCAAAATACTAAAATTTTACTACTTACTTAAAATATCTGTACTTGTGAGTCATCCCACAGAATATGTAATAGTACAAGTACAGAAGGCCCACCACTGCTTTGAGGTTCACGAAAATACCGCCTTTAAAATGTCTACAAAATTTTAACAAAGAAACGAGCCGCACGTGTGCAGCGACGATGATAGTATTGATTTATTTTTGTTTAAGTCCCAACATCACACGCCTTATTGAACTTTTCCGCGGGCTTAATCAATAGTAGATCTGTGCGTTTAACTAAGCATTATTAGCCATTCACACACGGACATCGCATATGAACCTTAAAAAAAGCATACAACATAAAGTAACAATAGAAAGTATGAACGTGCGTTCCGTGAGAACGCCAGCGCCAGCTTGTACTTGTAGCGCGGCGACAGAATCGCGGATTGAGCCGCCCCTGGTCATCCGTAAGTGTGGCACCAAATGTTCTGCGAATTAAAGGCTCATCGTGTATTATCGGCTGAACGCGGCTCAACCCTCGTCACGTGCCGGACTCGTCAGCGAGCACGGCTTCCTAATCGGACAAGACCGCTTTATATTTGAAGAGTTCGGATAAATGATAGGTAAGTACTTAGGCAAGTTGGAAGTTTTTTCGCGATGTTTAAAAAAATATACAACTTTATAAACCTAGACTACGACTACGACTATAGACTACGACTTTGACTTTGTTTACCACTTACTCAATTTTCAGTGTCACTCTTGGCCATTAAGTGATTGAAACCGAATATTTATTATAATACCCACAATCATCATCCTCCTTGCGTTATTCCGGCATTTGGCTCATGGGAGCCTGGGGTTCGCTTTGACAACTAATCCCATGATTTGGCGTAGGCACTAGTTTTACGAAAGCGACTGCCATCTGACCTTCCAACCCGAATGGTAACGTAGGCCTTATTGAAATTAGTCCGGTTTCGTCACGATGTTTTCCTTCGCCGAAAAGTGACTGGCAAATATCATATGACATTTCACACATAAGTTCTGAAAAACTCATTGGTACGAACCGGTGTTCGAACCCGCGACCTCCGGATCAAAAGTCGCACGCTCTTACCGCTAGGCTACCAACTCTACAACGTTTTTTTTTATTAATACCCGCAATATCCTCAAAAATAAAAAGTATCTACCAGGTATTTCTAAATTTAGACATATTGAAATAAACATTCATCATCATTCAAATCTTAGGATAGCATCCATCATATTGTATACTCTCAATCATCCAGATTTGTCAGCACAACCCTCGTCCCGATAAAGCACGTCATACTTCAGGGTGGCTAGCCGAATGGCACAATCGCTCACGAAACGCTCACGAAACGAAGCGCTAGTAGATATCTATCTCTATCGCGCTTGCGCCAGGCCCCGTAGCCGAATGGCATTTCTCCGACGCCAAACGAAAGCGATACGCCGCTGGCTCTGTCGCGCCAATACGCAAGCGCGATAGAGATAGATATCTACTAGCGCTTCGTTTCGTGAGCGTTTCGTGAGCGTTTGTGGCATTCGGCTAGCCACCCTGATCCCGACACTTCAGTGACAAGTGACCTTTATATCGATCGTTATCCACGTGATAAAATTGTCGATTTTAACACACCGCGATTGAACGAGACGAGAGACAAGTTCAGTAAACCAATAGGCTAGTTTCCTACTAGTCAAATTGGCTTCTTTTTAAGAACTGTCAAGACGATTTGCTAATATTGGAATTAGTATGAAATACTGAGGAGTGACGTCACGGTCAATTCATTTACTTCATATCTTTCTCTTTTACTTATTAAATAAAAATTATGTTTAAACATAACTACTGTCCATATTTTTCTTCTAATTATGTGGTGCTTTATTTCGTGCACTGCATACAATATTTTATTTTAAGTATAGGAAACTAGCCTATTCTCTTTAAATCTGACGAAATGTAGGCGGAGCGGGGCAACAAAACAAAGTCCAGGGCTGCAGGGCGCGTCAGGGCCTCGGCCTTCGGACTTGATTGCTGTGACGCAAATCATTCGCCCCCTAGATAGAGCATTCATGAGCTGTTGTATTCAAACCAGAGTGGTGTGGAAAAGTTTAAAAACATGAGTTATGCTCCTCCGACACTGGCTGTTACTGGCTGTTAGTATCGAGTAGTAGTACTGATAATTCACGCTATTTGACATGTGATTGTCGCTAGATGTCACTTAACCACACCTCGGACACTGGCGATCAAATATATTGAAAGAGGCGCATTCCTAGCACACAGTCTTAGCTCGTGTAGGTGAACGCGTACTATGCTTGTATGAGTGAAATATGACAGGTCGACTGTTCGTGTTTTTGACAGGCGGTAACTGTAAGGTAACCGAGAGGGGGGTGGGCGGCACTTTCAGCGGGGGGCGGGAGTGGCCATACTGTACGATAGTACTCTTTATTATTCTGTGACTTAACTATGCCTATACAAATAACCCGCATTTACTGATGTTTGGAATTACAACTCTTCCCTTACTTGTTCCTCTATGGTTTAATGTGAAGTCTACCGGAGGCAATCAATGCTATGACGTCTCAGTTTGTCGTAAAGCGAGTTAATTAAAAGGCACCGTTTATATTGTGTGATCAGGGTATTGGCTTTACGGCATCCATGTTTTTCGATTAAGGGCACACTACGCACAATCAATGAAAGGTAGTTTTACCGTGACTACTTTATTTACCTTTCAAGTATTTTGAAGATAATTTAATTTGTTTTAAGAACAAGCAGACGCGCTGGTAGCTTAGCGGTAGCGGAGGTCGCGGGTTCGAACCCCGGCTCGCACTAATGAGTTTTCGGGACTTATGTGCGAAATGTCATTTGATATTTGCCAGTCGCTTTTCGGTGAAGGAAAACATCGTGAGGAAACCGGACTAATTCCAATAAGTTCCAGTTTTCCTTCGGGTTGGAAGGTCAGATGGAAGTCGCTTTCGTAAAACTAGTGGCTACGCCAAATCTTGGGATTAGTTGTCAAAGCAGACCCCAGGCTCCCATGAGCCGTGGCAAATTCCGGGATAACACAAGGAGGATGATGATGTTCTATGATCAAGCAGACCTGTGTTACAAAATCATTGTTTTTCTACCCTACCTCTGCCTAATGTTCCGCTAAGTGGCGACCCCTCGTGAAGGGCGCGCCTGAAATCACACCCCGGTTTGACCCAGAATCTAAGTTAATCCATTTAAAATGCACTTTCAGTAGCTTTCACTACAGCACTTTGGAACAAATGATGAAGATTTATAATGTTTGGTATATTAAGGTGTTTATTTAATGTAATCCTAGATTCGGCTGGCTAGCCGAATGGCACAATCGCTCACGAAACGCTCACGAAACGAAGCGCTAGTAGATATCTATCTCTATCGCGCTTGCGTATTGGCGCGACAGAGCCAGCGGCGTATCGCTTTCGTTTGGCGTCGGAGAAATGCCATTCGGCTACGGGGCCTGGGTGCGTAGCCGAATGGCACAAACGCTCACGAAACGAAACGCTAGTAGATATCTATCTCTATCGCTCTTGCGTATTGGCGCGACAGAGCCAGACTGCGTTTCGTTTTCGTTTCGCGTCGGAGAAATGGCATTCGGCTACGGGGCCTGGTGCTGTAGCCGAATGGCATTTCTGCGACGCGAAACGAAAACGAAACGCCGCGAAAGGTAGTCTGTCTCTGTCGCGCCAATACGTACGAGCGATAGAGATATCTACGAGCGTTTCGTTTCGTGAGCGTTTGTGCCATTCGGCTACGCACCCAGGTTAAGCAAACATGAAAAGGTAACACAAAAAATCAAAAACATTTATTCAGTAAGTAGGACACAGGGGTAGTTTTACTTGTCAACATTACAATAAATAATACGTATTCAACAAAATTTAAAAGCTACTATAAATAAAAAAAAATACAAACTGATACAAAAAATAAGAACAACTAAAATAACTTTAGAGTAGTAAAAGACTCTAGATATCACAACTAAAGATAATAAACCGACGGTCTCTTACCTCTGTAAACGTGCCCGCAATATTAGAGCCGACCGGTATAGCGCGGGATGATGGTAAGAGACCCGACGGAATGTCGCTGATACCGTGGAGGATGGGACGAGTGCTGGTGTGGGATGCAACCTGTGTGGACACACTGGCCCCGTCTCATCTTCACGGTACCACAAAGAAAGCGGGCGCGGCTGCAGAGGCTGCAGAGACGAATAAAAGACGTAAATACGGAGGTCTCGACGCCAATTACAACTTTGTTGCTTTTGGCGTCGAGACCCTCGGTCCGTGGGGTCCGGGCGCCCAGATTTTATACAGGGACTTGGCGAAGCGGCTGACTGAGACTACGGGGGACAAAAGAGCTGGCAGCTTCCTCGCTCAACGTATAAGTATTGCGATTCAGCGAGGAAATGCTGCCAGCATCTTGGGCACTATGCCTCAGGGTCCCTCTTTAGACTTAGATTTTTAGTTTTATTATTATTATTTTTTATTGCCTAGTTTATAATATTTATTGTACCAAATTTTTATTTAAGTGTTATAAATAAATAAATTAAAAACATTAAAAAAAAAAAAGATAATAAATACACTAAATCTTTTTTTTTTTTTTAGGTCTCCAAGAGTCAGAAAGAAAATAAACAAACAAAGACCTAACAAACTGTCTCAATGTATTCTTACTCAAAATTAAAGTCACAAGTAGGTGTAGTATAGACAGACAGACCGTCACTTTCATAATAAGTATGAATCAAGCAAGTAAAAGTTCATAGTTCGTAATCAATGCAGGCTTCGTCGTCTAACAAAATTTTAATAATTGAAATATTTACCATATTCATAAACTCAAGCCTGTATTCCCAAACGGGGTAGGCAGAGTACATGAAACTGCACAAGTTTCAGTGACAAGGGGTTGAAAGAAAACGAAATCTATTTAAAAGATACCGCAGTGACAGGTTGCCAATCCACGCCACAAGTTGAACCCATATCCCACAGTCGACTTCTACGACACCCACTGGTGAGAGTGGTGACATTATTAATTGAATTAATGATGCATTTTATCAAGTCGGTATGTTGGCATCTAATCATAATATATTCCAATTATTCCAGCAAAACACTGACCTAAGCCCCTCCATCCAATTATGCAAATTCTATCACCCTTATTAGCCTGATAGAATTGGCTCATAATTTAGTATTAGTGCTATGGGAGTGAATATCAAGTTATATAACATTTGACATTTCATGGGTGAGGTCATAAGGTCAACGTGGTGTCAGAAAATGTAACCTTCAAGTAGGTATTAGATTCTGCCTCTGACTTTGTCTGTTTGGCTTTTGGCTATCATCAACATGCGAGTATAACTCCGTAATAGGGATTTTGACTGTAGTAAAAATAAAATATTTTATACCATGTACGAAATATAGCACCAGATAATTATAAGAAAAACATGGACAGAAGTTATTTTTAAATCCAATTTTTATTTAATAAGTCAGGCAGAAATATATAAAGTAACTAAGTTGACCGTGACGTCACTCAATTAAATTTCAGATAAATTCCATATTAGCAAATCCATATTGACAACCGGTCTGGCGCAGTCGGTAGTGACCCTGCCTGCTACGCCGCGGTCCCGGGTTTGAATCCCGGTAAGGGCATTTATTTGTGTGATGAGCACAGATATTTGTTCCTGAGTCATGGATGTTTTCTATGTATATAAGTATTTATATATTATATATTTCATTGTCTGAGTACCCACAACAAAGCCTTCTTGAGCTTACCGTGGGCCTCAGTCAATCTGTGTAAATGTCCTATAATATTATTATTATATTAATATTATTAAATCGTTCAAATTCGGTTTGACAGTTCTTAATAACCTAACCACAAAATTAAAATTTTGAAAAAAACCCCGACCGCTACATACCTAGTAGACCGATTTTCATGAAACATGGCTAAGAACACTCCCGACTAATTCAGCTTTCAAACAAAAAAACTAAATCTAAATCGGTTCATTCGTTCGGGAGCTACGATGCCACAGACAGACACACACACAGACAGACAGACAGACACGTCAAACTTATAACACCCCGTCGTTTTTGCGTCGGGGGTAAAAAGAAGCTGATTTGATTAGGAGGCAAGTAGCCTATTAAAGACAAATAAAGTCTAAGAAAACACTTACCTCGAGAAAATCAATGAAATATAATTATGGTCGCCTATTATTAATATTTGACACTTTTAACAAATATCGAGTTAGGTAGGTTTGGACCAAATTGTGAAAAGGTTTCTTAAATTATTATTATTATACTTAAATGGGCTTACTCTTGACCACAGACTAGGCAAAGGCAAATACTCATACTCATACTCATATTTATTAATAATATCAATTACAGGTCAAGCTTACATATTATAATTACAATCACAGAACAATACGTGGCCTACGAACCTACGATGGAGTGAACTCGGCCAGGAGATGCCTGTTCACCCTAGATTTGAAGGTTGCCGGGTTATATGAGCTCGGAAAATAGCCGCCGGCAAGGAATTCAAAAGTGAGGCTCAAAAGTTTTCATCCTGTGTCGAGAGATGGCGGTGTTACCCACAGAGTATACAAAAGTATCAAAATTTAAAAGTAATTGACATTGTAAAGCAAATTTTTGAGCACGGTAAAATTAAATTAAATATTTATTCGGTTCGAAAAAAAATAAGTTCAGTGCAGAAATAGCCTGCCCGTTTTGTAACAGCCAATGACCTCACATAGGACCTACTTTAACTGTATTGACTGTCTTAGCGGGTATTCCCAGCGCATGAATTATAGAACAACCCTGCTTCTACGACAGATATGTATCTTAATAGATATCCTATGGGTTATAAACAACCTACGTATCAGAGCAGGGTGCGTAGCCGAATGGCAAAACGTTCACGAAACAAAACGCTCGTAGATATCTATCTCTATCGCTCTTGCGCATTGGCGCGACAGAGCCAGACTACCTTTCGCGCCGTTTCGTTTGCGTTTCGCGTCGGAGAAATTCCATTCGCCTACGGCACCAGAAGTTGCACATGAATAAATAAATACCTATAAGTTCACGGAACATTGGAAGGTTTCTGAGAATGGTTTTCAACTATTTTATATGGCATGTAATTAGAACCATGAGATATTCTAGAAGACAATATAATTACCATTTTTATATTAAACCAAATCAATTAATACCAGGTGGTTGCACTTTTAGCACCACCAAGGAGTGAGGTATTGCGGTGGGTAATTTCTAGGGATGTGGTTCAACTTAGACTAACTACTACGAATATACTATATTTGCAAAGCATTACGTGAGCTGATCCAGATAAATAGGTACAAATACCTCTACATATTATTTAGCGTATTTTTCAGTGTTATAAGCGAAG
This sequence comes from Leguminivora glycinivorella, assembly GCF_023078275.1. Classification (NCBI taxonomy): domain Eukaryota; kingdom Metazoa; phylum Arthropoda; class Insecta; order Lepidoptera; family Tortricidae; genus Leguminivora; species Leguminivora glycinivorella. The sequence continues at coordinate 16,106,155 of NC_062989.1, read as the reverse complement.
ATTATTTTTCTAAGCAAATATTGAAACTTTGTCACAGAAAACTACAATAAATCTATATGTACCGAACAGCGGTAGACTATAATTCCTTACATACCCCTTGTGTAGTCTACGTGAACATATGTCTGCATGTCGTCATAAAAACACCCTAATCACACAACCTTCGCTGCATACAATTGCGGCCTTCGCTGCGGAGGTGTGCCCCGACCTTTATTTAAGAATATGGTTAGGTACTTGTGCTTTGTAGCTAAGGTGTTTATGGGGTTTACGCTGGCTTTCTGTTATGAAGTTAGTGCTTTCGGGTTATTTCAAAAATGGCTGCTTTGACTGTCATAATCGGTAGACGATAGGTACCACACTTTTTGTCAACTGTTTGGATGACAGTCAGTTTCGCATGAGTTTATAACTTTATTATTTACTATCGACGCGCCCCTGCTTCGCACGGGTATTATACGTAAAAACCTTCCTAAAATCCGTTCGCGTAAACATCCATTACGTAGTTTTAATGACATAGGGACAGCAGGGAGCTTTCCTGGCAGAGTCGCCATATAAGGGAGGCGGCAGCCGAATCGTAAGCAAACAACCATTCAGGAGTAAAAGTGTTTAATTTTAATTACTGACTTAATAGTAGGTTACATATGCTTTTATATAATAGGCAAGACACATAGACGATACACACACTACAAAGCATACGTAGAGATAAACAGACAGCGAGAAGTGACTTTGCTTTATGCAATAGGCGAGACGACTAAAAAAACTAATTAGTCAGTCAGTTAGATTATCAGACAATTTTAGACACGTATTTTTTTCTTTTTGTCGTAAACAAAAAATGACGACAGTACAGTGCTTTGAAGTTTCGCGTGACGTCACGCCTAGGTACAATTTTTACTTAGAAGTGACGTCACAAGCCCCCACTCCGGAACTTTGATGCTCTATATCTTTGTATTTTTTCATTAATTAGAAAAAGCGAAAAATATGTGTTCAGTATTTTTGGACTATCTAACTGACGGACTAAACAGATTTTTTTTATGTACTCGTCATCCCTATTGCAAATAATCATATTTCAACGTACAGGGGCCCGTTTCTCGAAAGGTACAAGCCTTGTACTACAAGTGCGCGAACTGTCAAATCGTATGGGTTGTCATGGAAACACACTTGTAATACAAGGCTTGTACCTTTCGAGAAACGGGCCACAGGTATCAGGTTTCCACAAAGGAAAGAATAAAATCATTCCCTTTGGTTCAAAGCCCTTAAACAATCAAATTCCAATCGTTGAACTTCTATCGATCGTCGCCAGCGTGTCCTTGAAACTTTGGTTTAGCGGCAAAAAGTGCGTGAGCCGCGAAAGGGTTTTACGGTCCAGCCACGACATTGGACTAAGCGCGACAGCGGTGAGCGGCAGCCATACGTGCGAATGAAAAGTCCCATCGCTGTGTCTCGCTCCAATGTATGGCCGCCGCTCACCGCTGTCGCGCTTAGACCATTGTCGTGGCTGAGCCGTTAGGGGATATTTGTGGCAGTGAGTAAGCGCTGGTAGCCTAGCGGTAAGACTTTCATTCCGGAGGTCGCGGGTTCGAACCATTTGATATTTGTCATTTGATATTTGCCAGTCGCTTTTCGGTGAAGGAAAACATCTTGAGGAAACCGGACTAATTCCAATAAGGTCTAGTCTAGTTACCCTTCGGATTGGAAGGTCAGATGGCAGGCGCTTTCGTAAAAGTGCCTACGCCAAATCTTGGGATTAGTTGTCAAAAGCGGACCCCAGGCTCCCATGAGCCGTGGCAAGTGCCGGGATAACGCAAGGAGGATGATGATTTGTGGCAGTAAGTATTATTATTCTTTGTTTGTGGCTCTCCGTGCCTAAAGGACTCTCATTCTTTTGGATTCATTTAATCCCAAACTCCAAAAGAAATCTCATACCTTTAAACGTGCAATTCTTGTATACCTATTTATTTATTTATTTATATACCGACGATCTCGGAAACCGCTCTAACGATTTCGCTGAAATTTGTTATGTAGGGGTTTTCGGGGGTGAAAAATCGATCTAGCGTAGAATTAGATCCCGGAAAACGCGAATTTTCGAGTTTTTATTCGTTTTTCTTTCGGCGTTACTACTTTAAACGTAAAATATGGTCGTTAATTGCGCCGACTGCGCATCGGCTCCGCGTAGCTCAGTCGTAAGAGGTCGGTTTAATGTTCGCAGGCGGATCGCAGGTTCCTAATTGGAATAAAAAAAAGTCTAGAAATGTGGCTATGTGTCAGTTTTAATTCACATTAAGTAATAGGTACATGAGACATGGATGAGACTACATTTACCCTATATCTACCCCTTAAAATCCAAATTATGGTCATAGCACTTATAGCAGATGACCCTATTTTATACAAACAAGGTTAGAAAGTTATTGGTTCCAAAACAACGCCTTTCCTTTTTGGTTGGATGCTTGACAAATTCTGACGAAAATCTTATTGAAACATATTCAGGCTAAGAAAGAGATTCCTAGGTTGTACTAAGAGTCGTGAATAATATAAAATGACGAAAAAAAAACCTACTTCACTTCTAGCGATGCTATAGTACTTTATGCAACTGGCGATGGCGTTAGTGAGGTCAAAAAAGACGAGTGGCGTGAGTAACAAGTGAGTGAAGCGAAGCCGAATATTGTTAATAAATACGCACGAGTATTTTTTGACTCAGTTAAACACCGTTGCATACGATACTTTTTCTACGACCGTGCACTTACACATAAACATATGTTGCAATTTCTCAACACCGCTATCTCTGTTGTTCGCAGTTTTGGCTGAATTACAATCGCAGTTGTGGTTGCTACTTCCTATTATAGTGCCTGTTTGCAAGCTATCCTGTGTTCGTATCGTAAAAACGCTCACGAAACGCTCACGATAATATATATCTTTCGTAGCTATCTATCTCTATCGCTCTTGCGTATTGCCGCGACAGAGCTACATTTCTGCGGCGTTTCTGCAGCGTTTAGCGTCGCAGAAACGCCATTCGGGTACGGGGCCTGCATTCTAGACCGCCCGGCGCTTCGCGTTGGCGAGCGGCCGCCTGCGAAGGTCGGCTGAATATTGCACCATAATCAATAATGTGCCGATTTCTTAGGCTTCGTTTACCCGTTAACTTATCGTCACTACTTTTAAAAAAACTTGTATCTTCGTCTTTCAATGAAAAGAAAATTGTAATAAGTATGTATGGAATGCATATAGACTTACTGCGTTTTAACTTTGAGGAGCAGCGTGAGATACGTGATTTTTTAAAAGTAGTGACGTTATGTGAGTTTCTGTCAATATCCCAAAAATACTTCTTTACCTTACCACGTTACTCCAGGTTTTTGCCGCCGTCATGAGATTCTGGGGTACTCTGAACCATCTCACTTTCTATCCAAAGGGCTCTAGATTGGGTGCCACTCATTAAAACGCCTGATTAAAAATCACCAATTCAGGTTAATCGCCAAGCGTCAAGCCAAGCATTCAGGGTAGATTGAAATGGAATTATGGCGCCCTGTTTTGACCATACTCGCAAACAAGGCTGTTTTTAGGGTTCCGTAGTCAACTAGGAACCCTTATAGTTTCGCCATGTCTGTCTGTCCGTCCGTCCGTCCGTCCGTCCGTCCGTCCGTCCGCGGATAATCTCAGTAACCGTAAGTACTAGAAAGCTGAAATTTGGTACCAATATGTATATCAATCACGCCAACAAAGTGCAAAAATAAAAAATGGAAAAAAATGTTTTATTAGGGTACCCCCCCTACATGTAAAGTGAGGGCTGATATTTTTTTTCATTCCAACCCCAACGTGTGATATATTGTTGGATAGGTATTTAAACATTAATAAGGGTTTACTAAAATCGTTTTTTGATAATATTAATATTTTCGGAAATAATCGCTCCTAAAGGAAAAAAAAGTGCGTCCCCCCCCTCTAACTTTTGAACCATATGTTTAAAAAATATGAAAAAAATCACAAAAGTAGAACTTTATAAAGACTTTCTAGGAAAATTGTTTTGAACTTGATAGGTTCAGTAGTTTTTGAGAAAAATATGGGAAACTACGGAACCCTACACTGAGCGTGGCCCGACACGCTCTTGGCCGGTTTTTTTTAACATTTACCATTTTGGCATAAGAGGGGCCCATTTTGCCGCCTAGAGCAGTCACTCCACTCGCTCTACCCTAGATCCGGCCCTGGCGGGATAAAAAGATCCGAGCCTTTCAACATCCATACTAATAATACAAATGGGAAAGTGTAATATTATAAATGGGAAAGTGTGTGTCTGTTTGTTTGTCCGTCTTTCATGGCAAAACGGAGCGACGAATTGACGTGATATTTTATATGGAGATAGTTGAAGGAATGGAGAGTGACATAGGCTACTAGTCTTTTTCTAACCCCCCCCGACTTCCCTAAAATGGGGGGCGGAAATATGTACGGAGCATTCTGCAATTTAACGCGAGCGAAGCCGCGGGTAAAAGCTAGTTTACTATATGTCTCACAATAGTTTAACTTCCAAATTAGTGTGTAAAAACATCTCTGTACCTAAATAATAATACATGACGTACTAAACCGCTACTATAATAATATAGTAAACTAGCTTTTGCCCGCGGCTTCGCACGCGTTAGAAAGAGACAAAAAGTAGCCTATGTCACTCTCCATCCCTTCAACCACAGAACAGAAAAAACAGTAGAAGTGTAAAGGGGGCGTGGCGCGTGTGCCACAGTTAAGCCCAGTCGGGCATAACTCCGCGCGACTCGGCCGTAGTTCGACGGAGTGACTCGCGAGTGACGTTTGTCTGTGCACTTAAAGAAAAAAAAGGAAAAAACTAGTGAACATGCCCACTTGCTCCGTTTTGGAGTGCAAAAATAAAAGCAGCACCAAAAATATCTCCCATGGTGGCGTTTCGTACCATCGGTAAGCATTATTTAATTTTATTTTAATAGATTTGTGACTTATTTTACGCGAGACACTTTTTTATTAATGAGCCTCACAAAAATAAACTCTATCATCATGTAGTAAAGTCGCTATTCGCATTAAGCGAAAAGCAAAGCTAAATCGCCAAAAGACTAGAACATTCGCTACTCGATCGTCCGTTGACCCGTAGAAATAGATACGGGGTGTTGTCGATAATGTCGATAAAGTTATCGACATTCTTTTTGTGCAGTGTTTGATATTAATGTAAGTTGAATTATGTGGTTTTCAAGTTTATACAAATTAAATTTATGTAATAATGTGGTTTATTGTACATATAACCGTTCGTCGGTTAACTATAAGTAAAGAATACTTGGTGATATCATATTTATCCTTTTTCACTTATTTTAGGTTTCCTAAAGATCCTTTTCAAAAGGAAAAATGGATCGATGCTACCGGGAGACAGAATTGGATGCCAGTGAATTCCAGTACCATATGTTCGATTCATTTCAGCGAGAATGATTTTCTTATTACGGCAAAAGGCTACAGATATTTAGCTAAGAGTGCAATCCCGATTAAGAAAATAGTTACATTCCATGATGTAAGTATATATTTTTTTACTTTTACTGTATTAATTACTCTGTGTTAGTGATGTCTGCAATAATTAAGTAAGCAAATGACTTGAGGATATAACGCATTTATTTATCAGTCTTATTTTGAACAATGTATATTAGGCGTATTAGTAGGTACAGTTTTGATTTTTATGCAAGTTTGTTATTAAAATCCAACCTATACGTATTTTAATTGATTTCTAGCATATAAGCACCGGCGGTGAAACAAGTCTAAACCTATCTAAAAAAAGAAAGGCGGATTTCAGTAATGACTGTGATTCCAACTCTGGACCCTGTACAAAAAAATCTTATGAACCGAGTGAAGACGCAAGTTTCGATATCCCTTATAATATGCCTGGTCCTTCTAGAAAACAAGACATATACGAGTTAAGTAATATAAATGTGAAAAAAGAAACACAAATAAATGAAATGACACATAGTACAACTGTTATGACCAAATCCACAGCTTTAACAAAGCGGGTGTCAGAAGAAAGCCTAGACTTTACACCACGGAAGAAAAGTCGTAGCAGTAGTATCCAGGTAACAGGAATTAAACGGGGTACGTCTGTACTTGAGGAGGACAGTCCCGGAGTAATAAAAAAAACGAAAAGACGATGACGTACGAATTTCTTTTAAACGTGGTTCATATGTACTTATGGAGAGTAATCCAGTCACTAATAAAAAAATGCGCATGGAAGAAGATATACGAGGTCATGCTAAAAAACGAGTTGGTAATTTTAACCCTGACTGTCAAACAAGTCCAAAAAGATCAAAAATAGATCCAGATCAACTACCGGAATTTACTTACTCTACTCCGAGAAAAATAAAACTTTGTGCTAAGTTGCGTTGGGCTGAAAATAAGGTGAAAACACAAAAACTAAAAATTAAAAGGTTGCAAACCCAAAGTCGCAGATTAAAAAGAAAAATAAATAAAATGGAAGATATTCTAAAAGAATTAAAAGAGAAGTTTGCCATGTCAAATGAGAACATATCAACTTTACAAAACCTTAATGTGCAGGTTTGTTAATGTGATCATTTGCATGTTTTTAATGTATTTTTGTGTATTTTAGATTGTTGATTAAATGTGGTTATTAAATACTAGTAGTTCTTAACTCTGATAGAGCTGTAATTTAGTATGATTTTATCTACATTCATATCATAATTTCTATATTATATGCTTAGGGGCGATATAAAAAAAATCGGTATCCGCTAGTGCATCATAATGTAAACATTAAGATATCGGCAACCGATACTTTAATGACATTAAAATTTAGAACGTTCTGCTCAGTACAAAAAATCATATTTGCGATTGTGTTTCGTTTCAAATATCGAACGTTTTAAAAGTGAAGTGACTTTCAATCAGTAGTTGATCCTCTTTTGTGAATATAGGCTTTATATAAATGTACATAGTGTTGAAAAATCCTCCTAATGCTCAAGGTCCTACCTGTAGCACTTATTAATTTCGATTAAATTCAAATCAGATTAAATTGGAACAGAGTTGCATTTGTTTTGTCGCATTCCATTTTCAAAATAATAAAAGAAACTCTATTCTCTGCACCACAAATTAAAATGTCAGTGGCAGTTATTCTTTTTTTTAATTGTATGGCTGGGCCTTAGGAGGTTATTATATGGATGTAGATAAAGTTATGTATGCACCTGTTATTAGGCATTAAGACATTCGTGTTATCTTATTATTTAACTCGCCTAGCGGCTCCTAATTGTCATAAAACAACACTCATGTTTTAATGCCTCTCATTATGCACCAAAAAATAAATCTGTAGTTTGTAGAGTTAGTGTATATATTATATAAAAGGTATGAGTAAAGTAGTATGAGTAAAGTAGTATAAGTAAAGTAGTATAAGTAACTAGTACATGTTATAACTGTTATTTATTAGTCTTAAACTAAGTAAACCGAAGTAAATAATTATAACACTATTATTAACTTTTATGATTCAGGTCAAAGATTTAATCGGACGACAAATTGCCAATGTCACAGCCAACACCGTGTCTAAAAAAAGATACTCCCCAGCTCTACGTAGTTTTGCGCTTACTCTAAACTACTATTCTCCAAAAGCGTATGAATATGTGCGAAGAATATTTGACACAAGTTTGCCCCATCCAAGAACCTTAAAAAAATGGTACTCCAAAATAGGCGGAGACCCTGGATTTACGAAAGAAGCTTTTGCTGCCTTAAAATGCAAAGCTGAGTCATCAAAATCGCCACTTGTTGCTACATTAGTGATAGATGAAATGAGCATTCGACGCCGCATTGAATGGGATGGTCAAAAATTACACGGTTACGTCGACATGGGCACAGGTTTGGAGGGTGATCATTTAGCAGAGGCAAAGGAGGCGTTGGTATTTTTAATAACAGCGATTAATAGTAACTTCAAAGTACCTGTGGGATTTTTCCTTGTCGATGGTGTTACCGGAATGCAGCGTGCTGAACTCGTTAAACAGTGTTTACAACTTGCAGACGCTGCTGGTATCAAAATTGTGGCATTAACCTTTGACGGCTGCGCAGCAAACGTCTCAATGGCCGGACATCTTGGTTGCTGCATTCAAGATTATAAAATCAAATTTGATCATCCGGTAACCCATGATCAAGTTGTTGTTGTGTTAGATCCGTGCCACATGATCAAGTTGATAAGGAACTCTTTCGAAAATTATCGAACCTTCTTCGACGCAGAAGGAAATAAAATAGAGTGGAAATATTTAGAGCAACTTAATAATCTTCAATATAGTGAAACATTTCACTTGGCCAATAAGTTAAAGGATCGTCATATCAATTTCAAAAATGAAAGGATGAAAGTGAAGTTGGCTACGCAACTTTTTAGTCTAAGCGTTGCGAAAGCGATACAATTTTGCAGAGAAGATCTACAGCTAGAAAGTTTTGCTTTCAGCCAGGCAACAGAAAAGTTTTTAGTTGTGTTTAATAATTTATTTGACATATTTAACTCGAAAAATCTCCACCAACATGGCTTTAAAAAAGCACTAAACAAAAAAAACGCACGCAGTGTATTCGAGTTTTTGAGCATGGCGTTCCAATACATATCTTCTTTAAAGCTTGCAGACGGAACTCTTGCCATCAAAAGCTTACGAAAGACTGGATTTCTTGGATTCCTGAACTGCATTGAAGCTATGAAGTACTTATACTCAAGTTTGATTGAAAGAGATATTCTCATTTACTTGCCCTTCTACAAGTTAAGCCAGGATCACCTGGAACTTCTCTTTTGTAATATAAGATCCCATGGAGGATCCAATAATAATCCAACAGCTAGGCAATTTATATCTGCCTATAAAAAGATGTTGGTCCATGTTGAATTAAAGGACACGAATACAGGGAACTGTACAGCATTAGAACAGTTGTCAATTTTGAACTGTTCTTCTGCTGAAGAACGCATAAATAAAACATCGGGGCTAAACATAGAAGATACCCAAAATGAAAGGCCTGACCATTCTGATGATGAACCCCATTTTCAATTTTCAGACTTCAGTCGTCATGCTATCGTGCATATAGCTGGATATATTGTCAATAAAATGATTAAATCGATAAATTGCAACATATGTGCCAATGCACTTATAACATCAAAGGATCCAAACCTTCATAAGTTAATCATAGCCAAAGATAAAGGAGGACTGCAGTATCCGTCCGAAGATGTCATAAAAATATGTCAAGTGACTGAAAAGTTTCTAAAAAATTTAGACGGTGGTAATATAAACAAAGAAAAGTTAACGATTCAGATACTCAGGCAATTTATCGGTTCAAACATTTTTGATGATATATCAATGCATCAGTTGGGGTAGTTCCCCTCCTCTAACCATGTAACAGATTTGATAAAAGCTGTTACCTCGCGCTATCTCAATGTACGGATACATCATTTACTGAAGTTAAAATTAAAAATATCGAAAAGACAATTGCTAAACAAATACGTTTTATTTCAGGGACAGTAAAAGTCATATTTATCTAACTATTTTATCGTGTTGTAGGTCTGTTCTGTGTAAGTGTATTTGTTGCATGTATATCATTAATAATTAAAGCTAAAGTAAAGAATAGATACTATGAGTACCTACCTACTTATTATCTGTTTCCATTAAATCACGTTACACAAAATAAAGATGTAAATCATGAATTTCCTATTTGATTTATCTCATCCTTCTTGCGTTATCCCGGCATTTGCCACGGCTCATGGGAGCCTGGTGTCCGCTTTGACAACTAATCCTAAGATTTGGCGTAGACACTAGTTTTTACGAAAGCGACTGCCATCTGACCTTTCAACTCGAAGGGTAACTAGGCCTTATTGGAATTAGTCCCTATTTGATTTATCTATCCCACTAATAATTAACGGGTTTGTGTGTGTGTGTGTGTGGCCTTGCGGGTAGTGACCCTGCCTGCTAAGCCGCGGTCCTGGGTTCGAATCCTGGTACAGGCAGGCATTTGTGTGATGCGCACAGGTATTTGTTCCTGAGCTATGGAAGTTTTCTATGTATATAAGTATTTGTATATTATTATATATCGTTGTCTAAGTACCCACAGCCTTCTTGAGCTTACCGTGGGACTCAGTCAATCTGTGTAAGAAGTCCATGATACCTATTATCATCGGGTCATTGGATCCTGCAACGGCTGCTTGAGAATCTTGTCGTTTTCAAATGTTCATTGTTCATTCAAGATTGTATTTATTACTAACTAGCGAAGGGGGTTGTATGTATGGAAGCTTAAACACTAACTAATAGTAAAAGTGGCTTAGAGAAGCGAAAGACGCTGTGGACCTTCGGCCCTCCCCGGCCTCCAACTTCCTAGTCCGCCAGTGCGCCTTTCAGGGACGCTCCGGGCCTTCGGCCCTACGCGGAGCTCGGTCTTCGGCCTTCGCTGGGTTTCGAAAACATTTTTATGTTCTGAGTGGCAGTGTCGGTCCGCTGCTCGGCCTGCGGCCTCGCATACTTGGGAGCCTCTCAGTCTTGCTCCGGGCCTTCGGCCCTACGCATAGTTACTGTGGGGGTTATAGGGTAACCAGCCTGCGACCTCCGGCCCGCCGTTTCGCTTCTCTAAGCCACTTTTACTATTGATTCGTGTTTAAGCTCCAATTTCTCGGTTCGTCGGCGCGCCTCCCAGGGACGCTCCGGGCCTTCGGCCATTTGCGGAGCTCGGCCTCCGGCCTTCGCTGGGTTACAAAGCTCCTCGTCGGGCCTCCGGCCTGCCGCTCCGGTACTTGCGAACCTCTCAGAGACGCTCCGGACCTTCGGCCCTACGCGGAGCTCGGCCTTCGGCCTTCGCAATATAGTTACTGTCCCCTTCTTAATAGCGGTGGTCCACAACACAAACTTTTCACGTTAACAATCGCGGCTGCGTCCCTGACGCAGCCTAGGTACCCTAATATTTATTATTCATTTATGATGCATAAAATACGGTTTATAAAGTAATTATCCGCCATGTACAATTATTACAAATAAACATATTCTATTGTATTCTATTCTATTCCATCGAAATTAATTTTATTTGCCCTACGCTGCTTCATCATCTACCTTTTTATCGATAACCCGCTCTGCACGCGACACACATCACTATTTTCTACGCTAATCGCGCATATACAGTGCTACAACCTAGTGTCGAGTGGCGGAACTACTTTCTGTTATCGGAGCTTTTTACTTTGGTTACTCGACGCTAGATGGCAGAACTATCTATGCGATTATCATTTTTCGTTTTAATACATCATAACTGACAATTGATGTAATCAAATCTAAACAGTACGTTGTACACATAAGGTTCAAAGTGTACTAACTGGCATTGGTTCTTATTAAAATTATAATGAAATATTACGACCAATCACGTGCGGTATGTCTATGTGTTAACGTTACGACAGTGTGCGTGTTGACGACACCGGTTCTGATAGTAGTCGAGGCTTATGCCATTTCCACTGTTTTTTTTATTCCGTGCCTTCAACTATCTCCACCTAAAAAATTACGTCGATTCGTCGCTCCGTTTTGCCGTGAAAGACGGACAAGCAAACAGACACACACACTTTCCCATTTATAATATTAGTATATAGATTTCGTGCGTAAGTCGCGTCACACCGCTCAATGACACCCATGACGTCTAGCCTCAGTACTATTACCAGCGCAATTTGTTACTTATTCCCTTGGGCATTAGGTCGATAATGTTGGGAGGGGGGTGTGACGCAGACGGTGGGTGGTACGACACCTGTCTGGCTTGTATTTGTAGCGAGCTTTAGGCACTGGTCCCCCCGCGAGCTAGTAAGCTACTCACGTGCAAATAAAAGAGACACGGCGATTTTGATAGCTCACCGCTGGGCGAGTAACTATAAACATCGCTGTGTCTCTTTTATTTACACGGGAGTGATGATCTTCTGTTCGTTTTTATAGCCGATAGCTCATAGTTTACTAGCTCGCGGTGGGACCAATGCTTTAGGCACTGGCCCCATCAAAGGCGTATAAGCGATGCGATAGAAACAAGCAAAAAGCAAAAAATAGTCATATCCATACCTAAATTGAAATAGATATCATACACGAAAAAAACTAACCTGGGTCTTCAGCTTACGCGGCTAACGTCTTTACCACTAGACCACACACCCGCCCGCCGCGAAAAAAAAAGAACAAATCAAAAATATTAAATAAAATAATTTGATTTGTTCCCTAGTTCCAAAAAATAACCTTTATAACCCCCCTACTTCCCTGAAATAGAGAGGGTGGAAGTTTGTATGAAGTATTCCGCAGTTTTCAAAGTCGAGCGTAGCCGAAGGCAAAATCTAGTATAATTAAAATTTTGAAAAAACCCCCGACCGCGACATAGTAGACCGATTTTCATGAAACGCGGCTAAGAACACTCCCGATTTACTCAGCTTTCAGACAAAAAAAACTAAATCCAAATCGCTTCATCCCTTCGGTAGCTACGATGCCACAGACAGACACACACACACAGACAGACTGAAAGACAGACACACAAACAGACAGACAGACACGTGAAACTTATGACACCCCGTCGTTTTTGCGTCGGGGCTTAAAAACAGATTAAAAACAGACGAGAAAAAAAAACAATATTCTATTTAGGCGACGACGTAACAGCATAGCTCCCTTGCGTCGTCTGATAATATACTTCTTTCTCGTAACAGACGTGTTGCTAACACCGTCTAGGTGTCTACAAATAAAACAGGGTATTACCAACACAAAGAGCATTACAAGGAGCGCAAATAGGACGCGTCTCAATGTCACTGAACAAATAAGACAAGTCCTTGAGACATTCGAACCTTAATGCAAAACGTATACTTAGACCGATAAAGTCTAAGAAAAAAACGTACCTCAAAGCCCTAGAGAATAAGGTACCGTGGCCTACACTCAGTTCAGTCTTACTTGTCCAATCATGTACTTAAAGTCTTAAACAAACACTGATGGAAAACATTATCTCATTTTTCTCTGGAATTACACATTAACCATCACTTAAAATGTTATTATATACTTAAATGAACTCACAAAGTATTGAAACCAATCAAAAAACCACTGAATAATATAATTTCTAAAACGATTTTCATCAATAATTGTAATTACGAACGGGTGACATAAAAAACTCCTGACATTACGAAGATTGTCTATGAGTCGTAATGTTGGGATGACAACTTATCGTTATGAACGATCGATATTAACGTTTGAGTTTGTATAGCTTAGAAAAAATGCGTTGATATTAACTACAATAATTTATCAGATTTTTAACCGACTTCTTTACATAGATGGAGGAGGTTCTGTATTCAGTTTCATATTTATGTTTTATGTACTTATTATGTTCACCGATAACTCCGAGAGCCATGATCCGATTTTAATCATGTTTCTGAAGAAAGCGAAAGTGAGACAAGCCTTTTCCACAGGATTATTGCAAATGTGACGAAAGAGAATTAAATTTTGGTTTTAACATAGATATTGTGTGACGTAAAATTGAAAATCCTCTGATGACAGTGATGACGTTAGCAGCGAAATTATCGCTAATACATCATTTTATCGACACTTCCAATCACTAGTCATTGTCTTTGACCATATTTGACGTTTCGTTTGTTTACTATATTGGACAAGTAAGGTTGAACTGACTTTAGATGGCGTTATACCTTTGGGGAACGCTCGGATAGATGGCGCTAATATTAATATTTTACATTTCAACACATATCAAGCTAACAATATGGGCCAAATTGTCAAAACTGAGGTTCAAAAGTTTTAAGCTTGTGTCGAGAGATGGCAGTCTATGCACTGTGATTACACATTTTACTTTGACAGTAACTTAACTCTCTATAATACTCGATCCTCTTTGCTTAATGTATTGGGTTTCTATGTCGTTTAAAGGACGCTCATTTTCACCCCGCTTGAGATTCAATATCTTTCTTAGTTAAATCATCTATTCTAATATTATAAATGGGAAAGTCCATACTTAATTACTAATATTATAAGTGGGAAAGTGTGTGTTTTGTTAGTCCGTTTTTCACGGCCAAACCACACCTCGGACACTGGCGATGAAATATATGAAAGAGGTGCGTTCCTAGCACACAATCTAAGCTCGTGTAGGTGAACGCGTACTATGCTTGTATGAGTGACATATGACAGGTCGACTGTTCGCGTTTTTGACAGGCGGTAACTGTCAGGTAACCGAGAGGGGGTGGGCGGCACTTTCAGTGGGGAGCGGAAGTGGCCATACTGTATGATAATACTCTTTTTTATACTGTGGCCAAACGGAGCGACGAATTCACGTGATTTTTTTAGTGGAGATAGTTGAAGGGATGGAGAGTGACATATGCTATTTTTGTCTCTTTCTAACGCGTGGGAAGCCGCGGGCAAAAGCAAGTTATGGAATATAGCGAGCACTCGTTTCGTAATATTTTTTTTGCAACACTTATCAATAAAATAGCGAGTAAAACCGTGTTTTTCTAGACTTATAATTCAGCATCTCTGACCTTAAAAATGCAACTTTACCGTCATATTTTCTTATAAATAAATAAGGCCAGTATATAACACAAAATTTAATAAGGTACCTAGGTTAATATTTTGAGTATAATATTAAGGTTAAGATAATTATTTTATTATTTGTGACATATCACTATAATCACACCTCGGACACTGGCGATGAAATATATGAAAGAGGCGCGTTCCTAGCACACAATCTAAGCTCGTGTAGGTGAACGCGTACTATGCTTGTATGAGTGACATATGACAGGTCGACTATTCGCGTTTTTGACAGGCGGTAACTGTCAGGTAACCGAGAGGGGGTGGGCGGCACTTTCAGTGGGGAGCGGAAGTGGCCATACTGTATGATAATACTCTTTTTTATACTGTGCTATAATGATGATGAAGCAGAAATGTTGAAATCAAATAGGATCAATTAATTCCTTCGAATCGACTGTCAAGTCGAAGTTGAAATCTAATTTGTCGCTCCAATGGCATTTATAGCACTCATGCAATATCAATATTGATATTATCTTGTTTACTTTGGATTCATAGTAGAAGGTCAGGTCAAACAGACTGAAATAGAACTTTATAGAATTTAGAACCATTTGTTCGTCACTTTAAATATATAGACATCATTGAAATATATCAAGTAAATCGCCTACCGCCCCATAAACATTTTCAAACAATTTTTAAGTCTTATGGCTCGTCGATAACTCTCCAACGTCAAGGTTTAGGAAGGCTCTCGTTTTATGAACACAATAGGCGAAACGACTAAAAAAAACGAATTAGTCCGTCAGTTAGATTATCAAAGAATTTTAGACACGTCTTTTTTCTTATTTCTCGTAAACGAAAATGACGACGGTACAGTGCGTTGAAGTTTCGCGTGACGTCACGTCTAGGTACAAATTTTACTTAGAAGTGACGTCACAAGCCCCCACTCCGGAACGTTGATGCTCTACGTCTTTGTATTTTTTCATGAATTAGAAAAAGCGAAAAATATGTGTTCAGTATTTTAGAACAATCTAACTGACGGACTAAACAGAATGCCATTTTTAGGGTTCCGTAGTCAACTAGGAACCCTTATAGTTTCGCCATGTCTGTCTGTCCGTCCGTCCGTCCGTCCGTCCGTCCGTCCGTCCGTCCGCGGATAATCTCAGTAACCGTAAGCACTAGAATGCTGAAATTTGGTACCAATATGTATATCAATCACGCCAACAAAGTGCAAAAATAAAAAATGGAAAAAGATGTTTTATTAGGGTACTCCCCCTACATGTAAAGTGGGGGCTGATATTTTTTTTCATGTCAACCCCAACGTGTGATATATTGTTGGATAGGTATTTAAAAATGAATAAGGGTTTACTAAGATCGTTTTTTTATAATATTAATATTTTCGGAAATAATCGCTCCTAAAGGAAAAAAAAGTGCGTCCCCCCCCTCTAACTTTTGAACCATATGTTTAAAAAATATGAAAAAAATCACAAAAGTAGAACTTTATAAATACTTTCTAGGAAAATTGTTTTGAACTTGATAGTTTCAGTAGTTTTTGAGAAAAATACGGAAAACTACGGAACCCTACACTGAGCGTGGCCCGACACGCTCTTGGCCGGTTTTTTTATGTAGTCGTCATCCCTATTGGCTGGCAAGTCCTACATTTTTCAAATTTGCCACCTTGATTTGCTTACCATCTATAGATCCGGTCACTCATAAGGACAATGCCTTCATGTGTATTGTCAAGCCATTCAAGGATAGATTTTTCAAATTATCGCATCTTTGTAAATCATACATACATACAATCACGCCTGTATCCCATACAGTAGTAGGCAGAGCAAATGAAACTGCTAAAGTTACAGTGCCGCTCTTGGCTCGTGCCCTTTTGTAAATTATACAAGCAGAAGTTTGTACAAAAAGTAAGGAAAAAGTTAAATTTGTTTTTTTTGTTCCTTTTTTGTTACCAAGATTTATTTCATGAACTGAGATTTTAGTAAGTTTTATTCGGTCATTATTGTCATTAAGGTTCTCTAGTACCTATATTTTCTTAATTACAACAATTATCCTGTATATATCTTACGTATATCACTAAATGTTGGTAACAAAATAGGATCAATTCAAATTTGCTGACTTGGCTATGTACACACTTTTGGAGAACTTCTGGTACTATTTTATGCCATGAAGGTCAGCTGGCCCTTTGTTGGTGGGTTGAAGAAAGGCAGCCACCGAAACACATACCTAACGAAGACATTTTTCTGAATATTAAATATTGGTGCTCACTGCTTCGTCGTGTCACACGTCATACTATTAAATATGATCGTCATTCACAAGCATATTTTATATTTTCCTCAAACAACGTTGTCTTACGTACGGGACGAAGTCCGACACAGTCAAGCGTGAACGTGTATTTATAGACGTGAATGGGCCACAAATACTGACGTATTTATAGATCAAAGAGAACACTGTCGGTAAATATTAAGGCAAAACATACACATTTTTATTTACGCGCGTCCTTGAACTACAAAATTTCAGCTGATTTTTACAAGACAACTAGTTGCCAATCGATAACGCTCCTGGGCGAACGAAACGCTCTGTCGCTCTAATATGGAATAGCGATTGAAAGTATATGAGAAATTGAGCGTGAACCAATGTCATCTTGTCTACGCCCCCTATACAGAAAGAGAGGAGTGGTAGAATGCATAAAGCCTGACTGACCAGCACCGACACCATGGTCGCGCGATTATCGATAAAACATCAGGCCGTCCCTATCGCACTTACAAATACTGCGAAAGGGACGGCCCGATGTTATATCATTTATCGCGCGACCATGATTGCTTGCCAACACGGGTAGCATGGTCGCGCGATAGACGGTAAAATATCAGGCCGTCCCTATCGCACTTATAAATATTGCGAAAGGGACGGCCGGATGATATATCATTTATCGCGCGACCATGATTGTTTGCCAGAAATATACGCAATATACGCCCCATGTTGCGAAATTTCATTAGAACTATTTTTTTCACACTCGTAATAAACTGAACTGTCATCCTATACATCGGAATAACAGTGCCCTCCTGACAATCCATACAAATATTATAAATGGGAAAGTGTGTGTGTCTGTTTGTTTGTCCGTCTTTCACGGCAAAACGGAGCGACGAATTGACGTGATTTTTTAAGGGGAGATAGTTGAAGGGATGGAGAGTGACATAGGCTACTTTTTATCTCTTTCTAACGCGAGCGAAGCCGCGGGCAAAAGATGGTAGTCATATATTTGGTCAGGCGTTACCTTACTTTACACGACATATTTTTTCCCGCGCAGTTAGCATAGCCAACGTGACAATACTACCACAATAAAAGGCTTTGTATTTCTATCACGCTTCCAAAAATTTGAGAACAATTTTAACACGTCCTATAGTACTTAATGCTCATGTGTAATCTCATAGTCATAAAATACAGGTATTGACACTATTATTGATAGGTATTATAATTATAAACAAACATTAAATGGCCAAAGTAATAGAATTAGTTCCCTAATTGCGTAACGTTAGTTTGGCCGCGCGCCATCACTAATTAATATTCGAAACGTACACTCATAGTTTAGTCATTAGAGCTACATCATCATCATACTGTCCTAAAGAAAGTTATGTCACGATGTGTATTAAACCAAGTCAAACCCGCCCCTCGTTACCGCTTTGTCCCACATTTTGGCCTGTCACTCAAACGTCTACGTTACAAATTAACGTGACGTCACGCTACGGTGCTACGGGAGGCCTCTACGAGCGTCGTAGGCTGCTACGAAACATTTATTTTGAGAAAATAAACGCCAAATGTGTACAAGCGAGCTAAGGCACTGGTCACACCAAAAGCGTTAAAAAGCGATTGTTTTCAACGTTATAACAAACCTATTTACTGACCGAAGCGAAGCGAGGGCTAAGTTAAGTTAGGGTCTTCTTGCGACCCTTATGAGCGGAAAAAAGAAAGACTAATTAAAAAATTGTAGGCATCACCAGTGTAGTTATGATAGTATTCAATAGGTGGCGCTAAAAAATCGAGAAAATTCTTAGTGTGAAGATTACAAATCCTATATAAATAATCCTTGGTTTAAATCTATATCTCAGACTTGTCTGCTCGTTTCCCTACTACGCATAAAAAAAAATATTCATGTACCACAAATAGCAGTTATAAACAGGCCATAAACTATATAAAAACCGGCCAAGAGCGTGTCGGGCTGTCGGGCCACGCTCAGTGTAGGGTTCCGTAGTTTTCCGTATTTTTCTCAAAAACTACTGAACCTATCAAGTTCAAAACAATTTTTTTAGAAAGTTTTTATAAAGTTCTACTTTTGTGATTTTTTTCATATTTTTTAAACATATGGTTCAAAAGTTAGAGGGACGCACTTTTTTTTCCTTTAGGAGCAATTATTTCCTAAAATATTAATATTATCAACAAACGATCTTAGGAAATCCTTATTCATTTTTAAATACCTACCCAACAATATATCACACGTTGGGGTTAGAATGAAAAAAAATATCAGCCCCCACTTTACATGTAGGGGGGGTACCCTAATAAAACATTTTTTTCCATTTTTTATTTTTGCACTTTGTTGGCGTAATTGATATACATATTAGTACCAAATTTCAGCTTTCTAGTGCTTACGGTTACTGAGATTATCCGCGGACGGACGGACGGACGGACGGACGGACGGACAGACAGACATGGCGAAACTATAAGGGTTCCTAGTTGACTACGGAACCCTAAAAAAAGATAATAGGCGCTTATTTGTTGTCATAGACATTAGACACATTATCACTGGTCATAAACGCGTTTACGTTATAAATTGACTGTGACGTCACGCTACGGAGCTACGGCCGGGAGACCTCTACGAGCCTCGTAGACTGCTACGAAACAATTAATATTTTACTAACATTCTTTACTAGCTTTTGCCCGCGGCTTCGCTCGCGTTAGAAAGAGACAAAAAGTAGCCTATGTCACTCTCCATCTCTTCAACTATCTCTACTTAAAAAATCACGTTATTCGTCGCTCCGTTTTGCCGTGAAAGACGGACAAACAAACACACACAGTTTCCCATTTATAATATTAGTATGGACTAACTTAATACATTTCTCTTATATGTATAACAATTCTTAGCCTTTAAGAACAATCACTGTACAATTATGTTTTTATTAATTAATTATTTGTATTGTATTTGTATTTGTATTCGGCCCTATTCGAATACTATTATAGGACAGTTATTAGATTTTGATAATATGGATGGGATATATTTATCAGTGTTAAAAAAGCCATTTTTTCTGACAAAAACGCCACTTTTGACACTGCGGATGTGTGTAGTGGTATGTTAAGTATAAGTAAACGTCATAATTTTATTAGGTACTTTGAAATAATAGGTTTTTGTACTCGCGGGGCTGTTGAAATTGCTACCAACTTTGATTGGTACAATTTCATACCCGCCTGATATCATTGTCAACAAAAAACTTTATTTAAAAAAAAAAACTTGATTTTATACTAAACTAATCATTGGTTTTGTGCCTTACGCACAATAGGGATGACGACTAGATAAAAAAATGGCATTCTGTTTAGTCCGTCAGTTAGATCGTCCAAAAATACTGAACACATATTTTTCGCTTTTTCTAATTAATGAAAAAATACAAAGATATAGAGCACCAAAGTTCCGGAGTGGGGGCCTGTGACGTCACTTCTAAGTAAAAATTGTACCTAGGCGTGACGTCACGCGAAACTTCAACGCACTGTACCGTCGTCATTTTTCGTTTACGAGAAAAATGAAAAAATACGTGTCTAAAATTAAAGAATTTACTTTTAACTAATTAGTCAGTTAGATTATCAAAGGATAATCTAACTGACTAATTAGTTTTTTTTAGTCGTCTCGCCTATTCTCGTTTAATTTCGCATTTTCTATGAGCGATCTTCAAGAGTGTATCAAACTATCAAATAACATCAAAGCCATTCCTAAATTGTTGAATCCGAATCGATTCCACCCCGAGCTCATACAATCAATATGTTTCCAATATTTCAAGTACTCTTGTGACTTGGAAATCGCATCGTTTTTGCCGTAGTGTTTTCGAGGACTTCAATATTGCATTTCAAGTATGAAATATGCTCTTATGTTATTGAATTTCAATTTTTGTGAAAATAAAATTGAGTTTGACAAAATTAGATATTGCTGTTTCATATTACATTTCAAGTGTGATATTTGCTTTTACCTTATTTAATTTAAATAACCTAGGTATAGTAGGTATGTTTTGTTGTGAGTGTGTACGGGAAAATGTCCCACTTTGTCGATTGCTACAAAGTCGCTTTGTCAGTTTATTCATATGCGCCTTAATGGTAACCGACAGTGGGACGTTTTTCTAAAAACACTCACTATATTGTGGAAATATTTACATGTTTATTTTCGCTTCATGCGTTTTCTGCATTTGTTTTTGAACCTATTTTTACAAGCTTTTATTCAACTTGCCTTGTTAGTACATTAGTTTGGGTCAAAACGTAGAGGCTAAATTTGACCCACTTCCCGATTATGGCCGGCAACAGACAGTCTTAAATTTCATAATCTTAAAAAAATCATAATCTTATGAAATCAGATCGAGTGCACGGATTCCCATACAATTTCGCAACTGTCCACACACAGTCTTATTTTTTAAGATTATGATTTTTTTCAGATTGATCTGACAGATTGCGAATAATTTGAATTTTAAGAATGTGTGTGGCAAGGCAGTCAATCTTATTTTATAAGATTATGATTTTTTAAGATTATTAAAATTAAGACTGTCTGTTGCCGGCCTTTCGATTGAGCTGAAATTTGCACAGATATGTAAATCACGTGACAATGCAATATTATGGTACATATGGAGCTGATCTGATGATGGAGCAGAAAGGTGGTCATAGGAACTCTGTTATGAAATGTCGTATCGTCGAGTAAGGGGTTTTTAGAAACGTCTCGGAGAGCAGTAGATGACTGGGGAAAGGTAAAGGTTGTGCCAAAAACGAAATTTTTACAAAAAAACTTATTTAGTTTATATATTACCCAAGAATTCGAGTCTAGTACAGTAGGTATACTATTGAGTTTTATTACCTTTGTTTTCTTATATTTTGTTGTTAGAAGTTTTTTTTTTTTATAAAAATGCAGATTACGAAAGCATTTCTGTATGAAGATAGAATAGGTGGTAATTTTACATCATAATTTGTGGCTATCGTCTTCATTTGTGAGTGTGTATAGACATAAATTACTAAAATTAAAATTTTGTGTTTTTTTTAATAACAGTAAAAAATAGCATTTTAAATTATTGCAGCCTTTGACTCAGGAATAGGTGCGACTTTAAGGCTGCTTTCAAAAAAAACGACAAAAGAATGTAAAATTGATAGTTTTAGTCGGTGAAATACTACACTTTCCGTTATCCAATAGATTTATTTAATTCAAGTTCCAGTTAGAGCATCTTATTATCTTGATTTTTATAAGACTGGATTTTTGAAAACTAACTCACTAAATTAATTATGAATTTTTCTCTAATGCACGTTTAGAAAAACGCACGTATAGAGCTGAATCAGTCGATCTTATTTGTAAAATTTGGACAATTTTGAATATTAAAACGGGTAAATTTATAATTCGTATATCCTGTACCACAATCATTTCAGACTAGATTTTTATTTTAAGTTTTTGAAAAAGAGTAAACTAGCCTAAGGCGAATTCATTTTTTTTCAGAAATTACCTAAAATTAAGTGACAATTTCTTTGAAAATCTACATCACATCGAAGTAAGTTTTGTACTAAATTAATCTGCAACGTTTACTTAAATTGCTGTTATGCCTTAGTGATTATAAATTGCTATTATTGATTTTTGCCAATTTTTTGAAAACGAGCCTTCACCGGTACAATTATTACCACTTTTGGACATTTTCTCATATTTTGTTAGACCAAGTAGAAAAAGTCCTATAATGTGATATATATTTATAAACTACTCGCAAAGCCCTTTAATTTGATACCACACACGGTATGATCGAGCGCTCGGTTGCGATTTCACTATTTTTAACACGAAAGCCCTCTTAAGGAATACCATGAATCTTTACCAGTTGTTGTATAATACAACTTAGAAAAATACTGTACGAAAAGTACCTAAGTTTTTGTCCGACGAGGTGTTTCGGTACATACGCCCCGGAGCTTCCGGTTAACATAACCTATATTCACATTTTACCCGATTTCCAAACGAAGGAGTTTTGGTAACAAAGTATTAGTCTTATTACTTTTTTTTAAGAAATACGTGTTTAAAAACCTTAAATATATAATATAATATCCACTCATTTCCCTACTTGACGTGTTCCGGAAACATTGCGCTGTTTAAGATATAATATATGTAGAACAGACATGCCACGCAGGCAAAGCTGTAAAGTAGAGCATATTAGATATGTGTCAAAATGGTGTTAAGATGTGATATATTATTATTTTCGTACCACTTTTCCTTTTACGAACATAATAGAATGAAAATTTAGAGTAAGAATGGCGAAAAACCGCGACGGACGACTAACCTAGAGACGCATTCCTCTAGGTTAATTGAATACCTAAAGGACCAATCCTTTTAAGTCTTAATAACTATCGCAAGGATATCTTTATGGAATATTTTTTATGCTTAAATTACTAAAAATTACATAGTTTCAATAAGTGGAAATATTGATGTAATACTAATAATGTACATGAAAATGTACACAAAAAAATTAATTATAATACACCGCTTAAAACATTGCTCAAAAACCTAGAACTCGAAGCGCTGCAATCCGCGTCCAAACCTTAAAAAACATTTAAAAACACATTCGAAATACAAAAATCAATTGCTACTAACGTTAGCTGCTCCGTGCTGGCCGGCGAGTCTCGGCCGTCGCCGCCATGCCGGTCAATCATGCAAAAAACTAAACGGCACTGGAACACGGAATAACTGACACTTTTGTGCACTATAACATTATTGGGACACTGTTAGCACGGTTATTGGGACGCGAGGCGCGCGGTGCGAACGGCGGCCATGTTGGACTTGGGGGGCGATTCGCGCGCGCGCCAATTTTAATAAGGTGTTGCCAGGAATAGGAAAATATCGGGAGTGTTAAGTTATTCGTAATTCGTAGTCTTTGACGACCGGTCTGGTCTAGCGGGTAGTGGACCACCTTCGATAAAACTATATGCAGCGCCAATAACCATTATGGATAAACGTTTGGTGTAGAGACGCTTGGGCCGTAGGGTCAGGGCGCGCACGGCATTTTTACAGAGCTGGCCAATCGCTTAATATGTAGAGGCGTTCGGGTGACCGGAAGGCTGAAGCATATCTTGCCTAGCGCATCGGCATTGCTGTTCAGCGCAGCAATGCCGCCAGCATTCTGGGCACCCTATCGGCCGGCTCCGACCTAGGTTCTATTTTTCATTTATAGGGTTTTATTTTATAGGTAGAACAAGTTTAGTTATAGTTTAATATATATATATTATATATATATATATATATATATATATATATATATATATATATATATATATATATATATATATATATTACTAACCTGTCAGGAAGATAACATTCAATTCTACCTTAAGCTGCCAGCAAAGAAGTCGCGCACTGATTTTTTAAAAACGTATTTGTTGGGTAATTTCCTAATGTTAGGTGGTAGACCGTTCCAGAGGCGGATGACCTGAATGGCGAAAGAGTATGACATGAAGCCCGTACGGTGAAGAGGAATAGAAAGAGTGAGATTGCCGGTAGAGCGAAACTGACGGACCCGCGAAGCATCAGAAAAATTAAAAAGAGATTTTAGATATCCAGGGGAGTGTGGATCATTAAGAATAGAATAAAGAGTGCAGAGCATGCGAATATTACGCCGTTGACGAATGGGAAGCCAGCCGAGCTGTGAGCGAAATGCGGACACGTGATCAAATTTTCGAAGACAGAAGATGAATCGGATACAATTGTTAAGAAGTCGGTCCAATTTGTCAAGAAGCTCCTCGTTCAAGTCAGGACAGCATACATCACCATAGTCGATAATGGGTAAAATCAGGGTGTTAACTAGCAGTGTTTTAGTTTTGACTGGCAAGAAGTGTTTGAGCTTGTTGAGTGCGTGAAGAGTGCCCGTAACCTTCCGACTGATTTCGGCAATCTGCGGTCTCCAGCTTAAAGTGCTATCCAAGTGCACTCCCAGATCCTTAACGCACGAGCTGAAAGGAATAGGAGTGCCATTGAAGTGCACTGGACCTATCGTCTGTAGATCTAGCTTGGCAAGTTGTTTAGAGCTACCGATGATAATGGCCTGGCACTTTGCGGGATTTACAAACAGGCCAAACTTTCCCGACCATTGCTGTATATGAGAGAGGTCCTCGTTTAACTTCTCTATGGTAGCCAACACATCGGTCACTTTGCACTGGTCGTAGAACTGTAGATCATCGGCGTAAAGATGGTATGCGCAACGAAACTCTGGGGTAATAAAGTTAGTTTATTGTGTATTAGTTCATAGTTCAGATTTTTTTTTGTTAGTTTAATATTTATTTTTTTAATAATTGAGTATATCTATTAATTTTGAAAGCTTATGGATAAACTAAAATACCTCTTGTAATTTTTTAGTCACTAATAGATAGGCTTTATTTAACGAAACAAAATGAAATATAAAAACAAAAAACAAATTGAAATATATACACTAAAGAAAATACATTAACTAAACTAAACTATGTACAAACTTAAAATTAACTTATAAATAAAAAATGCTCCCCAAGTCGTCACTATATGTTGTGGTGCCCAGAAGGCTGGCAGCGTTACCTCTTTGGATGGCCAGACTTAATCTCTGGCCGAAGTAGCTGCTAGCTCTCTGGTCACCTGAGGCATCCACGAGGCGCTGGGATATCTCTTTAAAAAGAGATTTCGCGCTGGGCCCCCACGGTCCTAGAGTTTCGACGCCGAACGGCGCAAATATATAGCCCTCGCCGAGGGCGGCATATTTGCGCCGCTTATTTTGTTCTGCCGTTGTGGCCGCAGCTCCCGCCTTGACGGGACACTATCCGAAATCGAGACCTATGGAGTACCTATATAGCAGCTAACCGCGACAAAAAAGGAACATGGATGGCACACTATTCAAAGAGGGGAATGAAATAACGCAACCATTGCTTTCGGCTGAAAACCGCAAAATACAAGTCGTGGCTCCGAGCGCCCTGGAAACTCATGGAAACGGTCCGTTGAGGATGGACTACGAGCGACCGGTTCGAGCTGGAGCGAGACCACGAGGTAGCTGAAGATAGGAAAGCGTGGCGCGAGCTCGTGAAGGCCCTTTGCACCTCTGTGGTGACGTAGGACTTCAAGATCAACAACATGTTTTCAGCATAATATGAGAAGTATGAGAGCATATTGCTACGAGAATAATAAAATTCAAAGCTTAAAAATTAACATTTTTAAAAGGTAACCAGTAAGATTGTTGATTCAGCAATAGCAAATAATACTCACTAAGGTCAATTACTCTTGCTGGCTTTAATTTAGTTACTGTAGTTTTTCTTAACCGATACTGGATATTTTTATAGAGACTGAGAAAAGGTTAACGCTGACTTTTAATAGTTATGCTTACTTAATATGATTGTGATACTTTTTTTTGTTCTTCTTTTCATGTGAGTAAAGTTAACTGTAAAATAACACAATACAGGTTTTTTTTAAATACTGATCTTATAACGCATGTATGTTTGTAGGTATGTTATAATGTCCACTCTTTATCGTATCTTAAAAGCTCTATAGGTACCTATTACTGTAAATCGTTACACTAATAATAATTTTGTTATCCTATCAAAGTTTCAAAAGAACGAAATAATTTGATTTGCGACTGATTATTATAGTAAAATTTACTTGTTAACTGGTAAACAAGTTAATTTCTAAGCCTTTAAACTGTTAGTTTATTAATCGTGATGCAAAATACCATCATACTTGTCATATTATGGTGAAAACATGCAAAAAAGGCACTATTTGGGTACTTTTAGTCCTCAAGGCCAATCCGGCCGGATCCGGCCGGATCCGCCGGATTGGGGTTGTAGTATATTGAGTTTCCTAATTTAAATGTTCACGCTTGCGCGGTATGAATATTCTCTAGCTGACATGCTCTCTTCAGTCAAGTTTTGTACAACTAGTGAAATGTAATATTTTATATTAATTAATATAAAATATATTGGTGTGTTTCTCAGAAGTGATTTGTGTATTAATTAATTGCCATCCTCCTGAGGCACCCGGATATACAACAATTTGGCGACGAGAAAACCGGAAAATTTATAAAACGCGTTATCAAAATTGCATAGCTTTGTGAAAAAATTGACAGCCATCATAAATCTGATTATTTGAATATCCCGGGAAGAGCACGGTGAACCACAGATTGGATAACAAAATCAATCAGAATTTACTTGGAATTGACAGTTTCTCATTCATTCATCATAAAATTCATTCATTCTGTTCGTTCATTGTTGACATCTTTGACACATTTGTTTGAAAATAATGTCATTGCGAAAACTTTCAAATGGTGGTTCAGCAATTCATTGAGCAAATTAATCAAAATAAAACTAGCTGGATACAACAATTAAAAAAGGAAGAGCTAGTCATTTTATTTCAGGATATTGGAATATCGGATATTGATCAAGAAACTGTGGAATCACTTAGACAATCGCTTCGTGAGTTGACCAAAAGTGGAAAATTACGGACAATTTTGGACTCGAAAGAAGACGATACTGAAAAGTTTGAATCGCTTAGGAGAATCCCAATTAAAGTACCGGTCAAAATGAATAATTTTATAGGGAGAATAGAATTATTCAATGGAGATAATTTTGAATTATTTGAACAACAATTAGAATGTGTTATTACGTTAAATGATATCGAGGCTACGAAACAGACACCATTACTGATTACAAATTTAACTACGAAGGTTTTACAAACCCTCAATCATTTATGCGCGCCTGATAAGCCCATAAATAAGTCATACAAGGATTTGATTAACTTATTGGAGAACAGATATGCCAAATCATCATGCAAGATTTTGGACAGAGCGGCATTTCGCTCACGGAATCAAACTAAAGATGAATCTATAGAAGACTATGTTATTGAGTTAAAGAAATTAGCTAAACGCTGTGAGTTCAAAGATATAGATGACCAAGTTAAAGAAAAGTTTATTGATGGGGTCAACAAACCTTTGATCAAATTTGAACTTATGAAGAATGGTGATGTTTCTTTAGAGAAATTAATTGTATTGGCTAGAACGGTAGAAGCCGCCTTAAAACAGTCAAAGGTGGAACATGAACACGTCGAATTATCACATGGAGTGAAAGATATGTTTTATGCTAGTCAGCAGAATGCTACTTCTACATCCAAAGTGCAATCAACGAAACAAAGGCATGGTTGGAGTAGGCCAACACAAGCAGATGCAGCTATGAAGAATGGTATAAGATGTTTTGTTTGTGGTAAAGATAATCATGTGAGGTCTGAGTGTTCATTAAAAAATAAGTTCTGCTCTGAGTGCGGTAAACAGGGCCATATTTTTAGAGTGTGTAGTGTGCGGCAAACAAAAACTGTAGACGTGGTTGGTGAGGACAACATCGGCGAGGACATACAAAAATTGTTTAAAGCTGAGGATGACAGGGAGATGTACTGTATGTATTCTTTTAATAATTTTGATGATAAGAAAGTGCCTCCACAGTATGTTACCTTATTTGTTGAAGGACAGCCTGTTCAATTAGAGTTAGATACTGGTTCTGAGGTTAGCACAATAACAATTGAGACACATAATACATTATTTCCAGGTAAACCTTGTGAGAGAAGTAATGTTACATTTAAAAACTTTGACCAAAGTTTATCACAACCAGTGGGTATGGTAAAAAATGTTAATGTTTGTTGGAATGTAATGACAAAACAGGTTGATGTCTATGTCGTGGGCAATGATAAACCCACTATTTTAGGTAGAAGCTGGTTAATGGCTTTTGGGCGGTGGCCTCTAGAGTTAGAAAATAAGATATGTTATCAGAAGGTGAATGAAACTTGTGATCCAGTGCAAGGAATTAAAAATAAGTTCAGGGAACAAGAAAAAAATGAAATTGATACGCTGTTAGAAAATATTTATAGCATATTTCAGACCCTTGAAAGTAGTGTATACTACTGTGAGCTAGATTTTAAAGAAGCCTACTTAATAGCACCGTTGGATCCAGTTTCACAAAACCTGACTGACAACATAAACACGCAATTGATTGCTTTTATGGAAAACATATATATGTGTAATAAAAAATTAACTGATATGTACAATACCTTAGAGGCTGTACTTTCAATATTAAAGGATTCAGAGATAAGACTGAAACCTCAAAAATGGAAATTTTTACAAAAAAATATTGGAGTTTTTGGATATAAAATTCATTAAGATGGAATCTCTATTGTTTTTGAAATATATAACAGCTATTTTGCTTATAGTAAATATTGTGGTTTTGATAAAGAAGAATTAGCAGTTATTTTCGGAATTTAGAACTAAATATTATGCCATATTTTTGTCAGCATTTTTAACATCTATGGGTGTGTGTATCACCACCAAAACTTATGTAGGGGAGAAGAGAAATCTGGAATCCTCTATCCCAAGACCTACTTTTAAAACAAGATTTATGTTGTTAGATAGTTAAGTATTTGTTAGTTTGAAAGTTAAACATTGTTTATTCATTAATTACTAAATTTGTAACTTTTATTTGTTATGCGGGGAAGAGTGTAGTATATTGAGTTTCCTAATTTAAATGTTCACGCTTGCGCGGTATGAATATTCTCTAGCTGACATGCTCTCTTCAGTCAAGTTTTGTACAACTAGTGAAATGTAATATTTTATATTAATTAATATAAAATATATTGGTGTGTTTCTCAGAAGTGATTTGTGTATTAATTAATTGCCATCCTCCTGAGGCACCCGGATATACAACAGGGGTCGAAATCCGGCCGGATCCGGCCGGATTGGGAATCAGACCGGATTGCAATCCCTATTCGTTTGTCCCTTTCCGACGTATTGGTGTGTTTTTTTTTTAACTAGCCTCTTTTGTGTCCCACTGCTGGGCAAAAGGCCTCCCCTCGCTTTCTCCACTCGACCCTGTTGTCGCCATTTTGACACCATTTTGGGTAGAATGCGTCCAGGTCGTCCCGCCATCTCCTTTTTGGTCTGCCTGAACCCCGGCCTGCCCCGTCTATGGTGTTTCGCGGGTCCCAGTCTGTAATCATTTTGGCCCACCTTTCCGGGTGCATTCGTGTGATAGAAAGGGTTTATGAATAAGGGTTAGTCTTTAAATCGCTCCGGCAAGACGTTGCGATATAATTTACTCACGTGCTTGACATTTAATTTCCGTCCTCATTGCATAAAGTACTATTAATTCCTGCATAAGTCAATCGTATACACATTCTAGGTTTATCGATCGCCGCACCTGGCAACCCCCTCGCGCCTGCGCGCTCCCGCCACTGCATTACGACGCGAGTGACATGCGCCTATTTTTATTATCCACGCGACCAGAGTGACGAACGTACGTGTTTCACTGATCCTAGGCATTGTTTAAGCCTTTGAAATAAGGCTTATATTCGGTCAGTCGGTTATGGGCACGTGAAACATGGGAAATGATTTCACCCGGCGTTGTTTCATCATTTTCTTGGAAAATTCTTGAGCTTTTCCGGATATTCAGAGAAACTTTTGAGTAAAGAACTATTTTTAAGATATATAAAGGCAGGAAAAGCGGTTTTACTTTTCCGGTGTACCCGTTTTGTCGGATTTCCGATTTCCGGTTGCCGCAAACTGCACACTTTGACACATTCACCATCCCTTTTATGAAAGCAGATAAATAAATTTATGGAGTACTAGCTTTTGCCCGCGGCTTCGCTCGCGTAAGAAAGAGACGAAAAGTAGCCTATATTACTCTCCATCCCTTCAACTATCTCCACTTAAAAAATCACGACAATTCGTCGCTCCGTTTTGACAGAGATTATGGATTTAGTAGATATATCCGTCCCATACAAAAAAATGCGACCGCCTAAAAGCACGGCAAATGTAGATGGCGTTACTACAAATTTCTTGTTGCCTTGAGATCACTGTTAGATGGCATTAAGTGTCATTTTCGAGACATAAATCTTTAAAAGAATATAATGAGTTTTAGGACTCGTAACGCCATGCATGTACCATATTGAAAGTTAGTAAATATTTCGCCACCCTTACTATCGCTTAAATAGCTCAGTTATAGTAGCGTAAGACGATGGACGCGGCCCCGACGTCGTGGGTTCGATCCTCGGCAGTGAAAATCTTTTTTTTTTTATTCTTTTATACCCTTTTCAACCCTCTCTTTTTAAATATTGATTTTTTTAGTATTAGATTCACAACCCATTTCATTGAAATTTTGTTAGACACATGTAATGCAATAAGTTTAAAACTTGTCTTTCAGTATTAGTATTGATTGAAGGTAACCTAAGGTTCAACATCGTACCCATCGTACCTACTAACAGCAATACTCTGTCTTAGCTAACCATCGCTAGACGTTATGCCCTTGTAATAAGGATTACAAATGTACAGTGACAGTTGTCCAGTTGCATGTACCACATTGAAAGTTAGTCTAGATATATTAATATCGACAATTACAAACCGTCAACAGATGTTGCTTTATAATATAATTAATAAATAAGTAAAGATTTTTTTTGAGTGTAGGCGGATATTGTCGATTTTGGTTTCGCTCAGGAACCTTTGCGTAGGTATACGTTACAGACTAAGGTGTAAATTATTTACGCATTGTTATGAAAAACGATATAATTCACGGCTTAAACAAAACGCGGAATATAAATACATAACAAAAATTGCCTTGTGTTGCTTAATTCCGTGATTCAATATATGTATTTACAAAAGCTTTGCCGCCATCGACGTCTTAATCAGCTTTGACATAAGACTGAAAATCACTTAAACATTAGTCTTTGGAGTCATAATCGTTTTACAATGAATGAATGACAAGTCTAGCTAGGAGGTTTTCCACAAACACCAGAGTTTGCGCTATGTGGCTATATATGTCACTCTATATGCCTGGATAGGAGTAAAAGAGAAAGATGTCCGCAATGTGTTAACCCAGGTGACAGCAATAAGCCCTCAGTACTAGTACTGTCACTGGCTGTCATGGCCAACATACTGCGTTTCGATACTGGTAAAATATCGAAGTATCATTTACATATTATGTTCTTTTTGTATCTAGGTTATTAATTATATACGAATATCAAAATATCAAAATGATGATAATTGATGAATATCAAGATGATTTTTAGTTTATAGCAAGAAGATAAAAATATTTTCAGAATTATGTACCTACTCTTTTTATATAACAAAACGCATCCATCAGTCCAGCGCCGTGTAGCCATCATCTTCTATTTCTGAATTGATTTTTAATAATAATTTACTAAGGTCTAAATCTGACTGATACCAACCAAAGGGAAGAGGAGATAGATATTCGGATCCAGAACGCCCTAAGATGCTCGGCAGCGCTCCACCGAGTGTTAGTGTCCAAGCTGATCAGTAGACCAACCAAAATTCGAGTCTACAAGACTGTTATTAGACCAATTTTGATGTATGGGTGTGAAACTTGGACACTGACACAGATATTTATTTTTATTTTATTTATCGTATGGCATTTATACGTCTTACTGGATTTCAATTACATAATGGTTTCCTTAAGTATTAAATCTTAAACTAGAGATTGATGAATGTGCTCTTCAGATACTCAATTGCCGTTTCGCTGAGGTTTATGAGGTCTTCAACTCGTCCTTCGAATTTGGTGAGGGGACATTCCAGGACTATGTGTTCGACCGTCTGCTCGGGGCTACCACACTCGCACTGGGGGGAGTCACACCATCCCCATTTATTCCAGTGGTAAGCACAGTTTCCAACACCTGTTCTTATTCGGTTTAATTGGCTCCAAACTCGGAAAAAAATAAATAAATAAATACTGACACAGAAAGAAGAGAACAAGCTTTTAGTGGCGGAAAGGAAAATCTGGCGGAAGATTCTAGGGCCAATCAAAGAGGGAGATGGAACCTGGAGGCGCAGGAGAAATAGAGAACTGGAAGAGCTAATGGCGGTGCCTAATATAATTGGCGAGATCAAAGCCACACGACTCCGCTGGCTTGGCCACCTGGAAAGGATGGGAGAGGATCGTAGTGTGAGAAGAGCATATGTGGGACGCCCGGGTGGAAAACGTCCGCGTGGGCGTCCCAGATATCGCTGGTGCGAGGAAGCCCTGAAAGACCTGTCCGCACTTGGTGTACCCAACTGGCGTGAAGTGGTGCAGGATAGGGCAGAGTGGCGATCTCTTGTGTCGGAGGCCAAGATCCTTTTTGGGTCGCTGAGCCAGTGAAGTAGTAGTAGTAAGGTCTAAATCAGTTTACGACCAAACTAGAGTTATGCGACGTTGCAGTCTGCAGTCTGGCAACGTTGCATTTTTAAGTAACAAAACATTTAATATTCATTCAATTTGTCGCTAAAAGTCTTCATGACTTACTACTCATATTATACCTATAAGTTACCTAATTTCGTCACTCTGATTAGGTAGAAGTTTGGTGTGGCGGTCAAAGATACTGCTTTTTAGCTGCGATAACTTAAGCGTCAGAGGTTCGAATCTCGCCGGAGACCACTGGCTTTTTTGTGAATCTTTTTGTATTTTTTTAATACTTTGTTTAATTTATTTTTATTCATTATATTTGATGGGAAAATAAGTACTAATATTTCATATCTCAGGTTTGACATGTTTTTACACCCCGAACTACCAATATTCAATGTTTTATCAATCTGGACCAACACTTAGTACCTATGGTAATGAAGAAACTTTTCAAAGAATTTGGTGAATATAATTGGCCTATTAATATATTGTTTTATTCCCCTTTAATATACAATATCTAAAAAATCCGTAAATCATTTTGACAACTTTTGTCTCATTCTGATCATAGTGCCGTCTGACTCTGTCGTGCTGATATTATGTAGTTGTTTGTGGTAAAACATTTTTATACTACTAAAAATGAAATAATCAGAAAGTAATACTTCCGTCTTAGTGCGTTTTCACATTATCCGATCCGATATCAGATGTAGGACCGATATCGATATCCCATATATTTAAGCCGCCATCTTTGATTTTCGCCTTTAAAATTCTTCCTTCATCCGATATCGCGGATAGGATAATGTGAAAACGCACTTAGAGTTGTAATATTTTACCTAGCATATTTTTCCTATCCTGGAATGTACGTTCAAATTCAGAATTATCGTTAAAACTTATGCAAAAAAAAATCAAAAACAATAAAATAAAAATAAAACCCAAAAAAACTGTTATCTTCACTTGTGTCTCTCCGCCAGGATTTGAACTAGTGAACTAGTGATCACTCGCAGGCAGTCGCCTGGCTACGCTATGGACTCCTCCTGTGGGGCCATAGCACTGATATACAAAACGTTTTTATTATGCAAAAAATAATGTATTAGAATCCTAGCAAACATACATCAACCCCAGAGCTGCAGACCCCATTTCAAAAACTTAAACCTGTTGACTCTCCCTTCCCTGTATATTCTGGAAGTTGCATCATTTGTTAGAAAAAACCTGCATTTATTTAAATTTTGTCAAAATCCTCGCCGCCATCAGTATCTAGAACTACCAGAACCTAAATTAGAAATATTTAAAAACGGACCATATTACAGAGCCATCAATATCTATAATAAAATCCCCACACACTTAAAAACTGAAAAACTAGACTCAGTATTTATAAGCCGACTTAAATCTATACTGGTGGATAAATGTTACTACAAAATAGCAGATTTTTTAGATGATGATACAATGTAATTTTATAGTACATCTGATCATACATATTATAAATAAGCAAACTGTATAATTATTAGTATTGTTAGTACCTAAGTGACACATCTGTATTTTGCTACACCCTTATCGGGGTCCATGTATGTAATACATATGTATTGTATGTGGTGGGTGAATTTCAACAGGTTCCAAATTTGACTAATTTTGGTGGTATTTTTTATTTTTGTAGTTTATGTCTAAATTATGTATGGATTATACGTAACTAGTCCCAATGTATATTGTGTAGTAATGCCCCCGTAATACACATAGTATTTTTGGAGATATTATGGTTTTAATAATTTGGTTGCCACCAAAATTGCGTACACCCACCAAAATTAGGTTTACTGGCCACCAAAATTGTTCATTCACGCCAAAATTAGATATTTCTGCACATTAGTAGTATATTTATATTTAATCAGTTATAAAATGAAACAAAGACAGATGTTTTATGATCCGTTTTATTATAGTGATTATCTGATTATAACAAAGTCGCTAAAATCGATGTGTAGGTATGAGACTATACTAGAAATAAACTATAATTTCACTGTTTGTAATAGAAAATAATTCACTTTTAGAATGGCTAACCAAAAAAAGAAACAATCGAGAGAGGAGGTCCTTGAAAAGAAGAAACTTGCTGAGCGGAAACGAAAAAGGAGAATTATGAGTGATCCCGAGAAAGCAGCAGATTTGCGAAGAAAAGAAAGGGATCGGTATTATCGTTAAAAAACCGGCCAAGAGCGTGTCGGGCCACGCTCAGTGTAGGGTTCCGTAGTTTTCAGTATTTTTCTCAAAAACTACTGAACCTATCAAGTTCAAAACAATTTTCCTAGAAAGTATTTATAAAGTTCTACTTTTGTGATTTTTTTCATATTTTTTAAACATATGGTTCAAAAGTTAGAGGGGGGGGGACGCACTTTTTTTTCCTTTAGGAGCGATTATTTCCGAAAATATTAATATTATCAAAAAACTATCTTAGAAAACCCTTATTCATTTTTAAATACCTATCCAACAATATATCACACGTTGGGGTTGGAATGAAAAAAATATCAGCCCCCACTTTACATGTAGGGGGGGTACCCAAATAAAAAATTTTTTTCCATTTTTAATTTTTGCACTTTGTCGGCGTGATTGATATACATATTGGTACCAAATTTCAGCTTTCTAGTGCTAACGGTTTCTGAGATTATCTGCGGACGGACGGACGGACGGACGGACAGACAGACATGGCGAAACTATAAGGGTTCCTAGTTGACTACGGAACCCTAAAAACCCAAGGTAAGATTTTACCTCTAAGCAGCATGCAGCCTCGTGAAAGACGAAGAAAAAGGAATAGACAGAATTTCAGAGCATATTATAAAAGAAAAAAAAAGGAAGGCTTTGTAATGAGCACAAGTATTAGCACCAGCAAGTGGGATTCCCACTTCGCCCCGCCTGGTCCTTCTACGCCACAAAATCCTTGTCTCAGTCGCTCTCGTTCTCCGAGTCCTGAGCTTGACACAAACATCTCACGTCGGCTACACTCCCAAGCTGTCCATCGTAATGTGTCCAATAACCCATAGTTTCTGTGTTGTCAAATTCTTTATAGTCCATAATTTTATTTTTGCAGTTCAAACATTTTCGTTGCAAGTGACAGTAATGACCTCACAACACAAACTTTTCGTAACGTGAATAGTAGGTACTGCTTTTATTGATGATATTTTTCATTTTATAACGTAGTATAAAAAAAATAATTCGAAGGTATCAAAGAACTAAAGCATCACAAATGTATACACTGCGAGAAAGAAGAAGACTTTGACTAAAGAAAAAGAGACTAAAAAAAACAAAAAAGATATCTGAATGCGTCAATAAAAAAATTACACCAAAGTTATTTAAAATCAGGCTATCCTCCAGTCAGTTAGGTACGTAACTTTCGCTAGAATGAAACCCTTTTGGGTTGTAAAAGCAGAACTGACTAATCTTTACACCTGTCTATGTCAAATACATGCGAACATGGAGTTGTTAGAATCCGCATTAAAAATGAAAATTATCATCAATAAAAGCAGTACCTACTAGACACAAAAGTTTGTGTTGTGAGGTCATTACTGTAACTTGCAACGAATATGTTTGAACTGCAAAAATAAAATTATGGACTATAAAGAATTTGACAACACAGAAACTATGGGTTATTGGACACATTGCGATGGACAGCTTGGGAGCGTAGTCGACGTGAGATGTTTGTGTCAAGCTCAGGACTCGGAGAACGAGAGCGACTGAGACAAGGATTTTGTGGCGTAGAAGGACCAGGCAGGGGCGAAGTGGGAATCCCACTTGCTGGTGCTAATACTTGTGCTCATTACGAAGCCTTCCTTTTTTTTCTTTTATAATATGCTCTGAAATTCTGTCTATTCCTTTTTCTTCGTCTTTCACGAGGCTGCATGCTGCTTAGAGGTAAAATCTTACCTTGGGCTTTTTAACGATGATACCGTTCCCCTTCTTTTCTTCGCAAATCTGCTGCTTTCTCGGGATTACTCATAATTCTCCTTATTCGTTTCCGCTCAGCAAGTTTCTTCTTTTCAAGGACCTCCTCTCTAGATTGTTTCTTTTTTGGTTAGCCATTCTAAAAATGAATTATTTTCTATTACAAAAAGTGAAATTATAGTTTATTTTTAAGTTTTTCGTTGTTACTGGTATTTAATCAACTTAGTCAATTATTATTGTAAACTAAAAGTATAAATATATGACAGCAAATAAATAAAATACTTCGTTTTAGCTCAGGATACTCGTAAGTATCAATT
This sequence comes from Leguminivora glycinivorella, assembly GCF_023078275.1. Classification (NCBI taxonomy): domain Eukaryota; kingdom Metazoa; phylum Arthropoda; class Insecta; order Lepidoptera; family Tortricidae; genus Leguminivora; species Leguminivora glycinivorella. Next base: position 16,069,062 of record NC_062989.1, on the reverse strand, counting down.
TTGGTGGCATTAAGCAATTTTGGTGGCTTTCCAATTACCACCAAAACCACCAAAATTGATGCACCAAAATTAGAACCATTGCATAATAAAAATTTTAAAAATAAACTATTTCATTCACGTCACTTTCAAGTTTATTACTTTTTAAAGAAACCATAAACATGCTTTAAAAACAGTTTACGTAAACATAACTACTTGTTTGTCATTAGTTAGATATACCACCAAAATTGCATGAAAAAATATTTTAATACACCAAAATTAGGTACTTACGTGTTTGCTGGTCAGATCCAGTGACGTACGACACGTACGTCATAGTTCAGGGCAAGAACAGAACTTAACTAACAGGCTACTACACGTTTCTAAGCCTTGTTGCATTTCGTTCGACCATAAAGCCATTTTCAATGTTTACCACCAAAATTTACAAATTTACCCGGACAACTATTAATGCTTAGTTTAAAGTATCTAATTATGGACAATTCCTTACTATTATTTTATTATAACATACGTACACTAATAACGAGGAATAATTTGTGGTGTTTGAGTTAAATCAATGGATGTCATTGATGTACCATACAAATTAGTCAAGCAAAATGGATTCAGGACACTCCACCAAAATTATAATTGCGCCATTAAAAAAATTCTAAATAAATATCAATAGCTTTTATAACAATTTGCGATTTGGCTTAAGATAATAATATGTGTTAGGTTTTCAGGAAAAAAATAGCACTATGATACAATTAGTCCACACTGTCAATTTCAGCTCCGCCGCATTTTTTTTGCGCTGAGAAATTCACCCTGGTATGCAAATAAATTCTCTATTCTATTCTCTATTCTCTAAGCAAACCAATTTCAACCGAGACCATAACGTGCCTTGACAATTGGCCCGAAATTCGCCATCATCTAGCTTTCACTAATGTATCAGGCGTTTCGATGTTCCTGCTGAAAAGTAAATACTTAAGTTAGTAAGTTGCACCTGTCAAATGATTGAAGAGAAAAACGTGAGACGGATGTATGGGATGACAAGTCTGTACTGTATTGGCATGGTGCAGGGTGCAAAGCGGGTGGAGGGGGTAACTAAAAGGATCACAGCGCTCACTACGGCCAAAATTGACATTCCTGTCGCTGACTTACGCTGTCAAATCCATATTGCAGTAAACATTTTCGAGATAAATTTAATATGGGCCTAGTAAAATTTGTTATGGTGAATTGTAATAACACCAAGAAAAATAGCGACGAAATTCTAGCTATTTCCAAGACCGTGGTGGAAACGAAACCACCATTTAAGTGGATTGCCGTAAGAAGAAAAGTGTCATCTAACCTCTGAAGTTTTATTTAAAGTGCATAAGGTCATTTCTCAAAATTTTGCCACCCCCACCTGTCAGTACGTTTATATTAGAACTTTTTTTTTAGTATACAATATCTTCATAAATAAATTATCAATACATATTAAAAGACAGTTTTTACATAGAGGCCTGATGCTTTGAAATCGATTTATTTTATATTAATGAAATAAATAATAATTGTAACTAAGTTTTGTCGTTCACCTTCCGTGTCCCAACGCGGAGTACTCATGTTTCGAGTTGTTAAAAGTACACAAATTATTAACTTTACTTACCTTTATTGCTGTATTTTATTTGCATATATCCTTAACTTTTAAAACTAGAGTATCTGATAGTAATATTACACTTATGTTCCAAGTTATTTGGCTTTAAAGTTTGTCCACGGCCGTTTTTGTCGTTGACCTGTCGAGACAAACTCGCAAGCACTGTGCGATCCCTACTCCACCTCTGACGCCCCACCCCACATGAATCGAAGCCGCCAGTATCGGCCATCACCTGTAAGCAACGGCACGTGCTCACTACGCCTTGATTAGAAAATAGAAATTTTTAATTACCTCGAACGGGACTTTGTAACGGGTAAGTAGTCGTTATTCTGTCAATCATAAACTGGTTATTGTTTGAGATAATGCATTAACTGTAACATATGTTTCGTATTTTGTTGCTTATTTTTAGGCGCCTAAATATTTAGTTCGTTTGGCAAATACTTTTTGAGTTTTGGCGAAATAACTGGCATTTTGTCGGTCACCTGTGCATCGTTCACCTGGCTAAAATAGGCAAGTGAACGACATTTTGGGACAGGGTGATGACAATAATGATAAATTTAACAATCGTAATAATACTTTTTTACACCTTCAATATTTGTTTTGTGCGTTAAATGAGAAAAGTATTACTGTTATATCGGTTTAGGCTGCATTTCTCAAAGGATTGTTGCTTTTTTGTGGTGTGTGTCCTTCACCTGTGCGATAAAGCCAGGTGAACGACTCAGTGACAGGAAACCGACACGTCGATCACTTGTCATAAGCCAGATGAACCATTACGAGGGGCGATCAATCGGATCAATAAGTAATGATAATGAGTATTAAAACATAATCTAGAATATGAGTATTATGATAATAATAATAATGAGTATCCTTATATTTTTATAATTAAAAGTAACTCTTCTGTGATTTATTTACATATTTTAATTTTTTCATTTGTTTTTTGCCCCCTTTAAAAAATGAAATATTAATTATAGTCTAAATACCGTGTAAGTAAGCAAGTGATTGCTTGAAGTGAAGTCACTTCATTATACTTCAGAGTAGCTATTATATTATAATTTTATTTAAAGGTCGGGTATAAAATATTAATGACTCCCTTCCTTGAGATTTGGGCGGCGGTTAAAAACTATTATAATGCTGATGGGCAGGTGAATGACGTCCATATCAGGTGAATGACCACCAAACTACAGGTGATCGACTACGGACGCAGGTTAGCGACGCTTGTCGTTTGTCGTTAACTTGTCAAATGTGTCATACAAATTTGTATTAATTTGTCGTTAACCTGCTGCTGTTGTCGATAACCTGTGTATATTTATCCTTCACCTGATCATGATGTCGTTCACCTGAATTTTAATCGATTATAACTTCTAAAATAATTAATTGATATCGGTGCCTTTGACATTTTTGAAATGTTTGAGATGCATTCAAACGATCCCTACAATTTTTTTTTAAAATGCGACATTTAAAAAAAAAGCAAATCTTTCACCTGTCGGTGCCAAAATTTTGAGAAATGGCCTTAATCATTTGATACAAAATATTGAATTGAATTTACGATGTGGAAGCCAATCCCATTTACGAGTATGTTCCAAAATCATTTGAGTTGTTTCCTCATGTCTGCTCCTGTGTACAAATCGAAACGGATTGACAAAAATGCGTAAATATCAAAGTTTCAATGGGATGAAGGAGCACGAAAACAAGAAAAGCAGAAGCAGGCCATCCACCAAAGGCTTATCACATTTTAAATAAATTTCCTGAGAACTTATTTCATCGCATTGATGACTATATATTTGTTGTGATATGGTAAACCTCCAATATTTTCAAGTAAATGAAACAAGTTTTTGTAATGTATATTATAATTAAAAGTTATTATAGCTAGTTTCTTTTTATTTTACAATAAACCCTGTACCCTGTCCCTGAATGATATAATACCTTCAGTTATCCTATGAAAATGACATATCAACAATTTCAAAAGCCAATGATTTATTTATACTTTATTGCACATAAGTACAAATGGTGGAATAATGTCTTCAATCTCTAGAAAATGCCCAGCTAGAACCAATTTCTTGCCTTTATTCGTTGGAAAATGATTTCATGAGTGATGGCACGAAACGCCGTTTTAGTCACCAGTTTGTTAATTTCTCACTGAAAACAACAATATTAATGTTATTGGCGATAATGTTATAACCACAATCGTCCAAAATTGTCTAATATAGTAAAATAACACAAGATTCCATTAATTTTTTCACAATGTTTACTTCTCATTGTACACGGTTCCAATTTTTGGCTTCGGTTATTATATATTCAATATTCGACCATATTTGTATGTGCTAAACGTCTATTTTGTCAAATTGTTCAGGTAAATTTGAAATCTTAACCGCTTAGATACCAGTGATTTTTTGTTTTTTTGTTATTACTATACTAGCTTTTACCCGCGGCTTCGCCCGCGTAATAAAAGTATTCTTATTGAAACGTTTACAAAAAAATAAGATTTTCATTGGGATCCGTAGGTTTCTTTGTAGGTACATCTGTCCGCGATTATTTCGATTAAGGTAAAGCGGGGCAATTCTCGACTGGGGGCCATTGTAACTGATCTATTTGCTGTACGGTCAGCCAAGAACCTTACACTGTTTTTTGGCTGACTGTACCTTACACATATTACTATTGTTTTAAAAGAAATTCTTGCAATGATTGTAGAATTGTTACACAGCGACCACAGCGTAGGTAGTAGGTACGAATATGTATGTATTTTACCTATATAAATATTTATACTGGGGAAACTTCATACAACCCACATAGCCAGTATCTCGACGCTATGGTCGGTAGGGTAAAAAGTACTTCCTTGCATTATCGCTTACAATTTTTTCCATTTTGCTTATACTTACTGCAAATGTAAACATATAAAAGGCAAGCAAACAACGATCTTCTTACAGCACATTGTATATAATAGTTATCACGGATGCAGGATACTCGCCGATGCCTACTTACTAATCCCTTCCCGCTGAGCCACCTGCATTTTACACTGCCTAGATAGCGATTACCGACCGGAATAATTTCCGACCCCAATCCCTATTCTTATCCCCGTCCCTATCTGTATCCTTGTCCCCGTACCCATCCCCGTCCCGTCCCTGTCCCTCCCCTATCCCTATCCCCGTCCCCTATTTTTATCCCAATTCCTATCCCTATCCCTATCCCTATCCCTATCCCTATCCCTATCCCTATCCCTATCCGTATCCGTATCCGTATCCGTATCCGTATCCGTATCCGTATCCGTATCCGTATCCGTATCCGTATCCGTATCCGTATCCGTATCCGTATCCGTATCCGTATCCGTATCCGTATCCGTATCCGTATCCGTATCCCCATCCCCATCCCCATCCCCATCCCCATCCCCATCCCCATCCCCATCCCTATCCCTATCCCTATCCCATCCGCCATCCCCATCCCCATCCCCATCCCATCCCCATCCCATCGCCATCCCCATCCCCATCCCCATCCCATCGCCATCGCCATCGCCATCCCCATCCCATCGCCATCGCCATCCCCATCCCCATCCCCATCCCCCCATCCCCATCCCCATCCCCATCCCCATCCCCATCCCCATCCCCATCCCCATCCCCATCCCTATCCCCATCCCCATCCCTATCCCTATCCCCATCCCCATCCCAATCCCTATCCCCATCCCTATCCCTATCCCTATCCCCATCCCTATCCCTATCCCCATCCCTATCCCTATCCCCATCCCCTCCCCATCCCTATCCCCATCCCTATCCCTATCCCTATCCCTATCCCTATCCCTAACCCTAACCCTAACCCTATCCCGTCCCCGTCCCCGTCCCTGTCCCTGTCCCTGTCCTTGCCCCTGTCAAATTATCATGCTAGGAGGTGAACTTTGAAAAATCCTTCCTATAAGGAACTTCCGTGTCAATTTGAAATCTTGAACCAGAAATATAGATAAAAACTAAACCTACACTTATGGCTATTTTGGATATTTTAACCCCATTGCACAACAACAGGGGAGAAAATATCTTTTCCACCTCATTAGATTTTAAAATCGTTGTATTTATCGTGATCAGCGACCCGATAAACCATAAAAACGATACCCATATTGTGTTTTTGACTTTACCTCCTTTAGGGGTCAAATTTTCAAAAAACCTGAAACATGTATTTAGTCATATGTCTTTAGGAATCCTCCTGTGAAGTTGTCCCTGTCCCTGTCCCTGTCCCTGTCAAATTATCATGCTAGGAGGTGAACTTTGAAAAATCCTTTCTTAGTGCTCCTCTTATGAATCCTCCTAGGAATCCTCCTGTGAAGTTTAGTATAAAATAGTCAAACTAATCTTGTTTCCCCATACAAACTTTGAACCCCCATTTGAGCCCTTTAGCAGGCGAATTTAAAAAAAATCCTTTCTTAGTGCTCCTCTACACTATATAAGGAACCTACGTGCCAAATTTGACATCTCTAGGACCAGCGGTTTCGGCTGTGCGTTGATATGTCAGTCAGTCAGTCAATATCTTCTTTTATATATATTTTTGATATTTAAACCCCATTGCACCACAACAGGGGAGAAGGTATTTCACTTCCGCCTCGTTAGATTTTAAAAACGTTGTATTTATCCTGATCAGCGACCCGATAAACCATAAAAACGATACCCATATTGATTTTTTGACTTTATCACCCCCTTTTCACCCTTTTAGGGGTTAAATTTTCAAAAAACCTGAAACACGTATTCAGTCATATGTCTTAAGGAATCTTCCTGTGAAGTTTCGAATAAAATAGTCAAACTAATCTTGTTTCCCCATACAAACTTTGAACGCCCATTTGACCCCCTTAGGAGGTGAATTTTGGAAAATCCTTTCTTAGTGCTCCTCTACACTACATAAGGAACCTACGTGCCAAATTTGAAATCTCTAGGACCAGCGGTTTCGGCTGTGCGTTGATATGTCAGTCAGTCAGTCAATATCTTCTTTTATATATATTTTTGATATTTAAACCCCATTGCACCACAACAGGGGAGAAGGTATTTCACTTCCGCCTCGTTAGATTTTAAAAACGTTGTATTTATCGTGATCAGCGACCCGATAAATCATAAAAACGATACCCATATTGATTTTTTGACTTTATCACCCCCTTTTCACCCTTTTAGGGATTAAATTTTCAAAAAACCTGAAACACGTATTCAGTCATATGTCTTAAGGAATCTTCCTGTGAAGTTTCGAATAAAATAGTCAAACTAATCTTGTTTCCCCATACAAACTTTGAACCCCCATTTGACCCCCTTAGGAGGTGAATTTTGGAAAATCCTTTCTTAGTGCTCCTCTACACTACATAAGGAACCTACGTGCCAAATTTGAAATCTCTAGGACCAGCGGTTTCGGCTGTGCGTTGATATGTCAGTCAGTCAGTCAGTCAGTCAGTCAGTCAGTCAGCTTCTTCTTTTATATATTTAAGATAGAAGAAGATGTCAATAAAATTAGATCTTAACATGTAAATTTAAAAATTAGCCACATTTCAAAATTTATTAAATTTAGATCAATGCCAAATGGCACTATGAGTGACATCTATCATTCTCACTGGAATCAATAGAGTTTCGTTTTGACGGTCGCATTTTGTTGTACGGGACGAACTAGTCTGTATATATGTGGTTTGTGGTTTTGACGTGAAGGACGGACAAACAAACAGACACACACACTTTCCCATTTATAATATTAATAAAAATAAAAAATAAAAAAAATAAAAAAGCCTTTTATTTCTTGCATACAAGTGACTAAATTTTTTACTTAATAAACTATATACCTATTTATTTTTATTATTATTTATTTTTTTAAATTGGTTTTGCAAGAACCCCTCTGCAGGTAAAGGCCTCCTCCAAAGTTAGCCAGTCTTCCCTTATTTATAATATTAGTATACTTCTAAGAATTTAAAATTATGGCTAATTTGCGACTGTGGAAATCGGTAATACAAAAATAGTACATTACTACAGAGGCCGGGACATTTCCCGCCGAGGTATGTATAGTGCTTTTCTCAAACATGGTATGAAATAAATAAAGTCTACTGAAAATAGTAACTTTGGATGGCTGTATCTCCTAAACGGTGCGTCGTAGCGCAAAATTAATCGTTTCCCTTTGAAACCCCGTATACGCTTATAAAAAAATAAAAAGTTAAAAAAAAATTTAAAAAAAAACGAAAAAATTTTTTTTTGTATGAAAACGCACCCAAAATCAAATATTGTCTAGGGCCCGTACCAGTTGCAGTCGGCACGTCTATAAAGCCCCTTATAGTTTTTTTTTTAATTGGCTAAATACCTGGATGTTATGTCACAATTATCTGTGTTTGGAAATTAAAAAAGAGGACTTTGCCGGCCTTGGCCTGCAAGGTTTGTATGAAATTCCATTATCTATCAATCGTCCTAGCCGCACCTGCAACGTCATACTTCGCTGCCAATTATAAGGCACATAACATCAATATTTCATACCATGTTTGAGAAAAAAGTATTAAATCGCTCAGGACCTACAAGTATAATAATAATTAATTAATGGTAATTAACCGGCAGCTTGGGCCCTGCCCCGCTGCTGGCGGCACCCTAGGTTAGGTTTTTTATAATGTGTTTATATGTTTTATATTGTTTTGTAAGTGTTTTTTTTTTTTTTTTACTTTTATACTCATATTGTACAAAACCTAACTTAAGAAGGAAGATAAATAAAGGAACATTGATGGTAATTATACCTACAAATATTAATAATAATTAATGGCTACTGATTGGCCGACATTTTTGTTTTCCAACCGATACGTTTTTCAGTATTTAGAGAAGACGCTGCACGTAGACACGAAGATAGTTTTAGGTCAATAATTTGTTATTGTTTTGACACGACACTTTGTAAGATCGTATCAAAACAAATCGACCCCGTAACAACTTACAAAAGTCAGAATCGGGCATCTGCCTATACGTAACATTTTGTGTGATAAGCTCCCCTTCCCACTTACGAATAGTTTATCGCGCTAGTGTGTCAGGCCCGCAGGTTACGTCGACAATCTTTGAAGCTAAATACCGATCGAAACACTACATTTTTGCAAATAAACATAATATCTTTATCTTTAAAGACAATTTATTGATAATTAAGCATCAGCATTAAGTTCGCCTTTTGTACGTTTTTTTACTGTGCAATAAAGTTTAAATGCAGAGAGCTCTTTATTTCTCAACGTATAATGACGCACTACTCACAATATATGTTTGATATACTGTTATTTGTTAAGCAAAATATATCTCAATTTGCTCGCGTTGCCTGTCCGGGCAAACAGCTTCGAGCTACAGGCCGTCTGAGAACAGTCCCCCGTCGCATGGCACTTTCAAAAAAGAACCCGCGTGTCATCGGCCCTACTTACTTCGAACACTTACCTGCCGATCTTAGGAATGAGCCATGTGACGAAGCATTTAAGCGCAAATTGAGAAACCTTTTGTTAGATAACCCTCTGTACTCTGTAAATGAGTACATGGAATTGAATTTGTGATAGCATGCATTTGATTACACTGACTTCGGATTTTATTTCATTTGTTAATTCTATTGTGCTTTGTGTATTTCATTTCTGATTTTATTTCATTTGTTAATTTTATTGTGCTTTGTGTATTTCTCTTTGTAAATGATGATCCTTATTGGGAGAAACTATTCATTTTATTATTTTCAATTCATAATGTAATTTTTGACGATCATGATGAGAAGATAAACATAACTTTGGCATGTAACAAATTTATAGTGTAATTTTTATCATGAAATAAAGAAATCTAATCTAATCTAATCTAATAAATAAATAATTCTAATATGTATAGGTACCTACGGTAATTATGAGAATCAACGAAAAGTTATGAATTGTAAACAAGCAGGCCAAGTCGAAGAAATCCATATGAAATAGTACCTAATTCAATTTTAAACTTTATCTCAACAACAAATGTCGTTCATTTCACTGTTACCGGTAAATGTGGATTGGAACGTTAAAATGGTACAAAACAATTTCCATAGAAAATTGTTGCCATGTTTAAGTTAACCTTTTGTCGTCAAAATTGGGACAGGGAAATAAAGAGCTAATTAACATTAAAAAAAAGGATTTATTGCAAATATTGTGGTTTTGTTTTATTTCTAACAGCTTGTTTTGTTTCGTTTTTGTTTTATTTCTTTTTTATTAGAGGTATATTTTTTAAAATTATTTCCTAGTGTATTTAGCTGTGCATAGTTAGCTCCTACGTATAACGTTTATATTCGTTAGTGTATTAGAAATCTATGTTACAAAAAAACTGTAAAGACGGACGGAAGTAAATATGAAGGTGGATACAAGGGAAGAGGATTTGTTTTATACTACTTAGGTGGCAAACAAGCATACGGTCCGCCTAGAGATGGGTAACTACCCAGGTAAATACCCGACGGTGGGTATTTACCGGGTAAATACCCAATATTTACCTACCCGCGGGTAAATACGCGGATATTTTCATTTTTCTTCCAAATTCGACGTTTTTAAATGGTGTTTGGGCTAAAATAGATCAATTTAAGTCAGTCTTTGTAATTGTACACATAATGTTTATTCAAATTGGGAACGAATAGGTTGCTATGAGATAAAATGTGATTTTAGTGTATCACTCCAACTATAAAAATCGTGTTAAATATCATTCTCTGACATACGGAAATAATTTCAAATGCTTTTAGTATAAATTATAAGCCCGATATATTAAAACTGTAAATAAAAATATTTTAAAAATCTCTTTTTGAAGCTCATAACTCATACATAGTATGTTTTATGACAAAAATGCATATAAACTTTTTTGTAGGAAATTGTGTCTACTTTAATTCGTACATACAATACTTTTCGATATTAATGATATTTTCCATGAAATATGAAAAAAATACATTTTACCCCCCCCCCTAACCCCACCATAACCCCCTCCAACCAGTACTAGGAAGTTTTTCTTTATCGTATAAATACGACTATGTAATACAATCTAAAAAGCACACATAAAACATTTTTTTTATTTATCTTTTAAATATAAGTACATTAAAACTTCTGCAAACTTAATTGTATATTTGACTGAACAGTTTCGTTTTAAATTGTGTATAATAATTACAACCACTAACTTAGTATTTATCTCCATTTTAACACAAATCAGCATTTCCAACATGAAATGAATCTACCCGTCAATTTGGGTAGATACGGGTAAATACCGGGTAGATAGGTATTTACCGGGTAAATACCTGGGTGGGTAGATTGGTGGTAAACTTGAACACTCCCTTTTGCCATGTTAAGTACACAGCAAAAAGGAATGTACAAGTTCCCAGGAGGGTTCGGGTTGCCGACGACTCAAAGGACAATAGACGGAACAAATTAGTTCCGTAGATCCTTCCGCCACCAGCACACCGCACCCTCGTTGAGCTCTGGCAGCCTTACTCACCGGCAGGAACACAACACTATGAGTAGGGTCTAGTGCTATTTGGCTGCGGTCTTCTGTCAGGCGGAGGTACTTACCCCAGTTGGATGGACTGTATGAAGAATGGTATGAGAGGTAATTACTATGACGACTGATAGAGAGGAATGGAAAAAAAAATCTACTGCGCCGAACTCAATAATGGGAAAAGGGCCAGTGATGATGATTTTTAGCGTATTAGAGATTACTTGGCTATGGCATTACTGTGCACCTAAGATATCCGGGGTTTTATGCTTTATCTTCTAATCCTTGATTATTCGTGTATGTCATGAAAGATTATTTTAAATTAATGAACTTAATCGAACCTAATAGATTGATTAATTGCCAAAATGAAATCGTGGGGTGTGATAGTGTTTTTGGTGGCATTAGCAGGAGTTCAGGTAATGGTTACCTAATTTGATTTATCTCTCGTGTAATATTGAAGCCCAAATATACCAATATTGAACCACGAAAGTCCTAAAAGGTTCGAAAAGTCAAATCTTGAGCGTCAAGAGGGTTTCAATGGACAAGGGTTAAATATATTATGCCACCGAGTGAAACACATTTTTAAAAATAATTAAACTCTGTTTGACCCAATTGTTGACTGCTAGAGAATGCCTTTTAGATTTAAGTCGCCAATTGTAAAATGTTTGTTACGTTGTGAAAAAAAAAACTTTTTATGGAAAATTAAAAAAAATTCAAGTTTTTATTTAGAATTCTCACAAATTTTAATGAAGGCCTAATTTCCAACGGCAAACTAGAATAACCGTAAAATGTAAAATTAGCGTCAAATGTAAAATAAAAACCGGTCAAGAGCGTACGCTCAGTGCAGGGTTCCGTAGTTTTCCGGGTACCCTAAAAAACTTTTTTTTTTTACCACTTTGTCGGCGTGATTGATATACATATTGGTACCAAATTTCAGCTTTCTAGTGCTAACGGTCACTGAGATTATCCGCGAACGGACGGACGGACGGCAGACAGACATAGCGAAACTATAAGGGTTCCTAGTTGATTACGGGACCCTAAAAATCACGAAAATATGTCTAATTTGTTATCACTAATAATTGTCACCAATTAGCTGGATTACTTATCACTCTTATCAGTATTTTATCTTGTTAATTAAAAAATAGCGATTGATAATAATTAAAATATATTGATAAGAATTCATATTTTAGGTATTCGCGGACGACGCTGCTTTCATTGAGAATGCAAGAAGTAAGTATCTACATCTAATTTATTTATTTATTTATTGGTAAACAAAAATGGGAAACAAACAGCACACAAGATAGGAAGCCAACTCTATTCAAAAATTTGACATAATTTGAACTGGTTTTGACACTACTGTTTGAGTCCTTTATATTCCTGCATACAGTTAAGTAACAACAAATGATAAAAATTCAAATTTTCCAATTGCACTTATTTTTGCTTCTTAAAAAACTACTTATTACCTTTCGCGTTCCACGTTGCAAGGGCATTACATTACTTAACAGGCCTTAACACTAACTTATAAACATTATACTTACTTCAGGTCCTGCCCGCATTGTGTCTGGATGGGAGGCCGAAGAAGGCCAGATCCCGTGGCAGCTGTCCCTGCGAATGGTGAACCCAACGGGAGACGTGTTTACATGCGGCGGCTCCATCATCCACCCTGAGTGGGGTCTGACCGCCGCCCACTGCACTGCTAAGTACGTAGTTATTCCATCATTATAGTGTTCGTATTAAGAAATTGTTTCAAGCATCTGAAACACCCAAATGCTTGGCGCCATATCCGAAAGAAGCAACTTAAGTCTGCTTAACGACTAATGTAGCTTTTACGCTGCTAAGTATTAAATTGTCAGTATTATATATTATGTTGTGGGCATTTTGAACCACTTAATGCTGACTGCCTTAGGGCCACTTGCACCAACGAAAATGGAGGGTTAACCCGAGCCACCCGAGGGTCAACCCACCATTTTATATGGAATTTGACAGAGGATGACGGCCCACTAACCCTCAGTTAAGTGGTTGGTGCAAGTAGGCCTAAGGCAATGAATGAATGAATTAATGGAGCAGTATTCGAATTGTAATTATAATTTCATCAAACACAAACTTTCGTTTTTTACCGCGTTGAGCGAGCGCAATGAAATGTCATCCATAGGTACATCCGGAATGCCCAATAAGGTACAAGTTATGAAAGAGGTGTAAAGAAACTAGATCTCAACGATATCGATATTAATTTGTACGGTTTCTCCACTACCTATGTTTTATTTCGCCAAAAAATACTTTTAACTCTCAAATTATTTGTCGTCTATCACCATTTACCTTACGTCCGAAATATCTCCCATTTAAAATGAAAGTGACAAAATACAAGTCATTCATTCATGATTCACATTTCTGTTCCAGTCGCGTGACCATGGTGCTTCGCGCCGGCGCAGTCAGCCTGCTGCGCCCGGAGCTCATCTTCGAGACGTTCGAGTATTTCAACCACCCGCTATACATCGACGCCATTGCTGCATCCAAGGTCCAGCCGCATGACATCGCTATACTTAAGTTCCAACGCACCATCACCTTCTCTGGTAAGCATCTTCTTGTTCTTAATCGTGCGCTTTTGTCAGAGAGGTCGTGGTCACTGGTCGAGTCTAGTGCCACTGCTTCTCTCGTGATGCGGCGCCTGGCAGCGTTTTTTTTTGGCAGAGCAGACAGGTTTACGCTGGAGTGCATCACAGATTTGATGTTCACAGATCTGTTCATCGGGTTAAAGAACACCCACGAGATCTTTTGCCCTAAACTTTCCAGTTGATCACACTAAATCAATTCGTATGCACTATGGGTGACATTTAGACATCAGCCATCCTCACATCGATGCCCGTAATGCGTAATTTCGTAATTCGTACGAAGTCCAAGCTCCAGCGAGCGTAGCTCTCTCTTTAACGTACATAAGTACGTTAGAACAGACGCATCGCGATCGAACAAGCGCCGGACAGTCCTAAAGTTACGATCAATTAGTATAGTTGTAGGCAATTTAAGACTCGTCTGTTTTATTTTAACCAACCAAGGCAGTTTGGTGGGGTTCCCTTTATCTTGCAGAATATCGATTGTCCGAAATACATTTGGCATAGCAGCTTTCGCAGATTTTTTTTACGCGAATGATACTTTTGCATAATAGTGCAGATAGCATAACTGTCATGTCGCATATCATTCGTTTGGCAGAATTCTGGATAGCAGAATACTAATGGGTCATTCTACGAGACAGCGATTTTTGTCTTATTCCTCTGTCCTTTTTTATTTTTGAAATTTGACCAATAAGGACATACTCTTGTGAAAATAGATTTATTTTTAGACATAACTATGGTTTTGGCCCATATTTTTGTGAACTCATTCATAAAATAAATTCATTTTAACTTTTTGGTCCAGAGGAATAAGAAATTTGGGCCCAGAGGAATAAGATAAGTCAGGATAGGTTAACAAAAATGTTAAAAAACCGTATATTTATAAATTATATATTGTACTTTTGTTCACAAAACTATCAAAAAAGTATTCTAGAATATTTTTATATTTATTTTTATTAATAACATTCAGACTGTAAATGCACTAGGTGCTAAAAAGATCTAAATTTTTTTTATTAATATTTTTAAAAAGATCTAAGTTTTTTTTATTAAGGTACTTTAAAATATAGGAAATCACTTGATAACTACTCTTCTTTTTGAAAGTCAGTTAAGAAAAACAAGAAAAATTTAGAAAATTCTTATTCCATTGTCCAAAATCCATAGGAATAAGGGACAGAGGAATAAGAAATTATCAAAAAAAAACCAATGATTCATAATGTGTATATACAACGCGGCTGTCGTTAATAATATGAATAGATAGTACGTAAAGCAATTAATTAAGCAAAAAAGTACATTTTTAAAAGTTACACAAATCCCAAAAAATCGAACAGAGTAATAAGAATGATACCTGAACCACGGACAGAGGAATAAGATATTTACCTTCGTAATTCCGAAGCCACGTGCAACAGCCGACACTTCCACCTCGTACCACGTTCCGAGCGCGACTGATTATTCCCCGCGGGGGGAAGTTTGTCTACAATCTTCAATACGTTTACGATACAGGCGAATAAACCCCGCACCAGAGAAATAAGAATTTTGTCGCGGACATCTCTT
Organism: Leguminivora glycinivorella; assembly: GCF_023078275.1. Taxonomy (NCBI): domain Eukaryota; kingdom Metazoa; phylum Arthropoda; class Insecta; order Lepidoptera; family Tortricidae; genus Leguminivora; species Leguminivora glycinivorella. Next base: position 16,053,886 of record NC_062989.1, on the reverse strand, counting down.
ATTTCCTAAATTTTAAATACAAAATTATAGATAAAAAAATACTTGTTAAATTTTAGTAATGTAGTAACTAATAATGTATCCATGTACTCAATCAAAATATTCGTTAAGTTGACTGACTTGAAGTTATCATCACATGTTTAGAGAAAAATGGAGAACGGACACGACAGAGTAGTAAGAATAACGGATATATTTTTTTAATATAAAAAATTACAATGACCTTATACTAAAGCTAATCGATGTCCCAGTCGACTAGAGATATAAAGTATCTCTGAAAAAAAAACAGGATTTTAAACTAAAGTTTTCAGTGAAATAAGCCTCCGGACATTGAAAATTAGGGTCTCGGAGAATCACCCTAATATTGTCGATTGACAAAAGATATTATGCAAGATAATGGTAATCCAATTTGATGGCCTTACGCTGATGAACATCTTCCCTTCAACCTGACTGAAACTGAGATGGACTATAAACCTACATTATTTATTAACCGCCTTCCAAATCTCAAAGGAAGGGGTTTTCAATTCGTCTGTTTTTTTTTAATGTTTGTTCCTCGATATCTCCGTCGTTACTAGACCGATTTTGAATTTTTTTTTTTATTGAATGTATATGCATACAGATTGGTCCCATTTTTCTCAGAACCCAGTTCCGATGATGGGATCTTGGAGAAATCGAGGGAGCTCCTCAAATCTGAAAGGCATACATATGGTGATTTTTATGTTTTTAAAGGAACAGCATACATTTACGTACCTACGGAACAGTGCAGTGGAACTCCTGATGATGATCAGAATGGAACTCCTCAAATCTGAACGGCACACTTATAGTGACTTTGGTATTTTTATAAGAACAGCATGCACTTACGTCCAGAACAGTGACATTTGGTGCAGTGGAACTGCTGATGATGGTCAGAACGGAACTCCTCAAATCTGAACGGCACACTTATAGTGACTTTGGTATTTTTATAAGAACAGCATGCACTTACGTCCAGAACAGTGACATTTGGTGCAGTGGAACTGCTGATGAAGAGTGAGCCGCCCCTGGTTAGAGTTCCGTTCTGATAATCATTCTCATCTGTAAGTACTTCAGAATCATCCAGATTTCAAAATTGGTTCAGAAATGACGGAGATATCGAATAACAAACATTAAAAAATATACAGACTAATTGATAACATAATCCAACATTTGAAAGTATTTATCACCAAAACCCCAAAGGAAGGCGGTTTTTTTTTCTTAAAAATTATGATAAAGAGATTTGTTGATCTTTTCAGACCGTGTGCAGCCCATTAGAGTGCAGAATTCTCTGGAGAAGGACCGCAACTACAACGGCGTAAGGCTCGAAGCCTCTGGATGGGGAAGCACCTGGACCGACGGTAATGGCTAGGATATATATATTCCTACAATTTGTTATCAAGTAATCATAATAAATAATAAACATTGCACTTTCGTTCTCGTCTACACTAGGCTGTGGCCGATTACAAGAAAAAAGTAATTTTTCGATATATAAACGCCAAGCAAACCAACCGAAAAATAAAATCGATCGAAAAGAAAAATCTGTGAACACTCGAGTTTTTTTATCCATACTAATATTATAAATGGGAAAGTGTGTGTGTCTGTTTGTTTGTCCGTCTTTCACGGCAAAACGGAGCGACGAATTGTCGTGATTTCTTAAGTGGAGATAGTTGAAGTGATGGAGAGTGACATAGGCTACTTTATGTTTCTTTCTAACCCCCCCCCCCCCCTTCCCTAAATTAGGGTGTGGAAGTTTGTATGGAGAATTCCGCAATTTTCGAATTTAGCGCGAGCGCAGCCGCGGGAAAACGCTAGTTTCCTATAAATGATTGCCCCTTTAGGCCAAGCAATATTATCGCTTAAAAGACTTAAACTTTTCAGTGCTTTTCCTTCCTTATCAAAGAGTAAAAAATATCCTAAGAGGATATTGCTTCAAACAATTTTTGTGGCCTTGTAACAGATTCATCCACATAATAGGCTACTTGACCCTATTTAAAGTCAATTTTATTTTATTTATTACTGTCCAATTAACCAAAAAAAAATACTACCATATTTTATTACGACTTGAAAACCACAAAAAAACATTTATAAAGTTTACTTTAACTTAATTAGGCAAAAAACATCATTAGCCATGTTAATCTATAGATTGTCTGCGCATGACGTAAATCGAATTGAGCACAAAATTTTCTGACATTTAAGTTATGAGGCATAAAGTTTATCATGTCAGTGATTGACTCGGCATGAAGTTAAGTTAGGTTCTATGACGTCACTGTACACGTCTGGTCTGATAGCGTTTTCGGTGGCCAAAGATAAAATAAATATTACACACATTTTTAATCGAAAATACGTAACCACCATATACTTTTAATACCAAAAATCTATAAAAATTGGTTTCTTATATCAAATACTACAGGAAACAATCATTTCTTGTGCCTATTCAATAATAAACCTACTTCGCAGAATCTGGTCCAGAATACTCTAATCACATCTAACAGTCTATTAATCCTCAGGAGCTGCTCCCGAAAACCTGCAGTGGGTGTACCTGAGCGGCGACTCCAACGAGTTCTGCCGTTCCGCTTACAACGGCAGCTCCGTCATCGTTAACTCCACCATCTGCGCTAGCGCCTACAACGTCACCAGCCAGTCTACCTGTCATGTAAATCATTTTTCATCACACCCGCACTTTAAATGTGTTATTGCAATCAGGCGGAGCGTGAGTTATAGAAAAATCGTTCTCCCAAGGGAATAATGAAATTTCTTGTAATGTACTTAACTTTTTTACATCTATTTACATATTTTTTACATTGCGAGTGTGATGAAAAACATTGTGTGTAACTCGGGGAGTATGAATATTACTAACTCGAGTCTTTAAATCGCTCCGGCAAGCCGTCGCGATTTAACTTACTCTCGTTAGTAATATTCAACTTCCTCCCCTTGTTGCACAATGTACTATTTCATTGGTAAAGGTACTTCAAAGACGGAGGAGAAAATTGCATTTTATCCACAAGACTGCAAAGCAATTTCATAAAAACTTAACTATTCATGTCCCTCGAACTTTCTACGCAGAATTTTCTTTATAAACGTTAGAGAGATCGTTTGTACAGAAGAAAGCTCGCAAGCTTTCATCTGATAATGACAAACAGGACGTGTTTCTGACTTCTAACCCCCTAAGTCCCCTAAGAATACTCATTTATTAACCGACTTCTTTACTGAAAATATGGTGGTCCCATATTAATCTGGAGCAGTTCTGATTAGGGAACTCCTCAAATTTTAAAGGCACATGTATGGTGATTTCGGTGTTTTCTTGACAAACTTGAGCAGTTTCTTTCGAAAACAAGCACTTTCATAAAGTGGACTTGGTGATGATGATGATTTCTTAAACAATTACATGTTGACCGATTATTCCAAGACCCGTAGACCCGTAGAGACCTCCAAGGTGGTCCAGTATTAATCTGGAGCTGTTCTGATGATGGGATCTATGAAGAGTTGAGGGAACTCCTCAATTTTTAAAGGCACGTGTATGGTGATTTCGGTGTTTTCTTAAGTAACTCGAGTAGTTTCTCTCGAAAACTAGCACTTTTATAAAGTGAACCTCATGATGATGATTGTTCTTTTTGAAGTCGGTTGTATTTTTTTGTAAAAGTTTTTATATTTTTAGTCAAGGTGACTAGTATACATATAAGCGCTTTGGTTAACACTAATGCTTGTGTGTGTATGCTGAAAATTAATGAAATGAAATTTTTACAAGGCTGAATTTGTAATTTTAATAGTTCAAAATTATATTTTACATCGTTCGTTCGTTTTAAAGGAACTCGGGACTTGAAAGGCTTAAGATGTGCATTAATATTCTAACTGTTGAACTGTAACTGTTGATGTGTAATGTATCTGTGCATTTACGAAATAAATGAATATGAATATGAATATGAATAACGAATAAAAAGCTTGTAACTTTGATCGCAAGCAATTCACTAAGATATCAAACTGGTATGAAAATGATGACCGTGGGACAATCTGATTTGGTATTTTAAATCTAGAAGTATAATAAGTATGTAATGTATCCCATTGAATCTGGTCTCATTAGCTCATTACTAAACAAGTAACGATGTGTACAAACTCTACAAATAATTAATAAGTACCTATATATGACATACTCTTATAATCTTTAATAAGTATGTATGACAGAATATTTTAAAGGTTTCTCATGAATTTTGTATTAAATCCTCCCCCTCCACACTCCTTTTTCTGTGTATTTAACACAGCAAAAGGGAATGTACAAGTTTCTAATGGGGTGGCAACGCGCATGTGACACTCTTTGAGTTGCAGGCGTCCATAGGTTACGGTGACCGCTTTCCATCAGGCGGGCCGTACGCTTGTTTGCCACCGACGTAGTATAAAAAAAAATGTGTCTATTTTCACAGGGTGACAGTGGCGGTCCTCTCGTAGAGTTAGAAGAGGACGGCAAATACACGCTCGTCGGAGTGACCTCCTTCGTGTCCGGACGAGGCTGCCATGTTGGTATACCTGCTGGTAAATCATTCTAAATATTTTAAATACCCACATACAGACAGGTGTAGTGTGGAGTTGTGTCTGCTCGTTCACTGAAAAGATCGCTCATATAAATTGTGCATATAGCGTACAGTAACGTTCGCTCGTACTAGCCGAGAGCTGCAGCCTTACCACGATCTTTTAAAAACGATTCAAACGCAGAGCAGTTCAGTTTAGGTGCCTAAACTGAGCGTCTCAATTTGCTACCATGACCTCCAATGTTCAGAGTCGAAACTGAACCGCGTACAAGTGAATGAAAGACCGATATTGTCTCTGGTCCGCAACTGAATCGTTTTGACAAGAAAAGGATGACGCTATAGGAATCGTATAAATCTATCTCGTTTTCCCCTTGTGACGCTTGATCGTTCGAAAACCAGGAACGATTTGTAGTTAACTTACAAATTTTTAATTTAATTTTGTCCTCATAACTGAAAAAGGAAACATTTAAAAGTAAAATTCATAATAATTGCAATGTTTTTTGTAAGATTTCGTATCTTTTTGAGCAAAAATATACATAAATGAAAAATAATATAATGACAGTTCGTTAAAGCTTATGTTTCGAACATCGCGCCCTTGACTAGTAGGTAATTAATAATAAAGTTTTTGTTTATGTATTAGAAGTGCTGTGCTCGGCTATAGAACTCGCAGTGTTTGGATGATATTTTAACAAATACGTAAGTCATTAGTATTTGTAGGTAGCTCACTCGTGTCTAAATTTAATGTATATCGCTAAGTTATGCTAGACCTAGTTGATTCCTTAGCCATCCTAGTTCTAGGCATAGTTTGTCGCAAGTGTTAACATGACTCCTTGCCTATCGACTAAAAACGGATCAGACATTTTCTCGTTTCTTTTGATTTGCGTTTTTGCGAAAGTTGCGAGATCATAGGGCACTCTAAAAATGTAAAAACGTGTAGTTAGTTGGAATAATTGGTCCGTAAATATTACTAAACAAAATCATAAAACTTTATATTTTGTTATCGAATCGGTAAGGATCGAAAAACCAAAATAATAAATTTATCAGGTCATGAAACCAGCTTTAGTTATATTTTCCATCTCCTACTCCTTATAAAAAACACAAAACTATTTAGTATCGCTAGTGTTCCAACAAAGCGATTCAGAATAATGCCATAAGTGAGTAACTTTTTATGAAACGCTAAATTTGACATTCCTGCGATTCAGTTTAGGCTCAAGTGGCATGTCATGGTACGAAATACACTTGAGATGAGTGAATGAAACGGCTGGGACGCTTATCGCTCGCTCGGTCGAAATTTGATCGCAATAACAATGTCATGGTAGGAAATAGCGACACAGTTCAGTTTAGGTCCTAAACTGAATCGCGTTAAGAGATCATGGTAAGGCCCCTGATCGGCCGTTTTCGCGCGCTGTCGGTCCGAGTCAGTCGGTTCTAGGTAGTTCGGTTGCGGTCGGATCACACGGATCGCTTTGCTGTCATTGTCACTCCTCGGCTCTTCGCTCCTTTCGCTGCCATTCTGTTGCGCGTGTGTGAGTGTACTAAATGTACTAGAGAGCAGAATCATTTGGGAGTAGTTCGGTCTAGTACAGTGCAGGGAATCGTGTCTTTTGTACTATTAGTACATGTCCTACACAAGCCTAGTGTAGTGCGAAAAGATTTGCCTTCGTATCGTTACGGAAACGTACGAACGTGTCATGCTATTTCAGTCAGTCTCAATACAAGACGTACTGACAGTGTCTGATAGCATGGCAAATACGAACGTTTCCGTAAAAGTACGAAAGAAAATCTTTTGGCACTACATCTAGCTGTAATTCTGTACAGTTATTGATAATTCTGATACACAGGTTAATGGAAGTAAATGCATATGATGTAGGTACTATTGCTTCAGGTGGGCCACATGCTCGTTTGCCTCCTACAACCGACTTGTTATTAAATAGTACAATGTGTTAAGGGCGGAAAGTGAAGGATTACGAACGAGAGGCTGTGAAGCCCTCCGCCTTAACTCGAGTTTGTAATCCTTTAGCCGCCCGTGATATACACAATGTTTTCCATCAATCACACTTGCGAAGTAATAACTAAATGTATTGAAATACCTCCGCCATCTTGTAATTTTTGACAGGTCGTGGAAGACCCCACCCAGGTATTCACTTACCGCCCTAGGGCGGTAAAATATCTCATTACGTATCAGTATGCAGGCATGTAATAACACCGTTTACGAGCGAGTGTGATGAAAAAAGTATATCTATCTAGGCGTGATCACAAAATATAGCTTACTTTACGCGTCTGGCTCTTGTTCCGCCCACCAAAAGAACAGCAGCTGACGTTCAACAAGGTGCAATGTATCTCTTAGTCTCTCTTCGAGTTTTCTGTAATGCTACGTGTAGAAATCTATTGCTGATTCATGACTCCAACATTTTAAATGAGTATCATTAAAACAGGTTTCGAATTTGACTTTCTGTGAATTTCCATGATTAAAAACGCTTTCTTTTCAGGTTTCATTCGTCCCGGATATTATCACGATTGGATCCTCGAAGTGACCGGCATCAACTTCGACTGGGTCCCTGAACCACCTGTTGCGGACTCCTTTCTACGAGTGTAACCTGCGTCACTTACCTTTTTATAGACATATATGTTCTGTTATGAATTTAATTATTTTTGACTTTGACATGTGTCGTATGAAAAAACTGATACGGAAAATAAACACGCAATATGTATGAAGTCGTTTATTTCGATCTTAATAGTTACGTAACGTAAATATTATCGTGTTGCCGCGAGTCGGCAACACCACCCTCCGAATCTAGCTCCAGTGAGTCCAAATCTAGCGAGTCTAGTGAAGAAAAATCTGAATCGAGGGAGTCTTCGGAATCTGAATCTAAGGACTCTTCGGAATCAAAATCTAGCTCTGAATCAGAATCTAAGAACTCTTCTGAATCCGAATCTAAGGACTCTTCTGAATCAAAATCGAAGGAGTCTTCTGAATCCGAATCCAAGGACTCTTCTGAATCAAAATCTAAGGACTCTTCTGAATCAGAATCTAAGGACACCAATGAAACTGAGTCGAAGGAAACTTCTGAGTCAAAATCTAAAGAAACCTCTGAGTCAGAATCTAAAGAATCCAATGAGACCAAATCAAAAGAATCTTCTGAATCAGAATCTAAAGATACCAATGAGAGCGAATCCAAACAGATTTCTGAGTCAGAATCTAAAGAATCTAATGAGACCAAGGAATCCTCTGACTCTAAAGACACCAATGAGTCACAATTAGGGATTGCAATCCGGTCTGATATCCAATCCGGCCGGATCCGGCCGGATTTTGGTCCCAATCCGGCGGATCCGGCCGGATTCGGCCGGATTTGCCTTGAGGATTAAAAGTACCCAAATAGTAACTTTTTTTGTATGTTTTCAGCATAATATGAGAAATATGATTGTATTTTGCTTTACGATTAATAAACCAAAAGCTGAAAGCTTAGAAATCAACATTTTTACCAGGTAACAAGTAAATTTTACTAAAATAATCAGTCGCAAATAAAATTCTTTCGTTCTTTTTAAAGTTTCATAGGATAAAAAAATATATTTACTGTATTGTTTTACAGTAATGCCTTTAGAGCTTTTAAGATGCAATTAAGAACGGACATTATAACATTACCTACATGCATTATGAGATAACTATTTAAAAAAAATATAATTAACGTTATTTTACAGTTGACTTTTCTCACACGCAAAGAAGAACTAAAAAAAACTACAGTAGCTAAATTAAAATCATCAAGAGTAATTGACCTTATTTGCTATCGCTGAAACCACAATCTTACTGGATACCTTTTAAAAATGTTCATATTTAAGATTTGAATTGTTTTTTTATGATTCTTGTAGCAATTTGCCCTCATACTTCTTATATCATGCGGAAAACGTTATTGTTCTTGTAGTCCTACGTCACCACAGAGATGCAAAGGGCCTTCTAAAGCTCGCGCCATGCATTCTATCTTTAGCTACCCTCGTGGCCTCGCTCCAGCTCGACCCGGTCGCTCGTAGTTCATCCTGAACGGACCGCTTCCATGAGTTACCAAGGCTCCTTCCAGCAGCAGGCGATTTCCAGCCGAAATAAATGGTTGCGTTATTTCGTTAGAGGGAACTCTTGGAATTGTGTGCTACCAATGTACTTTTTGTGTCGCGGTTTCCTCACTAATGAGTGTTTGCTGGCATATACTCAATAGGTCTTGATTTCGAATAGTGTTTGACCAAAACACGCGAAGGATCGACCTCAGTAACATGTTAATAAAAGTTTTGTTGTATGGCCCTTTGTCACTCTCCACTATTCCACATTTTGCATCCAAGCAAACAATTGCACAGATTTCACTACAGATTCAAAGACGGAAAGTTTGACGCGTCACTTGAGCACATCATTTTACTTCCAAACGGCCTAGTAATACAAAAAACGTACGTTCTAAATTATGTTTTGATTGGAAATCAGACCAGATTGCAAGCCCCTGTTGAGCTACGTTGAAATGTTAGCGTAAAGGTTATTTTTTGCACTATTCTAACATATTAAATTACATAACCGGATCCGGTACCGGATCCGGCGAATTTCACCGGATCCGGTAGCATGAAAAAATCACCGGATCCGGCCGGATTACCGGATCCGCCGGACCGGATTGCAATCCCTAGTCACAATCTAAAGAAACCAATGAGATTGATTCAAAGGAAACTTCAGAAGCCTCCAAAGAGACCGTTGAAGTAGAATCGAAGGAAACATCCGAAGCTCAAGAAACTGAAGAAGCTAAATCTGATGAAGAAGCTGTTGAGGAATCTAAGGAGACCGCTGAGGCAGTTTCTGAGGAAACGAATGAAGAGACGAGTGAGGAAGTACAGTCTCGCCTTTTCTGGTCAGTCTTCCGCGGTGCCTCACCTTTGGGAACATTTTAAGTTAAAGAAGAGTAGAATGATATAAATAAAATGTTTAATAAAATGTGCTTTAAATCTATTTCATTCCCTCTGTCCTCTGTTATTGTTAGTGTCCACGGGCGGCAGTAATAGCTTACCATCAGACAACTAGACAAGACAACAGCTGCTCGTAAATCGTAGAAATGTCCAGAAAAGTAACAGATGATGAGAATTTGAAGTACTTAGCTTATAAAGGAATTAAGTAGGGTAAATTCAGAGAACGAGGTAATTTTCAAAGTAAAGTATCTCGTGAATTGGAAAATTTTGCTCAGAGGTCGCCTCAACTACAGAAGACTTAAGAACAGTATACCTCGAATCATATTTCGTTGTATCTTCTTCTTTCATGCGGCCCCTGCAAATGGGGCTGTTTAGTGTGTTCCTATTATTTTGCGCAATGGATTCCCAAAAGGCAGCAGCATTAACAACCCTGTGCATAATTCGTACATTGCTATCCCATGTATAATTAATACCTTTATCTGATACCATATCAAAAAACAATTTGAGATTATAACATCGGTGTTTACATATGTATAGCAATCATTTGTGTTTATAGCAATTATGGTTTCTTTAAACTCTGATAAGAACAAAACGATATCAACGTAATAATTAATCAATTCAAAAATATAATTAGCAAATTCTAGAAGCAGCAATAAATATTCATTGTCGGGGTGGGCAGAACACGTGATGCTAGTCTAGTCTCAGTGCCCCTCTCGACAAATTATGGAGTTGAAAGAAAACGAAACTGAAATTGCAGTTACAGTTACAGGTTGCCAGCCCATCGCCCACACAACATTGCTTGTATAACTTTTGTTTTATTAGTTTAAAATTAAAATCTCTTGATTTTTTAGGAAATTGAAAGGTAAATCCAAACACGTCAAATTTATGTATTATGTAAGACCCTTCACTAAAACCAAATTTCGAAAAAAGTGTTTTTTAGACCATATTTAAAAAAATCATAAAAACATAAGCATTTCTTTTTTTCTAAATATGGCTCTTACGAATAGAGATAAAACATTCATTCGTAATATTTTTCTCGTCACATGACTTCGCCATCGCACAATCGTCTTCTACCAAACCAAGTAATAAGTACAAAATGCCGACTTAATACTTTGCGGTGTTCTCCACCAGTAAGCCACCGGAAATTCGAGCAAGACACGTGTTGATAATTATTCATTGATAAATAAACAGTATTAAAAACCATGATTGGATTATAGGATAAAAGATAATTTAAAAAAATAGTCAAGAGAGTCGTCCGGCTCACGTAGGGTTCCGTACAAATTTAATTTATTACTACATAGTATAAAGCAAGGTGGCTTTCCGTTCTGTCTGTATGTCCCTATGTATGCTCAGATCTTTAAAAATACGCAACGGGTTTTGATGCGTTTTTAAGTATTTTAACCGCCGCCCCAAATCTCAAGCAAGGTGGTTCTCAATTCGTCTGTATGTTTTTTTTTAATGTTTGTTCCACGATATCTCCGTCGATACTGGACCGATTTTGATTTTTTTTTTTGATTGAATGTATATGCATACAGATTGGTCCCATTTTTATCAGAACCCAGTTGTGATGATGGGATTCTGGAGAAATCGAGGGAACTCCTCAAATCTGAAAGGCATACAAATGGTAATTGTTGTGTTTTTATAAGAACAGCATTCATTTACATACAGAACAATGACATTTAATTGGTGCAGTGGAACTGCTGATGATGGTCAGAACGGAACTCTTCAAATCTGAACGGCACACTTATAGTAACTTTGGTATTTTTATAAGAACAACATGCATTTATGTTTAGAACAGTCATATTTATTTGTTAGGAGATTTGTTCTCTTTGTTATGCTTACATATTGAGTTTTCAAATTTTGTCAAGCTCGATTTCTTATAATCGGATATCGGATTCATGAGTAATTGAGGAAACTCTTCAAACCTTAACGGTACACGTATATTTATAAATTGAAATAGATATCATACACGAAAGAAAAAACGGCAAGGCAGAAAAGAATTATTTAGATTTTCTGGAGGTTCCTTGTAGGTTAGGCGATTATTCGTTTTTTTTTTATTTTAACGTTTTTTTTCGAGATGTAGACAAGTCTAGATACAGTTTTAATTTCATTTCAATACATCTTAGCTGACAGACAAATCGACAAACATACGGGCGAACAAACAATAAAGTGACTTACAAGTTTAGTGTACTTAAAGAGTAGTCCGTTTTCCTTTTTTGAGGTTGAAAATAACTTCAGTACACAATTTGTCATATAAATGAAATAATTGCGGAGCTAAAATAAGTTCCTGATCCAAATTTATCACATATGTAATCCCATTATATCAACGGTCCCAAGTAACACTGTCGGATCTACAAAATCGTCATTTTCATTTTATTGCATTAATGATCTTAAAACATCCAAATTTATAATATGACATTTTCAGAATTTTACATTTCTCTCTATTTTCCGAAATAATATGTCACAAGAACGTCGTATCTTACACAGCGTCTAGTTTACAATGTCGGATGTCGCGTTGTAACAATGTTAGCGGGAGCGCGGGTAGGGCGACGCGGTCGTTTGTGCCACTACCCACAATATTGTATGGATAACCGCCGACTTCGCGAGCTCACACACTCTAAACACAAACCACAACATCTAGCTGTCGTATTTCACCACTATAGAAGAAAATGCACAACACAGGTAATTTAGTCGTAAATGACACATGCGACCCATATTATTACCTATTGTCCAATAAAAAAAGGCGTTAGTGACACATACGACCATTTTATATGAACCATGTCCAAACAAAAAAGTAGTATGTGACACATCCGACAAAATCGTTTAATAATCTCCTGGCAAGAATGTCGGTTGTACTATTTCTGAGGTTTCCTCAAGTATTTTCTTATTTTTACTTATGCACATCTTAAGAGTATCTAAAAATAGTAACTATTCCTAAATTTTATAACTTAATATCATAATTTGACAATTTTATAGAGCAAAAACCTGTTTGCAAAACTTTGATTGGCTCTGCTGGAAAGTAGTCATTTCGCAAATCCGACAGTGTTACTTGGGACCGGCGATATCTTTTAAACCACGATAAATGACGTATAGTAGATTAATTTGATAGACAAATAAAATTAATCGCTGTACAATCGACAAAATGAAGTCGAGGGGAGCGATTGTGTTACTGGTAGCAATAGCTGGAGTACAGGTAATTTAATTTTTAGGGATCCGTAGTAAAAAGAATACATCTTATAAGTGTACGCTAAGCGTAAAGAGTTCATATCTGCCATAAATACTACTACTACGGTGTTTCTCGGATTCGTGAACTGCGCTCTTCTGGCAACCTTTCCTTATCAATACCATCTCACCGAACAGGTTTTATGTCCAATTCTTTCTCCGTTCAGGGTGGCTAGCCGAATGGCACAATCGCTCACGAAACGCTCACGAAACGAAGCGCTAGTAGATATCTATCTCTATCGCGCTTGCGTATTGGCGCGACAGAGCCAGCGGCGTATCGCTTTCGTTTGGCGTCGGAGAAATGCCATTCGGCTACGGGGCCTGGCCATTGTGCCATTCGGCTAGCCACCCTGGTGTCTCGTCTTTGAAATAGTCTCCCAGTCAAACTTAGACAATGTCCGAATAGATTTGCGTTTAAAAAATCCCTGATTAAGTAGGTACTTTGCTGGTAGAATGACAAAACCTTAGTATTTCATTTTTGTAAGTTTCATCTGATGTCATATGTATGTATGTATTTTTATGTATTTAAATATATTGTATGTATGTATATTATTATCTGTGTGTATGTTTATTCTTTTATATATTACATATAGATTAGCTTAATAATATTGTGCAAATAACTTAACTATTTTGTTCTTAAGTAATATATTATAATTTAATGTTGCACCACCTACAATTTCTCTGTTTTGCCCGAAGGTTGACTGGTAGAGAATGACTGGTAGAGAGTGCAATAAAGATTAAATAAATAAATAAAATAAATGGCTTCGTATGCGGTAAAGGGTTAATATCTAGTCAACATCTAAAATAGCCTCTTAGGCATTTTACTGCATGCTGGCGACATGTCCTCGCTGTATAGCAAATATAGCAATGCTGATGTTATGCGAGGAACTCGCCAGTTACGTCAACCAGACGCTTCACGATTTCTATAAAAAAATCTAGTGAAATTGGAAAAGAATTATATTATATCTGTCTGTTCGTTTATTCCGTCTAATATCAAAATGCGGATTTTCTCCGTAATCGTTAAGTCCTAAGAACCTAACCTAACCTGTAAGGAAGCCGAAAAAGTGGTACAATAAAATATTACAACTCTTTCGATCATCACTATTTACCAAAACCCCACTAACTTATGCGCGCAACTTATTTATAAAACCAAATGATGTTAATTAATTCCTAATATTTTTCTAGCCATAAGAACGTAGGCCGATTTGACAAATTTAAACAAAATTAAACGCCATCTGCATATTATGGTAAAAGTGCTCCAGTGCTCGACAGTGTCCCCGTTGTTGTCACTTTCAATAAATGTGACAGACGGGTTTCATCTATTGGGCAAAGCGTGTCGAGCACCACAGACCAACCCCTATAGACATCTATTACAAGACGACTCGCGGTCGCCAGCCTTCCTAGTATTTGCACTGATATAAGCGCGGGCGCTCGCCGTGCCCGATCAGTATCGACCAAGTAACAGACCCGAAAGCAGCGCGTGTTTTTCGCACAAAAAAATTGGAAAAGGGTATTTTGATGCCTTAAAGATGTCCACCTGTAGTGTGAAATGGTGTGGAAAGGTAACAAGAAGCTCAAATTTAAAAACAGACGGCATTACATTCCACAAATAAATCATATTTATAATTTATTCAGAGCCGGCATAGGTCAACTTACATTGGCCACTTACGCGTCAGTAGAGGGACAGTCATACTTCTGTCCCTTTTCATCTGGCGCGACTGCCCGCCGTCCTTGAAACGGCCAATCACAGCGCGCTTAACACATTCCCCGCCCGCTCCTCGCACCCCAAACACTGGTGACTCGTATCGCGAACCAAATATACAAGACTGCCACTCTATAGGAGGTTCTCTGTGTCGAGCACAGTGTAACGGAACAAGCGTCCATGACGAGGAAATGGCCTCGTTATTACATATAAAACTTACGGCGAATAAACTTTTCCTTGACCAACATTTTGGTGCATATTTCCTTCGAGATTTCATTGAATATTTTAACAAATAATATCTGTGATGGTTAATCACATGTTTTGTCGCGTCATCACTTTCACTATAATTCGATGCTTGCAACTTAGGGAAAAAAGCTTATTTACAAACTATATTCACATGGATGGATTGTTGACACTAACAATCTGATCGGTCAAACGAATGGCGTTCCGATATTGCGTCTTGGTTCCAATTACAAGTCAGAGAGGTAATTAATCACTAATATTGATTATTATACTTTCTGAATATATCATTCAATGTAACAATTAGGAACAAATGTGATCTTTCATTGCGAAGTTACTAAATTGATTTAAACAATCTTTCACAAAATAATATTTACGTAAAAATATTTATCGATTTACGGAATGTTCCACTACTGGATGAGATAGGAATCAATATCAATAGCTCTGACTCTCTCTAAAACACGTGCAATCATGCAGGTGTTACTACTGATAGGTAAACGATTATTTGCTGACACAACATGGACGTTAAATGTATAGGGTGTACGGCTTAGTAAACAAAGCAGTCTCCAGTAGGTCTCCAGTCTCCATTATGTCTCCAGTATGTCTCCAGTCTCCATTATGTCTCCAGTATGTCTCTTTTATGTCTCCAGTATGTCTCCAGTAGGTCTCCAGTCTCCATTATGTCTCCAGTAGGTCTCCAGTCTCCATTATGTCTCCAGTATGTCTCTTTTATGTCTCCAGTAGGTCTCCAGTCTCCATTATGTCCCCATTATGTCTCCATTATGTCTCCAGTCTCCATTAGGTCTCCAGTCTCCATTATGTCTCCATTATGTCCCCAGTAGGTCTCCAGTCTCCATTATGTCTCTGTTATGTCTCCGGTATGTCTCCAGTCCCCAGTATGTCTCTGTTATGTCTCCATTAGGTCTCCAGTCTCCATTATGTCTCCATTAGGTCTCCAGTCTCCATTATGTCTCCATTATGTCTCTGTTATGTCTCCGGTATGTCTCCAGTCCCCAGTATGTCTCTGTTATGTCTCCATTAGGTCTCCAGTCTCCAGTATGTCTCCATTATGTCTCCAGTCTCCAGTATGTCTCTGTTATGTCTCCATTATGTCTCCAGTCTCCAGTATGTCTCTGTTATGTCTCCATTATGTCTTCAGTCTCCATTATGTCCCTGTTATGTCTCTGTTAAGTCTCCAGTATGTCTCCAGTCTCCATTATGTCCCCAGTCTCTGTTATGTCTCTAATAGATACTATAAAAGGGTCGGAGCGAGCCGACGCGCGTCATTCTTACAATATCCACAAGACTAACAGTGTCTCTGGCTTTCGTGTATTATACTGGTGAGTGAAGTTGTTCTGCTATTGTTTCTTTGTTTGTTTTTACTTGGAAATTATTCTAAGTGATTGTAAACTTTGAAATTGTGTCTCTGTTTGATTGTGCGGGGACAATATCGTCGTACAGTTGAACTTAGACCTGTAGTGGAATTGCTTTACTGTCAGTTGGGGGTTATTTTAGTGTTCTATTTATTGTGTAGTGTTACATTTCAATTAAAGTGAATAGTGAAGTTTTCTGTGCTTTGTTTCATGAGTGCCGTTAAGCAATACAAAGACTGGGTCGATGTATGGCTGGTGCTTGGAGATAAGTCTGTGTTTGGTTTTATAGGGAGTAATTCTTGCAAAACTAAGCTTAGATTATAGCACATAAAGGAAACTTCATTCGTTTGTTTAGTTGGTCAGTAAAATTGAACTTAGTAATTTTCTATGGGGTTATTTTATGAAAATTATAAGCCAGATCATTTTTTGTGACAGACTGTTATCCGGCTAAGCTTTATACCTTGCGGTGTTAAACATAAAGCGTTTAGGAGTCTTTTTGTTCCAAGTGGAGGCTTGGGCGCCTTTATTTATACTTACAAAAGGCGTACTTTCTCACTGGTCTCAAAGAGTCCAACTGTTAGATGGAAGTGAGGACTTTCACGATTGACGAAAGACATTAGGAGTAATCCTTGCTCACTGAAGTCGGCAGTATTTGAGGCTGGGGTCCTATATATAAATATAATTATTTACTCGGTGCTCTGGTTCATGCTGGTGTGGGTCGCTGAGGATTTCGGTTGTGATCGATCCATATCTAAGTAAAGTTTGATCGCACCTGGGTCTTCCATGTGGCTGGTACTGGTGTGTCCTAGAATACTGGATATATACACGGATAGGGCGATCTACTCTCTGCTACCCTAGCCCGCGGGCAAAAGCAGAGGGGGGGATCTAACCAACTCAAGCCTATAGGTTGCCTATCTCAGCTTCGCTGGCTGAACTGTACAGCTTATGGTAGGGATACACTTATGCATATTCTGAACATTAGATCTATGGTAAGTGACGGTCTTTGTTTCAGATATGCTAGAGTAGGGAAAACGATAGGAGTAGGGTAGAGTCACACACTATTTCTATGAAAGTAGAGTTCTCTTATGATTGGTCTTAAAATATAATTGGTCAACGTGTATTGTGGAGAAATAATTTAACTAATACTATTTATATGGTTTAAATGGACTTTAAATGTGGTGTTTACTATCTTAAAATATGTGTTAAAACTGGTAATTTATAAAAACTCTTATTATTTAATTTATTTGAGTGAAATTAATAATTGTGGTAGCAATTTCTGATTTTTCGGTGTGGCTGCGGGACACTTAGTGTTGCTAACTGGTTTTTCAAGGTAAATTCTATCAAGTTGGTTAGGGAAACAAACTATTCTTTGGAATAAAAAGCATAGGTTTGTTATAGGGCCCAGTGGCATGCGAGCGCCGTCCACTGATGGAAAGTCAAAAGCTTAGAAAAGTTAGTAGACTTAGTTCTTATAAAAGTTAGCAACTGCTCGGTGTTTCGTTAAAACATTAGAAAGATCGAGAAGTTATGGTCTATTAGCAGTATTGGGGAAAAGGGGGTTTAGCTAGGGAAAAAGAAACAAAATAAAAGGGGGGTTAGTTAGTAGATAGATAGCCCTTCTGGCTTGGCATAGGACTCTCAATAAAGCAGTTTGATTGAGATTAAGGATCCTATTCCGCAACGCAAGTTCGTACCCAAGCCAGGATCACTAATAGAGCGTAGCGGTTGTTTTCCAAAATATTTTTTAATATTTATTTCATGCAAGCGCGGATCCAGCTTCGTGCCCAGGGGGGGTCACGTGGTAAAGGCCCAGGCCCCCCGGGGGGGTCACGTGGTCTATTTGTATGGCCAGCCTAGGCTCCAGGGGGGGGTCAGGACCCCCATGACCCCCCCCCCTGGATCCGCGCATGATTTCATGTATGTTTCACTCACTAACTTTTATTCTAAAAATTTCTTTATTACGTCATTAATTGTTTCACTCATAACCTTCTAGGCCTAAATCTGATAAAATACTCTTCTATAACACTATATTATTATGCTACAATAACCTTTATCCTTCTTTAAAATATAAATAAATAAAATTTTGAAAATTGGTCAAAAATACAGCTGATACTCATTAAAGGATCTGAGTTATCGCGGTTCACATCGAAGGGTTCTACTTATTCACGCTAGACGATCACAAGGCCAAATTTACGGGGTATATTTAAAGGGGGGTTAGTTATACTAATGGTTAGTCAAGTAAGTAAGTAAATAAGTAAAGGTGAGCGGAGGTTTAGTTACATTTGGTTCCGTGACTGAGGGATCTAAGATGTGTTCTATAGAACACATCTTGGATACCAAGGTTTACAAATAAATAATAAGAAGTAGCCTTACCAGGCTACATTTGTTGCTGTGAAGACGAGTGGGTGTGCTGTATTTCTGACTTATTTCATCTCTAAATAAAACTCATATACCTAATATTTTATAAAAACTAAAATGACTTTATCGTTAATAAACAAGTCTGTAGTATTTTCTTCCATTGTTCATTCTTGCCGCGTTCCGAGCGAAGTCATGCATCAGTACAGAATCAATTATATTTCGTCTTCCTCTGGTATCTGAAAAAATAAAATAATAAAATTAAAATAGCGTAGTAAACTTAGACAAAATCTATTTCTAGGAAATTAGCTCATAATCGTAGTGGTTGAACTAAACATCGTCCCGATTGATCTGATAGAGTAAGAAAAGGGTTTTGTTTTAAAGTTGGGTTCTGCCAAATAGTTTCAATATTATTTCATTTATCTAGTCACGGGGGCGCGTCGCTTGTTTTTGGAACTAAGACACGCCCGTGAGAAATATTGTGTCAGAAAATACAAAGCATACATCAAAATTTACAAAAAGAAAAAAATATTAAAAAGTTTAAGAACCTCTGCCTTGTAGTACATTTTTCCATGAGTTAGGACATAAATGAGTTAGTAATAAGTTTACTTAGCCAATAAAGTTAGGATAAGTTAGTTTAAGTTCAATTTTCACTTCATTGCTTATTGCCATCGCTATGCTTCGCAACAAAATTTTCTAAATATAATATTATTAATGTTATGAGCTATTAACTTTTAAATTTAGTAATGAGTAAGAGTTAACATAATAAAATAATAATACCTTTCATTTATGAAAGAAGGTCCGACCTGAAGCGTGGCCTCTCGGGTAAAACCTGAAATTGTATATATGAAAAGATTAGTTAAAATAGGGTGTATGTATGTTTAAGGAATCTTATTTATAAATACGTATCATTAAGATTGTTTATATTTATCTAGTTCATTCACAGTTAGGAAAAAAAAGCTACCATATCCATTTTTCCAAGTAATGCAGTTTTCCTGCCGAGTCTTTTTACTTACTAAGTAGGGTTAATTAAGTCTAAAAGTAGCTTCTTAGTGGTAATGATTTTTGTACTTACTTGGAGATAGTGCTAAGACAGGGAGCAGTCCATAGAGGACACTCTGGAAAAATTTCCCGTTCAGCTTGCAATTTACCGACAGCTAAGTGTTCAACGTCAAGCCTTATCTTTGAAAAATACAAAATTAAAGTTAGGACAAGAGTCAAAGCATCCTACCCATTTTTAGATGACACTACATTTATTTAAGTCCCTATAACTATTGCTTTCCATAATCCATAAGCTAGCGCCTTAGAAAAATAATTGAGTAATTTCCTTGTTTGGAATGGCAACAACTTTACAAGTTCCAGGAACAATTAGGTAGCCTAGGTCAACTAAATTAGTCAAAGATATATTTTTTACCCTTTAACCAAGGTATGTTCAGGTTCTATAAATATTGATTTCCATATATTCTGAGGCAGAAGTGTAGAAAAATTGGACATTATAGGATTCCAATCGGAAAGTTGAAGCTGAAAGATTAGAAGAATTATGTAAACCTTTTGACAAATACTATGAGTAAATAATTGTCTAGGGATATACATACTAATGTTAACTTTGGACTTGTTACTGTGCGATAAAAAAAGAAATAAGCAACATTTCACTATATATATTCGGAC
Source organism: Leguminivora glycinivorella (assembly GCF_023078275.1). Lineage (NCBI taxonomy): Eukaryota > Metazoa > Arthropoda > Insecta > Lepidoptera > Tortricidae > Leguminivora > Leguminivora glycinivorella. The sequence goes on along the minus strand of NC_062989.1, from coordinate 16,033,868 downwards.
AAGTCGTTGTATTTCGCAAATATGTTCTGCGAGGTTTCGAAAACAACGACTTGTTTTATTACATTAAAGAGTAAAAACAAATGCTTACCTTTGCTGGAAAGCTAAGTATCCAGTTTATTTACGTCCATTGCACTAGGCTAGATTTCACTAGGTCTACTGTACACTGAACACTTATTGCAACGAATTAAAATAACGCGTTTTCGCCTGACTTCCTAACAAATTTATAGGTTATAAAAATCAAAACTCACTTAATGACACAAACATATTTTACATTGATCTGAAAGTTTATTCTTCGGACCACATTTGAAATTTTAAATGGAAAACATTTGTTTTAAGTTATTACAGATTCATGTTGTAGGCAGTATAGCGCTAAAATGGTCCATATATAAATAGATCTGTCATTCTTTCGCGGACAAAGCGGTTTGGCGGTAAACATGACAGATAGATTAAAGAAAATAATTTAGCCACAGATAACATATATATACGCTTTTCCCCGCCAAAAGGTGTTCTATTGGCGACATTACTCAAACTGTCATTGTTCTTAAGTTGGTATGCTTGATCGTCATACAATTTTGTAGCAGATGAGATTATGATAAGGTGTCACATGTAGTCCAATGGTTTGTAGTTAGTAAATACTTTATAAAATCAAATACTTTAAATAGTAATTACTTTATAAATGATGAATGTAGGATTTCTTCAAATTAAAATGAAATTTTCTTTGCCTTTGAGTCAGGGTAGAGTGAGGTAAAATGGGATACATAATTTTTGAAGTTATTATGCAATTTTATTTCCATTTTTATTATTTATTTTGATTACTTTTAAAAGCGTTGGCTTTCTGTAAACAATCGAGTGAAAGCGTAATTGAGGAGGAATGAACGAGTGTATGTGTATAAGTTAGAGGTGATGAATGCTTATAGATGTATGTTTGATAGATTGAATGGCTGGATATGACGGATGTAAGATATGAAAGTGTGTCTCGAATGTTTATTTTATGGAATGAATGGATTGATGTAGACAGACAGCGCTGGAAAGTGGTCAAAACTAGTTTGGTCGGAATTTGCGGGGAACAAACAAGGGGGGGAATTTTGGGAACACATTAGTCATAAAATTCTTATTGGTTAGGTTAAAATCCAATGGATTCGACCCATTTCAAGGGTAGTTTTTTGTGACTACTACTACACAAGGTAATAAGACCCATACGAAAACCACACACCTCATCTTGAATGGGATGTATTTGACAATCGACATATTTAAGGGCCGATATCGTCTAGTGAGAACGAGGCTCTTTTTAATATTTGTTTCCTTGTTATGTGTTCAAATATGTGAAGTTTAGTATCATCAAATCATTTCTTCATTTGATCAAGGATGTGGTACCAAGTTGAGGTACATGCTTATGTCATTTAAGGTTTGTTTTATATTAAAAAAAAAACACACTCAAACAAACTTTAAGTCGGTATATTTTATTCAAGTATGAGACATGCGCCAAAACATGTGGCTGGGAGTGATTAGGTAGAGGAATTGGTTTGAGTTCCGACAATGGAGATTGAAGGCTCTGGACTTATAATGAGAGCTCAAAAGGTTTCTTCGTAATTGCATGGGAAGTTATTGTGAACTCGTTGAAATTACTACGGTAATTATTCCGGTCCAACAGTGTGGATGGAGTGAATATTCGCCGCGACCGGGGAACGAGCTAGCAAGAACGGGTTAGTAGGACCTATCAGATTCACAACCTGATATCCCTGGCGGTGCGTGGACTCTGGGAAAGGGGTTATCATGGTTCATTGTCGAGATTCTGATGAGCTGATTTCAAAGCTGAGTCGCTGGCAATCGCATAGTATTGAAATACACACTACACGATTAGAAATGGGGGGATATTTCCGACTGATCTAGAGATATAGTAGTAGTAGTAGTAAAACACTTTATTGTACCAGAAAATAATACAACACACAGGAAAAAGAGCTATTTATCTTAGAGAGATATTTATCTTTTATTCAATTTTATTGCTTCTTTTGCTAAATAAGATTGAAATTTTTTACAAACCACTTTGTATTTTGTAAAAGAATTCCAATCTGGGGGCGAGTTGTAACGGAACAAGCGTCCATGACGAGGAAATGGCCTCGTTATTACATATAAAACTTACGGCGAATAAACTTCTCCTTGACCAACTTTTTGGTGCATATTTCCTTCGAGATTTCATTGAATATTTTAACAAATAATATCTGTGATGGTTAATCACATGTTTTGTCGCGTCATCACTTTCACTATAATTCGATGCTTGCAACTTAGGGAAAAAAGCTTATTTACAAACTATATTCACATGGATGGATTGTTGACACTAACAATCTGATCGGTCAAACGAATGGCGTTCCGATATTGCGTCTTGGTTCCAATTACAAGTCAGAGAGGTAATTAATCACTAATATTGATTATTATACTTTCTGAATATATCATTCAATGTAACAATTAGGAACAAATGTGATCTTTCATTGCGAAGTTACTAAATTGATTTAAACAATTCTTCACAAAATAATATTTACGTAAAAATATTTATCGATTTACGGAATGTTCCACTACTGGATGAGATAGGAATCAATATCAATAGCTCTGTCTCTCTCTAAAACACGTGCAATCATGCAGGTGTTACTACTGATAGGTAAACGATTATTTGCTGAGACAACATGGACGTTAAATGTATAGGGTGTACGGCTTAGTAAACAAAGCAGTCTCCAGTAGGTCTCCAGTCTCCATTATGTCTCCAGTATGTCTCCAGTCTCCATTATGTCTCCAGTATGTCTCTTTTATGTCTCCAGTATGTCTCCAGTAGGTCTCCAGTCTCCATTATGTCTCCAGTAGGTCTCCAGTCTCCATTATGTCTCCAGTATGTCTCCAGTAGGTCTCCAGTCTCCATTATGTCTCCAGTATGTCTCTTTTATGTCTCCAGTAGGTCTCCAGTCTCCATTATGTCCCCATTATGTCTCCATTATGTCTCCAGTCTCCATTAGGTCTCCAGTCTCCATTATGTCTCCATTATGTCCCCAGTAGGTCTCCAGTCTCCATTATGTCTCTGTTATGTCTCCGGTATGTCTCCAGTCCCCAGTATGTCTCTGTTATGTCTCCATTAGGTCTCCAGTCTCCATTATGTCTCCATTAGGTCTCCAGTCTCCATTATGTCTCTGTTATGTCTCCGGTATGTCTCCAGTCCCCAGTATGTCTCTGTTATGTCTCCATTATGTCTCCAGTCTCCAGTATGTCTCCATTATGTCTCCAGTCTCCAGTATGTCTCTGTTATGTCTCCATTATGTCTCCAGTCTCCAGTATGTCTCTGTTATGTCTCCATTATGTCTCCAGTCTCCATTATGTCCCTGTTATGTCTCTGTTAAGTCTCCAGTATGTCTCCAGTCTCCATTATGTCCCCAGTCTCTGTTATGTCTCTAATAGATACTATAAAAGGGTCGGAGCGAGCCGACGCGCGTCATTCTTACAATATCCACAAGACTAACAGTGTCTCTGGCTTTCGTGTATTATACTGGTGAGTGAAGTTGTTCTGCTATTGTTTCTTTGTTTATTTTTACTTGGAAATTATTCTAAGTGATTGTAAACTTTGAAATTGTGTCTCTGTTTGATTGTGCGGGGACAATATCGTCGTACAGTTGAACTTAGACCTGTAGTGGAATTGCTTTACTGTCAGTTGGGGGTTATTTTAGTGTTCTATTTATTGTGTAGTGTTACATTTCAATTAAAGTGAATAGTGAAGTTTTCTGTGCTTTGTTTCATGAGTGCCGTTAAGCAATACAAAGACTGGGTCGATGTATGGCTGGTGCTTGGAGATAAGTCTGTGTTTGGTTTTGTAGGGAGTAATTCTTGCAAAACTAAGCTTAGATTATAGCACATAAAGGAAACTTCATTCGTTTGTTTAGTTGGTCAGTAAAATTGAACTTAGTAATTTTCTATGGGGTTATTTTATGAAAATTATAAGCCAGATCATTGTTTGTGACAGACTGTTATCCGGCTAAGCGCTTTATACCTTGCGGTGTTAAACATAAAGCGTTTAGGAGTCTTTTTGTTCCAAGTGGAGGCTTGGGCGCCTTTATTTATACTTACAAAAGGCGTAATTTCTCACCGGTCTCAAAGAGTCCAACTGTTAGATGGAAGTGAGGACTTTCACGATTGACGAAAGACATTAGGAGTAATCCTTGCTCACTGAAGTCGGCAGTATTTGAGGCTGGGGTCCTATATATAAGTATAATTATTTACTCGGTGCTCTGGTTCATGCTGGTGTGGGTCGCTGGAGATTTCGGTTGTGATCGATCCATATCTAAGTAAAGTTTGATCGCACCTGGGTCTTCCATGTGGCTGGTACTGGTGTGTCCTAGAATACTGGATATATACACGGATAGGGCGATCTACTCTCTGCTACCCTAGCCCGCGGGCAAAAGCAGAGGGGGGGATCTAACCAACTCAAGCCTATAGGTTGCCTATCTCAGCTTCGCTGGCTGAACTGTACAGCTTATGGTAGGGATACACTTATGCATATTCTGAACATTAGATCTATGGTAAGTGACGGTCTTTGTTTCAGATATGCTAGAGTAGGGAAAACGATAGGAGTAGGGTAGAGTCACACACTATTTCTATGAAAGTAGAGTTCTCTTATGATTGGTCTTAAAATATAATTGGTCAACGTGTATTGTGGAGAAATAATTTAACTAATACTATTTATATGGTTTAAATGGACTTTAAATGTGGTGTTTACTATCTTAAAATATGTGGTAAAACTGGTAATTTATAAAAACTCTTATTATTTAATTTATTTGAGTGAAATTAATAATTGTGGTAGCAATTTCTGATTTTTCGGTGTGGCTGCGGGACACTTAGTGTTGCTAACTGGTTTTTCAAGGTAAATTCTATCAAGTTGGTTAGGGAAACAAACTATTCTTTGGAATAAAAAGCATAGGTTTGTTATAGGGCCCAGTGGCATGCGAGCGCCGTCCACTGATGGAAAGTCAAAAGCTTAGAAAAGTTAGTAGACTTAGTTCTTATAAAAGTTAGCAACTGCTCGGTGTTTCGTTAAAACATTAGAAAGATCGAGAAGTTATGGTCTATTAGCAGTATTGGGGAAAAGGGGGGTTTAGCTAGGGAAAAAGAAACAAAATAAAAGGGGGGGGTTAGTTAGTAGATAGATAGCCCTTCTGGCTTGGCATAGGACTCTCAATAAAGCAGTTTGATTGAGATTAAGGATCCTATTCCGCAACGCAAGTTCGTACCCAAGCCAGGATCACTAATAGAGCGTAGCGGTTGTTTTCCAAAATATTTTTTAATATTTATTTCATGTATATTTCACTCACTAACTTTTATTCTAAAAATTTCTTTATTACGTCATTAATTGTTTCACTCATAACCTTCTAGGCCTAAATCTGATAAAATACTCTTCTATAACACTATATTATTATGCTACAATAACCTTTATCCTTCTTTAAAATATAAATAAATAAAATTTTGAAAATTGGTCAAAAATACAGCTGATACTCATTAAAGGATCTGAGTTATCGCGGTTCACATCGAAGGGTTCTACTTATTCACGCTAGACGATCACAAGGCCAAATTTACGGGGTATATTTAAAGGGGGGTTAGTTATACTAATGGTTAGTCAATTAAGTAAGTAAATAAGTAAAGGTGAGCGGAGGTTTAGTTACAACAGGTAGTACCTTATGTACAACTTTAATTATACATTTCTTTTCTGTAGGTATTCGCGGACGAGCCTGTGTTCCCTGAAAATGCACGTTTTAATCGTAAGTATCACTTCCTACTTTTTGTAAATAAACACTTTCTTGATAGCTTAAAAGTCGTTTATTTTATAATCAAACTAGCTACTTATAGTACCGCGAAAAATCTTAACAGCGTGATGCAGCTTCTTTATGGGAGCTTTATTAGCGACACCTAGTGAGACATTTGGAAGTATAATAACTATAATATTACATTTAACAATATTGTTGAATGTTTTATGAAATACAATTTCTGAATATGATTTAGGTGAGGTTTATAGTAAAAAAAAAATCTTTTCAGATCCCGGTGCTCGTATCATCTCCGGCTGGGAAGCCAGGGAGGGTCAAATCCCCTGGCAGCTGTCCCTGCGTATGGTTAACCCTATAGGCACCGTGAGCGCCTGCGGAGGCTCTATTATACACCCTGAGTGGGGCCTCACAGCTGCCCATTGCACTGCTAAGTAAGGAACCCTTCAATATCATCAGATTATGTGAACTTATGTGTTGTTAGGCACAGGTCTCTCTCACAAAAGTCTCACAGAGGCGAGAGAAGGAACAGGTTCCCTGGCAACTGTATCTGCTGATGGTTAACCCTATAGGCACCGTGAGCGCCTGCGGAGGCTCTATTATACACCCTGAGTGGGGCCTCACAGCTGCCCATTGCACTGCTAAGTAAGGAACCACGTAATATCATCACCAGAATATATTATACACATTGCTACGCTCAAGTCTCTCTCACAAGTATCTCTCAGACACCAGGGAGGGTTAGTTTCTGTAGCAGCTGTCTCTTCGGAAAGTTAATCCAATTGCCACCGTGAGCGCTTGCGGAGGCTCTATTATACACTCTGAGTGGGGCCTCACAGCTGCCCATTGCACTGCAAGTAAGTAAGACTATATACACTGATAGGCACACAACATAGGCCTGTATGCGTAGCCGAATGCACAAAAGCTCACGAAAATATCTCTTTCGTTATCTATCAATCAATCAATCAAATATATTTATTTCGTCATCACAGGTAACAATTAGGTGACAATATGTTATATTATTTATATCAGCCATGATGAGCCGCGTAGGCGTACGAAATATAATTTGGCAATATATTTACAAAGCAGGCAGGCAATTATGGTCGCGCGATAAGTGATAAAATAGCAGGCCGTCCCTATCGCACTAATTGTAAGTGCGATAGGGACGGCCTGATATTTTATCGTCTATCGCGCGACCATGCTTCCCGTGCAGATCGTAAAATAATGACCTTATACTAAATACATTTACATAATATTTACACTAAATAATTTATATGTCAAAGTTATACATTCATCATCTAAAAATTCATTAACGTTATAGTAGCATTTATTACAAAGAAACATGTACAGCACACCCTTGAACCTACTTGCAGGTAAGCTTTGCCATGCTTCAGGAAGTTTATTAAATAATTTCGGTCCCATGACTAGAATATTCTTTATCGCTCTTGCGTATTGGCGCGACAGAGCGAGACTACCTTTCGCGGCGTTTTGTTTTCGTTTCGCGTCGGAGAAACGCCATTCGGCTACGGGGCCTGGTCTCTCTCACAAATTAATCTCTCACAGAGGCCAGAGAGGACAGATTCCCTGGCAAAACAATTTATACTTACATATTTACAGCGAATTTCTAGCTGTCTACGATTAGTTTTATGTTTTTCAACGTGATTATTGAATTTATATTACATTAGTTAGTACAAGATACAAGTCATACAAGTGCGTTTTAGAAGAAATGGAAGTAGTACCTATAGTTATAGTTATAGCAAGGTATTCATATTCATATTTCTTTTAGATAGTTATAGTTATAGCAAGGATAATTTATATAGGATTTACAATTCTCATACTAAGATTCGTACCTCGAATTTTTAGCGCCACCTATTAAATACTATCATAACTACACTGATGATGCCTACATATTTTTTTTTTTCAAAATGTATATTGACATGATATTAAAATAATAAACGTGTCATTTGTTCCTATAAAAAAAAAACACGCAAAAATATTATATAAAAATGCATTGTAAATCCGGCCCGCCTCTAAACTTCCTTCATATTTTGGTCCCCAATGAAAAAAAAAACGGCCAAGAGCGTGTCGGGTCATGCTCGGTGTAGGGTTCCGTAGTTTTCCGTATTTTTATCAAAAACTACTAAACCTATCAAGTTCAAAATATTTTTTCTAGAAAGTCTTTATAAAGTTCTACTTTTGTGATTTTTTTAAACTTATGGTTCAAAAGTTAGAGGGGGGACACATTTTCTTTACTTTAGGAGCGATTATTTCAGAAAATATGAGCATTATCAAAAAATGGTCTTTGTAAACCCATATTTATTTTTAAATACCTATCCAACAATATATCACACGTTAGGGTTGAAATGAAAAAAAAATCACTCCCCACTTTACGTGTAGGGGGGGTACCCTAATAAGACATTTTTTTCCACTTTTTATTTTTGTACTTTGTCGGCGTGACTGATTTACATATTGGTACCAAACAGCTTTCTAGTGCTAACGGTCACTGAGACCGTTATTTTCATGAGTTATCCGCGGACGGACGGACGAACGGACGGACGGACGGACGGACGGACAGACAGACATGGCGAAACTATAAGGGTTCCTAGTTGACTACGGAATCCTAAAAAGAGGAGATTAGGATTTAGCTATTTTTAAACTGTATAAAATGTCTTCCCCAGCCGCGTAACCATGGTGATCAGGGCAGGAGCAGTCAGCCTCTGGCGTCCTGAACTCATCTTCGAGACCTTCGAATACTTCAACCACCCTCTATACATCGACGTCTTGACGAACGCGCAGCCGCATGACATAGCCATACTGAAGTTCCAACGCTCTATCACCTTCTCTGGTAACTATTTTGTATAACTTTTTACAAAAAGATAGAGTTAGAATAAGCTCGAAAGATAAAAAGCAGTTAAAAACATACCCGAACCACCCCGAACTCTATCATCCTATTTTCAACACCTTTTGCTTTTTAATATTGTAAAACTTGCAATAGGTTAGTTTCCTACTAGTCAAATCAGTTTCTTTATAAGAACTGTCAAAACGATTTGCTAATATGAAATTACTATGAAATACTGAGGAGTGACGTCATGTTCAATTCATTTACTTTTCCCCTCACTAGCTTGGAAACACGTGTTTTGTCCTTTAATACCAGCGGGTAAAAACGCATTTTATCCACTAGTGGGTAAAGTAATTTGACCTTGAATAAAGTCAAATTAACTGCTTTAAAATTGACAAAAGTAGGTGAATCTAGTAATAAAGATGATTTACCACCTGTGGAACTACTGGAAGCAGTGATAAACGCATTTTTTGCGTTGTAGTTTCTTCGCTATAGTGAGGGGAAAAGTTTTGTGTTACACTCGGGTGCAAATGCATTTTATACTTCTCGTGTGTTAAAAAACTCGCAAGTTCAGGATTCTATTCTTGAACCATTCGCTTCGCTCGTGGTTCAACTATAGAATCCTTTCACTTGCTCGTTTTTCAATTCCACACTCGGCGTTAAAATACAACTTTGCCCCCTTGTATAACAAATAACTATTATATCTTTCACTTTGACTTATTAAATAGAAATTATGTTTAAACATAACCATTGTCCATATTTTTCTTCTAATTATGTGGTGCTATATTTCGTGCACTGCATAAAATATTTTATTTTAAGTATAGAAAACTAGCCTATTTCTTCATCAATTTCATTTGTGGCGACACTCGTGGCATCTAGTGTTTAGTAGCGGTACTAATAAATCCGATACTTAACGCTAGATGTCGATCACGAAATTAAGCAGTGTTGTGTTTTGGTTAGTTGAAGGCATTATAACCGTTGATACATATTCCTCATTTTGTGTGTCATATCATGAAATAAAACTCATAAAAAGCCTGTTGACTAATCTAAATATATAAAAGAAGAAGCTGACTGACTGACATATCAACGCACAGCCGAAACCGCTGGTCCTAGAGATTTCAAATTTGGCACGTAGGTTCCTTATATAGTGTAGAGGAGCACTAAGAAAGGATTTTCCAAAATTCACCTCCTAAGGGGGTCAAATGGGGGTTCAAAGTTTGTATGGGGAAACAAGATTAGTTTGACTATTTTATACGAAACTTCACAGGAAGATTCCTTAAGACATATGACTGAATACGTGTTTCAGGTTTTTTGAAAATTTAACCCCTAAAAGGGTAAAAAGGGGTGATAAAGTAAAAAAATCAATATGGGTATCGTTTTTATGGTTTATCGGGTCACTGATCACGATAAATACAACGTTTTTAAAATCTAACGAGGCGGAAGTGAAATACCTTCTCCCCTGCTGTGGTGCAATGGGGTTTAAATATCAAAAAAATATATAAAAGAAGATATTGACTGACTGACTGACATATCAATGCACAGCCGAAACCGCTGGTCCAAGAGATGTCAAATTTGGCACGTAGGTTCCTCATATAGTGTAGAGGAGCACTAAGAATGGATTTTTCAAAATTCGCCTCCTAAGGGGGTCAAATGGGGGTTCAAAGTTTGTATGGGGTAACAATGTTAGTTTCACTGTTTTATTCGAAACTTCACAGGAGGGATCCTAAAAACATATGACTAAAGACGTGTTTCAGGTTTTTTGAAAATTTAACCTCTAAAAGGGTGAAAAGGGGTGATAAAGTCAAAAAACTAATATGGGTATCGTTTTTACGGTTTATTGGGTCGCTGATCACGATAAATACAACGTTTTTAAAATCTAACGAGGCGGAAATGAAATACCTTCTTCCCTGTTGTGGTGCAATGGGGTTAAAATATCAAAAAAAAATATATAAGAGAAGAAACTGACTGACTGACTGACATATCAACGCACAGCCAAAACCGCTGGTCTTAGAGATTTTAAATTTGGCACATATGTTCCTTATATAGTGTAGAGGAGCACTAAGAAAGGATGTTTCAAAATTCTCCTCTTAAAAGGGTGAAATGGGGGTTCAAAGTTTGTATGGGGAAACAAGATTAGTTTGACTATTTTATTCGAAACTTCACAGGAGGATTTCTAAAGACATATGACTAAATACATGTTTCAGGTTTTTTTGAAAATTTTACCCCTAAAGGGGTGCAAAGGGGGTAAAGTCAAAAACACAATATGGGTATCGTTTTTATGGTTTATCGGGTCGCTGATCACGATAAATACAACGATTTTAAAATCTAATGAGGTGGAAAAGAAATTTTCTCCCCTGTTGTTGTGCAATGGGGTTAAAATATCCAAAATAGCCATAAGTATAGGTTTAGTTTTTATCTTTACTTCTGGTTCAAGAGATTTCAAATTGACACGGAAGTTCCAGGAGAACTAAGAAAGGATTTTTCAAAGTTCACCTCCTATTAGCATGATAATTTGACAGGGGCAAGGACAGGGACAGGGACAGGGACAGGGACAGGGACGGGACGGGACGGGACGGGACGGGACGGGACGGGACGGGACGGGACGGGACGGGACGGGACGGGACGGGACGGGACGGGACGGGACGGGACGGGACGGGACGGGACGGGACGGGACGGGACGGGATAGGGTTAGGGATAGGGATAGGGATAGGGATAGGGATAGGGATAGGGATAGGGATAGGGATAGGGATAGGGATAGGGATAGGGATAGGGATAGGGATAGGGATAGGGATAGGGATAGGGATAGGGATAGGGATAGGGATAGGGATAGGGATAGGGATAGGGATAGGGATAGGGATAGGGATAGGGATAGGGATAGGGATAGGGATAGGGATAGGGATAGGGATAGGGATAGGGATAGGGATAGGGATAGGGATAGGGATAGGGATAGGGATAGGGATAGGGATAGGGATAGGGATAGGGATAGGGATAGGGATAGGGATAGGGATAGGGATAGGGGACGGGGACGGGGACGGGGACGGGGACGGGGACGGGACGGGACGGGGACGGGGACAAGGATAGAGATAGGGACAGGGATAAGAATAGGGATTGGGGTCGGAATAATCGATCGGCAATCGATATCTAGGCAGTGTAAAATGCAGGTGGCTCAGTGGGAAGGGATTAGTAAGTAGGCATCGGCGAGTATCCTGCATCTGTAGACTGTAATAACTATTACATTCAATGTGCTGTAAGAAGATCGTTGTTTGCTTGCCTTTTATATGTTTACGTTTGCAATAAGTATAAGCAAAATGGAAAAAATTGTAAGCGATAATGCAAGATAGTACTTTTTACCCTACCGACCATAGCGTCGAGATACTGGCTATGTGGGTTGTATGAAGTTTCCCCAGTATAAATATTCATATACTGGGTAAAATACATACATATTCGTACCTACTACCTACGCTGTGGTCGCTGTGTAACAATTCTACAATCATTGCAAGAATTTCTTTTAAAACAATAGTAATATGTGTAAGGTACAGTCGGCCAAAAAAGTGGTTTACCACTTTTCGATCAATAGAGTCGAAAAGTGGTAAACCACTTTCTTGGCTGACCGTACAGCAAATAGATCAGTTACAATGGCAGTCGAGAATTGCCCCGCTTTACCTTAATCGAAATAATCGCGGACAGATGTACCTACTTACAAAGAAACCTACGGATCCAAATGAAAATCTTATTTTTTGTAAACGTTTCAATAAGAATACTTTTATTACGCGGGCGAAGCCGCGGGTAAAAGCTAGTGACTAAATAAATGACTAACTAAAAAATATTACAATTATAAATAGGTTTTTATAACACGATGTAGAGTCAAAATCTGGCCCTCTTGTAAAATTCCTTAAAACTTTGGCCCCCGGTGAAAAGAACCATTGAAGTAGACCTTTCTACTTAATGTCTATCATTATCAGAAACTATGACAGTATGTTTTCAATTATGTGTCCGAACACTTAGGTTTCTTTAGCTAACACATACATACACATACAATCACGCCTGTATCCCATAAAGGGGTAGGCAGAGCACACGAAACTACCAAAGCTGCAGTGCCACTCCTGGCAAATAAGGGGTTGAAAGAAAACGAAACTGTGACATTGCAGCGACAGGTTGCCAGCCTCTCGCCTACGCCACAATTTAACCCATATCCTATAGTCGTCTTCTACGACACCCACGGGAAGAAAGGGGGTGGTGAAATTCTTAACCACCACACAGGCTAACTAATAATAAGGCTAATTTAGCTAACAATGTACATAAATCTTTTGTTTTTAAAGTGTGCTAAGTAATAACAATAACTTTCAATTAAAACCGGTTAATGATACATATAATTACACTAAAACTGTCGCTAATGACTAATCATTACCATAAGCAAGTGAACGTAAGTGATTATTATATTTCTTGCATAGTTACGTTGTTTTTTATTATACGGGCAGCATGCACGAAAAAGATGACGTCAATGTCCCGTTTCCCAATATAGCTTAAGCGCCATCTATTGGCGCGCGTTGGAACTAAGCGGCTGATCGATGCGCTCGGTATGGTTGTAGCGTGTGGCCTGAGTAAAGCGCCACAGCTGCGACAGATGGCGCGCCCGTGTTTATTATTTTCAATGAAATAGGAATCAAATGGAGGTGGCATAACTACAAAAAGATGTGGCCGACAAGAACAAAACATGGCGGTCGAAAGTGATATAAGTAATATGAAATTACTATGAAATACTGAGGAGTGACGTCATGTTCAATTCATTTACTTTTCCCCTCACTAGCTTGGAAACACGTGTTTTGTCCTTTAATACCAGCGGGTAAAAACGCATTTTATCCACTAGTGGGTAAAGTAATTTGACCTTGAATAAAGTCAAATTAACTGCTTTAAAATTGACAAAAGTAGGTGAATCTAGTAATAAAGATGATTTACCACCTGTGGAACTACTGGAAGCAGTGATAAACGCATTTTTTGCGTTGTAGTTTCTTCGCTATAGTGAGGGGAAAAGTTTTGTGTTACACTCGGGTGCAAATGCATTTTATACTTCTCGTGTGTTAAAAAACTCGCAAGTTCAGGATTCTATTCTTGAACCATTCGCTTCGCTCGTGGTTCAACTATAGAATCCTTTCACTTGCTCGTTTTTCAATTCCACACTCGGCGTTAAAATACAACTTTGCCCCCTTGTATAACAAATAACTATTATATCTTTCACTTTGACTTATTAAATAGAAATTATGTTTAAACATAACCATTGTCCATATTTTTCTTCTAATTATGTGGTGCTATATTTCGTGCACTGCATAAAATATTTTATTTTAAGTATAGAAAACTAGCCTATTTCTTCATCAATTTCATTTGTGGCGACACTCGTGGCATCTAGTGTTTAGTAGCGGTACTAATAAATCCGATACTTAACGCTAGATGTCGATCACGAAATTAAGCAGTGTTGTGTTTTGGTTAGTTGAAGGCATTATAACCGTTGATACATATTCCTCATTTTGTGTGTCATATCATGAAATAAAACTCATAAAAAGCCTGTTGACTAATCTAAATATATAAAAGAAGAAGCTGACTGACTGACATATCAACGCACAGCCGAAACCGCTGGTCCTAGAGATTTCAAATTTGGCACGTAGGTTCCTTATATAGTGTAGAGGAGCACTAAGAAAGGATTTTCCAAAATTCACCTCCTAAGGGGGTCAAATGGGGGTTCAAAGTTTGTATGGGGAAACAAGATTAGTTTGACTATTTTATACGAAACTTCACAGGAAGATTCCTTAAGACATATGACTGAATACGTGTTTCAGGTTTTTTGAAAATTTAACCCCTAAAAGGGTAAAAAGGGGGTGATAAAGTAAAAAAATCAATATGGGTATCGTTTTTATGGTTTATCGGGTCACTGATCACGATAAATACAACGTTTTTAAAATCTAACGAGGCGGAAGTGAAATACCTTCTCCCCTGCTGTGGTGCAATGGGGTTTAAATATCAAAAAAATATATAAAAGAAGATATTGACTGACTGACTGACATATCAATGCACAGCCGAAACCGCTGGTCCAAGAGATGTCAAATTTGGCACGTAGGTTCCTCATATAGTGTAGAGGAGCACTAAGAATGGATTTTTCAAAATTCGCCTCCTAAGGGGGTCAAATGGGGGTTCAAAGTTTGTATGGGGTAACAATGTTAGTTTCACTGTTTTATTCGAAACTTCACAGGAGGGATCCTAAAAACATATGACTAAAGACGTGTTTCAGGTTTTTTGAAAATTTAACCTCTAAAAGGGTGAAAAGGGGGTGATAAAGTCAAAAAACTAATATGGGTATCGTTTTTACGGTTTATTGGGTCGCTGATCACGATAAATACAACGTTTTTAAAATCTAACGAGGCGGAAATGAAATACCTTCTTCCCTGTTGTGGTGCAATGGGGTTAAAATATCAAAAAAAAAATATATAAGAGAAGAAACTGACTGACTGACTGACATATCAACGCACAGCCAAAACCGCTGGTCTTAGAGATTTTAAATTTGGCACATATGTTCCTTATATAGTGTAGAGGAGCACTAAGAAAGGATGTTTCAAAATTCTCCTCTTAAAAGGGTGAAATGGGGGTTCAAAGTTTGTATGGGGAAACAAGATTAGTTTGACTATTTTATTCGAAACTTCACAGGAGGATTTCTAAAGACATATGACTAAATACATGTTTCAGGTTTTTTTGAAAATTTTACCCCTAAAGGGGTGCAAAGGGGGTAAAGTCAAAAACACAATATGGGTATCGTTTTTATGGTTTATCGGGTCGCTGATCACGATAAATACAACGATTTTAAAATCTAATGAGGTGGAAAAGAAATTTTCTCCCCTGTTGTTGTGCAATGGGGTTAAAATATCCAAAATAGCCATAAGTATAGGTTTAGTTTTTATCTTTACTTCTGGTTCAAGAGATTTCAAATTGACACGGAAGTTCCAGGAGAACTAAGAAAGGATTTTTCAAAGTTCACCTCCTATTAGCATGATAATTTGACAGGGGCAAGGACAGGGACAGGGACAGGGACAGGGACAGGGACGGGACGGGACGGGACGGGACGGGACGGGACGGGACGGGACGGGACGGGACGGGACGGGACGGGACGGGACGGGACGGGACGGGACGGGACGGGACGGGACGGGACGGGACGGGATAGGAGGGATAGGGGGATAGGGATAGGGATAGGGATAGGGATAGGGATAGGGATAGGGATAGGGATAGGGATAGGGGGATAGGGATAGGGATAGGGATAGGGGGATAGGGATAGGGATAGGGGGATAGGGATAGGGATAGGGATAGGGGGATAGGGATAGGGATAGGGATAGGGATAGGGATAGGGATAGGGATAGGGATAGGGATAGGGATAGGGATAGGGATAGGGATAGGGATAGGGATAGGGATAGGGATAGGGATAGGGATAGGGATGGGGATGGGGATAGGGATAGGGATAGGGATAGGGATAGGGGATATGGGGATGGGGATGGGGATAGGGATAGGGATAGGGATAGGGATGGGGATGGGATAGGGGATAGGGATAGGGGGATAGGGATAGGGATAGGGATAGGGATAGGGATAGGGGGATAGGGGGATAGGGGGATAGGGGGATAGGGATAGGGATAGGGATAGGGATAGGGATAGGGATAGGGGGGATAGGGATAGGGATAGGGGACGGGGACGGGGACGGGGACGGGGACGGGGACAGGGGACGGGGACGGGGACGGGGACAAGGATAGAGATAGGGACAGGGATAAGAATAGGGATTGGGGTCGGAATAATCGATCGGCAATCGATATCTAGGCAGTGTAAAATGCAGGTGGCTCAGTGGGAAGGGATTAGTAAGTAGGCATCGGCGAGTATCCTGCATCTGTAGACTGTAATAACTATTACATTCAATGTGCTGTAAGAAGATCGTTGTTTGCTTGCCTTTTATATGTTTACGTTTGCAATAAGTATAAGCAAAATGGAAAAAATTGTAAGCGATAATGCAAGATAGTACTTTTTACCCTACCGACCATAGCGTCGAGATACTGGCTATGTGGGTTGTATGAAGTTTCCCCAGTATAAATATTCATATACTGGGTAAAATACATACATATTCGTACCTACTACCTACGCTGTGGTCGCTGTGTAACAATTCTACAATCATTGCAAGAATTTCTTTTAAAACAATAGTAATATGTGTAAGGTACAGTCGGCCAAAAAAGTGGTTTACCACTTTTCGATCAATAGAGTCGAAAAGTGGTAAACCACTTTCTTGGCTGACCGTACAGCAAATAGATCAGTTACAATGGCAGTCGAGAATTGCCCCGCTTTACCTTAATCGAAATAATCGCGGACAGATGTACCTACTTACAAAGAAACCTACGGATCCAAATGAAAATCTTATTTTTTGTAAACGTTTCAATAAGAATACTTTTATTACGCGGGCGAAGCCGCGGGTAAAAGCTAGTGACTAAATAACACTTAGGTTTCTTTAGCTAACACATACATACACATACAATCACGCCTGTATCCCATAAAGGGGTAGGCAGAGCACACGAAACTACCAAAGCTGCAGTGCCACTCCTGGCAAATAAGGGGTTGAAAGAAAACGAAACTGTGACATTGCAGCGACAGGTTGCCAGCCTCTCGCCTACGCCACAATTTAACCCATATCCTATAGTCGTCTTCTACGACACCCACGGGAAGAAAGGGGTGGTGAAATTCTTAACCACCACACAGGCTAACTAATAATAAGGCTAATTTAGCTAACAATGTACATAAATCTTTTGTTTTTAAAGTGTGCTAAGTAATAACAATAACTTTCAATTAAAACCGGTTAATGATACATATAATTACACTAAAACTGTCGCTAATGACTAATCATTACCATAAGCAAGTGAACGTAAGTGATTATTATATTTCTTGCATAGTTACGTTGTTTTTTATTATACGGGCAGCATGCACGAAAAAGATGACGTCAATGTCCCGTTTCCCAATATAGCTTAAGCGCCATCTATTGGCGCGCGTTGGAACTAAGCGGCTGATCGATGCGCTCGGTATGGTTGTAGCGTGTGGCCTGAGTAAAGCGCCACAGCTGCGACAGATGGCGCGCCCGTGTTTATTATTTTCAATGAAATAGGAATCAAATGGAGGTGGCATAACTACAAAAAGATGTGGCCGACAAGAACAAAACATGGCGGTCGAAAGTGATATAAGTAATATGAAATTACTATGAAATACTGAGGAGTGACGTCATGTTCAATTCATTTACTTTTCCCCTCACTAGCTTGGAAACACGTGTTTTGTCCTTTAATACCAGCGGGTAAAAACGCATTTTATCCACTAGTGGGTAAAGTAATTTGACCTTGAATAAAGTCAAATTAACTGCTTTAAAATTGACAAAAGTAGGTGAATCTAGTAATAAAGATGATTTACCACCTGTGGAACTACTGGAAGCAGTGATAAACGCATTTTTGCGTTGTAGTTTCTTCGCTATAGTGAGGGGAAAAGTTTTGTGTTACACTCGGGTGCAAATGCATTTTATACTTCTCGTGTGTTAAAAAACTCGCAAGTTCAGGATTCTATTCTTGAACCATTCGCTTCGCTCGTGGTTCAACTATAGAATCCTTTCACTTGCTCGTTTTTCAATTCCACACTCGGCGTTAAAATACAACTTTGCCCCCTTGTATAACAAATAACTATTATATCTTTCACTTTGACTTATTAAATAGAAATTATGTTTAAACATAACCATTGTCCATATTTTTCTTCTAATTATGTGGTGCTATATTTCGTGCACTGCATAAAATATTTTATTTTAAGTATAGAAAACTAGCCTATTTCTTCATCAATTTCATTTGTGGCGACACTCGTGGCATCTAGTGTTTAGTAGCGGTACTAATAAATCCGATACTTAACGCTAGATGTCGATCACGAAATTAAGCAGTGTTGTGTTTTGGTTAGTTGAAGGCATTATAACCGTTGATACATATTCCTCATTTTGTGTGTCATATCATGAAATAAAACTCATAAAAAGCCTGTTGACTAATGACTAAATAAATGACTAACTAAAAAATATTACAATTGGATGGTGATAAGCAATAATGTGTCAACCCACACGCCAACCATTTTGAGAAAATGGCGTCTAAAGATTTTTTCTCATTTTTTGTGTTTCTCTTAAAAAAAATTGTTTTTTATATAGATTGTTGTGTTTTTCAGCTATAATACGTTCAGTAGTAGTGATTATTGTAGCTTAATTTCAAAACAAACTTCAATTTGACGAAATAATGCCCTTTTCTTTTATTGCGAATTGTTCGACGACGTCAAACTTTTTCAAGACTGTGTTATGATACTTAACCCACTTTTGCTAATTGTTTAAAAATATCTATGAGTCTTAAATAAACATGTTAAAGCACATAAATTGTTATTGTAAAATACTCTACCTATGCATATTTTTAACTTTATAAGTGTTAAGTAACATATCAGTCATGGTCACTTATGTTATTAGGTATAAATAATAAAATAATAATAAATATTATAGGACATTCTTACACAGATTGACTGAGACCCACGGTAAGCTCAAGAAGGCTTATGTTGTGGGTACTTAGGCAACAATATATATAATATATAAATACTTATATACATAGAAAACATCCATGACTCAGGAACAAATATCTGTGCTCATCACACAAATAAATGCCCTTACCGGGATTCGAACCCGGGACCGCGGCGTAGCAGGCAGGGTCACTACCGACTGCGCCAGACCGGTCGTCATGTAGAAATCAATACATTATTTATTAATCAAACCTTTTAATGATTTTTCTACTCCCGAATTGTTATTCGTCATTTACAGGATTGTGCGTATCGAAAAAACTGGAAACGCATTGTTTGGTTCTGTAATCATGGCAACGCATTGTATTAACGATACTGCGTGCGTGCGCGGGAAGGCTTTGGGCAGCTGAGCTGACAGTGCAAACCTTTGCAATACAGGAAACAGTGTGAATTTCGCGAGAATTATTTAAAAAAAAACTATTAAAAACTAAGTGCATGGTCTTTGTAAAAGTATTGTATGCAATGGTGTTTAACTGACTCCAAAATACTCGTGGAAAGTACGCCACTCATATTTCTTGACCTCCTTTAAACGCCTGTTGAATAAAATACTATAAATTAACTATTAGAGTAATGATCATTTCTAGACACATATTTAAATTATCTGTGCTTTTTCAACAAAAAATCGTTACAAAAACCAAATAATCATCTTTAAAAAAAATAAACTACTTATCTAAAATATACAACAAAATATTTTTTTACGCTAAGAAATAGACTAAGTCATTTAAATTATGAATAACTCATGACTTGTACAAGAACAAAACAAAAAATATCTTTAACAAAATAATAAACTACCATTCAGTAAGTATTCAAAAATCAAACAATATTTGCATACATTAACACGTCTTAATGTAATTAGTAATTATAAAAAAATAGTAGCTTATATTAGATTTTTATATAAACACGTACTTGTAAAAAATGTTTGCAAATTATAATAACGAATATGTATATTCATGACTTAAAATGTTCAATTTCGTACTGAATTTACCATTCATGTGCAAAAATATACTAATGGACTAAGTCATAACTTATTCAAACATAAATTAATATGAACAGTTATATTTTACAATATAGTGTCATGGTACTTACACCAAAAACGAACAATTTATGACCCGAATATAATTTAACAATAATGACTTATGTTTTATAACACGGGTCGTAGCATAAAACAACGAATAAAATATCATTTTGCAATAATCATTCAAGTCTCATAGTGGGTAACTATGTCATTTTTTGCGTTTTGCAAGAATGAGTCAAGTGTAAAAAAATCGTTGAGTCAACCCTCATAACACATTATTGTAATTTAAATATGTCTTCTGCCAATTACTATAATAAGTTAAGGTTCTTGACACATTAATGCAAAACAGGCAACACACGATATAGGATTTGTGTTAACCTATTTTTTTACTTTTGGGATAGTAAAAATTTTCAAAATGAAAAGGTCATTTTTGCAAATAGAAGTTTAAAAATCCAGCTATAACATGGCATTAAAATCTCATTTTTTTAGTTTTTGTGGGTTGACACATTATTGCTTATCACCATCCAATTATAAATAGGTTTTTATAACACGATGTAGAGTCAAAATCTGGCCCTCTTGTAAAATTCCTTAAAACTTTGGCCCCCGGTGAAAAGAACCATTGAAGTAGACCTTTCTACTTAATGTCTATCATTATCAGAAACTATGACAGTATGTTTTCAATTATGTGTCCGAACACTTAGGTTTCTTTAGCTAACACATACATACACATACAATCACGCCTGTATCCCATAAAGGGGTAGGCAGAGCACACGAAACTACCAAAGCTGCAGTGCCACTCCTGGCAAATAAGGGGTTGAAAGAAAACGAAACTGTGACATTGCAGCGACAGGTTGCCAGCCTCTCGCCTACGCCACAATTTAACCCATATCCTATAGTCGTCTTCTACGACACCCACGGGAAGAAAGGGGTGGTGAAATTCTTAACCACCACACAGGCTAACTAATAATAAGGCTAATTTAGCTAACAATGTACATAAATCTTTTGTTTTTAAAGTGTGCTAAGTAATAACAATAACTTTCAATTAAAACCGGTTAATGATACATATAATTACACTAAAACTGTCGCTAATGACTAATCATTACCATAAGCAAGTGAACGTAAGTGATTATTATATTTCTTGCATAGTTACGTTGTTTTTTATTATACGGGCAGCATGCACGAAAAAGATGACGTCAATGTCCCGTTTCCCAATATAGCTTAAGCGCCATCTATTGGCGCGCGTTGGAACTAAGCGGCTGATCGATGCGCTCGGTATGGTTGTAGCGTGTGGCCTGAGTAAAGCGCCACAGCTGCGACAGATGGCGCGCCCGTGTTTATTATTTTCAATGAAATAGGAATCAAATGGAGGTGGCATAACTACAAAAAGATGTGGCCGACAAGAACAAAACATGGCGGTCGAAAGTGATATAAGTAAAAAAATTATATCAAATGCCATGGCATTTTGAAACTTATGTCCATCGAAGAACTGGAACACAATATGGCGGACCGGCCACAAAAATTTGCTACAATAGAGTACTATATGCCAAGTCCACTCTATTATGTCAATGATTATTTTTGAGTGTTTGTAATTTAAAAACATGAAAGATTGCATTAAAATAAGCATCTTTTATAGAATGAAGTTGTTTGAAAAACCTACTTATTTAGGAGTTAGAGCAGTACGAAGTTGCGAATTTTCCCATAGTATTTACTAAGGCGCCAGAGACTTAATAAATTTACGATGATTTTTTTACCAATATAACCTATGTTAATATTGATAAATCATATAGAACACGTTTAAATAAGGATCTTTTGTTATATAAACTTTTTCTTCTCCATTAATATTTACTGAGATATTAGGGTTCTAAGATTAGTAAATGGCACTAGCACTTTAATAAAATTAACGCGTGTCTCGCAAACGGTCTAGGATACAAACTGACGACTTTTATATAGGTATAGGTTAGGTTCGTTAGGTATCTTCAAACGGCCGAAGGCTCCTATTCTGTGCAGTTTCTGTAATAAGCGGGGCTCCGTCGATATCGCTTTCTGTCTCTGGCGCCTTAGTAATGCTACGGGAAAATTTTGCAACTTTGCACCACTCTAACTCCTAAATTAGTAGGTTTTAAAAAAAACTTTAATTTATAAAAGATGCTTATTTTAATGCATTCTTTCTAAAAAGAACAAAACACTATGCTAGAAAGAGTGCAGAGGAAGTTCTGTAGGCACATTTACAAACGACTGTACGGATATTACCCATATATGTATCCATCTCTATTCGTAACAGGAATGGTTGGTCTTCAAACTCTAGAAACCAGACGGAAACTGCTGCATATTATGCATTACCGCCAACTGTTTCACCATAGAGTAGATGACGCATCCGTGCTTGAGAGAATGGGGCTGCAAGTGCCAAGAGCGAATGTGGTGGTTGGCATGCCGGGCGCGGTGCCGGCGCGGCGGCGGCGGCGCCTGT
The DNA here is from genome assembly GCF_023078275.1 of Leguminivora glycinivorella. Classification (NCBI taxonomy): domain Eukaryota; kingdom Metazoa; phylum Arthropoda; class Insecta; order Lepidoptera; family Tortricidae; genus Leguminivora; species Leguminivora glycinivorella. Next base: position 16,011,123 of record NC_062989.1, on the reverse strand, counting down.
TCGTGGCGGCCGGCGCACCGCTCGAGCCCGAGCTGCTCTTAACCGCATCATGTTGGAGACAGACGATATTGACATATTTGCTGATAGTGTTGGTGTGTTTTACAGAAAACTCTTAAGGTTTATAGACTCTACACTCCTTAGGTGATTAATGTAATAACCATAGTTTAACTTTTAAGTGTGTGTGCTTTTATTTATGTCAATTTAACATGTACATAATTATATTACCACATAAGTGCTTTGGTGAAATACTGTTAACTTTTGTGTATTTTTAATAAATAAATAAATAAATAAAAAAACGTGAAAAAAGTCCCAGAATCGGGCCCCTTTTGCTATACTCTGACCGCCCCTGTCTATACTACTGTAATGTTTGACGTTATCACGTTAAACTACCGTCCGTAAGCCGACTTTACAGACAACCAATTTTTTTCGATAAATTATTTTTATTCTACATTATTCTATTTTTCTTAATATAATAAAATTGTTACTAATCCAAGCTCTGCTGACACTGATGTTAACAATTTGACATGTTATATTGGTTTTGAGTATTGTTTTGATTTACAGGCAGGAAGCCGTTCTATAACAAAAAAGTTATGCTAAAGAGTAGTATAATATAGACCGTCAACCAAATCTTGTCACTAAAAAAAGGCGGCAAATTTGAAAAAACGCGGGCTAGCAACACTAATTTTAAAAATCGGTGGAAATTCGCGTGTCATTTGTATCTTATCTGTGGAAATCTCCACCCTACGAAAAAGAGAAATTTTATAACTAGCATATATCCGTCCCTTTTTAATACATTATCTAATTCGTAAGGAAGTAAAGGATGAGTATACGCGTTTCATATGCCATTTTTTATTAGGGAGGCATTCCAATTCTGCAAGCCCAACGAGCCCCTTAAAAAATATGTGGCCGTTCGACGTACATTGCTGGTTTTTGTTCGTTTCATAGGGATACCATACTTTAGTTTGATGTACATTGCTACTGCCAAAATTTGGTTGACAGGCTATATTATGTATGAGAAAGAGAGCCCTCCCGTAGAACTTTCTGATTCTATTTTGAAGCGCCATCTCTAATTTGTAATAACTAAAATCATTAACATCAAAATGGAGTACAGGGCCTGAATTATGCTAAACACATGTATAAAAAATACTAAGCCGTTTATTTCTGTTCTTTACCAAAACATGTATATATTGTCTTTGAACAGATCGCATGCAGCCCATTCGAGTGCAGCGCTCAGTGGAAAAGGATCGCAACTACAACGGAATCAGACTGGAAGCCTCCGGCTGGGGAGGCACTTGGACTGATGGTAATAAATAACACCATCTTTTTATCTCACCTATTCTTAAACATTGGTTTTCATATCGGCCGAAGAGCAACTGGAGAAAAAAAAATCGAACACGACTAGGCTACCACTTCATGGCTCAATTGGTTGGACCGGCGTTTCAAGATGGCCAACGTTCAAGTTTTAAATTATTCAAAATATATATTATCTTATATTGCATAAAAATATATAATTATACCCGATTTAGCTCCACTTTTTCTCGAGGACATAATGACATAATTCATTCAAAAGGGTGTGTAGGTACCTACAGCTTTAGCAGCCGGCAACAGGCAGTCTTAAAATTCATAATCTGAAAATTTAAATGGAGAACTTGTTCCCGTATATTGTTCTTAGGGTTATTTAGCTAAAGTCGGACAAAGCTAAATTGTGAACGATGTTGATAACACTCTGCGCAGCAAGTGTTATTCAAAGTCGTTGACAGCTTAGGTTTGTCTGCCTCTACAAATTTACAGAATAGGGTGTCATCCATACTATTATTATAAACGGGAAAGTGTGTGTGTCTGTTTGTTTGTCCATCTTTCACGGCAAAACGGAGTGACGAATCGACGTGATTTTATAAGTGGAGATAGTTGAAGGAATGGAGAATGACATAGGCTACTTTTTGTCCCTTTCTAACCCCCCACTTCCCTAAAATGGGAGTGGAAGTTTGTATGGAGATACGCTATTTTCGAATTTAACGCAAGCGAATCCGCGGGAAAAGCTAGTAGGTTATAATGGATTAACAACATTTTTTCACTTTCACTGGCATGCAGGAGCGTTACCAGAGAACCTCCAATGGGTGTACCTGCGAGGAGACACCAATGACCGCTGCCACAGCTTCTACCCCGTTGGCGGTTTCATAGTGGATTCTACCATCTGCGCCAGCGGCTACAACCTTACCACGCAGTCTACTTGCTCGGTAAATAAATAAAAAGTAGGACATTCTTACACAGATTGACTGAGTCCCACGGCAAGGTCAAGAAGCCAAGGTTTGTATTGTGGGTACTCAGACAACGACGTACATAATATATAAGTACTTATATACACAGAAAACATACATGACTCAGGAACAAACATCGACCACGGCTTAGCAGGCAGGGTCACTGCGCGCTATGCCAGACCGGTCGGTAAACTTCCCAAAAAAGCAAATGAAAGCTCGTCACGTGAAAGTGACACTCTTAGCAATTTAAAAGATGAAAGAAAACGAAGTTCTATATTTACGATAAGGAAAAACGTGGTGCTAACGTCGAGTAGCGGATTTGTCAGTACTTGATACTAGATGCCGCCATTATCGCGACGAACTGAAAGTGGGTTGCTCAACAATTTAAAACTAATGCTAAGTTATCCGGTATAGTGCAAAATATTTTTCCATCGTATGTGTAAATGCGATGGAAATTTAATTACGCACTACATCTGTATGTACTTGCTTAATTAATTAGTAAAGTATTGTAACTTGTCTTCAAGGTGACAGCGGCGGTCCTCTCGTGGAGTTGGAAGAGGACGGCAAATACACTCTGGTCGGTATCGCCTCCTTCGTGTCAAGAGAGGGCTGCCATGTCGATGCGCCTGCAGGTGAGGATCAATCCACACATTCCACACATCCATATACCACAGATTATTAATAAGTTACTATCGTAACAGATCCTTCACTTGCCCGCAAAACGACAAATGCCTACGCTTTATTGAACTTTCAATATAATTTAAGGTACTAACTTTGAACGTAAGTTTGGCGAAAAAAAATTAGAAATTTTGTTTTCAATAAATAAAAAAAATACTAATAAGTTACGACGTAAAACTCAGAAGAATAGTAAACGTGGCACACGACTACACAGGCGGGCGCGTGGCGCCCTTCGGCCACTTGTTACCTCGAGGCAACTGCTAGCTTGTAGGTGCTTTACGCGCTACCGCGAGCGAGTGACGTAGACCTGTCCATACTAATATTACAAATGCGAAAGTGTGTCTGTCTGTGAGTTACCTCTTCACGCTTTAACCGCTGAGCCGAATTTAGTTGGAGTTTAGTACAGAGATAGTTTAACATATTATCCCCGGCAAGCCGGCACTGTTTTACTAAAAGCCGGCATAGTGCAGTAGAAATTACTAAATTCTCATTCCTATGCCACTGGCATAAGTCAAGTTCTTACTCCTATGCCAGCGGTATAGAAATATGAACGTTTTGAACACAACTGCTGTGTCACCGGCATAGGCCAACATAGAAAGGTTTTTATCATGAACGTCATTGTATGGACGGACGTAAACATAATCTCACTTCCACCCCAAAATAATTGCACCTCAGTGGACGTTTATTTGCTGCATAAAAAATAAAAGCACACCATTTTCTTGCAGGCTTCATCCGCCCTGGACACTATCACGATTGGATTACCCAGGTGACTGGCATCATTTTCGACAACTGGGAACTGAAACCACCTGCAAGCTCTAGTGAGTCTGAATCTAGTGAGTCCAGTGAGTCTAGTTCCAGCTCTAGTGAGTCCAGCTCCAGCTCTAGTGAGTCCAGTTCCAGCTCTAGTGAGTCTAAGTCAAGCGAGTCTAAATCCAGTGAGTCTAAGTCAAGCGAGTCCAAATCCAGTGAGTCTAAATCTAGCGAGTCCAAATCTAGTGAGTCCAGCTCTAGTGAGTCTAAATCCAGCGACTCTAGTGAAGAAAAGTCCGAATCGAAGGAGTCTTCTGAATCCAAGGAAACCTCTGAAAGCAAATCTAAGGAGTCATCTGAGTCCAAGGAAAAGTCCGAATCAGAATCTAAGGAAAAATCTGAGTCAGAATCCAAGGAAACTGGCGAGGTTTCTAAGGAAACCTCAGAGAGCATATCAAAAGAAACCGCTGAATCGGAATCTAAGGATACCAGTGAGGAGGTATCTAAGGAAAGCGCTGAGTCAGAATCTAAGGAAACAAGTGAGGTTTCTAAAGAAACAACTGAGACTGAATCTAAAGAGACCGCTGAATCTGAATCTAAGGAAACCAGTGAAGCAGTATCTAAGGAAACCGCTGAGTCCGAATCCAAGGAAACTAACGAAGTAGAATCAAACGAGACTTCTGAAGCCGTTTCTGAGTCTAAGTCCCAAGAAACTGCTGAAGCCGAATCTAATGAAACTCCCGAAATTGAATCTAATGAGACTCCTGAAAAAGAATCCAATGAAACACCTGAGGTAGGATCTCCTGAAGTAGAATCCAATGAGACACCTGAGGTAGGATCTCCTGAAGTAGAATCCAATGAAACGCCTGAGGTAGGATCTCCTGAAGTAGAATCCAATGAAAGACCTGAGGTAGGATCTAATGAGACTCCCGAAGTAGGATCTCCTGAAGTAGAATCCAATCAGACTCCTGACGTAGGATCTCCTGAAGTAGAATCCAATGAGACTCCTGACGTAGGATCCAACGAATCACCAGAAGCCGAATCAAATGAAATACCCGAAGCTGAGTCTAAAGAAACCCCTAAGGTAGGATCTAACGAGAATCCTGAAGCAGAATCCAATGAAACCCCTGACATCGAATCGAATGAAACACTTGACGGATCCCAGGAAACCCCTGAGGCATCAGAAGAAAGCAAAGAGACGAGTCAAGAAGAACAGTCTCGTCTGTTCTGGTCGGTCTTCCGCGGTGCTTTTGCAGGATTCTAAGTTGTAAGTTGGGAAATAAAGACAACGTTATTTTTCACTGAATTTTGATTTTTACTTCTATAATATCCATTTTCTTTCTTAAGAACATAAACGAGCATTTCTTTTCTTTTTTGCCAATATTTTTTTTTTATTGTTTTAGGGAATTTTAGGTCAATTGTACTCAAAATCACGAGTACTTTCAATCTCACTGGGAGACGAAAAGTGTCCCAGAATTTCCATACATTTTTGTTACTTTCCTCTTTTGTTACCCCATACAAAATGTACGGAAAATGGTAACAAAATAAGAAAAAATCGTATGGGACAATTTTTTTAACTACTAGGATTGAAAAGGCTAGTAATTCTGAGTAGAATTAGCATTCTTTTTTTTTTTTTAAATATCACACTTCATAAAAGTGGCAAAAAAAAGAAATGCTCAAACATTATGAACTTGAACTCATGGTTAGCGCAACTGGGGTCTGCTTTGACAACCAATCCTAAGATTTGACGTAGGCTCTAATCACTAGGCCTCGACAGAAGATCGGCGATCGGCGATGTAGCGTTGTAAAAAGGCGGCAAATTTGCAAAATGTAGGCGCTTTATAAAGAAGCTAACAAACGACCGCAGCATACAGTCTGACCAAAAAGAGGTTCAAATCAATGAGTGTGAGAAAACGGGACGACACTACGATGTTGCCACTTTTTAATTTCTACTGTTTTTGGTTAGACTGTACCTTGGATTGTTTTCATGTAAGTGAGAGCGAGAAAAGAATAACTCTTTCTCGCCCCCACTTACAGGATTATGTGGATAACCTTGGTGCGGTACGGTCCTCGTATGTTCATGTGTTTGCACTATAAAGCAATACTAGGTGTCAGTGTCTCGTCTGCCAAAAAAATAATATTACAACAGTTTACAACTTATATTACAAGCAGAAGGAATTGAAAACAGAATACTGATTTTTTACTATTGCAATGTTAGCTAATAATTGGTGAGCATTAGACCGTGTTCATATTATCCGATCCGATATCGGATGTCGGAAGGATTTCAATAGAAAAAATCCAAGATGGCGCCAGTAATATATGGGATATCGGTCCGACATCCGATATCTGATCGGATAATGTGAAAACGCACTAAGACTCTTCGTTCATCGCGACATCTATTGACAAGTAGCAGTACTGATAATTTACGCTAGTTGAGGAGTGATTGACGCATGATTGTTGCTAGATGTCACTATAACTCGCGTTTGCTGATGTATGGAGTTACAACATTCAATATACTCTATGGTTACAACTCTTCCCTGCCTTAATCCTCTATGATTATATGAATAGTCTTCTTTTACTTTACTTATTTTAACTTAGGTACATGTTAAAATCTAAAATTATGTAAAAATGTTAATTAGTCGTTATCTTAATTACTTTTAATTAATTAACAACTGTAAATGTAACACACGGTGGGCTGCAAGATACAGGCCTAGCCTAGTTTGCAGTCCACCGGATAATGCCTGCGTGTAAAACTTTGTGTTTTTATTTAATTAATAAATTTACTTTACTTTATAACATACATAATTTGCAATATTGTTCTCTCGCAGTCCCATAGAAAATCAGATTTTCCTTTTTGTACTTAGTGGCAAGATTTGCTTGACCGTTAGTCTGCCGTTAGTGTTATATATTTTATTATCAGCTTTTCCTTCAGTGACTTTAAGAGGCCTTATTCCTAAAGACGAGCGTTTTTTGCAAAATAGAACCTTTTTCATTCAAAATTATAAAGAAACTATAAATGATTATTAGAAAAATGATAATGTTCCTAAAAGTACATATCTTAAGCTAGAAAGTCAATTGGTACTACTTTAAAATATGTCTTTTTATACTTCCGAAAAACCAGTTTTTTCGGAAGACGTTTTCAATTTTCATAGTGGGATAGCTCGTTTAGAATCGTGATTGTGCTGTTAAAAATGTTATTTGGGGTAATAAATGATCACAATCCTATTTGTTATATCCTGTACGAGTTAGCTAATACTTTGACATTTTAAGATTTACTTGAAATGGTGGATAAATAACCTTCCGTATCCTCCCCATTTTTTCGATAAAAAGAGGTTTACATTATGTATTTTTCCTGCGATTCCTGCATTTTTTGTAACTCTTAAATAATATTATCCTAAACTAGAACTTCTTATTGACCTATAAGAAAAAAATCATACATATAAGACATACCTTTCTGTCGATAGATATGTTTTTAAAACACCTAAAATTCGAATAAAAGACACTGTGCTAACGCGAGCCCGCTCAGTCTGCGCCGAACGGACCTGCGTTTGATCGTCCGGCGCACCTAGCTTTCGTAAGCAGCTCGATAGTTCCGAGAAGTGCCGTAAACTGCGACTAAACAAATCTTGATCCTTTTTACACCTTATGCAATTTTAGCATTCGACATGCTTTTCATATGATTTTGGATTTTAAGTTATACGTGAAGTTTGTTGAGAGTTTGAATTATTATTATATTTTGGGACCAGGATGAGGTTCTGGTTCTCATGATGATGGAGTCAGGCAGGAGATGTTCAACAGAACTGCTATTCTACTTATCATAACTCCACCATGTTTGGGCTCATTAGATTTGGGCTGATGAGCACCATCGATCTAGATGAGGTCCAAGGTCTCATGATGGAGTCAGGAGGTGGTCAACAGAACTGCTATTCTCCTCATCATAACCCCATCATGTTTGGGCTCATTAGATTTGGGCTGACGAGCACCACCGAACTAGATGAGGTCCAAGGTCTTATGACGGGGTCAGGAGGTGGCCAACAGAACTGCTATTCTCCTCATCATAACCCCATCATGTTCGGGCTCATTAGATTTGGGCTGACGAGCACCATCGAACTAGATGAGGTCCAAGGTCTCATGATGGAGTCAGGAGGTGGTCAACAGAACTGCTATTCTCCTCATCATAACCCCATCATGTTTGGGCTCATTAGATTTGGGCTGACGAGCACCATCGAACTAGATTAGGTCCAGGGTCTCATGATGGAGTCAGGAGGTGGCCAACAGAACTGCTATTCTCCTCATCATAATCCCATCATGTTCGGGCTCATTAGATTTGGGCTGACGAGCACCATCGAACTAGACGAGGTCCAAGTTCTCATGATGGAGTCAGGAGGTGGTCAACAGAACTGCTATTCTCCTCATCATAACCCCATCATGTTTGGGCTCATTATAAATATGTGGAAGGTCGTTAATAATAATAAATGTTTTATTAGGGTACCCCTACATGTAAAGAGGGGGCAGATATTTTTTTTCATTTCAACCCCAGCGTGTGATATATTGTTAGATAGGTATTTAAAAATGAATTAGGTTTTACTAAGATCGATTTTTGATAATTTTCATATTTTCGGAAATAATCGCTATAACTTTTGAACCATATGTTTAAAAATATGAAAAAAATCACAAAAGTAGAACTTTACAAAGACTTTCTTTGAAAATTTGTTTTGAACTTTATAGGTTAGTTTTTGAGAAAAATACGGAAAACTACGGAACCCTACACTGAGCGTGGCCCGACACGCTTTTGGCCGGTTTTTATTTTATTTTAATACTTTTCTGTGCTATTCATACATAGCCACCCTAGGGGATTCAGTATTGACAGCTTCTTTTTTTTCTTTCTGCATATATTTGTTTCCGCTTTTAAGTTTATTGTAAATAAGACTGCTTGCACTTACATTGAGATTATAATTACATAATGCTATTAAATTAAATCTAATGAAGCGTTGTTTTATTTCCTAAATCTCAAAACCCTTTAAATCGAATAAATTTCAAAAATTTTACCGCAGGCTTTCCAAACCGACGATGCTTGATCAGCTACTTTTAGAACGAACATGTACACCGTGTCCAATAAGTCCGAATACTCACATTTTACCTCAGTTCTAAAGATATAGGTGTAGTATGGAGCGAGATGTAAATCAAACAGCTGATGGCGTATGACTGGTTTATTAACTATCGTGCATTTACCCAAGTACCCACATTATGTTTATAAGTATACCCACTACATCTTCCTTCTTATACAATGAATAAATACAGGTCTTTGACCTTTACTGTTAAACTCTCATGCAATGTACAAACTATCGTGTATTAAAATTAACATTACAATATAGTTTGATAATGACACTAAAGAATATGATAGAACATCTTTCATTATCTATTATCTTCTCCCTTCTTTAAAATTCGTATACCTAAGTGCATTATCAATGGTACATATTTATTTCTAATTAGGTGGTATTATTTATACACATGTAGTACTTCTAGTACCTACTTCCATTAGTGTTCAGAAATGTTACAAATAAAATCAATTTTTTATGAAAAAAAATACCCAATAAAGTGTAAAAGCAATGTTAGGGACACAATGAAATTAATACAATAGTTATAGTACTAAACCATTAAACAAATTATTGGATTTTATAGGTGTTTGACTGTGCTTATTCTTACAGAATAATGTTCATAAATTATTTTATTAAAAAGTGATTAGTATTAAACAGTATTTTTATCTATAGTATACCAAATTATATACCAGATATAATGAGCATATATTGATTGAAATTAAATATACACATAAATTAGACTATGAGACATAATGTAAAAAAAAAATCTTTGACATACATAGCTACCTCACATTTATAAACATTAGGTACCTACAATGTAAAAAATTAATGAATTAATATCGCTGAGGCGGTTGTACCACTCTGCCACTTCGAGTTACATAATACCTATCAGCTGAAGTCGGTGGTTGCAGGTGGGGCCTGGCGCTCGCGACGCCGGCTGTCGGTCCCCCAGCGCCCTGAAACTGGTCCCAGTCTAAATAACCTCGTGTACGGCCAGTGTTAGGTGGACTACGAGTCACTGATTCGCTGGTCGTATTTGGAATTGGAACCTTAATTATGTGCTGACGGTTCCTTCTATAAACTCCCCGTCGTTAGTCCGTAGCCAGTATGAACGACCGTCTTGAGCTTGGTCAATTATTTGGGACTTTACCCACTCCTTATTTTGTTTCACGCGTACTGTATCATTAGGATTTAATTTTGGCAGGGCCCTTGTCCCGCGATCATAATCAGATTTATATTTATTTATTCTGGATGATCGTTCGTCTTTAAATAAACTACGATCAATTGCGCGGGGTGTCAATAACGCATCTGTTACAGGTAATCGTGTTTTTAAACTTCTACTCATTAATAATTGAGCTGGAGAGTAAGTTTCTCCTGTCACAGGAGAATTTCTGAAATTCAGAAGACTTAGGTACCAATCACCCCCAGTCTCATATGCTTTTATCATTAATCCCTTTATCGTGCGCACATTTCGCTCTGCGAGACCGTTAGATCTCGCGTACAATGGTGAACTGGTGACGTGAGCAAATTCCCATTGTTTACTAAACTCTTTAAATTCCATAGACGTAAATTGTGTCCCATTGTCGGTGACAAATTTTTCTGGTATCCCATGACGACTAAATATTTGTTTAAGTGATGTAATTACACTACCACTTTGTAAGTTACTTAAATAGCTGATTTCAACAAATTTAGAGAAATAATCTACCACCAGTAAAAACTGTTTGCCTCTAAACTCAAAAATGTCACCCGCAAGCACCTGCCACGGGCGCTCGGGCACCTCGTGCGGCTGCAGGGGCTCGCGCGCGGGCGCCGCGCGGTGCCGCTGACACGTCTCGCACGCCAGCACGGCGCGCTGCACGTCCCGCGCCATGCCCGGCCACCACATCACGCCGCGCGCGCGCCGCTGACACTTGTCTACGCCCAGGTGTCCCTCATGAACTCGACGCACCATCTCTTTGCGCAACGATGCTGGTATCACAATTCTATCATTTCTAAATAAAATACCATTTACATCGTGAAGCTCACCATGCACTTCCCAGTAAGGCTTCACGATGTCCTTGACCTCTCTTTTGTTATCGGGCCACCCATTATGATAGTATTCGCAAATCGCCATCAATACGGGGTCTCTCATAGTCTCATCCTTTATTTTACCAAGCATTTCGGGTGTCGCCTCCACATTATTATATAACATGTTGACGTGTACAACCACATCTTTGCACACGTCACTATCGACGCCTGCCTCGCTAGGCGCTCTCGACAAAGTGTCCGCAATAAACATCTCCTTTCCGGGCTTGTAGCGGAGATCAATATTATAATGCTGCAATTTTAAAAGCATACGCTGCAGGCGCGCCGGTGTTTCATTGAGTGGTTTTTTCATGATAGCTTCCAGCGGCTTGTGGTCACTTTCAACAATAATAATACCATGCCCATAAATGTATTGGTGAAATCGAGTGCACCCAAAAACCACCGCAAGTAACTCCTTTTCTATCTGTGCCCAGCGCGTCTCCGCAGGCGTGAGCGTGCGCGCCGCATACGCAACGGGCCGCCCGCCCTGCATCAGACACGCGCCAAGGCCACGTGAACTTGCGTCTACCGATACACACACCGGTTTATGTGGTGTATAGTATGCTAATACTGGACTATTACTAATTTTTGACTTTAATTCTTCGAACGTTTTGTCATGAATATGGAGCCACTCAAATTGAACATTTTTTGCTAATAGACTGCGCAACGGAGCCGATATGTCTGAGTAGTGTGGAATAAATCTCGACAATTAATTAGTAACTCCTAGGAACCGCTCAAGGTCTTTTTTATCAGTTGGTTTCGGCAAGTTAATTATTGCTTTCACCCGACTATTGTCTGGTTTCATACCCTCAGTATTGAAACTGTGGCCTAGGAAAACAATTTCGGCCACTTTAAATACACATTTATTTTTATTAAATTTCACCCCATTTAGCGAAGCCCGTCTCATAACCTCTTGTAATCGATAATCGTGTTCCTGCTCAGTTTTTCCCCAGATCAAAAGGTCATCACAATAAACCTCTACCCCTTCCATTTTAAATATTTTTGACATCTCATTGTGAAAAATCTCAGGTGCGCAATTAATTCCGAACGGCATCCTAATATACCTAAATCTACCCTCAGGAGTTGAAAACGTACAAAGCTTAGAGCTTTCATCATCCAAACGTAACATCCAAAAGCCATTTTATGCATCACATTTTGAGAAAAACTTGGCTCCCGCGAGATTACTAGTTATCTCTTCCAGAGTGGGAAGCAAAAAATGACTCCGTTTTACTGCTTTGTTTAAATGTTTAGGATCCAAACATATACGGAGTCTATTATCCGGTTTTTCCACTACCACTATGTTTGAGACCCAGTCCGTGGGCCCATCCTCCCTTACAATCACACCCAACTTGACCATATTATCGAGTTCTTCCTTTAAACGAGGACGCAGCTTTATTGGTATTTTCCGCGAACATGCAACCACCGGCGTTACAGCCTTATCTAATTCTATTTTACACACCGTTGGCAAACAACCTATACCTTCGAAAACTGACTCATCAATATTAACTGCACTAATTTTCAGTCTACTATCACTCTTAGTCGAATCACTAGTTCGGGCTATAAGATTCAAATTAATACATGTCTTCAACCCTAGCAAATTATTACAATTTACTCGCAAAACATAAACCTTTTGTATTATTTTCCTGTTATTACATACCAAGGACGCATTAAAATAACCTGCTAACGGTAAACTTTGTTTGTCGATTTGTCTTAGTACAGTGTTACATTGCCTTAAATTTTGCGTATTAAAACCTGCCTTTATGTATGAATTTAATGACATTACCGTAACGGCCGCGCCACTGTCCAATTTAAAATTGATATCCACCCCGTCTACATTAATCATTTCAATCCACGACTCGGTACACTCGGCCGCATCAATATCAATATTGTACAAAATAAGCTCACCAAAGTCCTCGCTTACGTCACCGTCCTCGTCACCGCCATCACCGCTGACCATCTCACGGACCTGCGGCTGCACAGGTCGCACACGACAGCACTTCGCGAAATGTCCAACCTTATCGCACCGATAACACGAAATTCCCGACGCCGGACACCGGTCACTAACACTATGCCTTAAATCACATTTGTTGCATACATTATTGAAGTAGTACTGTCGTGACGCCTGACGTTGAGACGCTCCGCGCCCCTGTCCGCCACGGGCGCCGCGGCCGCCGCGCCACCGGCCCCGCGCCGCGGGCGCACCCGCCGCTCGCGCGCCATCGCGCCACAAGCGCTCAATCGCGCCACCGCCGCTTGTCGCGGGCTGCACGCTGCAGCCTACCGCTTGCTGACCCGCTCGTTCTGCCGCTCGACACCAAGTCACCGCCTCTTCTAAACCTAACGACGTTTTCGCCAGCAGCTTTTCCTTCATTTGTACGTTAGTTGCGTTAATATTAGGCTATTTTTCAAACTGTCAAAACTACAATTTTTGCTTTTCACTTTTAACACCCCTAAAAACTTATCAAAAGTCATGTCATTTTGATACGTCTCAAAAAACATATGTCTTTCATAATTGACGTTTTTTAGAGGATCACAATAATCACTAAATTTTTTGCACAAAACGTCATAACTAGATTTTTCCGATTCGGCAACATCTAACTCCTCATAGATTTCCCGGCCATATTTTCCTATGACATGCATAAATAATGCGCATTTCTCTGCGTCGGTAACCGATGCCTTGTCTGAGGCAATCAAGAAATAGTCAAACGACATTTTCCATTCACGCCAATTGGTAGCCATATTGCCTTCCTGTTGCAACGGCGCTGGCTGCTGAATTGCCGCGTACACGCCGACCATTTTGTCACCCATTCTTATATACTTTACTCGACGTTAGTCTCGCAAACAATAAATACACAATATAATCACTTTTATGCACCAAAACACACTTTAAAACCACACCTGACACCATGTAGTATGGAGCGAGATGTAAATCAAACAGCTGATGGCGTATGACTGGTTTATTAACAGTTAATGTTAAGTTACTATCGTGCATTTACCCAAGTACCCACATTATGTTTATAAGTATACCCACTACAATAGGGATCACAGGCCATCAAATTCTTATTTAAACTGAAGAGTATATTCCTTTTAATAAAATACAAGCACAAAGTTCATGAAATTTCCGAAGTGTCTAAGAAAAACAAAGAGGTAAAGTGCCAACAAAATACTTGCTCGGCACGCAGGTGACGAGTTATTTTTTATAAGCAGAATCTGTATGTGATAAAACAGACGCCACGTGTCCAAAATAAACTATTATGGGTACCGAGGATAGATAACGTTCCGGGCAACTAGAAAAATGTGCCTAGGTTCCAGAGCTCACCATCGGCCCAGGTGTGGGATGCAGTATGTAAGCGAGGTAAACTACCTTCAGTACTTACAGATAAAAGCGTTAAAATCAACGTTTTTTTTTCTTTAAAACCAAGGTTTTGGAGAAAAAAATGCCTTAAAGTTAAAAAGGATGCTTGGGAATGAGTATCATGTGTCCCAACAAGACGCACCTCCAGCACATTCGGCAAATGGTATTCTAGCGTAGTTTCAGACTAATTTGGCAGTTTTTTATCCGAAACATGAGTGGCCACCCAGGCCTCCAGGTTTAGGCGTATTAGACTACTTTGTATGGTCATACATGCTTTGAAGACTAAATTTTTATAAAATCATAAACCTAGATCATTTCAAAAAGATTATTGAGAGTATTTGGGATGAAATGTGAAGAAAACGGTGCGTGCCGCGTGTGATCCGTTTGAGAAGCGTTTGAGGCTGGTAAACAAGCCGTAAGCTGGAGTTCGTATTCCAAAACATTTGTTGTGAATGTAGTAAATAAGAGTGCCATTCATAAAATATAATAATAATGTAGTAACTATTAGTTCATTTTGTTTTATTGGCTATTTGTGCTGTATTCAAACTTATTGGACACGTTGTACATATTTTGATTTTCACCCTTTAAAATGTTTCTAAGACGCAACGTTTTGCAAATTTGGTCACGTCATGCACAGTTAAACTGTGGAATGAATTGTCGCCAGCGGTATTTCCGGACCAATGCGACCATCAAACCTTCAAGAAAAGAGCGTACATCCATCTTAAAGGCCGGCAACGCACCTCCAACACTTCTGGTGCTTCTGGTGTCCATGGGCGGCAGTGATCGCTTACCATCAGGCAGCCTATCTGCTCGTTTGCCTCCTATCCCATAAAAAAACGTTTAATATTTTTTAAGAAAAAAAAAACCGCCGCCTTTCGGGTTGTGGTGAAAGCTACTTGCGAATGTTGGATTATGTAGAAATGTGTAGGCTTTTTTAAAACTGCTTTTAATGCTTTAATTATTTGATGGCAACACAAATCAATATACGTATAACGCTAAGGTTTGAGGAGTTTCTCAATTCCTCATGAATCCGATTATAAGAAATCGAAGCTTGACAAACTTTGACTTGAAAACTCAATAATTATGCTTAACAAACATAACTAAATAAATGTCACTGTTCTGAACTTAAATGCATGCTTTTCTTACAAAAATACCAAAGTCACTATGAGTGTGCCGTTCAGATTTGAGGAGTTCGGTTCTGACCATCATCAGCAGTTCCACTGCACCAAATGTCACTGTTCCGGACGTAAGTGCATGCTGTTCTTATAAAAATACCAAAGTCACTATAAGCGTGCCGTTCAGATTTGAAGAGTTTGGTTCTGAGTGTTCTGACCATCATCAGCAGTTCCACTGCACCAAATATCACTGTTCTGGACTGGACGTAAGTGCATGATGTTCTTATAAGAATACCAAAGTCACTATAAGTGTTCCGTTCAGATTTGAGAAGATCGGTTCTGATCTGACCATCATCAGCAGTTCCACTGCACCAAATGTCACTGTTCTGGACGAAAGTGCATGCTGTTCTTATAAAAATACCAAAGTCACTATAAGCGTGCCGTTCAGATTTGAGAAGTTCCGTTCTGGCCATCATCAGCAGTTCCACTGCACCAAATGTCACTGTTCCGTACCTAAATGCATGCTGTTCCTTTAAAAACACAAAAATCACCATACGTATGCCTTTCAGATTCGAGGAGTTCCCTCGATTACTCCAGGATCCCATCATCAGAACTGGGTTCTGAGAAAAATGGGACCAATCTGTATTCATATACATTCAATATTTTTTTTTTAATCGGTCCAGTAACAACGGAGATATCGAGGAACAAACATAAAAAAATGAAAAAAATAAATAAACATACAGACGAATTGAGAACCTCAATGAGCGCCAATGAAAGTTAAAAAGTGACACATCATGAGCAGTTCCAATGCACCAAATGTCACTGTTCTGGACGTAAGTGCATGCTGTTCTTATAAAAATATGAAAGTCACTATAACTGTGATAATTTCCGAAAATATTAATATTATCAAAAAACGATCTTAGTAAACCCTTATTCATTTTTAAATACCTATCCAAAAATATATCACACGTTGGGGTTGGAATGAAAAAAAAAATCAGCCTCCACTTTACACTAATAAAACATTTTTTTCCATTTTTGCACTTTGTTGACGTGATTGATATACATATTGTTACTAAATTTCAGCTTTCTAGTGCTTACGGTTACTGAGATTATCCGCGGACGGACGGACGGACGGACGGATGGACAGACAGACATGGCGAACCTATTCTTAGTTCCTAGTTGACTACGGAACCCTAAAAAACAGAAATCACTATTAAACTATTCTCTAATTTCAAGTTCCTAACTAAAATTTTCCTAATAAAAAAAACAAATTGATCCCGCTACAAACTTTCACCCCCTTTTTCCCTCTACTAGGGGTGTAAATTTTCATAATCGATTCTTATCTCTTCGAAATTTTGTTAATGCAATCTATACAAATTTCGACTTTCTAGCTTTCGTAGTTTCGGCTCAGCGGTGTTGGTTGTTGAATCAATCAATTAGGAAACCTGAATTTATATATGTATATGTAGACTAATACTATACTTTTACTACATTCATATACCTTATTTACTACTACCATACCATGAATATGAAATTAAATAAAGAGTCCCCATATAAAATTGAAAATTATGTTATTAGCAATTTAATTCAAAACTATCAAGATTATTCGTGTCTGCGTTGAAACGCGCGTTGAGTTGCCGGTGCTCGCGTACCGAGCGCCAACGCCATCTATCGATGGCCGTTTCGTGAAATGCGGACGTCCGTCGTAAATCGACCGCGGACGGGAATCTGGACAGTGGAAATAGACATAACCGTGCAAACTATCGGTCGACGGACGTTGACGTGGCCTTGAGCGCATGGACGTCCGATCGAAATCTGGCTCGCTGGATGTTTTGTTCCGTGCACACTGATCGGTCGCGGTCGCGGACGATTTACGACGGACGTCCGCGTAGTATGTTCCTAGCTTAACAGTTTTAAAATTCAAACTGATTTTATGTGTAGCAACACCAATTGCCTTTTGTCATTTTAATTCATTTTCTTGTCACTTTCCGTTTGCTAACAAGAAAGACGTGGTGTGTTTAAAACAAAATTTTCATCTAAATTCTATAAAACAATTATAGTCTTCAGTAATTAACATACAAAATGGGTGTCTGGCCAGAAGTGACAACAGTGAAAAACGAGAACAGACATGAAATCAAGCTGTCTGGCGCGTCAATATCTAAACGAATAACCGATGCGGGTTTAGACAATAGTTTGTTCCTATTAACCAATATAAACCTGTTAAATATTAGTGATACGTGCCTCACGATTATTCCTGACGATATAAAGAGGCTGGTTAACCTTCAGTCACTGTTGTTATTTGGAAACAAACTGCAAGAGTTCAATGAAAACATAACCTCTCTGCCGAAGTTAAAAGTGCTCGACTTATCCAGAAATGAGATCAAAAGTATCCCTGACAGTCTGAATAAGATGAAAGAATTGACCAGCATCAATTTCAGTTCGAACCAAATCGAAGTTATGCCGAAATTCGTTGATTTTCCAAACTTAATCATAGTTGATGTATCTAACAACAAACTAAATGAGTTTATAGATTTGGAAGGCGCCCATTTGCCTCATTTGACGGATCTGAAGCTAAAGGGTAACGCTATCGAGACAATTCCTAGCTATTTGCCACAAAGTTTGCCATCGCTGAAGAACTATGATATGGGTGATAACAAAATCAAAGTTGTGCCGGGAGAACTGGCCAATCTGCAAAAATTGAAAGGTAAGATTCTTACTAAAGTCTTAAAACTCTAAAGATTCAATCATTTTGCAGGAAAAATTGCAATATTGTGAAATTGTAGTAGTAAATTACATAAATATTGCACAACATTTGGTTTAATGTTCGAAAATTTGCATCATATTTTCCAGAACTGAACCTCAAAGGAAACAAGCTAGCAGACAAGCGTCTCATGAAACTAGTTGACCAGTGTCGCACCAAGCAAGTCCTAGATTACGTCAAGGAACACTGCCCGAGGAGCGATGCCCAAGCCCAGACTAAAGGAAAAGGCAAAAAAGGCGCTAAAAAACAAGAGGACACACCCGTCGAGGAAGCCGTCTGTGATCTATGCCACTCAATGAAGATCCTATATGTCGAAGAAAATATCCCTAATGTCCAAATCATTGAATCTCAAGTAGGTGGAGTCCGGCCGTACATCCTGTGCTGCATTGTTAATGATTTGAGCTTTACCGAGGCATCTTTTAAGAAGTTTATTCAGATGCAGACGAAGCTTCATGACACTGTATGCGAGAAAAGAAATATTGCAACTATAGCCACACACGATTTAAAGAAAATTGCTCCTGGTAAGTTTAGAAATAAGGTGTTGACGACCAGTCTGGCTCAGTCGGTAGTGACCCTGCCTGTTAAGCCGCGGTCCTGAGTTTGAATCCCGGTAAGGTCATTTATTTGTGTGATGAGTGCAAATATTTGTTCCTGAGTCATGGATGTTTTCTATGTATATAAGTATTTGTATATTATATATATTGTTGTCCGAGTACCCACAACACAAGCCTTCTTGAGCTTACCGTGGGACTCAGTCAATCTGTGTAAGAATGTCCTATAATTTTTTTTTTTCGTACAGGCAACCTGACCTACACAGCAAAGCCCCCAAATGTCCTCAAACTGGTACCACTCGGTCGCTCCAAGCCGTACACTGGGGAACAGCTGTTTCAGCAACTGGTGGCAGAGGCAGACGCACTCAGGAAGGAGAAGAAGAGGAATGTCTACTCGGGGATACATAAGTAAGAAAATTGGCTACCGTATAACAATTACATGCTGTATGAATCACAGTTTAAAAATGTTTAAAAGATAACTTTGCCAATTTTTCTATTGTTTTTTTTTTATATAAAAGTACAGTAAAAGTTTCAAAGAGTCATCAATTTAAACTAATAATTCTTTATAATTAGGTCCCAATGCCTATAAAGAATTATGTGAAAGTTGTAGTAGTATGGTGGTGAAAGTTGTTAACAAAAAATTAACTCGATGTCAGTTTTGTGACGACAATTAAGCATGAAATTTCAATAAAAATATTTATTTTTTGTTAATTACATTAAACAATAAACTACATTTATAACATGAAAAAAGTTGGTTTTTTGAAAAATTTTATTCTTGATTGTCGTCACAAAACTGACATGGAGTTAATTTTCGTTAACATCTGTCAGTAATTTTGTGTACCAATTTCTGAAAATGCCCTTATTCAAAAATTTACTAGAACATAGTTTTAGTACATGTTTTAACAAACATATTCCTAAGTTGTAACATAAAGCTTAGCAAAAAAAGTAAAAATGGAACTAATGTTTTTTTGTCGTTGCAACACTTACTTTCCTCATAGAGAAGTGCCGAAATAGTTGCCACATAGATTTATATATTATTAAGCTAGATTGAGTTGTTAGGCCAAAAAGTGTGTACACATGAGAGGGTAAAGTAGGGGCTGGTGTCCCTCTCGCACTTATTGCCGCTGTCAAAATCATTTGAATTACGTCATCACTGTCATTATTTGGGGGATACCAGTCAATATTCAAAGTTACTACCAAATCTACTAATACCGAATTAAAGGTTTTTTTTTATTGTGTAAATCTTTGGTTTTATGGCTTCATAGATAATAATGACTTACCAATTCGTTACAAGGTATTAATATCTTTTCCTCGATATAATACAAAAATAATTTAAGAAGTTTATAAATTTAGTTATCATCACAAACTACTAAAAAGATACTGTTATCATACAGGTAAAAATACTACTATTATAGTAATCTCTTTAACACTGGTCACACGTGCGAGAGGGACACCAGCCCCAACTTTGACCCTCTCATGTGGACACACTTTTACTAGTCTGATAAGAACGCCTTTCTACACCGGTGATAAAGTTCAATTTAGTATGTTAAAAAAAGTGTGAGCTCAGTCCCTATTGAAAGTCCATGAGTTGCCACATGCAAAGCAGTTTAAATAGACGATGGCGCCCCTAATATTTTCTACTCAATTTTGCCAGGCTGTAAACCACTACTAAAGAACTTTACTTTCTTTTCCAGGTATTTATATTTACTGGAAGGCAAACCGAAGTACCCATGCCTGCAGGGCGCCAACGGAGAAGTCATCAGTTTCCCGCCCATCACAAACTCGGAAATCACTAAGGTAAAAAATAAGGCCAAGTCTAATGCACAGATGCAAATTGTATTCCAAATATCTATGCCTACTCGGAGGCTAACTGAATTACCCATGTTCAGAAGTCATCAGTTTCCCTACCATCACCAAGGCTGATAGAGTCTGGCTAATGAAAGTTGAGCCCGAAAAAACGTGGCAATTTCAAAAAAATTGGAGCTGGCAACACATTGATAACATGGTTTCTTTTTTATTATTTCTAATTTATTTACAGCACTTACTTTACTAATTTTTATGGTGATATTCATTATTATTTATAGATTTCGCTGTTAACTTTTACCGAAATTCGTTAAAGTGACAGTCACACTGACAGATGACAATCGATGATATGACATCCAGAGTTGCTGTTTTAAAAAAATACTGGGTTCAACTTTCATTAGCCAGACTCTATTACACTATCATAGAAATATAACATCATAAAACTGCTGTGAGACACTGACATATTAAACATGTAAAATCGGATAACTCAAGTAAAATTGTCGAAGATCGCTCGACATGTTTCGCTCCGTAACGAGGAGCATTTTCATTGTGCCGTGCGCTCGAGTAGTTTCGCACCGCCCCTGCCCGCAGACCCCCGCGCCGAGTCAACGGTCGCAGCTAGCTGCGGCCCGCAGTCTGCGTCGGGATACCATCGGCATCGCGAGTGCTCAGTGAAAATGCTCCTCGTTACGGAGATATAACATGCCGTCATTTTTCTTGATGTCTATGTATCCGAAAAATGTCGCAGTCCCACTATGCTGACATACTTTACATTGAATTTTTAAATTTTACTCGGATATTGTAAACCTTCACAGATGTCGCACGAGAGCACAAGCATGTTCGTGGAAGTGACGTCACACGCGTCTCTCGGTTCCTGCAAGACCGTCTTGGACAAGTTCCTCCTGGAGACACTGTTGCTGGGACAGGCGGGTCCGGACCAGTACCACACGTTGAACGTGCAGCAGGTTAGAGAACTTCTGTAATGTCTCGTGGAAGTGACGTCACGCGTCTCTCGGCTCCTGCAAGACCGTCTTGGACAAGTTCCTGCTGGAGACACTGTTGCTGGGACAGACTGGTCCGGACCAGTACCACACGTTGAACGTGCAGCAGGTTAGACAACTTCTGTAATGTCTCGTGGAAGTGACGTCACGCGTCTCTCGGTTCCTGCAAGACCGTCTTGGACAAGTTCCTCCTGGAGACACTGTTGCTGGGACAGGCGGGTCTGGACCAGTACCACACGTTGAACGTGCAGCAGGTTAGACAACTTCTGTAATGTCTCGTGGAAGTGACGTCACGCGTCTCTCGGTTCCTGCAAGACCGTGTTGGACAAGTTCCTGCTGGAGACACTGTTACTGGGACAGGCCGGTCCGGACCAGTACCACACGTTGAACGTGCAGCAGGTTAGTCAACTTCTGTAATGTCTCGTGGAAGTGACGTCACGCGTCCCTCGGCTCCTGCAAGACCGTGTTGGACAAGTTATTGCTGAAGACACTGTTGCTGGGACAGGCTGGTCCGGACCAGTACCACACGTTGAACGTACAGCAGGTTAGATAACTTCTGTAAGACCTGGAACGGCTGGAACACGTACAAATGTGCTTCGGAGTGACCACTATACAATCTGATTGCCAACTTTTCTTGAATTGTGGATGGTAATCCACTAGGGCTTGCCGGGTGCCGTTATTTCGTGCGTACTTTTATTCGGCGTTATCAGCAGACAGGTTTTGCTGTGCATACTTCTGACGACGACACGAAACCAACAATTGTACTGTCTTGTCTATGCTAACTCTGCACTCTGCTAGCCAAGCGTGTAAAAGCGTTGTGTCCTAGAGGACGTGACATTCTTTTACCCGTATTTTACACGCTGTGATAGTGATTTTTATGATAACTTTCACATTCTGTGGCTATCAATCACAGTTCGTGGACTTTTTCTGCTGATTACTATTTCTAAGCAGGTCACAGTGCTTTTTTTCTAGAAATAAATTATCCATTTCCAGGTAAAGATAGTGGACACAGAAGGCAACCTGAAGAGCGTCTATCCGTCGCGAACGGATTGCGTCTACGAGGACGCGGCCAACGTCAAAGTGTTCCGGCTGCCCAAGAAATAAGGTGTGGCATCACGCACCGCCATTTTCCTTTAGTGAAAAACTGCTAATTGATAACTTGTCTACAATTTTCAGGATTTAAATTTATACTTTAATACGGTCTGGCAAAAAATAATAGAAAATAATAAGGGCGCCACCGTAACTGATTTGGATGTGGCAACTATTTTGACACTTCTGTATTAAAAAAAAGTAAGTGTTGCTATAATAAATAAAATAAAAAAAGCTCCATTTCTACTCTTTTTTGCCTAACTGTAGTCTTACTTTAATAATAATAACCAGTTTCCAAATTCAGTTTCAAAAAGTGAATGTCGTTACATTATTTCATGATAAAATCAAAAGGTGTTTATTCCACACAGTATTTTAATTTAGAGTGCTAGAGAATGGAATAAACTTTTTTTTTTTAATGCAAATACAGATTACGGTGTGAGGTGTGGCCATTTTTTTCTCATGATTATTTCCTGAATAATGGTGTTTTTTTTCTCTAAGTAATATTCTTTTTTGAGTTGATTATTATAATCAACTTTTGTTTGGTAAATAATTAAAATATATCCATGTTGTAAGTGAAAACTGTTAAATTCTTTGTTTCCTTGCAGTTTATGATTGCTATTGTCAACTTCTAAATCTTCCCAGTGATTTCTGAATAAACCTTACACTAAATTACGTCGCATACACGCCATATTACTGTTATCAATTGAAATTAACTAGTGTGTTAGCTTTAAGGTTCTTTCTTAATTTTTTCTGTGATGATACTACCAATTTGTAGATGTGAAACATCAAGTACCTAATGTTATGAATAAGTGTCAACGCTTGTTTTTCTAATAAATATTTTTTCATTGTATTTATGTTTTGTCTCAATGGAACCACTAAATTATTGTTAAATAACCCATTCCAAACAGTATAATCTATTTTCCTGTCGGAATGTGTTATAAAATTGAAATTCGCTCCTTTTTCTAGTTAGAAAC
The DNA here is from genome assembly GCF_023078275.1 of Leguminivora glycinivorella. Lineage (NCBI taxonomy): Eukaryota > Metazoa > Arthropoda > Insecta > Lepidoptera > Tortricidae > Leguminivora > Leguminivora glycinivorella. Next base: position 15,987,625 of record NC_062989.1, on the reverse strand, counting down.
GTGTTTAACCGGCATTTCACATCACAATTAGTTAATACGTGTATCGGGCCGAATCGACCTGATGATTAAATTGACTTGTTTAAGGCTTCCCACAGACAGTCTTAAAAATTCATAATCTTAAAAAAAATTGTATGCAATTGACACTGACAGATCTGTCAGTGTCAGTTTGAACTGTCAGATTGCATACAAGTTTTTTTTAAGATTATGAATTTTGGACTTTTGACAGGAGAAGCGCGAGGAGTGGTTCGTTTTTAGGTTATATTCCCGTAAATTAAACAACTTTCCCTATTTACTAATCAGGTGGTGGTTTATTAATATAATAAAGCCATAGGTTAGTATAGATGGACGGAAACGAGAAGGAGAAGCCTCCAGACGAGGGTGGTGGTAATGATATGAGCTGGGACACTGCCACACGCAAGCGTAACTTTGATTTATCACCAACCAAGCTGGAGCCTTCCCCCAAAAAAATAGTAATTGGTCCGGCAGAGCCCGAAAAACAGGAGGCTAATACAAGTATTACAGTTGAGGAGTCCGGTAATAGTAATGTGGTAGAGTCAAACGCGAACAATCAAATAGAGTCAACTGAAATAAACAATAGTTCCGTAACTGAATCCAACCCACATTTATACAAACACCCCAGTCTAGACAGCAAATCACGAGAGTATGGTGCCGACGATGATGGGCCGTTCATTGTGCATGTTTCTAGGGAGGACGCCCCTGCTTCCAGTGCCACTCTAAAACCCATAAATGTAGGCCTCTTACTAACTCAGGCAAATGTTAATAACATCCAAAGGGACGGTGGCATTAAATCAGTAGGTCGCAACAGAGTAGCAGTCACTTTCTCCACAGCGGCAGATGCAAATAACTTCCTGAAACACCCGCTTCTAAGTAAAAATAAGTTTACCGCTGATATCCCTTCATATCATGTATCTCGAATGGGAGTGGTACGAGGAGTTCCTTCAGATTGGTCCATGGAGGAATTGGTCAACGGGACAACCATCAGAGAAGGTAAAGGGAAAATCCTTAAAGCTCGTCGGCTTCAACGGAAGGTGTTAAAAGATGATGGCTCCCCATCCTGGGTGCCAACCCAATCGGTAGTCATGACTTTTGAGGGACAAAGCTTGCCGTCTAAGATCTTCGCATATTACACCTCATTAGTTGTGGAAGTGTATCAGCTGCCAATCATCCAATGTAGGAAGTGCCTCAGGTTTGGTCACATCCAAGCACAGTGCCGGTCTGATGCTAGGTGTTACAAGTGTTCACAAAAGCACCCTGGTGATGGATGTAACATTGCTCCGGAACATGTGAGATGTCTATTTTGTTCGGGCAGACATTATGCTACAGATAAAACATGCAACGAATTTGGTCGGCAGAAAGCTATCAAACTTGCTATGTCCGAACAGAATATTTCTTATGCAGAGGCAGCCGCTCAGTTCTCAGCAGTTCGTCGGCCATACTCAGACGTGGCAAGAGTCATGTTCGAACAGGTTCCAGACCCCTCTAGGTCGTCGGAGTCACCCTGCCATCCTAATGTATTTATGCCGTCACCTCCGTCTACAACTTCTTATCGCAAGACAGTATACCGGGCACCCCGGCCGAGGGTCTCTCTTTCCCCGGGTTATGACAGAGAGGCTCACAATAATATTGTCCGAACTCCCCCACCACAGCTCCCCAATGGCCAGGCCCTGAATGGTGCTTACAATAGAGTCACCCCTCAGGAGGACCTAATGGAGCTGTGCTTGAAGCTCCTTACAAACATCATCGCGAAATGGAGCGACATACTACCGAACGACGTTGCGCCTTTAATGGTCACACTTGCAGAGCGACTCACCTTTCACAATAGGTCACCAGGTCAATTTTTTACAATGGAATAGTCGGAGTATAATCCCAAAGAAACCTGAACTTACTCAGATGATCAATGACCAAGCGGTGTCCGTTGCGGCCATTTCGGAGACATGGTTACGTCCTGGGGCTCTTTTAGGGTACCGGGGTTCTCATGTCTTCGGGAGGACCGTAATGACGGGCGCGCTGGGTGTGCGTTGATTGTTAAGCAATGTTACCCCTTCTGTCAAATTCCTCTTCCACCCCATGGGGATGGAATTAATGTCGTTGCCGCTAAGGTCATGGGCATTAGTTTCGTCTCTATCTATATACCTCATCCAGACCTCGATCTTATCCCGGAACTGTCTTCTATACTATCCTCTATCCCGCCTCCTCATATAATTTTAGGTGATTTTAACTCGCACAATGTTTCTTGGGGATCGTACCATTCGGACAGGTTTTCGTTATCTCTGTTGGAGGTTTTTGATGACCTCAACGTTTGCGTGATAAATGACGGCTCTCCCACTCATCGAGTATATCCAGGACAAAATCCACAATCCGTCCCGGACTTGACCGCCTGCTCTCCTAATTTGGCGTCGTTACTATCTTGGACTGTACTTCGTCAGTCCTTTGGCAGCGATCACTTCCCCATTATTATTTCTAAGCCTTCATCTGTGCTCCCATCTCCGGCCCCTGAACCGCTTCTGAAATATAAGTTACAGTCAGCGGACTGGCCGAAATTTTCTCTATTTGTCGAAGAAAGGATTAAAGAATACTCAAATTTGAATATAATTTCAGAAAAATATGCAAAATTCAAAAACTTACTTTTGGAAGCAGCGGACATGTATATCCCTCAGAAGAAACCCAGAAGGGATAAAATCCCTTCTCCACCATGGTGGAATGCTGACTGTACGAAAGCGGTAAAGGAACGAGATGACGCGGAGCGGAGGTTTAATACATCTGGTGACATCATGGATTTCATCACTTTTAAAAAAATATCATCACGCACCAAACGCCTCTTATCTAAAACAAAGAAAAGGGGATGGAAGGGATTCTGTGAGAGTTTGTCCCCTAGAACTCCTCCATCCCTGCTTTGGAGAAGTATAAAGCGGTTCAGAGGATCCTTTAGACCAGATGCTGTATCCTCGGCTGACAGCTCATTGTGGCTACCAGACTTTGCTGACAGACTGGCCCCGTCAACTGTTCCAGAATTGTCGTGTATTTTTATTCCTCCGATTCCCCCTTCGACAAGTAGTCTTGATGAACCATTTTCGTATGCTGAGCTCAAGTTGGCTTTGGAAGGACTGCGCAACACCTCGCCAGGTGAAGATGGTATCCCATACAGCTTTTTGACAAAATTAAGCTCACAATCACTGGAATACTTTTTGGGTATTTTAAATCAGGTGTTTGATACAGGTGAGATCCCGGAAGATTGGAAGACCCAAATTATCATCCCGTTATTGAAACCTGCTAAAAACCCAGAAGATGCCAGCTCGTACCGACCGATTGCACTCTCTGCAACTATGGGCAAGATTCTTGAGCATCTGGTTAAAAATAGGCTAGAATGGTATGTTGAGAGCAGAGGACTGCTGGCTAACACCCAATTTGGATTCCGTAAGGGTAAGAGCACCATGGACAGCTTGAATATTCTTACTACAGACATCAGACTAGCACTTTCCAACAATGATCTACTAGTAGGATGTTTTCTTGACATCTCGGCTGCTTATGACAATGTCCATCTTCCGGTGCTCAGAGCAAAGATGCTACACCTGAGCATTCCCGTGAAGGTGGTACAATTTGTCTCCAACTTATTCATGGGAAGGTCCATCAAGATACGTAGTGGCAACTCTTATCTCCCTCCACGTACACTGTGGCAGGGCCTCCCTCAGGGATCAGTTCTCAGCCCTTTGCTCTACAGCATTTACACATACGATTTGGAGCAGTCTGTGTTGCCCTTCTGTGAAATTCTTCAATATGCAGATGACCTTGTACTTTATGCGTCGGCAAAATCTGAAGATACAGCTTCTTCAAGACTGAATATGGGCCTTAGCTACTTAAAAGATTGGCTGGAAGAGCATGGCCTGTCTTTGTCACCTTCTAAGAGCTGTGTAGTGACCTTCAGTCGCAGAAGGGCAATGCCCATTGTGGATGTCCGTTATGGTGATGAAGTCATTCCCAACTATGAGTCAACCAAATTCCTAGGCATCATCTTGGACCGCAAAATGTCAGGAGAACCACACCTTAAACATATAAGAGACAAATGTGAGAAAGGGGTGAACGTTTTGCGAGCACTATCAGGAGTTTGGTGGGGTTCTCATCCTTATTGCCAAAAACTGCTCTACAATGCAATAATACGCAGCCACATGGACTACGGCTCATTCATTCTAGAACCATGTAACAAGAAACCCCTGGAAAAGTTAGACCTCATACAGGCTAAATGCCTAAGAATCATACTTGGTGCTATGAAGTCAACTGCAAAGAACGCCATGCAGGTGGAATGTGTCGAGCCTCCACTTGCACTTCGTAGACAGTATCTTGCCGATAGGTTCCTCATAAAGGCTCTCTCCAACTCCAATCACCTGCTGATCCCACGCTTGCGGTCTCTTGCTTTAACGGTCACTGAAAACCCATATTGGATGCATAAGCCATTCCCTAACATCATAATAAGTTTTTCTAAATTAAATAATTTAAACCCTTTTATAATGTACAGCTCAGGAACAAACCCCATGTATGAATCAAAATTTGAAACTTTAATTTTCTCCCCTCATATCATTTTGGATCTGGGAATATACAAGGATGACCCAGGAGCGCAGAGTAAATTCAACAACCTCTTAAAAAAATGGCCAGGATACTTACCAGTGTTTACTGACGCTTCCAAAATAGATTCCGCAAATTGTGTTGGATCAGCAGTAGTGATTCCCAAATATAACATTGTCTTAATGTTCAAGTGCCCTCCACAGTCCTCGATATTTACAGGTGAAGCTGTTGCTATCTTAGAGGCTGTAGCATATGCTGACTCCCATAATATACAAAAAGTGATCATTTTCTCTGATAGCAGGAGTTGCCTTCAAGCTATTATGGGCAATCAGTTCAAAATGAAGACAAAGTACCCATTGATTCTGCAAATAAAGGCTTTGTTAAGAAAATGTGACACAAAGGGATTAAAAATTACTCTTGCATGGATACCCAGCCATTGTGGTATTGACGGTAATGAATCTGCAGACTCATGGGCAAAGAAAGCTATTGAGTTGGGATCACCAGGCTACAACAGTATATATAGTTCTGACCTTCTTAGCAATGCTCAAACTGATTTAGTCACCACATGGCAAAACCGTTGGAATTCTTCCAGACTGGTAGTAGGAAAACATTATGGGCGCATTCAACAGAAGATTACTCGTAAGCCATGGTTTTTCAGATTTCGTACTCAGCCAAAATGGGTTACCTCAACAATATGTCGGTTACGCCTAGGACCAGTTTGTACGCCTGTGTTCCTTGCTAAGATACATGTCCGGGATACTTCATTGTGCGAATGTGGGTTGGACGAAGGCACGGTAGATCACATTTTCTTTTCTTGTTCGAGATTCAATTACTCTTTGTATGACGTTTTACCTGTTACTATTCCGCGTCCTGTTAATTTCAATACACTTCTCGCTCTTATGGATCCTCCCTTAACGGCAATTCTAATTAAGTATATACACGTACATAACATAAAACTGTAAACTTCAGTCTTAGTCATTGTTAAAAATATCATATATAATTTATATAATATATATTTCTATGTTTTTTTTAAGACTTCCTCTATTTCATCCGCTATGTTGCTTGCTTTAACAAACTGTCATCCGCTTCCCGCTCTTTTTCACTAATGTTGGTACAGTGTCATATGTGTTATGTAATATGTTTTGTTTTTGTCTGTGTCGTCCATAACGTTGTTTTTTTTTTCGTTTTAGGTTCCCAACCTATCCTTCCAAAAACATTATCAAAATTTCACCGAACACTCTCGTTAAAAAATAAAAAAAAAAAGTCAAAAGTCTTCACCTCGACATTGGCAGAATTCACCCCGCTTAAATTAGCGAGGAGTAAAAGCCATGAAAAAAAAAAAAAAAAAAAAAAAAATTATGAAAAGAAAAAAATACTTTCCCTGGTAAACATGCAAGAAACACGAAGATTGAAACAACAAATACTGGCTTATAACAAAACTCTTAACTAGGAGGCAGTGCCAAATATGAACGTCAGGCACAGTAAATCATAGGAATTTTCTGCAAACGCCTCAAAATTAGTTCAACTGAGAAGCGGTTCGAGGGTTGTTCGAGAGTGCCGACTCTTAAAACGTAGTGATTCAATGCTCTTTGCTTGGCGTTACCACTTCCATGCGGAAAAAATGATTCTTCCTGTCTGTTCGAGCTACATTTTTAGACACTGCAAGGTTAACACATTATTTTTAAAAATTACAGCAACACTGTCAGTTAAACGTCAAAGTCGTCAAACAAGTCGTGATTTGTTTCAAATTGGTTCTTTTCCCTCAAAAATAGTTTGTTTTCAATATTTTAGCTTTTATTACGCTATGGTGAACTGAAAAAAACATATCAAAATGCGGCGCAGTCTAGCGCCGAGCCAACTCGGCTCCGGGGATAGTGTTTTTAAAAGCCCTCTGCTAAATTCGTCCAAACGCAAGAAGCGAGAATGCACGAAGACAGTCGCACCTCGAACCCTCACTCAATCCATGTCTGCATCAGACCACGAGAACTTAATCAAGCAGATATTGAGCAAGCCGTTCAGAGTGCCCATCCCGAACTACGTTTCGTCATATTGTAGCAAAAGTTTAGGGTTAAAACGCACACAAGTCAGACGAGCGTTACACGACCCGGATGAGCCGAATGCCTTGGTCCTGTACCGCCCTCCACATATACCTGAACATGAGAAGATGAAAATGAACCCGAAAGACATTAGAGTCGCTGTTGTGGTCGATCCTGTGCTAGGAAACATACTCAGGCCGCATCAGCGCGACGGAGTCAAGTTCATGTACGACTGCGTGACCGGACAACAAATAGAAAACGCCTTCGGCTGTATTATGGCGGACGAAATGGGTCTCGGGAAGACTCTCCAATGCATAACTTTGCTATGGACATTGCTAAGACAGAGCCCGGAGTGCAAACCTACCATTTGTAAAGCCATCATTGTGTGCCCGAGCAGTCTGGTGAAGAACTGGTATAATGAGATCCAGAAATGGCTAGCTTCGAGGATTAACGCTTTAGCTATGGATGGAGGTTCTAAAGCAGACATAATCTTGAAGCTACAGCAATTCATGAACACATACTCGGCCACTAGAGTTGCTACTCCAGTGCTGATCATATCCTATGAGACGTTTAGGATATACTCCAATATACTGCACTCATCAGAAGTGGGCTTGGTTCTTTGTGATGAGGGTCATAGATTAAAGAACAGTGAGAATCAAACATATCAAGCACTGATGGGTTTGAAAGCTAAGAGAAGGATTTTGATCTCAGGCACACCTATTCAGAATGACTTGACTGAATATTTCAGTTTAGTTCACTTTGTCAATGAGGGTATTTTAGGAACAGCACAGGAATTCAAGAAGAAATATGAAAATCCAATTTTAAGAGGCCAGGATGCCTTAGCGACAGACTCGGAGAGAGAAAAGGCACAGGAATGCCTAGCAACTCTCACAGGAATAGTCAACAAATGTATGATCCGAAGAACAAGCAGCCTGCTCACCAAATACTTGCCGGTCAAGTTTGAACAGGTCATTTGCGTGAAAATGACGCCACTTCAGACACAGATCTATAAAAACTTCATCAATTCTGATGCAATCAGAAACAAATTCTCAGGCAATGGAGACAAGAATACTTTGAGTGCCTTGTCGAGCATCACAACACTCAAAAAGCTCTGCAACCATCCTGATCTAATCTATGACAAGATCCTAGAAAGATCAGAAGGCTTTGAAAAAGCTAAAGACCTGCTACCAAGCAATTATGACATCAAAGATGTAAAGCCCGAATACTCAGGAAAACTAATGATTTTAGACTGCATTCTAGCTAATCTAAAAACAAACACAGATGACAAGATAGTCCTTGTATCAAACTATACACAGACTTTAGATCTGTTTGAAAAGCTGTGCCGTAAACGATGCTACCAATATGTAAGGCTGGATGGCTCTATGACCATCAAAAAACGAGCTAAAGTTGTTGAAAGCTTCAACAACAAAGAATCTAAGGAATGGATCTTCATGTTAAGTTCTAAAGCTGGTGGCTGTGGATTGAATCTCATCGGAGCAAACCGTCTAATCATGTTCGACCCTGATTGGAACCCGGCCAACGACGATCAAGCTATGGCTCGCGTATGGCGCGACGGACAGAAGAAACCTTGCTACATCTACCGACTCCTAGCTACAGGGACGATAGAAGAGAAGATATTCCAAAGACAAGCCCACAAGAAAGCCCTAAGCGACACTGTTGTTGACCAAAATGAGGAATCCCTAAGGCATTTCACATCAGAAGACTTGAAAGACCTGTTCAGATTAGAAGAGAACACATTATCTGATACCCACAGCAAGTTCAAATGCCGAAGATGTGTAAACAACATCCAAGTTACTGTACCTCCGGAGAACTCTGATTGTACATCGGACTTATCGAACTGGTATCACTGTGCCGATAAGAAAAGCTTGGCCGATCTTGTTCTTAAGCAATGCTGGGACCTTGCAAAGAGTATATCCTTTGTTTTCCATCACCGTTCCGCTAAGACTGAAGCGCAGAATGAAATAGAGGATAAAGAAAACGTACAGGAGAAAAAGAGAAGGAAGATTGAGATAGATGAGGATTATTCGGAGCCGGATGACAGTGCTGATGAAGATTATGCGTAATTTAGATCATGTGATATTTTGTTTTTGATTCTCAGACACTTTAATTATTATTTGTCAATACTGGCACATATGTGGTAATCTAGATCCACACAGAGCGGCACGTCAGGAAGCAATTTTCTCGCGCGGCAAACGTGCGTAAACTTGCCTCGGCCGAGGCACGTTTACACACTGGTTGTTTGCCGCGCGAGCACATTGCCTCGCTCTGTGGACCCGGCTAATGCTTCAAGAGCAATAAGATCTTTTCCATCGGAAATTGTAAAAACTCCTCTAAAGGATAGCCACATATGTTATGCGCGGATAAATTATGTTAGATTTTCAGTGACTTTTTCTTTTCTTTAGGCAGAAATTATGTTATTAAATTGTGCTTTCCGAGAGTTTTGAACTGCATAGAAAGTTTTACCTACAATAATTTGATGTTTTGTACATTGGCAGTCCTAGAAATGTGTAAAAACCTCCAGTGAGGGTTGTACCCTCCCCTCCAAAATGAGAAATTATTGTTTGACATAAATTACTTGAAATGTAAATAAGTCTGTGTTAAGTTAACTATTATGAAGAGTGATTATATTTTTGCAAATTTATAATTTTGCATTTGATTTCTCCAGATCTCTACGATACCTACATAGTTTCAGTTTTGTTTTCAAACACGTCACACGTGCTCTTATATAAAGCCTGCCACCGCCGTGCTGCGTCTCAAGCAGTGCGCGCGTTTCTTGGGCCAACAACCTGCCTCGGCTGAGGCATGTGACGTAAATTGGGCCAATGCCGCGCGAGGGCATTGCCTCGCGAGGCTACTCGCTTTTCGTAGACCCGCCTAATATTTTAAGTTTAACTCTGAGGATTGTAAGACCGCAGATGACGCAAGCTTCTGAGCTGTAGGCATAGGTGTACAATCTCATAAAACTTTGGCAATTACCTATTCACCTTCAATCTCGAATGACTGGTATAATCTTTGATAAATAATTAATTATCCCAGATAATCTAAGCACTATCTCAACGACTGACGATCGACATTTTAATAGATATCTATAGGATAGGTAATTAAGCCTGTACCTACATAAGTATATTCAACCCTCAGTATATTCAGCCCTCTATGCCGAGGATGCCTGTCGGCCGAAGAAACGGTCGCCCACGTCATCCTGGAATGCGAGGGAGTGAACACACAACGGGCTCAAATCCTCAAAACGACGAGGTCACTCCGAGAAGCCTGTGGAGACACCAGGAGGATCCTGCGCTTCTGGGCGGAGTTAGGCTGGCTAGACCCCTAGCTGGCAAATACAGCACGCACAATGGCCTCTATCTTTGAGGCTAAGTGCGGAAACCGGAGCCCATAACCATATAACATATATAACCCTCAGTGGCCTCAATGGTGGCAAACGAGCGTGTAACCCATGGCTCGATTAAGGACATTAAGGTCAATAGCAAGCGGCCTTTAACTAACATCACAGAATATATAATAGTACCTAACATATTATTATAAACTTCGGGGTAACCCATTGGAAGCGGCATTATAGAACGTTTTCACATTATCCAATCCGATATCGGATGTAGGAAGTAAGTATGTCAAAGATGGCGCCTTTAAACCTACCGGATGTTTGTCCTCCGATATTGGATAGGATCATGTGAAATGGCACTTACGGACCTTACGGTACAATGAGTTTTTCCCCTCACTAGCTCGGAAACACGTGTTTTGTCCTTTAATACCAGCGGGTAAAAACGCATTTTATCCACTAGTGGGTAAAGTAATTTGACCTTGAATAAAGTCAAATTAACTGCTTTTAAATTGATAAAAGTAGGTGAATCTAGTAATAAAGTTGATTTACCACCTGTGGAACTACTGGAAGCAGTGATAAACGCATTTTTTGCGTTGTAGTTTCCTCGCTATAGTGAGGGGAAAAGTTTTGTGTTACACTCGGGTGCAAATGTATTTTACTTCTCGTGTGTTAAAAAACTCGCAAGTTCAGGATTCTATTCTCGAACCACTCGCTTCGCTCGTGGTTGAACTATAGAATCCTTTCACTTGCTCGTTTTTCAATTCCACACTCGGCGTTAAAATACAACTTTGCCCCCTTGTATAACAAATAACTATTTCGGCAACGCCGCGGGTCAACAGAAATGTAAAGTCCTTGTGCTAGTTTGCGACAAACTTTAATTTTCTTCCACACACAGATTTTTATTCCACTTTGTGAATCATCGAGGACATATTGGAATCCCACCACCACCCCCTTTCTTCCCGTGGGTGTCGTAAAAGTCGACTGTGGGATATGGGTTAAATTGTGGCGTAGGCGAGAGGCTGGCAACCTGTCACTGCAATGTCACAATTTTGATTTCATTCAACCCCTTTTTGCCAAGAGTTGCACTGAAACTTGTTAGTTCATGTGCTCTGCCTACCCCTTTATGGGATACAGGCGTGATTATATGTATGTATGTATGTATATTGGAATGAACAGCGTGCGTAGCCGAGTGCACAAACGCTCACGAAAAGAAATGCTCGTAGATATCTATCTCTATCGCTCTTGCGTATTGGCGCGACAGAGCCAGACTACCTTTCGCGGCGTTTCGTTTTCGTTTCGCGTCGTAGCAATGCCATTCGGCTACGGGGCCTGAACTCCTCACAACAGTTTGCAGACGTAACAGCGCCATCTACCATGACATTAGTCAAACTTTACCCCAACACTACCAATATGTTCGTTTGCAGCGTACGTGCGCCCCGGGCACTCATACGTGAATCCAGGGGGAATGACCCCCTTGACCCCCCCCCCCCCCCCCCGGAGCCTAGGTTGGCCATACAAATAGACCACGTGACCCCCCCCTGGGGCCTGGGCCTTTACCACGTGACCCCCCTTATATTATATCTATCTATCTATAGCAGCCTTTACAGCGCTCGTCTACGGACATAGGCCTCCTCTTCATTCCTCCACGCCTATCTGTCTGTTGCCATTTGCCTACAATTTTAGATAATTTTCATTTACTAAATGAAGAAAAAATCCTTCCTTTTTGGCTGTGATTCTCATTTCTGTTACTTACTTTATACTTCCTTTATTTGTGAATCACACGATCCTATTTGTAGAACCATGAGAAACTGCTAGGTATATACCTAAGTTGTAGAAAGTACTTATTTAAAAGTATATTTAACAATAAGTTTTTATATTAAAGGAAAAAATTGAAAAATTTACGCTTCCGGCGAGACTCGAACCCGCATCAGCCGCCTAGGCGCAGTTTAGGTCTTTTGTATTTAACAATGTAGGTAAACAGTACTACGTGACAATAAAATCTTTATCAATATTTAAAAAAAAGCTATATTCGATCTTAAAATTCCATTCTCTCATACATACAAATAAGTTAAGCACAATGGGTATTCTCTTTTACAAAAACTTGTTGAAAGGGCATATCTTTCATGCCCGCCTTTAAAAACGCACAATAAATGCTCTTAGAAGAAAATATTTGCATTACTGTCGTTTTGAGTGCGAATTTTTATTTTGTTCTGTTTTACTTCTTTTTTCAAATGTGGGAATGTTTATACTTTTTCTACCCTGAGATCTTAGCTCACTCCATCGTAGGCTTCGTCTTTGCCTTTGGCTAGTTTGTGGCCAAAAGTAAATTGTCCATTTATAATAAATTAATAAAAAAAATCTCAGAATCATGAGCTCTTTCAATTCTGCAGAAAAAAAATTGGCGGAAAAAATGTCTTACATTTTTTTTTCACTGAGTTATCTACAATTTGCCATAGAACTTTTATAACACAGGGTAATATGAAAAATTGTATGAACAATTTTGGACATTTTTTGTCTCATATCAGGATCGAAAGAGATCACGATTCTGAGTAAAAAAAGTACAAAAAAAATCCAATAAGGAAAAACAGTAAAATCGACAACAAAATAAAAATTGGCCCTCGATCGATTTGAAATAACAACAATTAAAACTTGATAAGTTATCTGTCCGCTTCCTCATCAGCTGGTACCACGTCCGGTCTGTTGAGGAACACTTTACAGAGGATCTCTTGACAGTAGTCTACTTCTTCTCTGAACGTGTCATCTTTTAGGTCCGGGTGTTTGAGATGCCTTTCTAGGATACCTGCGGAAGAATATAATATTGTTTAAACTTTACGGGCGATATTTTACTATCATAAGTTCAGAGGCCATTTTTTTCAAAGTTGTCCACCCCACTTTTTTTGTAACATGGGTATTTTTTACGCGATTCATACTCAGAATCGCAAGGTTTTTCTATACAGATAGGAGAAAAAAAATGTCTCAAAATTTCCATACATTTTTAAAACCTTCTATTCCGTTACCAATGTATGATAAAATGGTAACGGAATAAGAAAAACCTTGGGACACTTTTCGCCTCCTATTAGGATTGAAAGAGCTCGCGATTCTGAGTGCAAATCACATAAAATTTTCCAAATCCAAAAAAAAGTGGACAACTTTGAAAAAATGGCCCACATACATACATACAATCACGCATGTATCCCATAAAGGGGTAGGCAGAGCACATGAACTACTCCATGTATATATATATGCGTCATGCATCATTATTGACTCTATTGACAGCACGTCAAAATTCAAATTTGAATAAATCTTTGTCAAGGTCATGCATTTAAGGGTTAATTCCTACATCTATGATCATAAGTTCTAAATATAAGACATTGGGCCTCACAGGGAAAAGTGAAAATCTACCTGTATCTGTATGGACAGTCAGAGCGTCCTTGTACTCGTAGCAAAGAGGATCGAGTATTATAGAGAGTTACTGTCAAAGTAAAATGTGTAATCACAGTGCATAGACTGCCATCTCTCGACACAAGCTTATAACTTTTAAACCTCAGTTTTGACAATTTGGCCCATATTCTTATTATTATCTTATACTTTTAAACGAGCAATTCTTGTATATTTATTTATTTATTTATTTATATACACCGACGATCTCGGAAACCGCTCTAACGATTTCGCTGAAATTTGTTATGTGGGGGTTTTCGGGGGTGAAAAGTCGATCTAACTTGTCCTTAGGTCTCGGAAAACGCGAATTTTCGCGTTTTCATGAGTTTTTCTTCGCGCGCCATCTCGTGTGGAGTAGTTGCATTATTAAGACAGAATTCTTTCGCTCGATGTAGGTACTATTTATTGCAAAAACTAGATGGCGACACAGGTCAAGGCCCCGTATACGAAGCAACAAACATTGAGTAACTTATGAATCGCGGGCGAGGTGTAATAATTTTTTCAAGTCATTTCATATTACTGAAAAAAATACTTACCACGAATAGAAAATTACACAATTTTTTTGAATGACATTTTTTGTGGCGGAAGCGCGCCATCTCGTGTGGAGTAGTTGTATTGTTAAGACTGAGAATTCTTTCGATCGATGTAGGTACTATTTATTATCAAACTAGATGGCGACACAGGTCAAGGATACGAAACAACAAACATTGACTAACTTATGATTCGCGGATGACAAAACTTGCGTATTCATTGAGTGCTTTAATTATTATTACGAATTTTAAGCTTCTTCCGTTATCTCAGTAGTATTTTTAAAATTAAATACTTCAAACAGAAGTGCATTCTAGAATTATCCGGAAATAATAGGCACATACCGCCATCTGTTAATTGTAATCCGTACTAGCAAGTACTGTTATTTTAGAACTATGAACAAGTAAAAACGAGCAATTCTTGTATATTCCTTTATTTATTTATATAGACGTTCGCGGAAATCGCTCTAACGATTTCGCTGAAATTTGTTATGTGGGGGTTTTTGGGGGTGAGAAATCGATCTAGCGAAGCCTTATCGCCATCTCGTGTGGAGTAGTTGTATTGTTAAGAGAGAATTCTCGGGCGGCGAAATTAACGACCATATAGCTGCGCTTAGCTCAGCGATGAGGTCGATCTAATAATGTTCACAGACAGATCGCATGTGTCAGGGCAGGGTTTCGAATTTCGGCCAGAAATTAAGTTTTTGTTTTTATTTTTTTTACAACAGTTTTTTTTTTATATAAAGACGTGATATAATAAAATAAAACCGAGCGAAGCTCGGTCACCCAGATATTTATTCAATTATAGGCGAGCAGCTATTCAGCTGATGAGCCTATGTCACACAGTGTCTCATGATTTATAGTTAGCAAAGTCATGTCACTATCTTATTATTTAAAAGCCACTTGTCTAGTCTGTTTTTAAACACATTCACTGAGGGAGCAGTAACAACACTATCCGGTAAACTGTTCCAAGCCGCTACAACACGATTGGATAGGGAATGATATGCAGCTTTAGTAGTAGTAGGAGTGCGAATCAGTTTTAGGCTGATAGCTGAGTCTTAGCTTGATATTTTTTTTTTTTAATTATAAATGGGCTTACTCTTGACCACAGACTAGCCAAAGGCAAAGACGTGGCCTACGATGGAGTGAGCTCGCCCAGAAGATGCCTGTTCACTCTTGATATGTGTTAAAATGTCAAATATTAATATTAGCGCCATCTAGCCGAGCGTTCGTACCTTTTTCTATATGGTACTGAGGTACGTTTTTTTCTTAGACTTTATCTGTCTTTCATCTGTATGATTCACAGTGCATAGACTGCCATCTCTCGACACAGGCTTAAAACTTTTGAACCTCAGTTTTGACAATTCGACGACAACAACGTATAGGGTGCAAACTGCAATTATTTTTTTCAGAAAATTGCACCTTACCCACCAACGTACAAGGTGCTATCTGCTACAAAAAAAAATCGCAGATTTCGCCTTGTACGTTGTTGTCGTCGAATTTGGCCCATGTTCTTAGCTTGATATGTGTTAAAATGTCAAATATTAATATTAGCGCCATCTAGCCGAGCGTCCCCCAAAGGTGTAACGCCATCTAGGCCACCGTACCTTTTTCTATAGGTTCTGAGGTACGTTTTTTTCTTAGACTGTAGCTGTCTATACGGAGTCAGAGCGTCCTCGTAGCAAGCGATGTGGTACTTTTTGCTTGAGTATGTCACATCACATCACTTGTATTATAAATTCTCATTACAATACTAAAAGCCAATGTTTGAACATGCCCTAGCCTTGAGGTTGTCCCGGTAGATGCCTTATAATATCTTTAACACCTTTTGAGGTGAGTTGTGACAGGGGCGAGTTGTAACGTCGATTTTTTTTTAGAACTTATTAACGAGCGTTTGCCCTTTAACTAAAAATCCTGCACAGTTGCGAGCTGGCTATAGCGACGTTGTCACAACTCTCCCCTGTCACAACTCGCCTCGGTCCTAGATTGTTCTGCAATAAAGATGCAATACCTTTAAGTCCCGCGGCGGGGTCCCTGCATTGTCCCAGCACTCTGTCGTCCAAGTCCGCGACGAGTGTCAACAATGTGTTCAGCAAGTGTTCTGATGATGCATCTCTCCCGGCAGACAGCTGCTCCGCTAGTGTCTTTACTAGGTTCAACTGGATGAATTTCTCTGAAAAATTAAATTTTGGTATTAATATCCATACTAATATCACTGTATAATAAAGGGTACTATCGTACAGTATGGACACTCCCGCTCCCCGCTGAAAGTGCCGCCCACCCCCTTTCGGTTACCTCACAGTTACCACCTGTCAAAAACGCGAACAGTCGACCTGTATATTTCACTCATACAAGCATAGCACGCGAGCTACACGAGCTTAGACTGTGTGCTAGGAACGCGCCTCTTTCATATATTTGATCGCCAGTGTCCGAGGTGTGCTAATATTATTAATGAGAAAGTGTGTGTCTGTTTGTTTGTCTATCTTTCACGGCAAAACGGAGCGACGAATTGACGTGGTTTTTTAAGTGGGAGAAGGGGGTGGAGACATAGGCTAATTTTTGTTTCTTTCCAATCCCCCACTTCCCTAAAATGGGGGGTGGAAGTTTATTAGGCTATTTTCGAATTTAACGCGAGCGATGCCGCGGGCAAAAGCTAGTACTGTAAAAAGACTAAAATGTCGTTATTAAGCATGTCTGTAATAACTAACCTCTGGCATCAGGGTAATGGTCGCAAAGATGCCTCGCCAGCAGCACTTTCGTTCTTGCATTAAGGCTGCTTTCAAAAAAAACGTCAAAATAATGTAAAATTGATAGTTTTAGTCGGTGAAATACTACACTTTCCGTTATCCAATGGATTTATTTACTTCAAGTTTCAGTTAGAGCGTCTTATTATCTTGATTTTTGTAAGACTGGATTTTTGAAAACTAACTCACTGAATTAATTATGAATTTTTCTCTAATGCACGTTTAGAAAAACTCATATATAGAGCGGAATTAGTCGATCTTATTTGTAAAATTTGGAAAATTTTGAATACTAAAACAGGTAAATTTATAATTAGTATATCCTGTACTGCAATCTTCTCAGACTACATTTTTATTATAAGGTTTTGAAAAAGAGTAAACGAGGCTAAGACGAATTCAATTTTTTCAGAAATCACCCAAAATTAAGTGTCAATTTCTTTGAAAATCTACATCACATCGAAGTAATTTTTGTACTTAATTAATCTGCAACGTTTACTTAAATTGCTTTTATGCCTTAGTAATTATAAATTGCTATTATTAATTTTTGGCAATTTTTTGAAAACGAGCCTTCACCGGTACAATTGTTACCACTTTTGGACATTTTCTCATATTTTGTTAGACCAAGTAGAAAAAGTCCTATAATGTGATATATATTTGTAAACCACTCGCAAAGCCCTTTAATTTGATACCACACACGGTATGATCGAGCGCTCGGTTGCGATTTCACTGTTTTTCACACGAAAGCCCTCTTAACATCTGTAGCTCCACAGACTGTAGGGTCTTACAGCCTCCTTGGGACAGCACAGGAATATAACTAACCTCTCGCATCAGGATAATCTGAGAGACGCTACACCCAGGGCTGTTAATGCTGCTGTCTATTGGGCATCTACTGTATAAGAAATGAACCTCGACACGATAAGAAGAAGGATAATGGTCGCAAAGATGCCTCGTCAGCAGCACAACTTTTTTTGCACCAACATCTGTACCTCCACAGATCCTAAGGTCTCACAGCCTCCTTGGGACAGTATAGGAATACAACTAACCTCTGGCATCAGGATAATGATCGCAAAGATGCCTCGTCAGCAGCACTACTTACTTTTATGCACCAACATCTGTACCTCCACAGATCCTAGGGTCTCACAGCCTTCTTGGGACAGTACAGGAGTATAACTAACCTCTGGCATCAGGATAATGGTCGCAAAGATTCCTAGTCAGCAGCACTACTTTTTTGCACCAACATCTGTACCTCCACAGATCATAGGGTCTCGCCTCCTTGGGACAGTACAGGAGTATAGATTATGATTTACCTCTGGCATCAGGATAATGGTCGCAAAGATGCTTCGTCAGCAGCACTACTTTTTTGCACCAACATCTGTACCTCCACAGATTATAGGGTGTTACAGCCTTCTTGGGACAATACAGGAGTATAGATTATGATTTACCTCTGGCATCAGGGTAATGGTCGCAAAGATGCCTCGCCAGCAGCGCTGCTTTCGTTCTGGCACGAACGTCTGTGGCTCCACAGACTGTCACTAGGGTCTCGCAGCCTCCTTGGGCCAGCAGTTCTTTGCAGGAGGGTGGATATTCGCGGCACGCACCTAAAAATATAAAAAATATGAAATAAAACTATGGAAACGGATTAAATCGCGTATCATGAGTTTAAAATTTATCCCGACGTTTCGAAAACTTTACAGCGTTCGTGGTCAACGGGTGACTGAGGAAAAATTACAATGTGCAATGCACAAACAATATAACCCTGTAAAATGTTCGAAACGTCGGGATGAATTTTAAATTCATTATAGGCGATTTAATCCGTTTCCATAGTTTTATTTCATGAGTAACTATCGCGGTAACCGAAGACAATATTATATAAAAAATATATTTACTAATTTTACTATTGACCTTACTGACATACTTCAGCCACTTCACACCTTCACAGTTAGCCTAGATGTACTTTAGAAGAGACGGATCTTTTGTCGTTTCACGTCGTTTTCTAGTTTATCAACATAGGTCTACTAATAAACAGGGATGTTGCGGAGGCAGATTTTTTGACATCCGCGGATGCGGATGCAGATGCGGATTTTTCAAGTCCCACATCTGCAGATGCGGATGCGGATGCGAATGTGAGGATAGGCACTTACTCAGGCATATTAAAAACACAAAATTTGATCAAAGAAGTTATATTTATTCAAAAAAATAACCTTTCATATTTAAAAATCTTAGAAATTAAGATAAAGGTGGGCCAACGATACTAAAAAATCCCGCGATCCACGAATCACAGATGTGTAACGAGACTCGTATTGGCCAATGGTGAATTTACCGTGCACGTGGGCCGCGTCTAAGTCGTTCCTATACCTGTTCAATATCCGCATCATGCGAATGCTCCGTATTGATTTTTGCGGAGGCGGATGCGGATGCGGATTTTGAAAATGATGCGGAAGTTCCGCGCGTGCGGATGCGGATGCGAATATCCGCAACATCCCTGCTAATAAAACACAACTGGATTAGCTTACCATCGAGAATACTTACATGAGACAGCAGCCACACACTTGGCCAACGCTTCTCCCCGCTCTGTCCTCGCTAATGCCAATAACACATTGAGCAGGCCACTCTCCAAAGCCCGAGATTGGCAGAAGGGATTGTTCTGGCATAGTTCTGCAAGTATGCCGCTGGCTCGGGCGCGGATCTCTTCGTTTTCACTGCCGTAGCATACGGGGAAGATGGAAAAGCCTCCAAGTTTGTAAAAATCTGAAAAAATGGTTGGTATAATTGATTATTCCAAGTTATTGTATATTTAGGTGGAAATATAGCTCATATAATCCGGCAACCTTCAAATCAAGAGTGAACAGGCATCTTCTGGGCGAGCTCACTCCATAGTAGGCCACGTCTTTGCCTTTGGCTAGTCTGTGGCAAAGAGTAAGGCCCATTTATAAAAAAAAACGGGTCTATTACTATGGACAGTTAAAACTGCATATTAAACAAGGCCAATAATGCTTAGCTAAGAATCGGAGCTTCTGGAAGAACCTGATTTTCAACAGAAGGATATAGGAAGGATATAAGGAATAAGGTTGTCTAGACGGTGGTAATGTTCATATTTGATTATTTGAATACTTATTTAAGAATATGAAGAAATTATAAACATTAAATAAATGTCATATACAAAGAAAAAGTGACCAAGGCCTCCAAGTGTTCCGAGCTGGAAACGAACCAGCGTACTCCGTTAACCGGACGGATGCCTGTAAAATCTCTCAGCCATCGGATCACGAAGGCAAAGGTCGAAATTTCCAAGTATATGACACAATTACCGAAGGCTTGGCGCCCCCCGCCAAAAGGTTTTACAGGCATCCGTCCGGTATAACGGAGTACGCTGGTTCGTTTCCAGCTCGGAACACTTGGAGGCCTTGGTCACTTTTTCTTTGTATATGACATTTATTTGATTTTTATAGTATAATAGTAGTGTTACTACTTAAAAAATACAAATTAAAATATTTTCAAATGAGAATAATTTAATTTGTTCTAAGATGAAGCAAATTGTCAAAACTTTGGTTCAAAAGTTTTAATTCTGTGTCGAAAGATAGCAGTTTATGCACTGTGACTACATTTTACTCTTTAGTCTTACTCCATTTTTACTCATTCTTTGATTCCCCCATCCCAGTCTTTGATTCAAGATATATTGGCCATGTCAATGTCGTCAATAAACTCCATGATGCTTGTGAAGGCCTGGCTGATCTCATCTGGCAACGACTGCCCTAACTGAATGCTTTGCATATTCTCTGTCATCATCATCATCATCCTCCTTGCGTTATCCCGGCATTTGCCACGGCTAAAATGAGCCTGGGGTCCGCTTTGACAACTAATCCCAATATTGACGTAGGCACTAGTTTTTACGAAAGCGACTGCCATCTGACATTCCAACCCGAAGGGTAAACTAGACCTTATTGGAATTAGTCCGGTTTCCTCACGATGTTTTCATTCACTGAAAAGCAACTGGAAAATATCAAATGACATTTACACATAAATTCCGAAAAACTCAATGGTGCGAGCCGGGGTTCGAACCTGCAACCTTCGGAATGAAAGTAGCATGTGCTTTCCTAATACTGTGGTTCCAAGTACTATTGTTTGAGGGTCTTACCATTGGCTGTGTCAATGTCATCAATAAAGTCCATGATGCTCGTGAAGGCCTGGCTGATCTCATCCGGCAGTGACTGCCCAAGCTGAACACTGTGCATCTTCTCCGTATCTGTCAGAACAGCTATGGCGTCTTGTAGCACCTTGGCTACGTCTACTGTGAGGCTTTTGAGGGCTTCTTCTAGGAAACGCTTGCGCTGAAAGAATAAATAAATAATTGGTAAAGTTTTTTTTCATTATGAATCTTATAAGATTGAAGATGTGTGTGTGAGCAGTAGTAGTATTTGTTACACAAATGTACTTAAATATATTTTTAAATGATTTAATATCTGTTCTGAGACAACTTTTAATTTATTATTTTAAGGTGGAAAACCTTTTCTGTTTAATTTAGCCGTTTCTTTGTATGGAAATGTTTTTTTTTTAATTGATTACAGACACTTGTAACTTCAGCAGTCATTGCTTCAGAAATTAAAAAACCCGCGCACAGTTTTCAAAACAAAATTCTAAAGCATGTTGTATAACTATAATAACATTAGTAACTTGCCTCTTCATCCATAGGACCTAGCTCTGAATTCCCCGGAGCATCTTCAGCCTTGGTTGCTTCCATAGCAAACCTAAGGAGACCCTGAAATAATCATTAAACATATTATTACACAGCCAGAATCGTGCCAAATTTTTAATGTTTTTTGGTGTAAAAATGAGTATTTAAACGTAATTTAAATACTTGCCTGTAAATTCCGCGGCTGCCGAGGCTGCTCTGCCATACGCTGAACATCCTCACTCCTGCTGGGAAACGTCAGGGCTCCAGCAATAGGATTGTTACCACCAGGATTATTCGATGCCATGTTTCTAATGAAAACAATTTATTTGAGGTTAACAAGACAAATTTTGCACACTACTGTGACACTGGTTGAATATGGATATTAGCGTGGGTATATATCGTTTGGAACGATTCACAAAAGCTGATGTAAATTCTAGAAATTGTTGTGTTCTTTGAGGTTCTCGAAGAAACACCGACAACACCGTGCTTTCACAATTCTCAAAATTTAAAGTGTCAAAGTCAAAACTGAGCTGCATAGATTTAGAATTATTAAACTAGATTGTGGAATCACATTTTTTGCCATACTAAATTGAACCTTATCACTGAGATAGAAAGGTGATCGTATCAGACTAGCGAAAACGGTCCACATGAGAGGGCATTGTTTGGGCTGGTGTCCCTCTCGCACGTGTGGCCAGTGTTAATGAGGTTACCATAGTAGTAGTATTTTTATCTGTATATTACCTGACTTTATAACTTCTTATATTATTTTAGTGTTATATTCAAACTAGGGTTTCGATATATTTCAAAGAATTGGAAAATAATTATAATGTAATTATTAATTAAAAGATTTGTATAATTAAAAAATACGTTCAAATGGGTATTAGTAGATTTGGTAGTAACTTTGAAAATTGACTGGTATCCCCAATGTATGACAGTGATGACGTCACTGAATAATGTTGACATTTTTTTTTTTTTTTATTTGGTTCACCAACAACTGTTTACTCTGGCCTATGAAAAAATTGGAATTTATACAAGCAAATGGTTTACAGACTAAGTGCAAATGGTTTACAGGTAAACACAGCATGCGTTTCATACAAAGAAATACTAGAAAAGGTCCCTAAAACAATAACTTATTAAATATATAATTAAGGTAACTGATTCTTCTACAGATGATTCAGTACACTAGATGTGGATAGATAACTATGTACTTGCTGTTTAAATTTACTTAGCGAGTCAAAATGTATGTCAGTGTGATCACTACACGCATTAAGAAGCTTACAGAACCGTGGTACAGGCGAGCTGCTGCCATAAACAGTTCGTCTGAGAGGTGGACATAAAGGAGTAATGGGGTTGCGTGGAATTCGAGCCGGAGCGCGGAAAGACAATAGTTGTAATAACTCTAAACAATCTATTTTTGACCTCAACAATTTGTACAAGAAAATGGCATCCGAGATTCTAAAACGTAATTCTAAGGAGTCCATCCGAAAATGTTGTAATCTACTTTTATATGAGGGCTTTTTTTTTAAAATACCAGCAGAAAATGATATGTGACGTACGAACCGCTTTTGTACACGCTCTATCCTTAAAGAATGGGTTGCATAGTGCGGACGCCACACTACACTGCAGTATTCCATGACACTTCTCACATAGCTGTTGTATAATAATATTTTTGTTGTTCCTGATTTGAAATTTTTTCCATTTCTTATGACAAATCCTAACATTTTTGATGATTTCTTAATAATATTTTCTATGTGAGGTAAAAATGTGAGCTTTTGATCGAAAAGTACACCTAGGTCACGTATTGTGCTCACCTCCTGAATAGGTGTGTCGTTGATGTCATACTTAGAATCTATCGCGTTTCTATCATGTTTTCTAAAGAATTTTATATGCATGCACTTGTTCGCGTTTAAAAACATTTTGTTATTATGACACCATTCGACGACCCTACACAAGTCAGCTTGCAACAATTTTACATCAATATCGGAGTCGATAGTACGAACAAACTTCAAGTCATCGGCGTACATGAAAACATTCGAATGAATAATGCTATTTGGGAGGTCATTTATAAATATATTGAAAAGGACAGGGCCTAGGTGCGATCCTTGCGGGACTCCTGACGTTATGCTATAAGACGAGGATTGGAACCCATTCACTACCACCTGAAATTGCCTGTCCACCAGGTAAGATTCCAGCCATTTCAGCAAAGCACCGAACCCATATGCTGACAATTTTTTTAGCAATATTTTATGGCAAACTTTGTCGAATGCTTTGCTGAAATCAGTATAAATTACATCAGCCTGCTTACCCCCATCAATCGCCCTCACCAGTAGTTCAGTAAACAAGACCAAATTTGTTGATGTAGATCTATTACTCACAAATCCATGTTGGTAACTACTTAAATAAGTTCTAAAGTGACTCTGAATATAAGGGCACACAATGGACTCAAATATCTTCGCAAATGTAGAGAGAATAGATATCGGCCTATAGTTTGAGACTAAGTGATCCTCTCCTGATTTGAATACTGGCACAACTTTTGCCCTTTTCCATTGCTCAGGAAAACAGCCAGTTGATAACGATTTATTATAAATTAAACTCAGCGGTCTAACTAACTCTGAGGCACATGACTTAATGAAAAAGGGGGGGATTCCATCCGGTCCTGCTCCCTTATTGATATCAATTCCTTTAAGTTTTGTTAATATAGCATCATCATCAATAATAGGGGTATTAAGATTCAGACTCCAGTTTGATATTGAAATTTGTTGGTTAATGTCATACTCATTTTGGTTGTTATTATCTTTTACATAAACGCTACAGAAATACTTAGCAAACATTTCACAGATATCTGTACTATTTGTGGCAACAACTGCCCCATCCGTCATAGACAGTGGATATGCACTAGAACCCCCACGCTTAGTCTTTACATATGTCCAAAACAACTTAGGATTATCCTTTATTCTTTGTTCCGTAAGCTTAAGATAATTATTATATTTAGCAATTACTAATTTATCCAATCGTTTACTAATCAGTTTCAGCTCTAGTGCATCCATTGGATTTTTATATTTTTTGTAGCGTGTTCTAATTTTATTTTTTTCATTGGATATTCTTTGTAGACTATAGTCAAACCAAGGTGGAAATTTTTGTTTGTTTAATTTGTCAGTAAGTGCGAGAGGGACACCAGCCCAAACAATGACCTCTCATGTGGACACACTTTTTGACCTAACTACTCATTCTGGTTTAACTGTAATTCTGTGCTGAGCTGTCACTATGACAAAAAGTGATGGGTCCAAATTAAACTGGAAGATATAATTAAAAATGTTTCTTAAACATAGCTACTATAGTCTGCCAAACCAGTTTGTCACCAGAAAGAGGCGCGAAATTATTTTTTTCTATGGGACACTAAACTCTCGCTCCTACATATTCAAAATTAGTATTTTCTTGTTACGTTTGTTGTACGTTTTACGTACAAGAGACAAGAACACAAAATACAGAATGAATACGTAATATAGAACGTAGCGTATGTTCGGAAACAGGAGAGTCGTGAAATGTGTAATTCTGTGACTCTTTTGTTTCTGCACCGATCAGACTATCTATTTGCTGTCCTCATTTTGTATGTTGGTTGTGTTTCCCAATGACTGCCGCTGGGCTAGCGTTCCATGATTACGTGCAATTGTGACAATCAGCTTATTCACGCGTTACCACTATCTATAGAAAAATAAATCACCTATTAAGTAGTAGAAGCACTAATTAAGTATCAATTTCGCTCTAATTATTATATTACGTATGTAGGTACAGACAAAAAAAAAAGAAAGAGAGTTAACCAAAACTCTAACACTCAAATGAACATACAAGTAATTTTAAGAGCTAGAGGGCGGCCTATCAACTGAAGCGCCGGCAAGACGCCACGTACAGGGCGTCGCTAGATGGCGTTGCCGCAGTGATCAAAATTAAACTACTGCACTGATTGACTGATTACGATTAGACTATGGAAAGATAGGAAGGCCCACTTGCACCAACCACTTAACTCAGGGTTAGTGGGCTGTCATAGGGCCACTTGCACCAAAGAAAATGGTAACCCTCCATTTACCCGAGGGTTAACCGACCATTTTATATGGAATTTGATAGATGACAGCCCACTAACCCTGAGTTAAGAGGTTGGTAATAAGCATACTTTTTGCGTTACATTTATATTTTCTAATAAAATTCATAAAAGCACTGGATTTTACAAATCACACCGGTTTATAAAACACATCTATAATTATAATAATTATACATAATGTAATATTATCACTTATCACACTATGATCCCAAGATAATGATAACGTATCTCAGCTCTTGCAACGCTCAAAACAACCCAAGTGGCTATCACTCGATACATAACAACGCACAAATATATTTCATTTCAGTGTAAAATACTTGGAAAAAAGGTTTAGGAACTTTATATTGGTAAGTGATATTGTTGTTATTAAAGTAACATGATATTTGGCTGCGATTTGCGTCTAGAAATTCTAGTGTATACTAAATTTAGATATTAAAGTATAATGATCGTGAGTGGTCAAACCCCATAAATCGAAATTATTTTTCATTGAAATAACGTTACGGAAATTTCACATAGTTCGAATTTCAAAAACATTTTTTTTTTCAACTTATTGGGTTTGATTGACCATTCACCCCTCTAGACTGTTTCAACATCTTCGAGTTGAGCGGGGTAGATCTTTGTCTGTGTTTAAAAAGTAAGCCAAGTAGTTAAATTACCAATTTGGGTATTGTAGGTACTAGATATAATACATCAATATCTGGGCGACCGAGCTTCGCTCGGTTCTATTTTAATATATCACGTCTTTAGATTAAAAAAAACTCTTATAAATACAAAAACAAAAAAAAAAGACAAAAAACAAAACCTTAATTTCTGGCCGGGATTTGAAACCCTGACACCTACGATCTATCTGCGTACATTAGACCGACCTCGTACGACTGAGCTAAGCGGAATCGACGCACGAGCGGCGCGTTTTCCGGGATCTAAGGCTACGCTAGATCGATTTTTCACCCCCGAAAACCCCCACATAACAAATTTCAGCGAAATCGTTAGAGCGGTTTCCGAGATCGTCGGTATAATATATAAATAAATGTTATGTATTTGTCATACGAGGGAGCTATGTTGTTGTTAGTGAACTACTCATACTAGATAAAGTAGATAATATTGATAAGTTAATAGCCTTGTAGGTACACAAGCAAGCGAAAGATTCCAAATAAATATTCTCGAAAAGTGCGCGAGTGGCGACATGGCTGTTCAGCTACCTAGCCCGTCGAATCGAAAATATTGCCGGTTATAAAAATTACAGCCTGTATATACATTAAAGATGCCAATAAAAACATTTTATTTACTGAGCGCCAAATGTATCACTTAATTCATTCATAATTACATAATTAGGTGTCCCCATATAATAATTAATTTATTTATTTAAAAATTTCCATGCAATTTCGCAGCTCACTGTACAAGTACATTATATTCAATATCAACGATCATTTATGTAATTGTAAGTATAACTTTGATCCTTATGATTTCAGCAATGGCTCCCCGAGAAGAGATCATATCGCCGCCACCAGAGCGCGCCCCTATACAATCTGCCCCCCGCCCCCCAGCCCCCGGGCGATTGCAGCGCCCTCCGCAGGATCACCCCGCTGTCTACATACGACCTCCCGTCAACACCGTCAGGACCAACGTCGCTATCCGACGCTAGGTGGCACTGTTCAAATCACGACAACACAAAACAAAATAATATAGCTGTGTAAGCAATGTCACTTTCGAAAACTTGACATGATCAATTTTATTTTAAAAGTCATATTACTAATACTAATTAAGTATTTAAGATAAGGTATCTATAATATTAATTTAAGTCTATGTTGTATGTCTCAAATAAATGTTTTTCCATGAGTGTTTTTATTTACATATTAAATGACATATATGAAATATGCCATAATGTGGCATTTGTCTCTAAAAATCACAGATAAAATTAAAAGCTCTAATGTCAAATTACAATAAACATACACGCCCTAAAACGCCCAAACATAAACACCGGCGCGCTTTAATTAATTCGCATGTCATACAAAAGTAATAAAAGCGCCACCTAACGTCAGATGTGTGAAGCTGAAACTGAGAATAATGATTAGCAGAATGTTTATGTAAAAAAATACTAGATGGCGATAAGATCGTTGGTTTTTTCGGTTTTCTATTTCAGTTTTTACGAATTAATCGTGGACTGTATTTTATTTAGGGTAAGTGCCACTAATTAAGGGAAAAGACTCGAAATTATTTTAGAAAGCATAACTTTGTATCATATTACAGTGACAGCTAAGGTAAGGTAATATAATTGTTATTTTAGATAATAATTATGTATTATGACTGCAGGCAAGAGTCTGTGCAGAAAAAGAAGACTTGTAAAATGTATGGGTTCCCTTACTTTCCGATTTCCACGACTCGTCATTCCAAAGTCCAAACAGACTATGTAAGATATCTTCCCGGATTACAAGGTAAAATTAAAAACTTAAGCACAACCCTACGCTCCAACAGACATGTAAAAACAAATGTTAACAGCGCGGCAGGTGTCATTATTCCCTCATCACAATTGATTGGCAACAAATAATAAAAATAAACACGCACGGAACGGCAACGTCGCTTATCGATCGGGGAAAGCGGCAAGCGGCCCGGTCTGAACTGAGTACGTAAAGAAGGGAGTAAGCGCCATGGAGTTTACGTATACTTATAACCTATTGCACAAAGAGAGACTTGTTTCTTTGCCCAGCTAGGTTATAACTATAAAAATAGGTTTGTTACTACGCTTTTTGCCTTACAACTTAGTTGCAATTTGTAATGGGATAGAATCGTCCCACGATAAGTTTGCAACGATTTTCACACCCTCGCCAGTGCAGATGTTATTTTAAATGTCAAACTTTGATGAAATTATGACGTTTACTTAACCCTTGCAGAGGCGGGGCTATTAAAATATATGCAGACTTATCGTGGAACGATTCTAGAATGTTGTACACGACTTCAGGTACGAGTGAACGGTAGGTAAGAGTTTTAAATCTAGGTACATTTTAAATAATTAATTTAAAATTATTTTTCTCAAACATGCAATGAAATATTGTCTTTACGTTCCTTAAAATGGGCTGGGAAGTATCGCTTTTTGGGCGCAACAACTCGAGAGGACTATAAAGGGATTTCATATTATTTTTTAGGCCTAGGCCTGCAAAGTAACTTTTTTTTATAAAATATTGTCCTTTAGAGCATTTTTTTTTTATTTCATTGTATGTTTGAGAAAAGCACTATACATGCCTCGGCGTGAAAACGGATTCCCGGCCTCGTATCCCTATCCGGCCTCGCTCGCACGCTCGCTCGGCCGTATATACCCACTTGGCCGGAAATCCTCATTTTCCCGGCCTCTGATGTAATGTAAGGACACGTGAATGAAATATGTAAAGGTACAGTAGTCCATGGGCCAGCTGGTCCAATTTTGCCAAACGGTATAATTTGGGGGTACTAAGTTTCCTTTTTACAGCAGTTAGGTAGGCTTATAAGGATGTTAAAAAACCATGATTGCCATCTCAAAATGGCCGCCAATCCAAGATGGCGGATATTGAGTTTTAAAAAATCGACTATAACTCCAAAAGTATTGGTCCGATTTCATTTTTCTATTTTTTAAACGAAAGCTCTTTTTGTGTACTTAAATACTTGTCATATTCTATGTTTCGCTAAATTCAACCATTAGTTAGTAATTAACGAATAATGTAAAAAAAATATTTTTTTCTAAGACTTTCTGTCAAAAATCATGTTTCTACAAAATACCTTGCATATTCTAATAAATATTTAAATGCAGAAAAATAGTGCCATTAATCACCTTTGATTTGATATATAAAAGATACAGATTTAATTTACAAAAACACATAGAGGCTTAAATTTAAAGCTGCCTTCGTAGAAATTCACCGTTGTGCATACAGTACTAAAAGCTTCAGGTTGGAGTGCATAGAGTACTAAAAGATGTGTGCAGTTAGGCTGCATACAGTACTAAAAGATGTTGTAGAGTACAAATATGCTATTTTTAGTTTATTTTAGCAATTGTACAATTATAATAATAGTATTGAACATGATAGTATCCATGAATTTGTGGGTATTCGATAGTACCTACTAGGATAAAATTTGTTTAGATACCATATGTGCAACACACCTCAATGATGAAAATTAAGTATTTAAGTGTACTAGGTATATGACGAACATGTGTCGAGACTGTCAAGATAGAACCATTAACCTTTTGACCGCCACGGACGGTCACGGTGGTCACCGTAAATTCTTGCCAAGGACGCCAACGATACGGATGCCAAATGCAATGAAATTGGGACTCCGTAATGCCTAATTTAGCTCATATATTCGCGAATTCGCAATGCAATTCTGTTTCGATTGTGCTTGGGAGACGGAATACTCCGTCATCATCTCGCGTTTAAGGGTTAAGATCGTATTCCGGATTGAAAATCGTTCCGCATTCAAGGACTCTCAGATTTGAAAAAAAAACCTACGCACGAGCGGGTTAGTGAAGAGCACCCCCAGAATTCGGGCAAACTTTAGAAATGTTCTTTAGTACAGCATTAATAGATATTCCTTACCTATATTTTACCGATTGCTAAACAACGAAGCCGTGAAATACCGGTTGGACAAACTTTGAGACATTTATCACCGCTTAAAGTAGAGCCAAATATTATTAACATGTATTGTTGGTCATTACCGAACGAAAAATGTTAGACGTTAATAACAGACGTTTTAATTACCGTGAGTTGAATTTTCATAACAGGTGTACCAAAATGCGAATGTTTCTATGCAACCTGCTATGGAATCAGAAGAAAAGTTTGCACCCGTATCGACGAATTTCAATTATTAGAGAGGAACTCCGGGGTTATGCAATTTGGCCAAGTTTTTAAACAGGAAAGCATTTATAAAAGCCTCAATAGGGATGATAGATTATAAATGTATGCCTCAATTATCTTCGATATGCGGATAACATCGTCATCTTCAAAGAAGCACATGTTCCCCGTCAGATGCTGGAGGAACTGTATGCCGTCGGTGAGTGTTGGGTTAAAGTAGTTAAACATATGTACAAATTGAAAGTTACGGCAAGGACAGGCTTATCCAAAGCTCCATATATCAGCCTTTATAACAAGTAACAGAGGACAAGTTATCCGGAACAACCAATAAAGCTTGGGTTAAGGAATCCCATAAACGACTAACAGAGGTAAGTCATAATAACAAAATCATCCTTCAATGGACCAAAGTGGATCTCGAGGTGATGATGTGGTCTACGAGCTGGCCAGGCAGCTGGGGTCGACTGCCGATTCTCCTGATGCCCCTCAACAAGGTATGCTCAATAGGAAACTACACACAGCACACTGGCAAAACCAGATCAAATGCTGCTTTCAAACAAGCCAAGCCTAGCATCAATGGAAAACTCACAAAGACGCTGCTTCAACTAGGGAAAGTCCGCATGAGAATGGTAACCATCAATGTCAGAACAGGTCGTAGACTATTTAACAAACATATTTTCATAACAGATGCTATGAACATTCCCCTGTGACGAGGGTGCCTCTCACCTGGTGATGGAGTGAGTGGCTCTATACAGGAAAAAACATCTCGGATCCCCGAGAGACCTCTCCAAAGTTCTCCTACTCAACATTAAAGGTCTAATAGGATTTCTCGAGGAGATAAGCGGGCAGGACTAGCTAAATCCCCCACATCACGCAAAATAGGCACAAAACGTCGAGTTGTGGCGAACCATACACAATACAGAGACTTGGGTCGGCCTCGCTGCCGGCGGAGATCACAGGGAGGACTTGGATGCCTTTTCTAGGCTAAAGGACGTATTAAGGGCCAGAATACCAGTCACTGAAGACCAACATGTTTGATCAGTGTGTAACTGGGTACTTCTCACCGTGACATAAGCTTGCGAGACGTGGACACTAACAATGTACTAAATGAAGAGGCTAAAAGTTGCATATAGAGCACAACAAGTTCGGTATGTCTTTCTACGATGGAAGCGAAACGAGATGATGCTGATGCGGCGACGGGTCAGAGTTATAGAGATCGGATTGCTACTCTAAAATGGGCTTCGGCCGGGCCAGGGCACGCAAGTCGTGATTGGAGGTGGAATATGCGTGTATTGTTTTGGAAGCATAGCCCAGAAACCAGAAACAAGACCTGCCATAAAAGTTCGAAAAATTAGGAGAAAATTAATCTGTTACCTGTGATTGTCTTGAAGGCTTGATATTAGTGATATTGGCTCTACAATCTACATTAGCGGTAATAAGTAATATATTTCTGTGCGTAGGTGAATTAAGGTTTATTCGGTAGGTACCTATATCACGTTGTTTATTAGTAGTCGGATACTTATTCATAGATATGCCTTATTAATGCATTATATATATTTTATATTTTTCTTTTGGGGTGTGTTCTTCACCTTTTGTATGCAAGGATTATTTTAACTAAATATAAGTTTTCTCGAACACGGATCAGAGATCGCTTAACCTTTTAAACGCCAAATAGTGAAAAAGAATATGTCGTGCCCCGGACACCAGACAGACGTGAATAGCGATTATTTGAGCAAAATTAGGCGTTAAGAAGGCCCGCATGGGTCCCAAATGTAATTGGCAAAACTGATGGCCATGGTTAGCGTCCTTAGGAAGCATTTCCAACGACGGCAATATCCCACCATGGTGGTCAAAAGAATAATGTGATGAGATAGGAACTCAACAATGTCTAGTTTATTTATTTTGTATTATCTCGGTTGGTTGGCGCTGCATAACTAAAGAAATTTTATACATATAATCAAATATCTAAAACTGTACTTTACGTCCTATGAGTCCTATGACGTATTTTATTATACATATTCTGAAAGCTAATGGATTTCGGATACTATCATGTTTCGGATACTATCATATTCTGAAAGCTAATGGATTTCGGATACTATCATGTTCAGTTCTTTTCTTAATAAAATTGTAAGTACAATTGCAGAAATATCATATAACTATATATAATCATGTCTTTATTAGTGTTCTTTACATATCCCGCACCTTTTTTGGTCTTCTCTGTTTGGCCTAAAGGTTGACTGGTAGAGAATGCAATGTAGCATGAAGTCCGCCTTTTGTAACTGTATATTTTTACTGTGCAATAAAGTTTCAATAAATAAATAAATATACTAAAAACAGCATATTAGTAATCTACTACTTCGACCTGAAGCTTTTAGTACTGTATGCACAACGGTGAATTTCAACGAAGACAGAATTAAAATTAAGCCTCTATGTGTTTTTGTAAATTAAGTCTGTATCTTTTATACATCAAATTAAAGGTGATTAATGGCACTATTTTTCTGCATTTAAATATTTATTAAAATATGCAAGATATTTTGTAGAAACATGATTTTTGACAAAAAGTCTTAGAAAAAAAGATATTTTTTTTACATTTTTCGTTAATTACTAACTAATGGTTGAATTTATCGAAACAATGAATATGACAAGTATTTGAGTACATAAACAGAGCTTTCGTTTGAAAAAAAGAAAATTGAAATCGGACCAATACTTCTGGCGTTATGGTTGATTTTTTAAAACTCAATATCCGCCATCTTGGATTGGCGGCCATTTTGTTTAGCTACTATTTTGAGATGGCAATCATGGTTTTTTAACATCCTTTTAAGCCTACCTAACTGCTGTAAAAAGGAAACTTAGTACCCCCAAATTATACCGACTTCTTCACTGGCCCATGGACTACAGTGTACGGACAGCCGACAGGCACACAGCGTAGGCAAAATTAAAAAAAAACCTGTCACAATGATAGGGTCTTTGTCTTTACTTTACATTAATGTATAAGTCTGTTAGTTTTCGTCCATGCGTTCGTTTTCGTCGACCTCATTTAAAAGATTTGAATAAGTTGGATTGGAATGATATCTATCTTTATATTTTGTGACAATCGTCACGAGCGAGAATAAAAAAGCAATATTTTTATTTCACACAATAAAACCCATTCTGCTCACTTCAATGAGTAGGGTCACTGTGCTAGTTATCGCTCTGCGCTAGTGTTCGTCCTGATGAAGGAATATCCGTATTAATATTTAAAAAAAGTAGGTACTTTACTTACCTATTGTATTGAACCCTCATTTCCATAACAATATTATAGAAAAAAAATCCTATTTTCATATTTCAAAATAGTACGTCACTTAATAATTTATAAGCCTATTATGAATGATCTAGATTTGAGAAGGGAAAATCATCAACAGGTATCCCATGATTGTTTTACTTTAAATATTATATTTATTTACATGAACATAATTATTAAGAATGAACATAATTATAAGAAATTAAGACTAAAAAGCTAATATAAGCTTAAAAGCTAGCTAATATCTAAAATAGGTCCTTGATTGTATGATTGTGTTTGAGTCGCATTATAAGAATGAAATGGCGAATTCGAAAGTGCAGTAAAATACGCCTCGTGAGAGCTTCCTACAAAGGCACCTTCCTACGCATTATGTTTGTTTGTGAGACCGGTTTTTATAATGGAAACTGTATTAATTTCACATAATTATAATCCCACACTGGAAGATTATACCAATACCATAATCAGTGTCATATATATTGCTTGATATTACCTAGCACAATTTTATAGTGTGCTTAAGTCGTTAGTTATTGGTCATTGGAATAATTAAATTAGTAAGTTAATAAAAAAATATATGGATAATCCACGATCCACGATACGTTTGCAACGATTTTCACAGCCTCGCTAGTGCAATTGTTATTTTAAACGTCAAACTATAATGAAATTATGACATTTACTTAACCCTAGCAGAGACCAGTGGCCCATTTCTCGAAAGGTACAAGCCTTGTATTACAAGTGTGTTTCCATGACAACCCATACGATTTGACAGTTCGCGCACTTGTAATACAAGGCTTGTACCTTTCGAGAAACTGGCCCCAGGGCTATTAAAAACAGATGCAGACATATCGTGGGACGATTCTAGAACTAGATAGACATAGACATTTTATTAATAATATTATAAATATTACACGTTCATCAATAAAATTATTAAACAGCAATTAAATTAAGATTAATACAATTTCAGTCCAATTATAATTTCAAATATTTAATTGAAAGAAGCATTCATTGATTATATTACTGCAATTCATTGATTATATACCTATTCATCAGGGAATTCACGGAGTACTAGGTTCTATTGTGCATATATTTTCAAATCACTAGTGTACTTGTTTTTAACTTTTTGCAAAAAACACTGTCACCAGCTTAAAACCAGCGTCAAATGCTACAACTTTACCTACCCTGCCTAATATTGCCGGGTTGGAAAAATTGTGATTATTTACCGAATTGTCAATTTAACAATTAAGCTACTTAATAACGGCGGGTACTATCCTACCTCCCAAAAATAGATTTATTTATAACATCTATATTCTCTTTTCATCTTTATAGACATCTATTTTATGGAGTACTATTATTTTCGAGCCAACGGGCAATGTTAGGCAGGGTGGGCAAAGTTGCATCATTGTACAGCAATGTATTTCTACCTACATTTAATTTTAGATGCTGTAAATGCTATAGACAATAATTATGTTCCAAAACATAATTGCTAAGAATTTAAAGTTCAATAAGCAAAAAAAAAACTTTATTGTATACCAAATATATTGTGTTCCTGCCGGTGAGTAAGGCTGCCAGAGCTCAACGAGGGTGCGGTGTGCTGATGACGGGAGGACTTACGGAACTAACTTGTTCCGTCTATTGTCCTTTGAGTCGTCGGCAACCCGAACCCTCCTTGGAACTTGTACACTCCTTTTTGCTGTGTACTTAGGGCTGCCATCTCGAATTTCGCCAAACCCGGACAAAGATACAAAAAAACCCGGACATTTGGCGTAAATCGCAATATTCGCAATTTTTCCCCGGACGAGTCAGAATTTATTTTTAAAAAACATAACCTTCAATTTTCATCAATTTATTTTTTTTCATTTCTCACAATGTGTAATTTGGTCATTTTTCGCGAGAAGAAACACAAAAAATTTTTTTTAATACAGTTGCTCAAAAAGTGCCCGTTTTTTGGCTGTTTAGCGTGCGAGAAGTTGTATTTTTTACGAACTAGTGCGTAAAAAGTATATACGTTCCATTTTACGACTACTTACCGAGCTGTTTTCATATTAGTCTAGTTTACTAAGACAGAATAAAACTATAAACATACTATTAAGTGATTAATATTTAAAACGTTAATATTTCATATGTAATTGTTTACTTTTAGTCATACTAAACATAATTTATAAAATGGTTTATACATTGAAAAATCGGTCATAATGAGTCGTGTAAACAGAACATGATTGGAACGAAACGCGTCTTCTACTGTCAAAGTAGAGGCGTCTACCATGTTTTAACTTAATGCACGTTCAAAAAACCTCAATATGTTACGCGATTTGTCATAATTATTTTACGTTATTTGCAATACGTCGGGGCATAAATGGATCGATTAAATTAAAATGTAGTTGTACATTAAACAATCGTCCCAAATCGTAAATGTTTATGTTTTTATGGCACCCAATGAAATAAATTATGTTAGATGAATAGCAAACTCGAAAATATGCACGCAAGTTTAAAAGCTTCAAAAATACGCCTTTGAATTGTCAAATAATCCGTCAATGTCCATGGGAAAATTGATAGTTCGGATTGTTTTATTTCGTTGTAAGTAAGTAGTAGTGTTTTTTCGCAACTGTATTAAAAAACGTCGTTCGTCACACGTGCGAGAATGTCATTCTTACGTAATGACATACTTCTCGCACTTATAACGAAATGTACTATTTTAAGGTAGGTAAATTTTATGTTTTTCCTACTCAGAATGACAAGCCCTTTCGATCTAGGACAAAAAACAAAAAAGTGGTCACAAAAATTTCTATTATTTTGCATACTTTCCACTTTGTAACCGCTGTACAGTGTTTGAAAAACGGTAACGAAGTGAAAAAATTTAGGACGCTTTTTTTTACCTAGTAGGACTGAAAGGGCTCGTGATTCTGAGTAGAAAAAACATTAAATTTACCTATTTTACAAAAAAAAGTTTTTGAATCTCATTTCGCGAAAATGCCTATTTGCAATAAACAATAACAATAACAAAACAATTTTTCTTGATCAAAACAAATTTAATTTGTCTTTTTTTTAAGGTTACTAAGTTACTAGGTCAAATGGGGTATCGTTAGAAAGACCTCAAATTGCACATAATTATCAAAACTATTTCTTATAATTTTTTTGTTGAAGAAAAAAGAAATCATTTTGAAGGAAAATGTTAAAAAAAATACCGTTCTTCCCCAGCCCCCCATATCTCCGAAGTTTACTAACTAAAAATTGTGAAAATTCTACGAAACATTGGCTTGATGCTAAATATTACAGGAAAAATTAAATAGAGTGTGTATCTTGGAAACTGTATTTTTGATTGACAAAAAACTTTTCAATTTTAACTTTTAATTTTACCACCCTTGCATATACCTACATATTATATTTCAAATCATATTTCAAAATTATACGAGATTTTACCTAAAACATTATCTTTCAAATAAAGTAAAAACTGTCGAAATCGGTTATCATTATAAAGAATTATCCCTGAAAAACCATCATAATATAATACAGGTTGCGCAAATTAGAGAATTCACCGAGAGATGGCACTATACTATACACAATAATGCTCATTAGTACCTATACTTCTAGCCAAGTCATTAGAGTTACATATATGAACTGAGTTTTTTTTAACCATTGAAAGTTTGTAAGAATACAGAACCCTCGGTGGGCGAGTCCAAGTCGCACTTGGCAGGTTTTTCATTATGTAAACAGATATTAGTTAATCAGTCAACTTAAATTCGCTGATAAATAAATTCAATTCCTTACGTGAAAAGTGTCCGGGTTTACCCCGGACACTTCTTGGCTCCCCGCCCGGACGTGCCCCGGACGGCCTCCAAACTAGGACAAATCCGGGGAAACCCGGACGGATGGCAGCCCTATGTGTACTTAACACAGCAAAAGGGAGTGTACAAGTTTCTAATGGGGTGGCAACGCGCATGTGACACTGTTTGAGTTGCAGGCGTCCATAGGTTACGGTGACCGCTTTACATCAGGCGGACCGTATACTTCCACCGACGTAGTATAAAAAAAAAAAAAAAACTCAAATAACGATAAAGTGATATAGGTCGCAACCATAATTATTTAATGAATGTTTCTCAATTAATATCGGCTAATTTAGATAATTTATGAGTTTCACTTCGGCTGCAATAGTTCGTTTCCGTCGTACTCGTAAAATTAATGATTGTGACATATGCTAAATGACCGTAACATTCCTAATATGTTATTTTGTATTTATTAGTCTAGCGTGTGTCCTGTGTCTGTCTAGTTGAAATAACCTAACCACAAAATTAAAAATTTGAAAAAACCCTGACCGCGACATAGTGGACCGATTTTCATGAAACATGGCTCAGAACACTCCCGACTAAATCAGCTTTCAAACATAAAATAAAACTAAATCTAAATCGGTTCATCCGTTCGGGAGCTACGTTGCCACAGACAGACACACCCACACATACAGACAGACACGTCAAACTTATAACACCTCGTCGTTTTTGCGTCGGTGGTTAAAAATAACTCATCGAATACTGTATGTGCAAAATTTTCTTATTTTGTATGCAACAGACTATACGTAGAAAATGTAAGCTGTTTTTGTTTCTAATTTAAGCTGTTCTTTTCCAGGATATTTTTTTTTACATCAGACACAACGTGCAAGCAAAATGAAACACTTATTTAAATTAAATCACTCTGAAATTAAATGAAAACAGAAAAAGGGCTGTATCATGTATACATTTTATCATGGCTTTGATTTTGTGGGTAGGTAAGGTAAGTCAACCCTAAAAGAAAAGGCATTATTGTGTATAGTTTAATACATAAAAGTTATTTATTTTAATTTTTACCGTGAAGACCAGGGGCCCATTTCTCGAAGCTACAAGGTACAATTTACAAGTGGTTGTCAATGTCTAATATGACAAGTTAGAAAGAGACTTCCGCTTGTAACTTGTAACTTTCAGTTTTGAGAAACGGGCCCCTGTTGCCTGGCTTGTAATTGTTTAGTTGTATAAGCCAGTAGTACGTGATGTGGTATTCCAATAAATGGCGGTGTGCTGGCAACATTCAGTTGCTGTCTACATGGCACCATGTGAGAGAGGTCGGAGAAATCGTACGGAGAAATACTTAGTTGTTTTATTTATTAGAGAAGTCTACCTTTGATATAATATATCAATCAAAGGAGGACAGTCCATGCATACGTTTATGTAGTAGCTACTACTTCTACGACTTACCTATAACATATTACAATGCATCATACTCAGGTAGCAACATTATAATATAATGCCCAATTTGCTTGTCTTATCAAAACTCAGGGTCACCTGAGTTTGCCTGAGCATAAAGTTTGTAAAAGATAAATAAAAATGAAAGCAGCATGGCAAATAACGACGATGGTACTATGGCAAGTATAGCTAGCTATTTATACAGGCGACGTTGCCACTCCGTGCACGCCTTTCCAAGAGAACCACAAGTATCTTGACCGCATGTAGGCGTCTTATTTGAATTTAAATTATTATAAGAGACCACTCGATCAATTTTTAAATGCATATTGAAATACAGTTTTACCTGTAGGTGTTCTAATCACGAAGATTAGTAATACGTTGATCAAGTTTTATATAAGGTTAGTTTTTTTAAAGTAAGGTTAATGCGCTAGTTTCCGTCCAGCTCCAGGTACAATGCGCTGGTTTTCGTCCACTTTCCGGAGTTCCTGACATGTAGTAGCTTAAATCAATATTGGTTTATTATTTTATAATTAACTTTTTTTTGTAATTTAATTTTTAATAAAACTTGTTTTTTTTTTATCGTATGGCATTTTAATTCAAATTAAATGATTAAGAATATTAGATGCTTAAACAAAGTTCGGTGTAATACGTATCTTTCTAGTGAGAATAGTGTATCACCACATTCACCACAGTATAATTCACGTTCCGGGGCATGTCAGTTAACTAAATAACATTTTTTTAGAATAGAATAAAATAGAAAATATTTATTTGGCATACAGATACATAATAAAAACAAGTACATAATACTTAATAACTAGTACACCAAATAGGATGCCACTCAGCGAATACCGTGTCTTATAGACGCGGCACTGGTTTTCAGGGCACCCAGAAAATTAATAACTAGGTCTTATAACTAAGCAGAACGTATGATCACTTACTTACTTAGACAAATGTTATTGATATTTCATCAGCAGTTATAATATAACCAAATTAAAGTTCACAATGGTTACGCATAACAGATAGCCATTATATCATGTTAAGTAGAAGTACACACATAGTTAAGTGTGTATGAACATGTGTGAAAAGTGTGTTCCTAAAGCATTTTATAAAGTTTTTAACAGGAAATCCTCAGACCTAAAACCCACATCAAATTTTAAAGTATTTAATAGCAATCGTTATAGAGCCAATTTTTAAAATGTGTTGCAAAAAAACCTACGCTCGCAAGAAGCTTTTTAAAGCTTTTGAAATATGTATAAAGCTTTCGAGTTGGGGTAAAAGTTTTCATTTATTACTTTTGGAGTTTTTTTACGGGAAAGCCATAAAACAACTATTGATTAATAAGTTTCGCGATAGGATATGATCGTAATGTAATGTTCAAAACTTTCTTTAGGTGTTTGCTCTTGTGAGTCTTGTGCTTATTTCTGTCAATGCGTTACATTTCGTCCACTTGCCGGAGTAGCAAGAAATAAAAAATATACTAGTTTCAAAATACCTATATTTTTCATCTAGATATACATATTATTTAGACAACGAGGATTGCAGAAAATGCTCATTTGTGCATCAAGGATTTTTTACAGAAAAATTTCGTCATATGGACTAGAGCTGGACCATAGCGGTTATAATATAAATCACTCTAAGACCAAATTAAATTATTTCATAGGAAATATTTTAATTTGTGTTTTTTAGTAGACACACTACTATTATTTAACTATAAACTGAAATAAATGTCATATACAAAGAAAAAATTACCAATAATTATTATCCAGCATCGGACACTTGGAGGCCTTGGTAATTTTTTCTTTGTATATGACATTTATTTCAGTTTATAATATAAATGTTATAATTATTGTAATAGTTGTGAAGATTCTGAGAAAAAATGCACATTAATACTAGGCAAAGCTATTTAAACCGGTTAAATACGTGCCAATAATAAATACATAATACCAAGACCGCTCGAGCTCGACTATAAAAACAACCTATAAACTTACTTAGGTTAGGCATTGTTTTCCGAAAACTCAGACTAGCGCCAAGAAAAAATCACAAACAACTTTTCGGCAGAAATATTGAAAAAGTTCCAGCTGTCAACTATTTTCTTGGATTACTTCCAGAGCCTTAATTGTATTTATATTCAAGTCTGATGAGTTTAGCTAATCTTAGTGTCTAATGACTCTAATGTAATATACTGTCCATAGTGTCCATTTACATAACTTTTTATGGTGACTGCTGTAAATATTTACCCCACCATATTTTGCTACTCTTGAGAGTTCTTTAATCTGTTGCCTTGATAACAGTGGCCAATGACTATAGGGAAGGACTAAACTATGTTAAGTATGTCACCCTACGTATAGTAAAAATGTACTACGTTACAAAACTGTAATTATATTGCTTTTTGTAGTTATTTCAATCTGAATAACGAATACTTGTTAAACAGAAACACCCTTTTTTAATCGC
This sequence comes from Leguminivora glycinivorella, assembly GCF_023078275.1. Lineage (NCBI taxonomy): Eukaryota > Metazoa > Arthropoda > Insecta > Lepidoptera > Tortricidae > Leguminivora > Leguminivora glycinivorella. The sequence continues at coordinate 15,946,439 of NC_062989.1, read as the reverse complement.
TATTAAACAAATGTGCTAGACTATCTATAGTAAATCGTAAGAGTATTGAAACAATTTTGATGGAAAACCGCTTATATAAAATAACTAAACCAAAATGAATATGCAAAACTAAATACGATATAGATAGATAGAGGCAGTGAACGAAATTTCGATTTCCAACATTCGCAGCTGAAAAGTTTTATCTATTTGCCTGCAAATCGTATGGAAGCCTCGAAACCTATAGCTACATCTACATGCGTAAATATATTATCCATTCTGAAAACTCGCACATACATAGCTACAGGCCCCGAGGGAGGGTGGGGAGTACTCTCCCCTCTGGGGAGAGGGGGGCGACCTTCGTGGACGCGTCACATAATTACTGCCCTACCCTGTCAGGTAGGGATTCCACACTTCACGGTGACTAAGGATATTTTAGCGAAACCCTAAAAAAGTTCTGCTTTTTTCCATAAGAAAAAGCAACATCTGCCTTTTCTAACCTCGGATGGACTCTTTCAGAGCACATATTTATTTTAAACACTCGAACGATATGTTTCGGAGAGCCTTCATCTCCATTTTCAAGTACTACTTAGTAGCTAGCAGGACATGTGAATAGTCGAGAGAGAGTTTATGACAAGAAAATATAGCGATGGGTACACGACGCGACGTCGACGCGGCGTCAGGCTTTGCCCATACAGTTGGCCCGACGCGACGCTCGCGAGACGCTAGATGTGGGGGACGGGGGACCCATAGAATAACGACAGAAATAACAGCTACCTCTATAGTCCCATTCGCTATTTTTCGATATAGGTATGTCAATTTTGGCACCATGAACTGAATCCACATAAAATAAGGGTTCCTGTTGTACCTTTTTGGTACGGAACCCTAAAAACATATATGAGACTGTCTTCCAAAGTCCCAAAGCGTGCACGCCATACTCCGCAGCGCACCCGACCTCCGTACGCGTCGATCACTCCGTAGTGAAATTGTCATTTTCGTCATTTTGACGTGTCTAGTCATTATGTTTGTTTCCGAAAAGCATGACAGTTCGATTTCCAAACTTTTCTACAAAAAAATATCACACAATAAAAATAGAGTATTTTTACTTTAAATCTTTTACTCTTTTTATGTTCACGCTTCAAATACTATTTTATTCCACATCGTGTTTTCCGGATGGTCACGCGTTGAGTTGAGTGTGAATCATAAAATATTTCATCACACAAAAATGTAACAATTCTTTATAAAGTCGATGTGCTAGTGTCCGTCCAGCGAGCGCTAGTTTTTGTCCATTGACACGAAATTTGAATATTATAACTTCGTTGCATCGCTCATACTGTAATAACAGGACATATAACTGTCCTAAATCGTGTTTTATTCAATATAAAAAGTTAAAAAAATAAAGTTAAAAAAAAAAGTCTTAAAAATATTAGTAGTAGTTATACATATTAGAAACGAAACCCCAAACTACTAACTACAGTGATATAATCCGCACATTTAGTAATAGACCATCAACAACTCAGTCACAATCATTTGGACGAAAGCCAACATTTTTGTAAAGACACTACGTGGCAAGCGTTTTCCGAATTGGAATGTTTCTGTAGGTAGCTATAACAATAACGATATTTTTCAAACCAAAATTAAATTTCCACTGCAGCACTAACATACAGTTAAAACGTGACATCCAGGAATATTTTGATCTTTTTCTTACAGTTAGCAATAGCAAAGTTTCCCGAAAGATCACAAGATTATACAGCCTGGCAAATAAGAGTACTAGTAGAAGTCAAAAACCGGCCAAGAGCGTGTCGGGCCACGCTCACTGTAGGGTTCCGTAGTTTTCCGTATTTTTCTCAAAAACTACTGAACCTATCAAGTTCAAAATAATTTTCCTAGAAAGTCTTTATAAAGGTCTACTTTTGTGATTTTTTTCATATTTTTTAAATTTATGGTTCAAAAGTTAGAGGGGGGGACGCACTTTTTTTTCCTTTAGGAGCGATTATTTCCGAAAATATTAATATTATCAAAAAACGATTTTAGGAAACCCTTGTTCATTTTTAAATACCTATCCTACAATATATCACACGTTGGGGTTGGAATGAAAAACAATATCAGCCCCCACTTTACATGTGGGGGGGGGGGGTACCCTAATAAAACATTTTTTTAATTTTTTATTTTTGCACTTTGTTGGCGTGATTGATATACATATTGGTAACAAATTTCAGCTTTCTAGTGCTAACGGTTACTGAGATTATCCGCGGACGGACGGACAGACAGACATGGCGAAACTATAAGGGTTCCTAGTTGACTACGGAACTCTAAAGATTAGCAATATCGTAGTGTTGTCCCGTTATCGTATAAGTATGAAACACACTGATATGAAAGAGACGATATAGTTACAATGTTGCCCTTTTTTCATTGCTCCTCGTTTGGCAGACTATTTTCTGTTAAAAAAAATATTTTAGGATTGGATAAGAAAAAATCCTAAACTGAATATGAAAAATTTCTGAGATAAATCTAGGCAACTATGTAGGTACCTTGTCCAGGTAGGGTCAGTCAGAAGGGCCGGCCGCGCCCTTCGCATACCATAATACTCGTCATAGTAATATGTACCTACCTCCCTACATTTTCTCGTCCGTCGCGCACTGGGCTATTTTTACGTAGTAATAGGTATTTCCTGCAATTTTAGTCCCCCAACCCTCCGCAGTAGGTACTTTGAAGGGTTTCGTCCCTTTTAATGAATATGCTGTACCGTCTACTTATTATTTGCGATATTATAGACATTTTGGCAGAAATATCGGAGCTGCGAAGGTGCTCATAGATATCTAACCATATCGGCTTAAAATATATTTTGAAATTTACCGTTTAACTACTTAAGATCTGAACGAAAACTAAAGCATGGTCGGTAACCAGCACACTTACCCTATTTAGTTTTCGGTCTGTGGATGTCTACTCATCAGTGTTCAAAATTTCAACCAGCCAAAGTACCTACAACTATATCATACTAGCTTTTTCCCGCAGCTTCGCTCGCGTTAAATTCGAAAATTGCGGAATGCTCCATACAAACTTCCACCCCCTATTCTTGGGAAGTGGGGGGTTAGAAGGAGACAAACAGTAGCCTATGTCACTCTCCATCCCTTCAACTATCTCCACTTAAAAATCCACGTCCATACGTCGTCGCTCCGTTTTGCCGTGAAGGACGGACAAACAAACAGACACACACACTTTCCCACTTATAATATTAGTATGGATGATATGACAAATGACTGTCAGTAGATTTATGAATGTAAGCTTTGTAAGGCAGCGTTCCCACTTATGCGTCGCGTGTCTCGGGGCGCGCAAAGGGCGTCCGCGCCACGCCACCTGAGTGTAATTCAAAAAGCGTCTCCTCAGTACATTTTGTATAGGAAGGACGTAAGGCGCGCCGCCAAGCGGCGCGGCGCGCGCCCCGCCGCCGCCACGCCACCTGGGGCGCGTCTTACGTCTTTCCTATACAAAATGTACTGAGGAGGCGTTTTTTGAATTACACTGAAGCGGCGTGGCGCGGACGCCCGTTGCGCGCCCCGAGACACGCGACGCTCTGGTGAAAATGAAAAATGAAATGAAAATGAAATATTTATTTTTCAAGTAGGCATATTACAATGCGCATATGAACGTCAAATAAAGCTACGCCGGCTCTAACCCTACGCCTCAGCCTCGAGAAGATTTCAGTCCCCCCTCAGTTGGGAGGGGGGTATCCACTATGGGACCGGCAAGAAACTCGGCGGGCAACTTCTTTTCAAAACATTACATCTTATAATTAACATGCATTAAATAACAACATACAATTTAACATGCAAAAGTATTCATCAAAGAATATGAACAGACTAGGTACTCTATGGAAATCAATTTCAATAAATTATATTATTGCTTAATAATACGTCGTTCTTCTTCAGAGAAAACATATCAAATTGTCATAGAAGAAAAAGATAATATGAATCTCAATATCATTAAATATGTAATTTACCTACACAACATAAAATATAAAATATTTGATGTGCTTTCTTATCTGAACTGTGTCCTCTATACATAATACAATTATTTTAATTGCTATTCGTTTTTTGTAGTTTCTGGTTCGGGCCATGCATGTTTGTCTGTCAAATAGTCCTCGACTCTGTAATAAGCCTTTAACATCAATGATTTTTTTAAGTAGTTCTTAAGAGCTGGGAGGGGTAATCTCAAAGCAGTGTCAGGTAACTTATTATAAAAATGAATGCATTGCCCAACAAATGACTTCTGTAGGTACTTTACGGACACGAAACTTCTTTATGTCAAGCTTATTTTTGTTTCTAGTGTTATAATTATGGATATCAGAATTCTTAGTGAAACAGTCTAAATTCTTAACAACATAAATTATACTATCATAAATGTATTGGGAAGCTACAGTTAAGATATTAATTTCTTTGAAGAGTTCTCTTACTGATTCACGTGTTCCTAAGTTGTAAATAGAACGAATGGCTCTCTTTTGTAATACAAAGATAGTCTGTATGTCAGCTGCTTTGCCCCAAACCAGAATACCGTATGACATTACACTGTGAAAATAACTATGATACACTAGGCGAGCTGTCTCAACATTAGTCCGAGGTGTGGCCGGTCACTAAGGCTTAGCATAAACACAAGCATTTTCTTTCATTCTACATAAATACATGATATAAGTATACACATTTTGTTGCATATGATTTAAAAAAAAAAATTCAAATAGGAAATATTAAAAGAATAGGCAATGTGGCAAAAAGGACTTTTAATAAAATTTCGTGAAATGGACGAAAACTAGCGCTGGACGTAAACTAGCACACTAACCCTAAAAAACTAAAGTAAGCATTTCCTCTCATTCTAGGTACTTTTATATCCCGTAGTGCAGGAGTTCCGCAGCTTGCCAAGTCAAGACACATTTTAATTCGAATGCGGCCGATAGTAATCGTGACCGAGGCAATTTCTAAATTTCGTGCCAAACTTCCAACGCACAGAATACCTACCTATCTACCGAATAATGTATTACCTACCTACGCTGCGCTGGGCACAACTAAGGTGCAAAACAGGTTTCATGCAACTGGGACTGAGGTCCGAGGACTCCGAAGGCACGGACCACCTGGCTTTGCAAGTATTACAGTGTAATAGGAAGGTAAAAACCTAAAATAATAAGCGCAATACTCTGGATTGCAACAGCAATAAGTTTCCTTATGAAGTATTTTTATTGTTATGTCAAACACTTCAACGATACAAACAAGTAAGGTGTACCTAACGGAATTATGCTCTGCCAGGCATTTTTATCGGCAAGTTCCAACGTAATTTTGCCTCAAAGTGCAATTTTTCATAAAAATTCCACGCGTGAAATGAAAACGACACCGTAGGGAAGGCCGGATTCGTACGCCACACGATTTTAGCATAGTTCGCGATTCTGCCAACTATGTGGGTTAGGGCAATGCGCATATATGTCTAGATAGCTACTATAGCTAGGATCTCTATATCTATACCAGAGTCAGGTATCAAAAGGCCCACGAGGGATTTCGCCCGTCCCAGCACTTTCGTAATCCGTGGAACGTGGTACCGAATGCCTGGGCGAGCTCGCAACGTTGCGCGTCGACCTCGCTATCGCCACCCGCGGTGACGCGATCTGAAAGGTCACCAGCCGCGGCGTCCACCGTCCGCTAATGTCTTCGTTTGGCTAAACAATCGCAGTTTCATAAAATTTTATTTTATCCCATAGTTAAAAAAAATAATCTTACGACGTGGCGTCTTGTGTGTCTTCTGTCCCACTCGCTTCCGTCTCGCTCGGCCCCTCCCCCCGACGGCCGCGCCGCCTGGCGGTCGCGCCGCGCAACACGATCGTCTCTACGGCGTTGCCACTCCGTATAATTTCGCTCGACGTAAATTTCATACTAAACAGTTCAATGGACTTTCTGAAAACTAAAAACGTGTCAGTATACGTAAAACGGCATGTGTTAACTAGGAAATCGTCGTAAGTGTTGTTTAAAGCGTTCATTTGCGTTATTTTGTGTGTTTTCTAAGTGCGAAGTTCCGTTGTCGTGTCTTGTGTGGTGTCGCGATCTGCTTGGAGCCACCACGTTGGATTACAGCTAAAAAGGTACGTTTTAACCGGTTTTCCTGTACTCAAAACCCATTTGGGATATCAGAAAATTGCTTATAATAAGTGTCGCTAGTGGAAAATTGACTTAACATTTCTCAAAACTTTTACTATTTCGTCATAGTTTTCTAGTTCATTTTGCTGCGCATATAACGGTTCAGGCATCGCGTAAAGCAGGGTAACAGGCCTGTAGCTTATGTGGTAGTAGACCACGTGTTTTTAACCATTACATAAGGCATACGATAAGCTTATCTAGTGGCTAGAGACATTGTTATTTTCGTCCTCTCGCCCTTTGGCTTTGCAGAAATAGCACGGCGCTTTGCACATCCGTCAATTAACAACACGGAAATATTTAGATAAATTCATATCTCCAGTTACTTTAAATATAACCCATGTGTTTTAAGTTAACTTTATGCCAACGTGGACGACCATCTAACGGGCCATGTCACGCCATGTGGCAAAAAAATAAAAACGTTTTTTTCTAATCTTCATAGTGATGTCACCAAACGATTCTACACTAAAATCGGTCCATTTTGATACCCTATATGCCAGGTCTAAAAATTCTAGAAGCCGGGAAACAGATTTTTTTTTAAAAACCTCGGATCGGAATACGAGGTAGCGTGAAAGCAAGCCGTGTGAACTGCGAGTAGAGTTACGTTCCGATGATAAAATTCTTATTGAATGCTAGAATCCTGTGAAATATTACTAAAATAAAGTATTTGCTCAGGTTTTTTTCAATAAAATTTAGGCTCGTCATCGTCGATACCTACCTATTCCACTAAAATATCTACACCTACCTAAAGTACTATCAGCTGCAAAATTGCATGGAGAAATAATGAATGAATTCATTACCTAGCTAGTATGGCTGCCTATGTATCACATCAATAAAATATACAAAATACTATTAAAGTATTGATAAGTAGTCTCTTGGTCTCTTTCATTCAAAAGTCATCTTCAGAGTTATCTCGGCTTTTTGCCACTACTCATGCCTAGGAAAGGGACCTGAGGACCCTTTAGGCCCGTATTCGTAGATTTGATTCGTACATTTAGTAAAAACTAATTAAGTACTCAACCTAAACCTATGCGACTATGGATCAATTTCGTGGTCATTTCGTGGAATTTTATTGCTATGTGTTTTTTTTATTTGTGATGTGACTAGCTTCGTCAAAAAAGTCCCACTTTGCCGAATCTAGATTTTAGTTTCGAAGTTACAATTAGGTCGAGTGAAAACTGTTAAAATTTACTCAAATATCGGTTTATAAGTAAAAACTGACTCTGAACACACGTAGAAATCGTAGAATGTGTGACGCAGCGCCATGACTAATTTTATCGATCTAGCCCTCTTAACAAAACTACATACCTTACATACCTACCTACGAAATTAACTACAGTATGAATTATTATGATCTACCCTGATTTCAACTGTATACCTACCTACGTGGCTGATCAGATAGACATATAGGTAGACCTACCTTACTTTATGACACATGTGTAAAAAAAAAAATATCGGTCAATAATGACACCAATCGATTCTACACAAAAATCTATTCATTTTGACACCCTAAATGCCATATCCCAAATTCGTATAAACTGAGAAACTGATTTTAATCGAAAAACCTCAAGATTATAGATGAGACGCAAGTCTCTGCTCAATGCTTTTCAGTAATGTTTATTCGATAATAGGTAAAATAAGTTGTAATTGATATAGTTTTAATAATCATAACCTCAATTTTGGTCTAAAAAGCAAAAAATTATGACCATATTGTAATGTAGATGTCTAAATATCGCAATAAAGGAAAAGGGTCCAATAGGTCCTTTTTGGTTGCATCCAATATGTTTGTGACCATTTTTATGAGATTCAGCAAGTATTATAATATTTATAGCACGTCAAAATACCCTTGGTATACCGTATAAGTACCTACCTTAATTATGTCGGTGTATAGCGTCTATAAAGTCCAGGGGTACCCAACCATCGGTACGCTCACTACCACGTGGCAGATTCCAAAGACGCTAACTCATAAAAATAAATTATCAAGTAAAGTACGTCTAGCACGCCATCGACATAATATTTTTATCTCTCATAATTCATGTTCATATATCCGGTACCTATTTAATTTTTATAAAATACCTCGTAACTATTGGAGCAGCTAGTTATTATTTCGAGTGGAGCATAAGAGCATTCCAGTCTTTCAGACTGATTAAGTATGATTCTTTGCATCAATACCAGGAAGTTGTGTTTTATATACGTTTTTCTGTTATTTTTTAAGAGAATATTATCAGTTAGCAACAGACCATAATTGCTAGAATTCTTGAATGCATGTACAAAAAATTATAAGTATGATCCGTAACCAACTAACCACCCGCAACGGCCGCAACTCATACCTACTGCTCCGAACTGACTGAAATGAGGTTCTAGGCAGGTAAAAGGGTTCTTAAGGGTCGCCACGCATAAGTGACTTCTAAGACTTAAATCCATGTCATGTGTGAGGGTGACTTAGGTGACCGCTACCCAATAGGGTACTTGACTACTAATCAAATCGGCTCCTTTTTTCGAACTGTCAAAACGATTTCTTACTGTAGAATTTAATATCATACGATTCATACGTAACACAGTGACGTCATGGTACTCACGGTTAAACTACCTACTTTATAAAGTTCCGTATGTTTTAAAGATATAAATTGTATTACATCCAGAAATAATGGCATCCTACATTTTTCTATAACGTGCTGGTATTTAATTTCATGCTTGCTATCACGTAAAACTTTTAAAAAGGATTTATAACCATAACGCATTAAGCCATTAGGCATTAAGTCCGCCATTTGTACATTTTTTTATTTATGTGCAATAAAGTTTAAATAAATAAATAGCTTGGCCAAATGTTTGTCACCCCTGGAATAGCAGATATCCGATCACTTTGACAATATCGAATATCGAGTTACCTTCTCAAAATTCGCTACCGTCGAGTGTCAGCAAAAACAAGCATTCAGCCATGTAGGTAGTACAGTCAGCTACAACGACACCTTGTATAGCGAAAAGTTAAGGTCATATGAATGTTTTTTTGTTTAAGGTGTATTAGGGTAATCTCGAAAGTCGTATAAAAACCACCATTATTTCCATGATATCCAGATTCCACTTTCGAAATTACCCGAGCATTTCTGTGATTTGAAATGACTCTAACTTATTTAGAGGATTTTAAAAAGTTTTTTGACAACTTTAGTGTGTCGTGGTCAGAAATCTTGGATTAAAATCTTAATTTTCCTTTGTAAAGATACCAGAAAAATTAACCTGAAATGGCATTTGAAAAAATCTTGTAACATAATTGTATGCATTTTTTCGCAGATTATAGTTTTGGAAGAGAAATACTGGTCGTGAATCGCTTTGTTCGTAGTACGTACAGACAAAATACTAGTACATTTCGATACAAGTGCGAAAAAGAGGAAGGAAAACACGACCGAAGGGAGTGTTTTAAATCGACACTAGTTACGAATTTCCTTTCCGCACGTGTATCAAACGACGTCTTTCAGTACAAAACACACGTCAGGTCAAAACTTCGCATGGCCTGTACTAAAAAACGTCGTACTAGTGTCGATTTAAAACACTCCCTTCGGTCGTGTTTTAATTTTTCAGCTTCTTTTTTTTTGACGACCGGTCTGGCGCAGTCGGTAGTGACCCTGCCTGCTACGCCGCGGTCCCGGGTTCGAATCCCGGTAAGGGCATTTATTTGTGTGATGAGCACAGATATTTGTTCCTGAGTCATGGATGTTTTCTATGTATATAAGTATTTATATATTATATATATATCGTTGTCTGTGTGAGTACCCACAACACAAGCCTTCTTGAGCTTACCGTGGGCCTCAGTCAATCTGTGTAAGAATGTCCTATAATATTTATTTATTTATTTTCGCACTTGTATCGTAATGTACTATTTTTTGTTTTCTATCGATTTTCATCTTTTATACTCATAAAGTACCTAGTTACTTTGCTCAAGCTCGTCGCAACTGTCGCAAGTGATGATTTCATTGAGTACATTCCTTGTAAGTAAACTGTTTTCATTATATTATCGCCATTATCGGCGAGGGATCGCATTACGACAAACTGTTTGTAATTAATGCGACAAGCTTTGAGGACTTTACGGTCATGTGAATCAACATACTTATACGTGTCAATATTAGCTGTGTCACTTATTTATTACGTTCACGTATTTAATTTACCTAAGAGTATTGAGTCTTAATAGAGAGTTACTGTCAAAGTAAAATTTGTAATCACAGTGCATAGACTGCCATCTCTCGACACAAGCTTAAAACTTTTGAACCTCAGTTTTGACAATTTGGCCCATGTTGTTAGCTTGATATGAGTTAAAATGTCAAATATTAATATTAGCTCCATCTAGCCGAGCGTTCCCCAAACGTGTAACGCCATCTAGGCCACCGTACCTTTTTCTCTAGGGCTTTGAGGTACGTTTTTTTCTTAGACTATCCGTCTATACGGAGTTAGATTACATATCTTTGTTATTTACCTATAGGTATATTCTTATAATGATAGGATTAAAATAACTACATTCTCTTCTGGTTTAGGTTCGAATTTCACCTTCCAGGAGCCAGGGTAAAATGCTGGGGTAAAGCAAGGCAGAAGAAGGAGATTAAATGAATTTAACTGTAAAAATAAATACACGCAAATAAATATATCTATTAACCAAATACAAAATTCGACACGGTTTCGTCTCACGAGGATGCCTCAGATTCTGATCAATCTGTGATGATGTATTTCGTAATTTATAAAATGTGTGACTAATTTTGCTGGGAAGTGGAGGAATTTCGATAATAAATAATTACTCACACACACACATTCTATGAAAGTCATAAAAAATATTTAATACCATATTCTTTTCTAAAAAGTTGACGACTCCTGGATTACATCAAGGAATGTCTAAATTTAAAATGACATAACGTAGGCAGGATTTACATGAAACGGATATAATTGAAACCAGAATTAAATAATAACACTCGAATAGGTAGGACTCATACAATGTAAGAGCCATTGCAAGTTGGTATTTCACGATTTTCATACATTGTATCCAAATGAGTTGTTTTCACGATATCACGACTTTTCGCTTATCATAAATACGAAGTAATCTGTTTTGCTGTCAGTACTGATTTGCAAAATGAGTCCCAAAACAAACAAATAGTCGGTAAAGTAACCAGTGGTCGACACAGTGTCCTAGTTGATGCCACTTTTTAATCTTAAATCTGTTGGGTTGGAAACTGGTATATCTATCTACTTTAAATTTGAATTTACCGAAAAATCCTAAAATAAAAGAAAAAAAAAACCGGCCAAGAGCGTGTCGGGCCACGCTCAGTGTAGGGTTCCGTAGTTTTCCGTATTTTTCTTAAAAACTACTGAACCTATCAAGTTCAAAACAATTTTCCTAGAAAGTCTTTATAAAGTTCTACTTTTGTGATTTTTTTCATATTTTTTTAACTTATGGTTCAAAAGTTAGAGGGGGGGGACGCACTTTTTTTTCCTTTAGGAGCGATTATTTCCGAAAATATTAGTATTATCAAAAAACGATCTTAGTAAACCCTTATTCATTTTTAAATACCTATCCAACAATATATCACACGTTAGGGTTGGAATGAAAAAAAAAAATCAGCCCCCACTTTACATGTAGGGGGGCTACCCTAATAAAACATTTTTTTCCAATTTTTATTTTTGCACTTTGTTGGCGTGATTGATATACATATTGGTACCAAATTTCAGCTTTCTAGTGCTTACAGTTACTGAGATTATCCGCGGACGGACGGACGGACGGACGGACAGACAGACATGGCGAAACTATAAGGGTTCCTAGTTGACTACGGAACCCTAAATATGGACCCCAGGTATATTCTGTTCTGCTATTGCGAATGTTATCAGTAATTCATAACAATTGTACTTCTCAGGTACATCTGTCACTCCGGAAAGTAACCCAAACGCGTATCTTTATAGGAAACACAAGAAACTTAAGCCTTTTTGGGCGTGAGTTTGTATTGTACCAGGTAAGGTATCAGGTACCTCGATCCATACCGTCGTACAGTCCAGGCGTATAAGCATGGCCGCGCGATAAATGATAAAACATCAGGCCTCCCTATCGCACTTACAAATAGTGCGATAGGGACGGCCTGATTTTATGATTTATCGCGTTAAAGGTATAGAATTATCGTGAGGTAGGTAGTAGGTAGAAGTCGCTTTGTGAGCACACAAAGGTTTTAAATGAAAGGATGGGGCCCAATTTCGATATTATCAGTGACACTGCAGTTTGTATGGATGCAAAATCGAGAAAGGCTCTTTGTAAATGCAGCACCTTGGTCTTTGGGTTATTTTTGGAACATAATTCCCGTTATCAATGCGGTGTATTGAGAATTAGGTTAGGTAGGCAGAACGCTACAAGTTTTTTAAGTACCCATAGTTTCATAGAATTTGACGTTTACAATAACATTTACACACTGCGCACCTAACCTAGCTTGGTCTCAATCTAGTCTAGTATGTATCTACCGCGGGGAACTTAAAATCGCCCTTTGGTGCCCTATTTCGCCATGTAAAATATTTTTTAATATTGCCAAGAAAAAGATATCATTACTTTAATCTCGTAATTCAATTTTGTACGCTTAAACAAGATATCTGACAACATTCTTAATAACAAAATGTATATACTATCCTGTATCTAAAAGCCCACTAAGATAATTAGTAATTACTATCCTGTCTAAAAATATAACATGACGTAGCCATAGAAGCATGCCTGCCCTTCTCCTCTGACCAAGGTCTTCAAATCACTTAACAGTGTATACTAGACCCCAAGGTCTCATTCTACGTTAGTTCGTAGTGCAATTATTAGATTACCGGGAAATACGTAAATAATTAAATCTTAAATAAGTAGTCCCCACTTAATTAAAAGGATATTTATAATTAGTAAATTTATGTAATGAAGGAGTTGGTTGGTGGAAGACGAGTTACATAATAAGATCAATAAGATAACACGAGTGTTTTAATGCCTAATTATGTACAGTTGGATACACCGGGTTTGCCCTGTAACAATAAACTTTACTTATTTTTTTTTTATGTTTTAAATCTACAAAAGTTAGGAACCTTTTCGACTTTCCGATAGATGAGAGTGCATCGTGCAACCATTTTGAATGTTTGAACTCGCCAGCACCTCAACTAGCATATAAATAGATTAATGAAGTATATTGTATTCTAATGATTATTGATTGCTAATAGTCTTAATTGTCTCTGGTACATTTAACTGAATAAACCACGTTTGAGGAAACTAGTTAGCTGTAGTTTCTGGGTTTTTCCGCTGAGGTTGTGTACTGTTATGTAAGATAAGAAGTAAGAATGTGGCGAAGAATAAGTGCGTTTTTACATTATCCGATCCGATGTCGAATGTAGGACCGATACACACTAAAAGCTCGGTCACACATGCGCGTTTTGATAGCGTAGGCGGAGCGGTAGCGGTGCGTCAGCGGAGCGCAACGATAGCGGTGCGCCGGACGAACGCTGGCGTTGCGCCCAGCGGACGCCGGCGGGAACTAACGAGCGTGGATTGCGAGCGCGGCGCACCGCTATCATTGCGCTCCGCTAACGCTACGCTATCAAAACGCTTTATGTGTGGCGGAGGCTTAAAGACGCCATCTTTATTTTTTGCCTTTGAAATCCTGCCGCATCCGATATCGGATCCGATAATGTGAAAACGTACTAATGCAGTTAAGACTCTGACGATGTCATAGTGAGATGATAGATACGAGTTTTTTAAAGCATCAGTGTAGCTTGTGTTCTGGTTTTAGTTTTGTTTTACGCCACGAAGTATCTTTAAGATGAAAGTGACTACAATTTGAGAGATGCTTTTGATGGTATGAAGTTTTTAATGAAAGAAATCATCGTGGCGAAATCCTAGAGAGATAAGGGCGTAGAAAATAAAACTATGGAAACGGATTATATCGCGTATAATGAATTTACAATACATCTCATAGTTTTATTTCATTAGTAACTATCGCGGTATCCGAAGACAATATAAGTCTAATTTAGTGGTTTTAAAGTTAACTGGGCTCCCAATCAAATAATAAACATTACCAATTTTGGTTCACAACTATTGGCAGTCTTGTATATGTTGTGAGCGCTTAGATTTTCAGATATAGTACTTTCAGGGCCCACTCAAAGATATTCTGTTGCGAGTTTTATAATACATTAGGGAAATGCTGGTCCTGTTTCTAATCCGCTTTGGTCCAGCTCAATTCCTCCCGTGTTTAAGAAGAGGCTTGACCCTGGAAATAGCAGATTTTACATACATAAAATCACGTCTGTACGCCATAAAGGGGTAACAGGCCGAGCACATGAACTACTAAGTTTCTGTGCCACTCTTGGCAAAAAGGGGTTGAAAAAAATCCAAATTGTGACATTGCAGTGACAGGTTGCCAGTCTCTCGCCTACGCCACAATTTAACCCATATCCCACAGCTGACTTCTACGACACCCACGGGAAGAAAGAGGGTGGTGAAATTCTTAGGGACCGTCCACACTCAAGAGACGCATGTCCGCCGACACGGAACGGACGTCAGCGCCACGCCGCCTGAATGTAATTTAAAAAACGTCTCCTCAGTACATTTTGTATAGGAAAGACGTAAGACGCGCCCCCAGGCGGCGCGGCGCACGCCAAGCGGCGCGGCGCGCGCCAAGCGACGCGTCGCCTGGGGCGCACCAAGCGACGTCCCTTGCGACCTTCCTATACAAAATGTACTGAGGAGACGTTTTTTAAATTACATTCAGGCGGCAGTGGTTTGTCAGGATCGTAGTAAATGGAAATCCGTGATCTCTGCCTACCCCTCTGGGAAACAGGCGTGATTGTATGTATGTATGTATGTATTCAGGCGGCGTGGCGTTGACGTCCGTTCCGCGTCGGCGGACATGCGTCTCTTGAGTATGGACGGTCCCTTAAGACGATACGGTAGGGGTCAATTCTCCATACAAACGCTCTCTCGACTATTTCCTCCCTGGTTTTTGAAGATAGAACAATGATTTTTTCAACACAGATTGTTATTATTTTTATCTGTGTCGGACCGTTTTCATTTTTTCGATATTCTGCTTTTTAAAGACTCTAGAGCCAACCAAAAATTTCCAAAAACGGCCTTTTTCATTGTGGCGCAAAAAAAGGTGTGATACTCAAGATTGGTAACAATTAACCAAAAAAGCTAAACGGTCCGACATAGGTTATTTCATTGTTTTTCAGATTCTCAAATTTCGTTCCGATTGATTAAGTTTTGAAGGAGGAAAGAGTCGAGAGCGGAACCTCGATTTTAAAGATTTTTTTGAAATGTCTTTTGACTGAGTTGTTCTTAAATGGACAATTTTTTTTTCGATAAATCTAGTTAATAACACTTGTATATGTAGGTAACTAAAATTCCCAAGTTGAAAGGGATTTTCCATTTTAGCATTTTCGCTACCGTATCCTCTTAACCCGTCATCACACGCAGCAGATTTTGACTCCACATATGTGTTTGCCCACAGGTGCAGTGTGTGTGCAGTGATAGTGCGTTATGTGCGGAGTGTCGCAAACAAGCAGCTAGCGTCCGCCTGCCCCGGCATGCGCTTCTAGCCATGCCAGCGTCCGGGCCATGGCGCAATATACACAGAGGACACAGCCGATGCACAGGTAATACTTAGTACTTCAATCTAGATCTAAATCCTCCGCCACATAAAGCGCTTTGATAGGGTAGCGTTAGCGGAGCAGCGCATTGAAAGCGGTGCGCTCCGCTGACGCTCCACTGTCCGCTACCGCTCCGCCTACGCTATCAAAACGCGCACGTGTGGCCGAGCTTTAAGAAGAGTTGGTTTAGTCGATTCTAAGTCGAAGAAAACACGGTGTTTTTTTTGGTGACAACAGCGATCGGATCTTAAAATCTAGGCAGTCTGTGGACAGAATCTAGGGGTTAGTGGTCAAACCAGATAAGTTGAGCTAACTGGTTTATGAAATTCGAACTACATACTTATGTATGTGCAATGTCCTCAACGTTCTTTAGCGGTTTAGCGGGCTTCAAACCCTCGAAATCAGAATGTATGGATGCCCTTGATTTGAATTTTGACGTATCGTATCGTAATTGTCCATAGCATGTATTCTTGTTCACACTATCGTTATCGTGCTAGGTCGTGGTCCTTTAGAATACCTCTAGAATGATCTGGAAACATCCGCAAGTGTGAAAATTAGGTGTAGTGCAAATAGTTATTAAACAAGACATATAAATATACACACTAAAAAAAAATTGACGCTATAACTAAATATAAAAAATCTCACCTAGAGAACCGACCTCTGGAAGTGAACCCAGGATGCTGGCGGCGTTGCCCCTTTGCACTGCTAGACTTAATTTTTGGGCAAAGAAAGACCCTGTCCTGTAGTCCCCCGAGACACCTATTAGTCTGACCGACACTTCTTTTATAAAATGTTTAGTGTCGGTCGACCACGGGCCGAGCGTTTCGATGGCAAGCGCCGCAAAATCGTAGCGATTTGTTAAAAACGCATATTTAGAATTCTCAATATATTGAATGTATTGATAGGAAGAATCTGGTAATCTCACTCAGTAGTGTTCTCCAATCAGCTAGAAATTGTATACTCTGTTAGATAACGGTTACCCTCACCTTAATCTTCCCTTTACCCGAATTAACTTGTTTCACCCTTTTCAGAATCCCATCCCATCCTACCCACGAAGATCCCGATATCCTGATACCAAGATTCCCGAAGAAAATTTAACAAAATTAATCATGTTTTTCTCAAATAAAGATGAATTACCTAGGTTACATTAGTAGCACATATTCGCATGAAGTTCAATAATGTAGGTAATATCTCCACACTGAGCAAAGGTGTGTTTCCAGCAGAGATGCCCTTGCTTGAGTTGCGTGGATGTGTTTGATATCCAATTATCCACCAATCATGTTCATTGTTCCATTCCACAAAGCATAGCATTGGTGGGAACAGGTTCAACTAAGCTGATTCGTGGATATCAAACCAGCGCATCTCTGGCGGGAAGGCACCCAAGTGTGGCTTACCATAACAGAAGGCAAGTGTGGCTTACCATGAATGAATGAATGTCGTTCCCTCATGGCTGAGGATCGTGACCAACAGTGATTTCACTCCACGTGACGCGGTCTAGGGCCATATGGACTGCCATTCTGCATGGAACCACAAGCTTTCTTCACGGTGTCAGCTCACCTTAGCGGTATTCCACCCCTGGAGCGTTTTATTGCGATAAACATGGCAAAAGGGTCCTTCAGGTGCAATAATAAAGATAATTTTCATCCTCACGAATTCGGATAAAAAGTTCCTTATTTCACGTGAAAGACTATTTTCAGTCACGTAGAAAACCTATAAATTCCTATTCAAAAGTTAAATGATGTATGAAAATCATCACATTAATTTTTTGCACATGTGCTCGATTTTATTTGCGTTTCGATGTGCGAAACGATTGTCAATTTGTCACCTTGACTACGTCCTTAATTTCGTTTCGTCTGAATTTACCAAAATCTGTATCCAATATTAAACATTATTTTAACGAGCAATTTTTTCGTAACGAGTGACAAGATTTCCTCGTATTGTGTAACCACGAGTCTTCAATACGTAACTCGAAATGGCGAGAACGTCATGGAAAATGAAAATTTGATTTGAAAGGAGAAAGCCACTGCGTAAAGTGGGCAGAGTTATTAGATCTTGGCTTATGAAAGACTCGACATTACACAAAAGTTCACAAAACTCATCAGTCAGTCGCCACAGCTCAATCTTCGATTCAGGGATCCGCTTTGACAACTAATCCCAAGATTTAGGCACTCCTTTTACGAAAGCGACTGCCATCTAACCTTCCAACCCGAAGGGTAACTAGACTTTAAGGATTGAACCGGTTTCCTTACGATCATCGAAAAGCGACATTTTCACAAATTTAATGACTTATCGTAGGTACTAGCTTTTACCCGCGGCTTCGCCCGCGTAATAAAAGTATTCTTAATAAAACGTTTACAAAAAATAAGATTTTCATTTGGATCCGTAGGTTTCTTTGTAGGTACATCTGTCCGCGATTATTTCGATTAAGGTAAAGCGGGGCAATTCTCGACTGGGGGGCCATTGTAACTGATCTATTTGCTGTACGGTCAGCCAAGAACTCTTGCAATGATTGTAGAATTGTTACACAGCGTAGGTAGTAGGTACGAATATGTATGTATTTTACCTATATAAATAATATACTGGGGAAACTTCATCCAACCCACATAGCCAGTATCTCGACGCTATGGTCGGTAGGGTAAAAAGTACTTCCTTGCATTATCGCTTACATTTTTTTCCATTTTGCTTATACTTATTGCAAACGTAAACATATGAAAGGCAAGCAAACAACGATCTTCTTACAGCACATTGAATGTAATAGTTATTACGGATGCAGGATACTCGCCGATGCCTACTTACTAATCCCTTCCCACTGAGCCACCTGCATTTTACACTGCCTAGATATCGATTGCCGACCAATTATTCCGACCCCAATCCCTATTCTTATCCCCGGCCCTATCTCTATCCTTGTCCCCGACCCCGTCCCCGTCCCGTCCCTGTCCCCGTCCCTCCCCTATCCCTATCCCTATCCCTATCCCTATCCCTATCCCTATCCCTACCCCTACCCCTACCCCTATCCCTATCCCTATCCCTATCCCTGTCCCTATCCCTATCCCTATCCCTATCCCTAACCCTAACCCTATCCCGTTCCTGTCACTGTCCCTGTCCCTGACCCTGACCCTGTCCCTGTCCCTGTCACTGTCCCTGTCCCTGACCCTGTCCCTGTCCCTGTCCTTGCCCCTGTCAAATTATCACGCTAGGAGGTGAACTTTGAAAAATCCTTTCTTAGTGCTCCTCTAAGGAACTTCCGTGTCAATTTGAAATCTCTTGAACCAGAAGTAAAGATAAAAACTAAACCTATACTTATGGCTATTTTCGATATTTTAACCCCGTTGCTCAACAACAGGGGAGAAAATTTCTTTTCCACCTCATTAGATTTTAAAATCGTTGTATTTATCGTGATCAGCGACCCGATAAACCATAAAAACGATACCCATATTGTGTTTTTGACTTAACCCCCTTGCACCCCTTTAGGGGTCAAATTTTCAAAAAACCTGAAACATGTATTTAGTCATATGTCTTTAGGAATCCTCCTGTGAAGTTTCGAATAAAATAGTCAAACTAATCTTGTTTCCCCATACAAACTTTGAACCCCCATTTCACCCTTTTAAGAGAAGAATTTTGAAAAATCCTTTCTTAGTGCTCCTCTACGCCATATAAGGAACCTATGTGCCAAATTTGAAATTTCTAGGACCAGCGGTTTCGGCTGTGTGTTGATATGTCAGTTAGTCAGTCAGTCAGTTTCTTCTTTTATATATTTTTTGATATTTAAACCCCATTGCACTATAACGGGGAGAAGATATTTCACTTCCGCCTCGTTAGATTTTAAAAGCGTTGCATTTATCGTGATCAGCGACCCGATTAATCATAAAAACGATACCCATGTTGTTTTTTTTACTTTATCACCCCCTTTTCACCCTTTTAGGGGTTAGATTTTCAAAAAACCTGAAACACGTCTTTAGTCATGTGTTTTTAGGATACCTCCTGTGAAGTTTCGAATAAAACAGTGAAACTAACATTGTTTCCCCATACAAACTTTGAACCCCCATTTGACCCCCTTAGGAGGCGAATTTTGAAAAATCCTTTCTTAGTGCTCCTCTACACTATATAGAAAACCTACGTGCCAAATTTGACATCTCTAGGACCAGCGGTTTCGACTGTGCGTTGATATGTCAGTCAGTCAGTCAATATCTTCTTTTATATATTTTTTTGATATTTAAACCCCATTGCACCACAACAGGGGAGAAGGTATTTCACTCCAGCCTCGTTAGATTTTAAAAACGTTGTATTTATCGTGATCAGCGACCCGATAAACCATAAAAACGATACCCATGTTGATTTTTGACTTTATCACCCCCTTTTCACCCTTTTAGGGGTGAAATTTTCAAAAAACCTGAAACACGTATTCAGTCATATTTCTTAAGGAATCTTCCTGTGAAGTTTCGAATAAAATAGTCAAACTAATCTTGTTTCCCCATACAAACTTTGAACCCCCATTTGACCCCCTTAGGAGGTGAATTTTGGAAAATCCTTTCTTAGTGCTCCTCTACATTATATAAGGAACCTACGTGCCAAATTTGAAATCTCTAGGACCAGCGGTTTCGTCTGTGCGTTGATATGTCAGTCAGTCAGTCAGTCAGTCAGTCAGTCAGCTTCTTCTTTTATATATTTAGATTAGACTAAAACCACATTACATATGGTTACATACCAATAAGGCCTAGTTACCATTCGGGTTAGAAGGTCAGATGGCAGTCGCTTTCGAAAAACTAGCGCCTACGCCAAATCTTGTTATTAGTTGTTAAAGCGGACCCCAGGCTACCATGATACGTGGTAAATGCCGGGATAACGCCAGGAGGATGATGATGATTCTCCGTGATTTTATCGCTGCTGAGTAGTGCCGAGTATTAGCGTATAAAAAACCAAGAGTGAACAGGCATCTTCTGGGCGAGCTCACTCCATCGTAGGCCACGTCTTTGCCTTTGGCTAGTCTGTGGCCAAGAGTACGCCCATTTATAATTAAAAAAAAAAAAAACCAATGGTAGTCACAGTGTCTTCGTATTCTGTACATAGCTCGAGGCAGAGCTATCACGATGGATTACATTTGCTTTAATATTATATTTAGAGGGAAAGGAAGGTTTTTGTGTGTTTTGCCCCGGGCGTGTCGCTAGACATTAATTAACGTGACGCTGCGAATATTACTACACTTTTGGGAAAATCTGTGGAAAATGTTAGGAATTTTGTAAAAATATTTTTAACTATAAAACTCCCGTGAGACTCAATCATATAATTTGAGCGGGTTTACTCACGTTTTGATTAAGTCGAAAAACGCTCGACATGTTTCGACCCATATCGAGGATCTTTTTCAAAGAGTTTTTCGACTTAATTAAAACGTGAGTAACCAGTTTAAATTAAATATATTACTTATATGGATTTGGATATGTCTGTAAAAAGTGTAATTTGGGTTATTTGGGTTAAGTTTACAAGCAAAGAGTGAAGAAGTAGGTATAATAAGTAAGCCTTGGTATTTAAGCGCTCAGGTATTTTAAATATGTACTTACAGTATATTAGTTAGGGTCACTTGCACCAACAAAAATAGTTGGTTAACTCGAGGGCACAGTATAATAAAGAGTACTATCGTACAGTATGGCCACTCCCGCTCCCCGCTGAAAGTGCCGCCCACCCCCTCTCGGTTACCTCACAGTTACCGCCTGTCAAAAACGCGAACAGTCGACCTGTTGTCATATCTCACTCATACAAGCATGGTACATACGCGTTCACCTAGACGACCTTAGAATGTGTGCTAGGAACGCGCCTCTTTCATATATTTGATCGCCAGTGTCCGAGATGTGCCGAGGGTTAACCCACCATTTTATATGGAATTTGACAGTTGACAGCCCACTAACTTTGAGTTAAGTGGGCCTTACAGTAATGTTTTATTTCAGTAACCTTAAAAGTTAAAATTAGATAAATAAGTCGAGATTATTTTGGGATTAGTTCAGTTAAAAGGCCCCCATAAATCCAATGGATCCAACCTCGTTAAATTTTTCAATAGTCACTGTAATAAATTCAACGAAGTATTTAATTTAGTATAGTTTGTTTAGTATTTACTATTTAGTTCTACAAGAGCCACAAGGTGCCACAAATACATCAGTACAACTGCCAAATTGCTCCTTCAAGCAGTTTTTTACACTGCTGCGGCTTCTACGCAACCACAGTATAATAAAGAGTACTATCGTACAGTATGGCCACTCCCGCTCCCCGCTGAAAGTGCCGCCCACCCCCTGTCGGTTACCTGACAGTTACCGCCTGTCAAAAACGCGAACAATCGACCTGTCATATCTCACTCATACAAGCATGGTACGCGTTCACCTACACGAGTTTAGAATGTGTGCTAGGAACGCGCCTCTTTCATATATTTGATCGCCAGTGTCCGAGATGTGACGCAACAAAGTAGGTAACAACTCTAACAACGTCTGTATGCATTTGTAATAAGAGCAATTACGCTCATTACGACGTGACAGTGAGTGACATGACAATTTTATATTTGTCATGGCGTCGTGTGGGTAGCGAGTGATGTCTTAACCACGGCGGGAATGTGAGAAAAATACTCACGTTATGACTTCGAAATTTAAAATACTAATATACGCCCGGTTGTTTTATGCGATCAACGCAGAATGAGGAGGCACATTGACATTTTATCCCGCCAGGCGGCGCCTGTGGAAGTGCCTAGGCAAGTAGGCATGTGACTGTCATTCCTATGTGAGAGAGAGAAAAACATGTAGTAGTAAACTAAAATTCACAATTCTGCGGACTAAATTGACAAATGACTGACAGATGAAATGTTACCAGGAACAGTGAAATAAAAATAGTGAAGGGTATATGTCGATAACAATATATCGACAAGTTGTAAAGTACAAATAACAGACTAGTTTAAATAAAAAAAATACGTATTTTACTTTTAAATACAAGGTAAACATTTTGTTTTGTTCGGTTTTCGAGGTAGTGGATGGATAAAATGCGTTTTTACCCACTAGTTTTATAGCATAAAAAGGTATCCGAACCAGTAAGTAAAAAAAAATATGTTGTCCGACAATGAGTAGTCTTTATTCAAAATATTATTCATTTCCAAGCTCCGTTATTTCGTCATCTTCATCATCATCATCATCATCATCAGTTACATTTATAATGAAACGATCCGAGACATTGTCCACTAAATGGTCGAGTTGTAACATTTTGTCCTCGGTTTTTATTATGTGATTTACACAATCTTTTCATCTTTCGGCTGTAACACAATAATTATTGTAATAATTCATTTGTAAAGATTCAATAAACTATCATAATAAATATATAAATTTCATTTACATTATTGCTGGTTTGAAATTAACATTTTATATCTAATTAGGGGTCTACAGACCTTTCGATCTGTCGAAATCACAAAAAAAGTTGGTATATTGATTAAAAGATCAAATTGCCAATTTTATTGTACCGTCTGGGTGCACCTTAAATCTACGGTGTAATAATAATTTTAATATCGAACGGTCTCATAGCGAAGAGTCTCGACCAACATCTTAAGAGACTCTCGCTAGGTGGCTGGATCAAGGGCCAGATGCAGAAGGCGGTGATCTTGGACACGGCGCGGATAGTCCGACGGTTCCTCTCTCTGCAGCCCTAACCACCGGCAGCTTGGGCCCTGCCCCGCTGCTGGCGGCACCCTAGGTTAGGTTTTTTATAATGTGTTTATATGTTTTTTATATTGTTTTGTATGTGTTTTTGTATTTTACTTTTATATTCATATTATAAAAAGCTTAACCTAAGAAGCAAAATAAATAAAGGAAATATTTTAATATCGATAAAAACGACACTAGCCAAACTGTGGCAACATTTGTTCACACTTACTTGTCAATTTGGTCCGTAGGATTATGGATTTTAGTTTAGTCCAGTAGAAATTAAAAAGTGGCAATGGCAACATCGCAAGTCCCGTTTTCTCACACATATTGATTTGAAAGGGATGGCAAGGAGCTGCAGTCCGTTTGTACTTATCGGGCTTCACTTGTTTAGTTAAAATCTTAGAGATGCCTACTCCTTATAATAAGATACAATCAGTCTTGCAAGTGACAAGCAAAGTAACAGTTCAGGGGGTCGATTTTTGAGTCTCACGGCGTTCGAATTCAGAAAATTGTCACTGAAAATAATAGGCAATTCACCGTTTTCAACCGGTATTTTAGTGACAGTGAGACTCAAAAGTCGGCCCCCAGGGTCCAATCCCGCCCGAGAAAGATCCCCACATCCTGTTGACAGCAAGTCAACGATCTCGCAGCCTTGAGACCAGCTAACAGGGACTAAATCTGATAATGAACGACTAATTAGGGTCACTGAACCCTTATCTACGCGAGTTTTCGGGTCATTCGAGAACGTAGGTATAAACACATTGCAAATATATTTGCAGTGCAGATTATTAATAGATTCTGAGGTTACCCTCAGTTGGGTATTGAATACGTTTTCAATCATTTAACCGATGTTTGTCATGGCATCTAAAAATACCATGCTACGCACTCGTCAAGATAACTGGTACTGGAAATTCAAATCTTTGACAGCAAGGAACTGTACAAGAACAGTATGCGGGACAAATCATTAAATATACCTTGCAACTTCTACCCAGCGTACGTAGCCGAATGGCATTGGCACAAACGTTCACGAAACGAAACGCTCGTAGATCTCTATCGCTTTTGCGTATTGGCGCGACAGAGCCAGACTACCTTTCGCGGCGTTTCGTTTTCGTTTCGCGTCGTAGAAATGCCATTCGGCTACGGGGCCTGACCCATATATCTGCAACTAGTGTACAATTTGTACACTACTAACAACATTATTTGCGGTAGGTACTGAAAATCTATGTGAGTCCGTTTTAGTGCACCTTTGGCTGCCTAAGGGACCGGCCACACTTAAGAGACGCATGTCCTGAGGTGCGGAACGGACGTCCGCGCCACGCCGCCTGAATGTAGGAGGAGGAGACGTTTTTGAATTACATTCAGGTGGCGTGGCGGAGACGTCCGTTGCGCGCCGCAAGACACGCGACGCCTAAGTGGGGTCGGTCCCTAAAATGAGTACAAGATGTAGGTACAGTAGAAACCAACAATCAATTCTAAAACCATCGTGAATTCATGACAATGCGCTGTCGTTCAAAAAATGTTAGGCACAACCAATTTGCCTCCATTTGGAAGTGTCACGCTATCAAAAGCGCCGAAGTTTCATTTTAGTGTCAATCGTGTCACGCAATACATATGACGAAATAGAAGTAACAATAGACTTTATAAACTGAAATAGATACCATACTCTAAAGAAAAGGCGATCAAGCCCACTGGTGGCGAAGCCGGGAATCGAACCCGGGTCTCCAGCTATCGCGGCTGACGTGTTCGACCGGTACACCACCCCGACCGCCATTTCGACGGGTACCTCGGCGGTCAGGGTGGTGTAGCGGTCGAACGTCGAACACGTCAGCCGCGATAGCTGGAGACCCTACTAAATCATAAGGACCCTTTAAACGTGGAACGGCACATTACGATCTAGATCGGGCGAACAAGCGATCGCTGATTGCGTTCGTTACATTACAACATCGGTCGGGCGGCCATGACTCTGCCAAGGCGAAAAGAAACTGCGAATTCAATGTTATTGTACCTACAAAAAACTCATTAATAATATCAATAAGCGCTCTTGAATGAAGTCCGCCGCATTGAAAAAAAAAACAAGAATAACCTTTTTTTTTCAGTATGACCTGGATGCAAGCCTTCATTTCATACCCTTCATTACGACGATTTTTCTTCATGTTTCCGAGAGCGATTGAAATGAAAACAATCATTAACTTTTACGGTACGCTATAACGCTACCCTTAACATAACGCATAAGTGACTCCCGATGTTGCTTATGTCCAATGGGCAACGATTATCTGTGCTGTAATGTAACTGGCATGACACACAGCCAAGGTGTGATGTTTTGAATACTTTGGACCTTTTCTCTTGCATAAAACTTGCAGTTGAAACAAGATTTTCATACTTTTAAAGCTATATGTAATTCGTATCACAAAAAAAAATGATTTTCTCCAGTTCTGCCAACGGAGCGGATATTTTAACACAAAATCAATATGGGGCTGTGCTGGCCAGGAATAGCGGTGACCCTTCTGTATAGTCTAGACCGTCTATGCTCTATATTAACTAGTATTTACCTCCGAGTTTGCCTGTGTGACCTCAAAGTTAAAATTAACTTGTTAGCGAGACGAAGTGGAAATAAATGAGGCATATGACTCAAGGATGATTTTTTTAGAAGAATTTAACAACTGAAAACTGAGTAGGATTGTGAGTAGGATAGGATTTCATAGATTGCGAGATGTGGAACTTGTGGAAGCCAATTATATGTATAGGAAAAAAAAATTAACAAGCAAAAATTTCCTATTCCTAGGCTTAGAATAGGACATGGAAAAGCTAAAATGTAGTAGGAAATGGTTTACATTATCATAAAAATAATATAATTTAGTGTTTTCCCTTCCTGAGCTTTTACTGTCAAATAGATTCGTGTTTTATTGTTATTATGGCACTTTGAAGAAAATTGATTTCCTGCCAATCCCATCCCAAGTAGCAGAGTGCCGGTAGGTATTGTTCGAGTTTCACATGACATAACGGATGTTGTGAGTTCGACTTGTTCTAAATACAAATATCGTCAGGTTGCAGTTGTTACAAAAATGTCCCCATTTCCAACAACAAAATATTCATGTCCCGTCCCGTGCGCTATTCACTGACACTCGGATACAAAAGCAGCTGATCTTGTTCGTACGACGCGACGTTGCCAGGCCGCGTGGAACGTGCTGCGTTGCCGCTCCGTGCACGCTTTGAGTAAATATTCGAATTTCGAACTTGTTTGGCAATGCGAATCGGCGAGTTCTCGAGCGGTATCGTGGAAGTGATAGATGGGAATGAATTTACATATTTTCATCTCTGCTGATGCTGAGCGACAAATGGGGATGCGAATTTATTGACTTGTATAAAATGTCTATGTCAAATTTATAACAACATAGAAAGTGCCATTAATAATAGGCTTTTAGAAGATGTATTGTGATAGGCTCGACCACGGCTCGACCCTCTACTAACCAATGAATTGAGTTCGATAATCAAAGGAATAAATAAAATAAATAAATATTGGGGACACCTTACACAGATCAACTTAGCCCCAAATTAAGCAAAGCTTGTACTATGGGTGCTAAGCAACGATATACATACTTAAATAGATAAATACATACTTTTATACATAGAAAACATCCATGACTCAGAAACAAATATCTGTGCTCATCACACAAATAAATGCCCTTACCGGGATTCGAACCCAGGACCGCGGCTTAGCAGACAGGGTCACTACCGACTGAGCCAGACCGGTCGTCATGAGCCAGACCGGTCGTCAAAGTGTCAAATAACATTAAGTATTGAAAACATCCCACGCAGACCAGACCAGACAATACTAAAGAGAATTGAATAAGTAAGAACTTGAGTTTTTTTCTAGGTATTGTTACTGGTTAATGCGAAAAACGTTTTTTTTCTTGTATAACCAGAACCACATGGATTTAGAACAAGTCCAAGGTTCTGCCAATATTGATTTTTATCGGAATGGAAATTAAAATTAATCGAGTGAGCCGTTATTTTACGCGATTTCCTATAAGTCGTGTGTATAACGGTACACACCAATTAATTTAAACCAGTACCTTAATTTTGGCTATGTGGATTCTGGTTAATTAGCCGATCTTGAAAGCAGGTTTTTTACTCTGTGGTAATAATTGGCGGAAAGTTGGGAAAGTACAGATTCAAAATGGGAACTTAAGGATGAGAAAAGATGAACTGAACCACAACTGAACGAACGACATTTATTGTTTTACTTATAATGAAAACTTTCTGCAGCTTCCGTGTTTTTTGCCTACGATTTTTTAAATAAAAAAAAATCAGGATGATGCAATTTTTGGTAAAGTAAAACAAGATTGTTTAATAAGTATTAAAAAAAACAACTTTTTGGCACAATCCTTTCCTCACAACAATATTTGACTTTGAATTTAATTAGATGAATATCTTAACAACTACATATTTATAGAATATCACAATCAATATCGCAAATAGTCGCTTTGTTTACAATGTTAACATGTCACATTCAGTCAATAGAATAACAATTATAATTTTAAGATTTATTTATTTAAAAACTATCCCGGTTTAGTTCTCTTCTCTTCTATTTTAATAGGATTATCAGTTACATCAACATCATCATCCAGTTCACGCTTAATACCTGACGTTGTGGCTTCTTCCACGGTGAAAAATGGCAAATTCATTTTAACTTTAAACATTATTTCACGTCCATCTATAGGCGATTGCGATGGCTGCTCATTTCTTTGGCGTTCGGATAAAGCCATCACAATATCGTCAAGTACTAACGCATTCGGTTCTGTTTTTATTTCTGGAACATTTTCACTCTCATTTGGTTGTATATTTGGTATTTGGCTTGTTTTTGTTGTAGGTATATCCGTTTGTAATTTCTTTACAGCTATAGTAGGTATTACAGGTGAAGGGGTTGTTGGTTTATTATTTTTTCTGAAATTCCTTAGTCCAACTTGGGCTGGTGCAACAGGCTTCGCGGTTTCTGCTGCAGGCAATGAGTCAGTTTCTGGTACATTAGTTGAAGAATGTTTTAAAACATATTCTGCAGTTCGATTCACATTAGGCACAGGTATATTAATAGAAACCTTTTCAGGCTCAGGCTTTTTTACGGGCCCTTTCTTAGTTCTAGAGTTGTAGTAACTCGCAGGCGGTATATCAATAGTGCTTACTTCTGTCCTGGTTAGTTTATGTAGCATCAGATTCGTTCCATTGCTAGCTTGATACTGATCCAAATCTTCAGTGGAAGTGCCTTTATCCTCAAGGTTAGTGTTTTTGTCTGTATTTGTGCCCTTGTTGACAATATGAAGGACTGGTAAGGCTGTAGCTATGTTGTGCCAGGAGATGTGTGCTTCGCAGACGTAGTAGTATTTTAGCAGGTTCAGTCTATTTCCATCTACGTCGGCAAGGATGTCAGGGCGGTTTAGAGCTCGTAGCCATTCCTTTGATCTGTAAACATATTATGCATAAACTTAGCAACATTAAAACATGGTTTCCATGGTTACATTAACATGTAAACAAATCCTTCTTCTTAAACAATACAAGTTTAGTTTTTAACACGTAATTTAGTATTTTAATTCATATAACGAGGGTTTACTGGTGAAACCCGATAAGTTGAGCAAACTGGTTTGGTTTTCAAATTCGAACTATGTGCAATTTCCACAATGTTGTTATTTCAAGGACTAATTATTTCGATTTATCGGGTTTCACCAGTAAATCCTCGATAAATTACTTCTTGGACCATAGTTCATCTTTTAACAATTGGCGTAATTTTATGTAAGTATATATGAATCTTACCGTGCCCTACAGGTTGGGAAATTGTAGAATTTGACAGCGGCCCCGCTCTTTGCTTTGCAACCGTACGCGCAACAACGTTTCATTATTATACGTAATTCGTAAAATTTTCCATGAGAACTTTAAATACATCCGCTCGTGATGGTATCTGAGCGCGGACTGGCGTACCAGTTCCACTCACAACGTTTCAACCAATCAGAATCGTCTATAACGATTCCAAATAAAAGACGACTAACTGCCAACTCAAATCTACAAGAACTTCGACTTTATATCCACTCGATAAGGCTCAAATTGAAACGCGCGGCGTGTTGTTTTGTGGATCCTTCTCTATCTAAACGACTGGCGACTGCCGGCAAACGTAGGACGCTCAACACAACTTGATACTTGAACGGTGTTTGAATCTTACCAATTATACTTTGTAATTTTATTTTCATGGGAATAATAACAGTTTTTTAAAAGATTTATATGGAGTTTAAAATAAATTATGTATTAATAAAATATTCACTCTCTTTAAATAAATAAAGAATTGAGCCTTTATATATACGTCCTGCTGCTGGACCAGGCCTGAGTTGTGAGAGGGCTCGGGATAATATAGTAATTTACACTATTTATTACATTAAAAATTAAAAGTACTTATCACAATGTAGTTAACAGGTACTTACGACATACGTTAAAGACATTTGTAAATCCTGAATTATGCATAAAGTATATCTTTATATTAGGGATGTTACAGAGGTGGTTTTATCGGAGCCGAAGCCGGAACCGGAGATTTTAAATTTGCATTAACGGAACCGAAATCGGAACCGAAACCGAAACCGAAGCCGAAACCGGAACCGGAGATGTATGTTTAAGCCGCGGAGGAGAGAAATTAGTACCTAATTTTTCTCCTTCGCCTGCGTCAAGTAATAAAATAAAACAGTGGTATTATTATTTCGTATTTTTTATTGTTAATTAAAAAAGTACCTTCATACAAATCAGTACCTACCTAGGTGTGTAGGTATAGTCTCGACATTATCAAACAGGCATGGGAAATAAAAATGAACACCTTATTGTACGATTGAAAATGTTATAGCACAGGTATGTAATACATACATACAAGTCCAAACCTGTTTTCATAGCCAGGCACGCGCCGCGTGCTGCGGCCATTAAGTTTCGGTTTCGGTATGACTTTCGCTTGAAATCAATCGGAATCGAAGCCGAAGGTGTGAAATCAACCGAAAGTTTCGGTATATCGGAACCGAAGCCGAAGCTCCGTAACATCCCTACTTTATATTAGGGTTATAATAGTCTACATTTACTATAGCTTCGGCTTGTCTGACTGTCTCTCCAAGATATTTTACTCACTATATAAATAAGAAAAAGAATCCTTTATAGAGAATAATGTTTTTTTTTTGTGACAGCTTGGCCTGTGGCATTTGTTTTAGTACTTGTAGTCCCTAGGGATCTCGTATTTTTTAATGTATGTGTTTGCGACCTTCACGCGGCGCAATAGAATTGAATGTCGGCTGCTCGCGTGCGGTCCGTTTGTTAATGTAGGTAAGAATTTAGAATGGCGGCATTTTGTGAACATCAAAGGAGTGAGCCTTCTGTACTTGTACTATTATATATTCTGTGCTTCTAGAGAACTGCTGTTATATTTTTTTTTATACAATATTTTTGTTATTTTGTTATATTATTGTTACGAACGGATACGATTTTTTCCTTGGTTGACGATTTTTATAAGTACCACATGGTTTTTTAAAATGTTAATACCACGTTCGAAACGCTTTATCAAAATTGCTGAGATCTTAGCCTGGTCTAATGTAGAAACTTTAAAAGGCAAAAAACCATTTCCCTGTAAAACATTAGTGTAAAATACTCACTGGTGCTCCCACACCGGCTGTTTTAAATATTTTATAACAAGGTGTAACGGGACAGCACGATGGCGCGATGACGCGCTGTCCCTGTCACACCGTGTTATATAAAACTTATAACAGCCCAAATTGAAACACCATCCATGCTTCCGTACTAATAAATGGGAAAGTCTGTGTGTCTGTTTGTTTGTCCGTCTTTCACGGCAAAACGGAGCTACGAATTGACGTGATTTTTTAAGTGGAGATAGTTGAAGGGATGGAGAGTGACATAGGCTACTTTACTCGTATGTCTCTTTTTAACGCGAGGGAAGCCGCGGGCAAAAGCTAGTCCATACTAATATTATAAATGTCTGTCTGTCTGTGGCATCGTAGCTTCCGAAATCCGAACTTATGAACCGGTTTAGATTTAGTTTTTTTTTTTGTCTGAAAGCTGAATTACCGTGTCTTTATTAGATAAAAAAAACTTATACAAAAAAAAAAAACTTTATTTCCTGGCCGGGATTCGAAACTGACACCTGCGATTAGATCTAGATACTGTGTCTCCGATCCGCTTACGACTGAGCTACGTGCAATCGATGCGCGGGCGACGAAATTAACGACCATAACTTACATTTACGAACGAAAGAAAAAACGCACAAAACTCCAAAATTCGCATTTTCCGGGACCTAAGGCTAAACTACATCGATTTTTCACCCCCCGAAAACCCCCACAAACAAATTTCAGCGAAATCGTAGAGCAGTTTCGAGATCGTCAGTATATAATATATACACAAGAATTGCTCGTTTAAAGGAATATTTTATCGTCCTTCGGCGAACAGATACAATAGCAACTCATTCACACCAACAAATACACCTATAAGCCACCTACTACTCCATCAATATATACGTATACTAGCGTTATCCAGTTATCACAGCGCGTCTGGATCGATCGACGCGACGTTGTCGCTCCGTGCGTATTATTTTGTTGGCAGTTGCGTCACCGTTTTTTAACCATTGTCTGGTAGTCCATTAATCAGATGTTGGCGCATTGTTTCTGAGTCTGGTTAATTTGTTAGTTAATTTTAACTCGTTTTTTAGTTTGGATGTTCGACCACAATAAGTATCAACTTCAAAAAATTATATATCTCCAAGGTTAAAACTATACCATACATTTGAAGAGCTCTATCAAAAGTATCAAAGCAGCTTAATTTCTCTTTCTACTTAAAGTACGAACCGTGGTAACAATAAGTCCATACAGTAAAAAATAAAAAAAATGAAATAAACCCCGACCGCGACATAGTGGACCGATTTTCATGAAACATGACTAAGAACACTCCCTAACTAAACTTTCAGACAAAAAAACTAAATCAAAATCGGTTCCATCCGTTCGGGAGCTACGATGCCATAGACAGACAGACACACACACAGACAGACAGACACGTCAAACTTGTAACACCCCTTCGTTTTTGCGTCGGGGGTTAAAAATAGTAATGTAGTAAAAACTTGATAAAGTGTTTTCGTTATTAAGGAACATTAAATTAAAGAATTAAGTATCTATGTTCATTGAATGTCCTTTTAAAATGGACACTTTAGCATGTACTAATGGATTAGCTACTAGATCGTTTTAAACTTTTTCTACACTGAGAGAAATTTGCATTGTAGAATTTAACAAGTTCGACTTGTTGCAGTTTTATCCGTTTGAATCAACCAAACGTATGTTTAAAACAATATGTGTCAGGTTGTTTTTAAAGTAAGTGCTGTAAATAAATTAGATATAATAAAAAAGAAAACCATGTTATCAATATATTTTGCCAGCTCCAATTTTTTGAAATTGCCACGTTTTTCGGGCTCAACTTTCATTAGCCAGACTCTATTAAACGTATTAAACAATTTAATTCATCTTAATTTTCTGGTCTTATAAAAGTTTAACATTTACAGAAATCTGTAGTTTGTAGTTATCACTATTTACTGTTATAATCACCACCGCCTCTCCACGCTACACGCCGTATCAAGGGATTCCCCAATAAACGTTTGTATACTGAATTAAAATGTACGTTATTGTTAGGTAGAAACACGTTACATTACAACTCACGAAAAACTGTTATTGTCGGCTTATTTGTTCATCTGAAAAAAAAACTTATATTTAGGAAAAAAAACCAAGGTGCTCGGTTTTTTCATGTTTTTTCTTTTTCATAATTCTGAAAAAAAACACTTGGTTTTTTTTTCTATTTACAACCCTAGGTTGTTT